>NC_073624.1:76800000-77425000 GCF_029407905.1 Bubalus kerabau | reverse complement strand
CTTGAGACATTTATAATTTTTGTTATAATATTTACCCTCATATCAACTCCTAAGTTGATATGATAGGAATTCCCTGGTGGCTCAGATGGTAAAGAGTCTGCCTGTAATTCGGGAGACCCGGGTTTGATCCCTGGGTCGGGAGGATCCCCTGGAGAAGGAAATGGCAACCCACTCCAGTATTCTTGCCTGGAAAATCCCATGAACAAAGGAACCTGCCAGGCTACAGTCCGTGGGGTCACAAAGAGTCGGACACAACTGAGCAACTTCACTTTCAACTCCTAAGTACTTATTGTGAATACAGAAAAAAAGCTATTGATTTTTGGCATATTTATTCTGTATTCAGTTACCTTCCTTAGTGAAAGTCAACGGCACCCCACTCCAGTACTCTTGCCTGGAAAATCCCATGGACGGAGGAGCCTGGTAGGCTGCAGTCCATGGGGTCGCTAAGAGTCGGACATGACTGAGCGACTTCACTTTCACTTTTCATCTTCATGCATCGGAGAAGGAAATGGCAACCCACTCCAGTGTTCTTGCCTGGAGAATCCCAGGGACGGTGGAGCCTGATGGGCTGCCGTCTGTGGGGTCGCACAGAGTCGGACACGACTGAAGCAACTGAGCAGCAGCAGCAGTGAAAGTCGCTCAGTCATGTCCAACTCATTGTTACCCTATGCATTATACAGTCCATGGAATTCTCCAGGCCAGAATACTGGAGAGGACAGCCTTTCCCTTCTCCAGGGGATCTTCCCAACCCTGGGATCGAACCCAGGTCTCCTGCATTGCAGGCGGATTCTCTACCAGCTGAGCCACAAGGGAAGCCCTACTTTCCTAAGTTCCTGAATAATTACAATAAACTTTTTGAGCCTTTAGGGTATTCATTTATAATAATTTCATTTTCTAGTGTTTCTAATGTTTCAGTCTATTGACAAGGCATCCATAAGCACTACTAGGGAACACTAGTATTTTATACCATTTTATAGCATTGTTCGAAAAGCTAAATAAGATAAACACCTGAAATTGCTTAGAGCAGTGGGTAGCACATAGTAAGGGGTCCAAGAAATAATTAATATTGTTATTACTTCTCAACTATCAAGAGTTTATGTGTTCTTCAATCTCAAGTTTCTCATGGGAACATCATGTCAAAGAATAAGAACTCAGCTATCACTGATTTTTCTTATTCTTTCATCATTCTCCATTTTAATTC
Source organism: Bubalus kerabau (assembly GCF_029407905.1). Lineage (NCBI taxonomy): Eukaryota > Metazoa > Chordata > Mammalia > Artiodactyla > Bovidae > Bubalus > Bubalus kerabau. The sequence continues at coordinate 77,423,799 of NC_073624.1, read as the reverse complement.
GTTTTGGGGAGCCTTGATAACAACTTTCTTAAGCTTTTATTTGTGATTCTTTCATCATGATACAATGACAGCAAGAGAGCAGAGCAATTTAGTCTATGTATAGATTGTTATTATGTAATAAATAAAAATTAAAACTAGTACATAATTTTTAGAACTATCTCAGGAAACATGACCACTTCACAGTTATCTTCCTTTCAAAAAGAGAAGTTACACACTAGGTTTAATGCTAGATACTGAATATATTTTAACTCGGGGTGTTTTTAAGTTTATTGTTTGCAGGTCAAGGAGACCTGTCACAAAATCTATGGCTTCCTAGAATTTGTTCTCTCTTCTTCAAAGTGAGAGACAGCAGTTGAGCCAATTTTGACTAATTCTACTGCTCCTCTCAGTGAGTTTCACAAGTAACTGAGCTAAGAAAAAAGTCCTCCCTTATGCAATAGCCTTGGGGAGATGAGCTGTTGGTATCTTCCAGCAGACAACTGGGGGGAGGTGGCACTGTCTTCACTGTCCAGGGGTGACATGGTTTGACATTTTACTTCTATCCTATTTAGATGACATCCTGATCTGTCCTCTTTACCCTCCCTGCAGGGAGCCCAGGGCAACAAAATCATTAGTTCTGTATCCAGCATTAGCCACATCCTGACAAGGGGAGGAAGCCCTGACCATCAGAATATCCTGTACTAGCTCAGAGTAGGATGAAGGGAGACGTGCTGGGTGCCTCTTTCTTCCGTGGTGCCATCCTTACAAGGATGAAGGGAGACCTGCTGGGTGCCTCTTTCTTCCATGGCGCCATCCTTAGAAGGATGAAGGGAGACGTGCTGGGTGCCTCTTTCTTCCGTGGCGCCATCCTTAGAAGGATGAAGGGAGACGTGCTGGGTGCCTCTTTCTTCCGTGGCGCCATCCTTAGAAGGATGAAGGGAGACGTGCTGGGTGCCTCTTTCTTCCGTGGCGCCATCCTTAGAAGGATGAAGGGAGACGTGCTGGGTGCCTCTTTCTTCCGTGGCGCCATCCTTAGAAGGATGAAGGGAGACCTGCTGGGTGCCTCTTTCTTCCGTGGCGCCATCCTTAGAAGGATGAAGGGAGACGTGCTGGGTGCCTCTTTCTTCCGTGGCGCCATCCTTAGAAGGATGAAGGGAGACGTGCTGGGTGCCTCTTTCTTCCGTGGCGCCATCCTTAGAAGGATGAAGGGAGACCTGCTGGGTGCCTCTTTCTTCCGTGGCGCCATCCTTAGAAGGATGAAGGGAGACCTGCTGGGTGCCTCTTTCTTCCGTGGTGCCATCCTCTATGACAGCATTGGGTGGCAGGGTGGTGGCATCATCTTGCATGATCCAAGTCATGCTTTAGTGAAGTTTGAAGATCCAAAGGAATAAATGAATGAAACGAGAACATTTTCCACAACAGTTCTGGTAGAGAATGATTCAATCAACTTCTGGGAACTCTAAGTCTGTAAATCTTAAATGCGTAAATCCTACAGATGGTTACTCTCTCCTTTTACCATTACCTCAAATAGTTACCAGAAATAATAAACAGATAAAGCCTATCTGGAGAAGGTCCAAATTCATTTTTGAGAAACCCTGCAGAAACCCAATGCAGTATGTCCTAACAAATATAAAACCCCAAACCCCACTGGACTGAATTAACCCCTACTTTGCTTGAATGTTCAATGTAGTTTACTCCAACCAAATGAATTTTTACCATTTAATTATTGTGCCCATCCATTATTCTCATTTCTAAAAACAAAGGCAGTAAACAAACCATTCAATTCAGTGTGGGAGTTGAATAAAACCTTCTAAATCATGACACTGGTTTCAGAAGCATTCGTTTTCTTCTAATATGAATCATTCAAGTCTGATTAAAGGTGAGAGGGTGAGGTGGAGGGAAAACCCTTTTTGTTGTGTCTGGAAATGAAAAGCAGAGAAAATAAAGTTTGCTATTTATATCACTCCTAAATCTGAGTCAGTAGAAGGGGGAAGTTTCTGTCATCATTGATCAATGAATAATACAAAACATGTTGCATAGACAGGATGTGTGCTAACCCAAGTGGAAGGTAATTCAGTAATAATAAAGTAATAAAGTAATTCAGGGATAATGGTTAACAGAATTTCACTCTATTGGTTCTAGAATTGTGGGAACAGCCCAGACTGGACCTCATATTGTTTCCTGAAGGTCTCTACTGACTCTCCAGGTTTCCCTTAGAAGGATCTCTGCAGAGTAGCTTTAATTCCAAAGCTTTCGTAGGTAGGATCTCTCTAGAGACCCTTGGTTCTGTTGACTCAATTCGGCCCATTTTGGATTATCCTAGAGTAGACCTATGCTGGTCTTTGTCATTGCAAAATTAATAAAACACTGTGTGGGAGGCGGATAATGGCTTCCAAAGGCATGTTCACGTCCTAATCCCCAAACCTGTTAATTTTATCTTTATTTGGAAAAAAGGGTCTTTGCAAGTGTGATTTAGGATCCTGAGATTATGCTGGATTATTGAGGTGGGTCCTGAATGCCAACACAAGTATCTTTAAAAGAGAGGTGAGACACATACAGATATATGGAGACAGAGGCAGTTTGGAGAGACCAAGGCCTCATGCCAAGGAATATGGGCAGGAACAATTTCTCTCTTGGAGCTATTAGAGGGAGCGAGGCTTGCCAACACTTTGATTTTGGACTTTTGGCCTTTAGAATCCTCATAAAGTTTCTGTTCTGAGTCACCAAATTTGTGGTAATTTGTTACAGTAGCCCTAGGAACTAATATATACTGCCTAGCTAGGACAATAGTATCTTTTTAGAAGATATTAAGAAAACATGTTGTAAAAATAATGAGAACCCAGTTAACAGTAATTTACCTTCCTAAGACATTTTTATGGGGTAAAGCACCAAGTTGTCACATTAAAAAAAAATAATGTCACAAGAAGTCAATTCTGACTCCATGTTCAAACTATTTGACTTGCTTTCTGTTGTTTTTGTTATTATAATCATACATAAAGGTCTGCCTCAGAGAATCCTGCCCCTTACCTGTTCAACTATAGTGCTTTTGTTCAGAACCCTGTCCACCTGAAGATGGCAGGAAAGAAGTAAACAGATTCCCTGGAGAAGGCTCGCCATTCTAGAAGATATCTGCAAGATTAATGGCCTTACTTCGCTTCCTCATCTCTGATCCATAAAAAGAAACCTGGCATCCAGACCCAAATAAGATGGTTGAGACATTAGTCTGCCATCTTCTCAGTCAGTTGACTTACTGAATAACGTTGTATTTCTTGTCTTAATACCTCAGCTCTCGCTCTCATTGGTCTGCTGTGCCGTAAGCAGAGCAAGCTTGGACTTTAACATAAAGAGGAACAAAAATGTTTGTATCATTGGAAAGGAGAAATATTTCAATGATACATATTTGAAAGATGCCTTGTGGACTTGGTACAGCTGTCAACACTGGTTCTGAAACAGACTTTATACATGCCTCACTTTATTGCAATTTTGCAGATACAGAGTTTCTTGGAAATTGTTTTTGGCAACCCTGTATCCAGTAACTCTAACAGCACCATTTTTTCCAGCAGCATTTGCTCACATTTTGCTTGCTGTCACATTCTGATAATTCTTGTAATATTTAAACTTTTCCACTATTATTATATTTGCTACAGTGATCTCTGATGTTAGTATTGTAACTGTATGGGATGCCTGTATATGGCCTCAAACTTTGTGCATGGTTTTCTGTTCCACTGACTGGCTATTCCTGTCTCCTGCCCTCTCCTCAGGCTTCCTTATTTTGATACACAACAGTATTGAAATTAGGCCAGTTAATAACCCTACAATGGCCTCTAAGCGTTCAACTGAAAGAATGAGTTGAATGTCTCTCATCTTAAATCAGAAGCCAGAAATGATTAAAATTAGTGAGAGAAGCATGTCCAAAGCCTCTTGTACCAGTCAGCCCTAGTGTGAGTCTAAGGAAAAGTTCTTGAAGGAAATTAAAAGTGCTTCTCTTTATTGCTGCCATAGAGAAAGTTGTAGTGGAACTACTAAGCCAGCCACAACATTCCCTTGAGCCAAAATCTAATCCACAGCAAAGCCCTCTGTTCAATTCTACACAAGTTGAGAGAGATGAGGAAACTGCAGAACGAAAGCTGGCACAAGTTGGTTCCTGAGATTTAAGAACCCGCCTGCATAACATAAAGTGCAAGGTGAAGCAGCAAGTGCTAAAGGAGAACCTGCAGCAAATTATCCAGAAGATCTAGCTAAGAAAATTAATGAAGGTGGCTACACTAAACAATAGATTATTGATGAGACAAAACAGTCTTCTATTAGAAGATGCCATCTAGGACTTTCATAGCTAGAAAGGTCAATGCTTGACTCCAAAGCTTTAAACGACAGGCTGACTTTCTTGTTAGGGTGTAACATGACTAGCAACTTTAAGTTGAAGCCAATGCTCATTTGCCATTCTGAAAATCCCAGGGCCCTTAAGAATTATGCTAAATCTACTATGATTTAGCATAATTTAGCGGACTTCCCTGGAGAAGGAAATGGCACCCCACTCCAGTACTCTTGCCTGGAAAATCCCATGGACGGAGGAGCCTGGTAGGCTGCAGTCCATGGGGTTGCTGAGGGTTGGACACGACTGAGCAACTTCACTTTCACTTTTCACTTTCATGCACTGGAGAAGGAAATGGCAACCCACTCCAGTGTTCTTGCCTGGAGAATCCCAGGGACGGGGGAGCCTAGAGGGCTGCCGTCTATGGGGTCGCACAGAGTCAGACACGACTGAAGCGACTTAGCAGCAGCAGCAGCAGTGGACTTCTCTGGTGGCTCAGATGGTAAGGCGTCTGCCTACAATGCGGGAGACCTGGGTTCAATCCCTGGGTTGGGAAGATCTCTCGGAGAAGGAAATGGCAACCCACTCTAATATTCTTGTCTGGAAAATCCCACGGATAGAGGAACCTGGTAGGCTGCAGTCCATGGGGTCACAAAGAGTCAGACACGACTGAGTGACTTCACTCACTCACTCCCTCCTATGATTATGCACTATAAATAGAAAATTAAAGCCTGGATGACGGCACACCTGTTTACAACACAGTTTACTGAGATTTTCAGCCCACTGTTGAGATCTATTGTTCATAATAAAAGATTCTTTCAAATTCAGTACTGCTCATTGACAATGCACCTGGTCATTCAGGAGCTCTGATGGAGATATATAAGGTGATTTATGTTGTTTTCATGCCTACTAACACAACATCTGTTTTACAGCCCATGGATCAAGAAGTAATTTTGACTTTCAAGTTTTATTAAAGAACTACATTTTGTTAGGCTATAACTGCCACACACAGTGATTTCTTTGATGGATGTGGGCAAAGTAATTTGAAAATCTGGAAAGAATTCACCTTTCTAGATGATATTAAGAATATTCCTAATTCGAATGGCCATCATTAACAAGTCTACAAATAACAAATGCTGGAGAGGGTGTGAAGAAAAGGGAACATTCTGGCACTATGGTGGGAATGTAAATTGGTGCAGCCTCTATGGGAAACTAGATGGAGTTTCCTTAAAAAAACATACAGTTGCCCATATGATCCAGCAATCCCACTCCTGGGCACATATATAGACAAAACAATAACTGGAAAAGACACGTGTACCCCTATGTTCAGAGCAACACTATTTACAGTAGCTAAGACGTGGAAGCAACCTAAATGTCCACTGACAGAAGAATGGATAAAGATGTGGTGTGTACACACATACACAGGAACAGCACTCAGCCATAAAAAAGAATGAAGCAGTGCCATTTGCAGCAACATGAATGGACCTAGACATTATCATACTAGGTGAAATCAGAAAGACAAATACCATATGGTATCACTTACACTGGAAATCTAACATATGACACAAATGAACTTATTTCTGAAACAGAAAATTCACAGAGAACAGATTTGTAGTTGCCAAGGGGTAGGGAGGTTGGGGAGGGTTGGACTGGGAGTCTGGGACTAGAAGATGCAAACTATTATATATATAGAATGGATAAACTACAAGGTCTTACTCTATAGCACAGGCAATTATATTCAATATCCTATAATAAATGATAATGGAAAAAAAAAACCCAAGAATATTCCTAATTCAGAAAGAGAGGTCAAAATACCAACATTAATAGGAACTTGGAAGAAGGTGACTCCAGCTCTCATGGATGACTTTGAGGAGTTCAAGATTTCAGTAGATGAAGTAACGGTAGATGTGGTGGAAGTAGCAAAAGAACTAGCACTAGATGTGGAGCCTGAAGATGTGACAGAATTGTTGCGCACTCACAATAAAACTTCAAATGGATGAGGAGTCACTTCTTACGGATCAACAGTGGTTTCTTGAGATGCAATCTATTCCTGGTTAAGATGCTATGAAAATGCTGAAATGACAACAAAGGATTTAGAATATTATGTAAACAATACAACAACAGCAGGGTTTGAGACAATTGACTTCAATTTTGAAAGAAATTCTACTGTGGGTTCAGGTCAGTTCAGTTCAGTCGCTCAGTCGTGTCCGACTCTTTGCGACATGGATCGCAGCATGCCAGGCCTCCCTGTCCATCACCATCTCCCGAGTTCACGCAGACTCATGTCCATCGAGTCGGTGATGCCACCCAGCCATCTCATCCTCTGTCATCCCCTTTTCCTCCTGTTAAATACTACCAAACAGCATTGCATGCTACAGAAAAGTTGTTCACGAAGGGAAGAGCTGACCCATGTGGCAAACCTCACTGTTGCCTTATTTTAAGAAACTGCCACAGCCATTCTGGCTTTCAGCAAGTACTCCCCTGATCCATCAGCAGCCATAAACACTGAGGCAAGACTCCCCACCACCAAAAAGATTAGGAGACGATGAAGGCTCGAATGATGATTAGCATCTTTTTAGTAATAAAGTACTTTTAAATGATGTTTGTAGTTTTTTCAAGACATGTTATTGTACACTTAATACACTACAGTATAGTACAATTTTTACATGCATCGGGAAACTAAAAAAATTTGTTGACTTCCATTACTGCAATATTCACTTTATTAGAGTGGTCTGAATTAAACCTGCCAATAACTCTGAAGTGTGCCTGTAGCTGCTGCAGACATACATGGACCTGGTACTAACAAGAAGATGGTATTTCCAAAGGTATCCTATCATTTCCTTAGATCAATAGCCAATTCCCCACCAAGAAGTATATGAAGAGACAAATATAAATTATGATACATCTAGAGAATGAATTACTGCTGGCCTATGAATGTGAGAGTTGGACTGTCAAGAAAGCTGAGCCGAAGAATTGATGCTTTTCAACTGTGGTGTTGGAGAAGACTCTTAAGAGTCCCTTGGACTGCAAGGAGATCCAACCAGTCCATTCTGAAGGAGATCAGTCCTGGGTGTTCTTTGGAGGGACTGATGCTGAAGCTGAAACTCCAATACTTTGGCCACCTGATGCGAAGAGTTGACTCATTGGAAAAGACTCTGATGCTGGGAGGGATTGGGGGCAGGGGGAGAAGGGGACGACAGAAGATGAGATGGTTGGATGGCATCACTGACTCAATGGACATGGGTTTGGGTGGACTCTGGGAGTTGGTGATGGACAGGGAGGCCTGGCGTGCTGCGGTTCATGGGGTTGCAGAGTCGGACATGACTGAGCGACTGAACTGAACAGTCAGTGCAAGACAAATAGTAGGGTCACAGTCTTACTCTTGCCGTCGAAGATGCTGTATTCTCTGGCTATAGAAGGCTATTTGCTGCCTCCTCTGCCCTTATCTTTCTAAGAACAATCCTTTGCACTCCAATCTTTCTCTTCCCCACCCCATTCAGCCCAGGTTTTCTTATATTTCTCTATACTTAATCCTTATAATTTTATTCACTATGGTTTCAGTTGCCTCTTGTACACCAATGACTTCAAAGTCTGTTAAAATCCATCTCTCCTCAGAAGATACTCTTTAAAACATCTCACTTAAACTTTGTCATACCAAAAAGTTCTTTACTCATGCACTAAAACCCGAAATTCCTTGCTGGCTTCTGTATTTTATCACCATTGGTGTTCATCTCCTCCAAATTGGCTAATATAATCCACTATGTCTGTCTTTCCTTCAGCTCCCACACCTATGCCACTAACCAATTCTCCGATTATTCCTTTTAAAAACTTTTTGGGCTCCCTTTCTCACCACAGCTCCAGCGAATCACTTCATGCTTACAGAATCAAGCAGCATACACACTGGGCGGGTTGGCTCTAGCTCTAACATCACACTTCCTGAGCTATCTTTCACACAGCTGTCAAAATTTGTTGCTTAACCTAGATGTCCATTAGCACACAGACAGATAAAGGAACTGTAGTACATATACACAGTGGAATATTACTCAGCCATTGAAAAGGAATCCATGAGTCAGTTCTAATGACATGGATGAACCCAGAGCCCATTATACAGTGAAGTCAGTCAGAAAGAGCAATATTGCATAGGAACCTGGAATGTTAGGTCCATGAATCAAGGAAAATTGTAAGTGATCAAACAAGAGATGGCAAATTTTAGCAATCAGTGAACTAAAATAGACTGGAATGGGTGAATTTAACTTAGATGACCATTATATCTACTACTGTGGGCAAGAATCCCTTAGAAGAAATGGAGTAGCCATCACAGTCAACCAAAGTCTGAAATGCAGTACTTGGGCACAATCTCAAAAACGAGAGAATGATCTCTGTTCGTTTACAAGTCAAACCATTCACTATCACATAAATCAAGTCTATGCCCTGAGCAATAATGCTGAAGAAGCTGAATGGTTCTATGAAGACCTATAAGACCTTCTAGAACTAACACCCAAAAAAGATGTCCTTTTCACTATAAGGGACTGGAATGCAAAAGTATGGAGTTAAGAAATACCTGGAGTAACAGGCAAATTTGGCCTTGGAGTACAGAATAAAGCAGGGCAAAGGCTAATAATAGAGTTTTGCCAAGAGAACACACTGGTCATAGCAAACACCCTCTTTCAACAACACAAGGTAAGACTCTACACATGGACATCACCAGATGGTCAATACCAAAATCAGATTGATTATATCCTTTGCACCCAAAGATGGAGAAGCTCTATACAGGCAGCAAAAACAAGACAGGGAGCTGACCGTGGCTCAAATTATGAACTCCTTATTGCCAAATTCAGACTTAAATTGAAGAAAGTATGGAAAAACCACTAGACCATTCTGGTATGACATAAATCAAATCCTTTATGATTATACAGTGGAAGTGACAAATAGATTCAAGGGATTAGATCTGATAGAGTATATGAAGAACTATGGATGGAGGTTCGTGACATTGTACAGGAGGCAGGGATCAACACCATCCCCAAGAAAAGAAATGCAAAAAGGCAAAATGGTTGTCTTACGAGGCCTTACAAATAGCTGAGAAAAGAGAGAAGCGAAAGGCAAAGGAGAAGAGGAAAGATATACCCATTTGAAAGCAGAGTTCCAAAGAACAGCAAGGAAGGTAAGAAAGCCTTCCTCAGTGATCAATGCAAAAAAATAAAGGAAAACAATAGAATGGGAAAGTCTAGAGATCTCTTCAAGAAAATTAGAGATACCACAGGAACTCTTCATGCAAAGACGGGCACAATAAAGGACAGAAACAGTATGGACCTAACAGAAGCAGAAGATATTAAGAGGTGGCAAGAATACACAGAAGAACTATAAAAAAAGATCTTCATGACCCAGATAATCACCATGGTGTGATCACTCACCTAGAACCAGACATCCTGGAGTGCGAAGTCAAGTGGGCTTTGGAAAGCATTACTACAAAGCTAGTGGAGGTGATAAAATTCCAGTCAAGCTATTTTAAATCCTAAAAGATGATGCTGTGAAAGTGCTGCACTCCAAATGCCAGCAAATTTGGAAAACTCAGCAGTGGCCACAGGACGGGAAAAGGTCAGTTTTCATTCCAATCCCAAAGAAAGGCAATGCCAAAGAATGCTCAAACTACCACACAATTGCACTCATCTCACACGCTAGTAAAGTAATGCTTAAAATTCTCCGAGCCAGGCTTCAGCAATATGTGAACCGTGAACTTCCAGATGTTCAAGCTGGTTTTAGAAAAAGCAGAGGAACCAGAGATCAAATTGCCAACATCACTGGATCATCAAAAAAAGCAAGAGAGTTCCAGAAAAACATCTATTTCTGCTTTATTGACTATGTCAAAGCCTTTGACTGTGTGGATCACAATAAACTGGAAAATTCTGAAAGAGATGGGCATACCAGATCACCTGACCTGCCTCTTGAGAAAGTGTATACAGGTCAGGAAGCAACAGTTAGAACTGGACATGGAACAACAGACTGATTCTAAATTGGGAAAGGAGTATGTCAAGAATGTATACTGTCACCCTGCTTATTTAACTTATATGCAGAGTGCATCATGAGAAACGCTGGGCTGGAGGAAGCACAACCTGGAATCAAGACTGCTGTGAGAAATATCAATAACCTCGGAAATGCAGATGACACCACTCTTATGGCAGAAAAGCAAAAAAGAACTAACAAGCCTCTTGATGAAAGTGAAAGAGGAGAGTGAAAAAGCTGGCTTAAAACTCAACATTCAGGAAACTAAGATCCTGGCATCTGGTCCCATCACTTCATGGCAAATAGATGGGGAGCATTGGCAAAAGTGACAGACTTTATTTTCTTGGGCTCCATAATCACTGCAGACGGTGACTGCGGCCATGAAATTAAAAGATGCTTGCTCCTTGGAAGAAAAGTTATGACCAACCTAGACAGCATATTCAGCAGAGACATTACTTTGCCAACAGAGGTCCATCTAGTCAAGGCTATGGTTTTTCTAGTAGTCATGTATGGATGTGCGAGTTTGACTATAAGGAAAGCTGAGTGCCAAAGAACTGATGCTTTTGAATTGTGGTGTTGGAGAAGACTCTTGACAGTACCTTGGACTGCAAGGAGCTCCAACAAGTCAATCATAAAGGAAGTCAGTCCTAAATATTCATTGGAAGGACTTATGCTGAAGCTGAAAATCCAGTATGTTGGCCATCTAATGCGAAGAACTAACTCATCTGAAAAGACCCTGATGCAGGGCAAGACTGAAGGTGGGAAGAGAAGGGGACGACAGAGGATAAGATGGTTGGATGGCATCACCGACTCAACGGACATGAGCTTGAATAAACTCTGGGAGTTGGTGATGGACAGGGAGGCCTCGCGTGCTGCAGTCCATGGGGTCACAAAGAGTCGGACACAAATGAATGAACTGAACTGAGTCAGAATGAGAAAAACAAATATTGTGTATTAATGCATATATATAGAATCTGGAAAGATGGTACTGATGAACCTATTTACAGGGCAAAAATGGCAATGCAGACATAGAGAACAGACTTATGGACATGGGCTAGCGGAAGGGTGGGCTGAATGAAGAGAATAATGGAAGGATATATACCACCATGTGTAAAACGGATAACCAATGGGAATCTGCTGTACGACTCAGGGACTCAAACCGGGACTCTAAAAACCTAGAGGGGTAAGACGTGGGAGGGACATTAAAAAGGGAGAGGACATATATATATATATACACACACACACATATATATATATATATACACACACACACCTATGGCTGACTCATGTTGATGTATGGCAGAGGCCAACACAATATTAATACTGTGAGGCGATTTTCCCTCAATTAAGTTTGAAAAAAAAATCACACTGCTTTCCTTTACTCCCATTTAGAACAGCAGAGCGGCTCTCTAGTAACTACCCACTCTGTACTGTACCTACTTTATCTTCTCCATTTCCCGTATGTAAAGACACTCATTTCTTTCTGTCTAGTTTTCCATCACTGGTTGATTTGCTCTGAGAATCTAATTAACACTGACCTGAATAAAAGAGAAATATAAATCAACAGTCCATACATTTTAAAGCAAAATACAATTTTTTATGTTAGTGACTTGGATTAGTATGGATAACGGAGCATGAACTCTGTGGTTAGAAATGAGGTATTGGATTTTTGCTTATTCTGACTGGCCTTCCCCACCAGTGAAGCATTAAGAACCTTGGCAACAGGGACTGGGTTTATTCTCTCATTTACTTTTTGCTACTCCCCTCTCCTCCAAGCACAGCACCTTTCCTATTCAGAAGTTTGACAGTAACAGAATTTCCCATTATGAACCCAGTTCTCCCAGGGGACATAAAGTAACACACTATAAATAGAAATTTGAATGAGTAATAATGACAGATGACAAAAACACTGAAGGCTTTTGAAAACTCCTGTAACCTTTTGATGTAACTGAATACATTATTCATATTCAAATTTTGTAGAATCTGCATTATTTAGTTTTCAGGAAAAAAAAGCTGTGTTCTGACTCAAACACTAAATATGGATAATTTTGCATTTAAGACATTGTATAAGGAAAATCAGGTTAAACGAAGTTTAACCTGCTTTTGTAAGGTTAAAAATCAGGTTGACTGTTTTGTAACACAACAAAAGAACAGTAAAAATTCTCTCCGTACCCTTTCAGACAATTCTGCCGATAAATGATAAAATCTTTATACATATTAAATGATACTATGCTTTCCTAAATCATTCAATTGTCCCAAATGAAAGTTCTGAGATATTTAATAGATTACCAATTGACCTTTGCTCATTTGATGACTCCCCCTCCTCCAGTAGACTCTAAGCTCTGTGAGGGCAGAACATCCCTGCTCTATCCACACTAGCATAGTAAACAGTGCTTGGAACATAGTAAATATGATACCAAATGTGTTTGTTGATGCTTTATGATACAAAATGTGTGTGGATACCCCTAATTTTGGAAAAAATAAATCATTCCCAAGGTCAGTAATCTATAGGTAACCCAAAGGGCAGAGTATGTGCAACACATGGAATGCTTCTGCAGCATTAAGAAAACTGACCTATTTAGCAGTATTTTATTTGTACCTTTCAAAGATAAACTAATGTTAAGCCTACAAACTTAGTTGTTCCATTAATAGGTTTAGAGTTTTGACAAGTATCATCAATATCATAACAAGGACTCATACATTCTTCTTTTAATGGTCAGTTAAGGGAACAGAAGTTTAGTTCTATTTTCAATCTATTTCACTTCTCTCATGCAGTCATAAAATACCAGATGTATGGATGCATTGTAACAAATTACAGAATAGATTAAAATTTTTTGAGTCTTATAAGTCACAATTTAAGGCTCATTGCTAGTTTGAGATAAAACTGCAAACACTGATTTCTAAGACAAGGTCATAGGAATATTAATTATAAAATACTAACAAACTCTACACTTCATGATTTAAAGAGGCAGAATAATAGATAAGGATTAAATTCAATGAAAACAGATAAACTAGAATAAAAAATGTTGCACTAAAAAGTACTGATTCTAAGTTTGCTGGCCCACATCTAAAGATGAGATGACCTTTATAAAAGCAAACATTTTCATAGAGATATTAAAACTTCCTACTCATAATATCTACATGTAGTAAAGACTATCCATTTAAGAAAAAGAGCTGAATCAACATGAAAGTTAAAACAGGGTTTTTACACTTTTTAGAAAAAAGTGAAATACCACTGTTTTCTCCAAAAACTTAAACCTTTCTCTAAGTATCCTTAGGGACATGAAAAAGAACTCGAGTTTTTTGACTTATTTTAGGACCCCCCTCCCCGCCCCCCCCATTTAAGCACCAGAAAAGTCCATTATTTGCATTCCTAAGCTGCAGTTATTTTGTATGGGAGACAAATGGTGCATTTGCCAAACCCCAGCCCTATTTCTGTTAGCAAGATACAAAATAAGGAACAACACAAATACTGACCTGGAGGATGACACTAGCCAAGTACTTCACTCTCTTTGTGCATGCATGCTAAGTCGCCTCAGTTGTGTCCGACTGTGAACCATGGACTGTAGCCCACCAGGTTCCTCTGTCCATGGGTTTCTCCAGGTAAGAATACTGGAGTGGGCTGTCCTTCTCCAGGGGATCTTCTCAACCCAGGAATCGAACCCGCATCTCTTATGTTGCAGGGTTTTTACCACTAGCACCACCTGGGAAGCCCCTTTAAAGCCTATGAAATAGATGTTACTAACATTCCATTTTACAGATAAAGCAACTGAGGAACCTACCCAGGCTTACATGCTAGGAGGTGGCACAGCAGGGATTAGAAATCCAGGAAATATGGTTCCAGAGCCCATGTTCTTATTCACTATAGTAAACTGTCCACTCTGTATCCCTAACCCTTATCTATAATTAATGTTCTGGTTCCCATCAGATCGACAGTTCTCAACTGGGGCAATCTAGCCCTTCAATACCCCTCTCCCTCTTCCCTGAATCTAACTTAAGGACACCTGGCAATATCTGGAGATAATTCTGGTTGTTTCAACCTGGGGGTGGTATTACATCCAGTGGGTAGAGTCTAGAGATGGTGCTAAAAATCCCATAATATGAGGGGAAAACTCATTATCTAGCACACAGCATTTAAAGTGCTGAGGCTGAAAAACCCTAAATGGAGTATAAATTCTAGGAGGGCAGGGTCCTAAATTGACCTTGGTTTCTGCTCTATCCTCAGATATAGAAATTACTCAAGTTTATCTGTTGAATATTTATGTTTTTAAGAGCCTAGAATTCAGCCTGGCACATAGCTGGTAGGCAACAAACATTTATTAAAGTTCCTGAATTAATGGTGGTGCTCCCCAAAAGGACCAGAGATATAACAGGACATAACAAATTGAAGTGATTTCAATGCTCCACAATGCCACTTTTTTCAGATTTAATTTTCTCCCAATGACTATAAATAAAAACAATTCTGCCAAAACAAGTGAGTTAAGTGGGATTTCTGAGAGAACAACAGTTTTTTCTTTAGATACACTGAACCTTTAAATACATGGAACTCTGTGAGTTAAATATGTAAGGAATAAGATTTCTTTCTTTTTAAAATAAAAGCTTCTAAATGTCTCATTCAAATACCAAGTATCTAAGGGATTAACAGACATCCCTAAATTAGATGGTATTACTAATTAACTGCTGATATTCTCCAGTGGCTGGAAAATATTTTGAGAAAGTTTAAGATTCATTTACAGATTTCAAAAAAGAACGGAATTACAGCACATATGAGACAAAGACCCATTATATAAAACGTAGTACTTGAGTCCACTTCATTAAAAGATTTTTATGACCATAAGTGTAACTGCATCCTCTAGTTTAAAAAAATCTGTAAGTGTAACACCTGCTGAAGTATTTTCAATTCTTCCTCCTATACCTCAAAGAGCTACTGAACACTACCCAGAAGGCATACGTTTATAAGTAGTATTGCTTGATTTACAGAACTCTTTCCAAAGGAAAAATTCAAAAGATGGTTATGTGGGATATTCAAACAATACTAAGAAAAATACCTGACATTTTTCTCTCATCATTTCTGTAATTAATAAATGAGTCTGGCTTGCCCAAACATTAAATTATGAAACCACACTATGCAAAATGCACCTATCACATTTAAAAAGAAGTTAAACCCATATTTATTTAACTAGCACTGTTAAACATTACACAAAACACATTCAAGTGGCAAGTAATTATAATGCAAGCCCTTGCATGGCAATCCAAATTTATTGAACTACTGATGCTAAGTTATACAAAATTGCACCACTTTAATTAAGGCTTTTAGTTTACATTTGGCCACCTCAAAAGTAGTTGTAACATTAGGTTGGTCAATTTAAATACTGTGGCTCCCTGTTGGATAGACACACAATCTTTACACCCAAACTTTAATGCATACAGAGCAACAAGGCATTGTTAAATAAAACAGCAATAGTTACTGCAACTTAGGCCTTGTGACCAATTACACATGATTAAAATTACTTCCCACATTCACATCCACAGTACTCTTCCACCACTTAACATCTCAACCAAAACGTTACACATGGGAAACAATCACTAACAGGCAAAAATACTAAACCTGTATATTTGGTATTGCAAATACACTTATGCATGAGCAAGCAGGGGATTCACAGTGAGAATCTACAGCTGCAGAAGCCTGAAAATGATTTACAAAAATTGTTAAATCATTAAAAAATTGTTTGAAAATATACACTTCTTGTTGTAGACCCCCACTGTACACACAACTATAAACATTGTTCCCTATGTAAACAAAAAAGGAAACATATAATAAAAGATTTGAAAAGTCTGGACATTTCCTTCCCAACAGATATTAAAGGCAACGTCTTTAATCTAAGACATTATACTGAAGGACTATTATATTTTAAAGACAAGATCACTGTCTCCACAGGTTTTTTAAAAATTAAAAAAACTATATAGCTGTGTTAATCAAAGCGCTTATTTGTACAATACAATGATAATGACCTTGAATTTCTTAAAAAAAATTACAATAAGCTACAAGTATCAAAGAAGCAAAGTTATCTGGAGTAGTCTATATAGGAGCTCTTTGGACTTTCTTTTATTATGCTAAAATAGTGGTGCTTTTAGGATTTACATTATTGTACTCTCCAATACAAAGTATGGGGTGTGTTAAAGTATACAGTACACCATTTTCATACATGTACAACATTGGTGGATGAAAAATGTCTCTTAGCAGTAATACTGGATTGTAGCCTCTGGTTTTACCAGCTGCATACTCTAGGACTATTATATAAGTAAAAATCTCTCTGTGATACTGGAAAGTGATTAGAATGTGCAAACTGATGTAGTAGTTTTCATCCGCCTCTTAAAGGGTACCACCACAGAAAGTCCATTTAAGATGTTGGTAGGTTTAACAAAGTTGGAATGCTGGCACTGTTGAATTGGGCAACAGTTCTTCAGACCTGTCAAAAGGAGAAAATTAACTGAAAACACAGGTTGTAAATAGCACACTAAAGATCCAAAGGACATATTAAGACAACAGTGCTAAAGTGTCAGAAATAAATATAATACAGCTTCCTATCCTCATCATTACATTATGACCATGTACTATGATTCACAGCAAAGCACGGGTAGACATATTCTGCTGCCTTCTTGAAAGCCACTCAAATGAAAGTTGAATGTACAAATTTTTTTGTATTACCTCCCAAAGATTAAAAGCAGGAAAACTAAAAACAAAAACAAAACCCCATATTAAAATTTTACATCAAGTCGACTTGACTAGAATCAAACAGACAGCAATACTAACAAAATGGCTGGTCTGTAAGAGTGTTTATAATCCTAGAATGACATCATGAGTACAGAATGCACATCTAACCAAGCTTTCCAAGACTTTTCTTCCCTACTCTTCCAGTAAGTGGCTAAAAAGCTGCTGTAGAGAAGTCAATAAAATAAATTTATTTCATGAAGGCTCTCTACAGTTGACAGTTATATATATATTTAATTCTATAAAACAGATCCTACTTACTTTAAGAGAAATGTCAGAAACGGCTGTTATTACACTAAAATCTTATCTAACTAAACTTAAAAGGCTAAAATCAGAATTCATCAGTCTGTCATTTATTTATTTACTTTGGATGATTTTCTGTACATATGCCTGGGCTAAAAAAATCCTTCCTTTTTATATTGGTTTTCTGGGAATCAGACTTGCTCCAAAATGTTAATATAGATGTGGCTGATGAAATAATTTCCACAAATGCTTTGAACTTTAAGCCCTTGTTTAGAGACTGAATGAGTTTCCTAAGTTTTCTAAATCTTAGCAGATCGAATGGAGCAAATTGGAAAGGACAGATGGCAATGTGAGCTCAGGCACAAGTGTGCTGTTAAGAATGGGCAAGTGGTTGGAAAGGAGAGGATATAAAAAATGAAAAGTTGTATCTCTAAGCAGAAAATCATTAAGTGGAGAGTAGGGACAAAACTCTAGAAAACTACAGAATCAGAGTACTATGGTTGTACAGGGTCATTTAACATGGGAAGAAGCAGAGCTAGTAACATCCGAAGCTCCCAAGGGTAAGAATACAGTAAAAACAAAATGGCTTAATGATACTTGGCAAACAGCAGCTAACAGATGAGGGGTTACCACGGTGCCAGGTACTGAACTAACTGCTTTGAAAGTATTAACTCATTTGATATAACTGTTTTCAAAAACTATGTTATAGTGATGTTTGCTCAATTTTCCTTTGCTGTCTCATCTCAAGGTTGTATCCATGGTTCTCTCTGCCCAGGAACTCTTCATCCTCTAATTTCTACTTATCCATCAGATTTCAACTTAGATGCTTTCACTCTGAGACTTTCCCTGAATCCATAGTTCACATCTGACTGGTTTGGTGCCCCAATTAAATACTCTTGATAGTACCCATAATAGCATAGTGACTAATTATGGACTTTGGGAATCAGTTCAAATTCTGAGCCATGTACTCAGATCATTAGATTCAATTCTGACTCTGCTATTCACTAACTATAGGGCTTGAACAATCTTTCTGTGCCTCAGTTCACTCATCTGTAATACGGGAATATATAATAATTCTGCCACACAGAATTGTGAGAATTCAAGTAACATATAGGCAGTACTTTGTCTGGTACATGATGTCAGGGGTTTTAATTATCAGTACCATGCTGCATTTATTCCGCCAACAGCATTTATAATATTTTGCAATGGTTTGTCTGACTTTTACACTAGACCTTAATTAGCTTAAGGCAACAAAGAGAGCAGAGAAGATTGGTTTTGATCATCACTATGTTGTCAGCACAAACCAGTGACCCACTGAGACGTGAGTATATATCGGATAAACTCATTTAGAATACTTATGTGGAATATCTTACTTCTCATGATCATATATAAGTGAAATAATTATTTCAATTACTAGGATATCATATTAACTCGTAAGAAGTAACCATTTGTTTTCTACAACAGAAAATTCTATACTTGCCTTTTTGACCTTTAATAAAGCTGAGGTTAAAAATTAGAGGAAACAAACAAAACAGAAGAAAAGATAAATTAACATACCTGGCTCAGAGCTACAATGCATTTAGTATATTAAAGCAGCTGACATGACGACTTTTTGCGGGCCTTCCCAGGCACTGGAGTTTTTCTGTTAATTTGTCGCACTAGGTCATAAAAGATCTGCAAATATTTATTAATTTTTTATTTTGATTTGCAGGGAAACCACCCCCCCACCCTGCACCCAAAACTACAAGTGAGAGAGTACAATGAAAAAATTAACTTTCCATAACTCTTCTCCAGAAAGCAAATATTCTGTTCGTTTAAGGAATGAGAGTAAAGCCAGGTATTCCTGTAATTGTCAAGTGCTTTTCTGTTTATTTTTTGGGAGGGCTAACATCATTCTCCTTAAAGTAAATACTGAGTAGCTGCAGAGACCTTAGTTTACTCAGAACATTTACCATCATCCAAGAGAACAATCCTTTACTCTTCTTTGACTCTATGTATTCTTATTCTACAACATAATTTTAAGTTCCTTTAAGGCAAGAGCCATTCATGCCTTCTTGAATTTGTCTTCATCTTTTACGTAACATTGTTCATACATATGAAGATTAAATCTGTCTTCCCCACCCCTATTCTTTTCCATCTAATCTTATCTCATTTTATGGTAAATTCTACTGTACCACCAGTGTTTAATAAAGAGGTTCAAATAGTAGTATTGCTTGTTAGCATGCTAATTAACATATTTAATTAACTTGGGGTTGTGTTAATACACACTCATTATTTTCCATTAATTCTGAATGCTAAATTCCAAATCAAGAGTTCTATTACACCATACCTCATTAACATTTATTTTTGATTTTGCAGAGGATTCTAAGAATGCACAGTTGTTCCACTGTCTTGCTAGATTTTGACCTTGTTCCTTTCCTACAACTCTTTCATCTTCCAAGTCACACTTATTACCAACCAGAATCATTGGAACCTAAATGGGTAAAAACAAATAAGTAAACAAATATGCTACATAAATTCAAATCAAAATTCTAAGAGTCAACCATAAGGATTAGATTTTATTTTATGCCAGAGAAAAACACTAAATTAATAAGGTGTACTAAACTGATAGTTAAATATAAAAGCATTAACAATTAACTTAAGAACTTGTCACATAAGGGTTTTTTAGAAAACTAGCTATGATCTACTTATAAAACAGGGAGGAAAAACCATTAAAATTGTATCAAAACGGACTTTTAATTTAGGCACCCTGGGCAGCACGCAGGATCTTAGCTCCCTGATCAGGGACTGAAGCCATGCCCTTGCAGTGGAAGCACAGACTTAATCACTGGACTGCCAGGGAAGTTCCTCACAACAAACTAATTATAGTAAGAAAACACAAAACCTATTAAAAAGAAAATGCAAAAGGAAGTATCATAAAAAGTCAATATATTCCAAAATTTTAAAGTGTTTCTCCAAGGGACATAAATAAATTTCAGATTTTTTGGCTTCTTAACAAGTATTTATCAAATAACTCATTCTCAATTTCGTAACACAAAAAAGGATAAATTTAGAAGGTAGATAAAATTCAAGGTAGAATTTTTAGCTTTTCATATAGTCTAAATGAAAAGCCAAAAATTAAAATCACCTTAATTTACTAAAAATCTAGACCATATTAATTATGTTTTTGGACACTACAGGGAAAAATAATCCTTATTCTGTAAAACTCCTATTAATCCTTTAGAGATTGGCTCTCTGAAGTAGTTTTGGAAAAAATCCAAACTAGAAAATCAAGATTTGTGGCTTTTTAAGGAACAGATACCTAGTATTATACTAATAAATACCTGTTTAATGTAACTGATAGAAAACTATAGTAGTCACCAGAGACACTGGTGAAACAGCTTTACTAACTAAAGCTGCTTTAAGTATGTTAAAGAAAGAAAAGAAAGAAAGTGAAGTCTCTCAGTCATGCCCAACTGTTTGCGACCCCATGGACAGTAGCCTGCAACAAGCTCCTCCGTCCATGGGATTTTCCAGGCAACAGTACTGGAGTGGGTTGCCATTTCCTTCTCCAGGGAATATTCCCAACCCAGGGATCGAACCCAGGTCTCCTGCATTGTAGAAAAACGCTTTACTGTCTGAGCCACCAGGGAAGCCCTAAGTATGTTAAGGTCCCCCCCAAAGTCCTCCTGCTTCAGAAGTCCAGGAAATGAGGATATTTCTAATAGGTGCTCCCAAGCTCTCGAAATATTTGCTATAATTAAACTATACCTAGTACAGTGGTTCTTAAAAGTGTGATGCCCAGACCAGCAGCACCAATACCATCTGGAAATATGTTAGAAATGCAAATTTCTGAGCCCTATTCCAGACCTACTGAATCAGAAACTCTGAGAGTGGGACCTGGCAATCTGTTTTAACTAGCTTTACAGGTGATTCTGATGCAAGATGAATTTATATACACAGCGTGACAAGGAATTTAAAAAATCCTTTTGTAGTTTCCTACAGGGTTAAACTCCATTATGGTGTACTCGGAAGGGGCATGTTACTTAACATTAGAATTGAATATATTTGTTGGCTTTCTTGCTCCTTCTGTCACAGTTGCTTGAGATGTGTTCACATGTTGTTCTGATTCCTATTAAAAAGGCTCTTAAATCTACCAGAACATTATCTGCTCTATTAGTAATATTTGCCACCGACACCTCTCCCGCTTCTCCACCAAACGCAAGATTTAAAAATATGAAGGAAAAAATAGGAAGGATATAAATTTTATTTTACACAAGAGGAAGGTATTTCTCACTTTTTACATTATATATAGTGTTAAAGGTACGTTTTTCCCTTTCAAAGAAAAAGCTTTTGAAAAACAAACTCCTCAAAATAGATGAAGGTTAAATTGGATTTAAATTCAAACTTTTAAATCAGATATCACTACAGTAAGTGTTTGAAAGAAAATATATTTATTATGAAGCCAGCTTACATCATCCGTGTCTTTAACTCGAAGAATCTGTTCTCTCAGATCTTGTAAATCATTAAATGTGGACTGTGCTGTGATGGAATAAACTAATGCAAAGCCTTGTCCATTTTTCATGTACAAATCCCTCATTGCTGTGAATTGTTCCTATAGTCGAAAGAAAGAATCATTTTAAAAAAATAATGTTTTGACAGTGAATTTGACAATTTTCTAAGTCTATAATTAGAGCTCAAAGAAGAATGTAGTAGTGTTATGTAACATCTCTTAAAACTGTAGTCCGTGGCTATTTGAAAAATTGGTATTTCAAGAAATAAGTGTTTTATTTAAAAATAATATACCAGAGCAGATTTTTGTGCAGTAAATGCACTCAAGTGGAAATGTCCCATCTTCAAATGCTGCTTGAAGGCAGCTTTTCAAGACACCATATGGAAGGCACCCAAATCGAATCACCGTTACTCACAGCTAGCTCACAATGCTCCAGTTCTCCGAGGTCCACCAGCAAGTTACCTACATGGTGCCATTTTCCCACACTTCCTCCTTTGCTAGACTGTAAGCTTTTGAGTGTAAGAATACAAGCCACGACATGTATCAGGTACTCAAACATTAGATGAATGAATACCACACATCCAGAGTAAATCTTCCCTTCACTTTCAGATACCATCAGATCTAGCTGTTCTGTAAATATATTGAAGGATGAAAGATACTATTCAAAATACTTCACAGTCACTGAGGAATCTCAGGCATTTTCCACATTATTCAATATATGGAAATACAGTCTAACTTGCATTAAAAGTATTAGTGAAGCTATGAAAATTTTCATACAAATTTTCTACTTATTTCTTCAGTAAATGACCCAGGCACACAAGAAAAGAATTCAAGAGGATAAGACAGCTTTAAGATTTAACGCAAGCCTTACTTTTAAATAATGTTTGTCTATAAGAATGCTAGCATTTATAAGGTCAATACTGCACAAGTTGTGCATATACTTTGGTATTGTTTTACATACCGTTCCTGCAGTATCCAGGATTTCAAGCATACACTGCTGTGCATCTACTTCAACTTGCTAGGGGGGAAATTAAGGTAGATCTTCATTTTTTTTTTCCTGTATATAAGACTACTTTAATATATATAATATTAATACGATATTTAAAACAGACACAGATTATAGCAACTTCGATACTAATCTCAAGTAATACATACTTTAACAGGAGAAAAAAATAGCTGGATAACTAAAGTCTACTGACCCTCAAACTGCATTAAGTGTAAAAACCATGAGTTCTCAATTTAATATAAGGATATCTACAAGATATACAAGCTCTAACCTCAATGTGAATTACTCAGCAGCTAATTCTGGAGAGGAAATAATTTCAAATCAGCTCAAAAAATTTTTATTTAATGCAGTAATAGTTCCAATAATGTCAGAATAAACTATCTATATCAATTCTGCCACACTTTACTTTCCTTTTGCTTATAACTACATCCCCTTCACTATATTGGAACAAAGTTTTTGGTAGCAAGGAAGGAGAGCTATCAAATAAATTATATATCCCTGTTACCCTTTAAACCTAACATTTCCTAGGAAAAAAAGATACAGATGCGGAAAAAAGAGTAATGCTGCCTCAGAGCTGGGGTCCAGAAAGGGTTTCTAGTTTTAGCAGACTGTGGACACAGAAAAGGAATGGAAACACAGTGTCTGCACCGCAGCAGGGGCCAGGCTGGCTGCTTTAAGGTAGTGGGGTGATTCTCTCCCTTCTAAATTAAAAATGTCTGCATATCAAGTTTTATTGTCACGTGTTATATAAATGAACATAGAAATAAACTTTTCTACTATTATGAGCAGTGGAAATTTCTCAAAGAGTTGTAAATAGGAAGGTTAGGGAGACTTTTGTACTTATATCTTTATATAAAAAGCAGGGAGCCTGAGAGTCATTCAGTCTTTGGTGGGCAGAAAGGGGGGAGAAACATGGAACTACCACCTGAAGTGGATGTCTCAACTCTAAAGTCAAATAGCAACAAATTACAACTTGGGGGTCAGTGTAAACCTAAAATTCTTTGTGAGCAAGAAAGAGAGATAAAGCAAGAGTGATTAAGATTCTTGGTAAACATGCAATGCCAGGAAATAATCAGATGTGAGTT
Source organism: Bubalus kerabau (assembly GCF_029407905.1). Classification (NCBI taxonomy): domain Eukaryota; kingdom Metazoa; phylum Chordata; class Mammalia; order Artiodactyla; family Bovidae; genus Bubalus; species Bubalus kerabau. The sequence continues at coordinate 77,399,910 of NC_073624.1, read as the reverse complement.
CTCCCCACTAATTTTATAAATTAACTCTGTTCCTCATCCTATACTCTATAGACAACATTTAATATTTATTAAGCCAAAAACAATAATTTATGTTTACAGTAAAGTTGAAAGCAAAGGCCTTCTAAAGTAACATACCTTTCTATAAGAATCTTCTATCGTAGGATCATATTTTTCAACAAAAATTCCTTGAACAAACTGTACAGTCTGAAAAAAATTAACATACCATTATACTCCCTCAAAAAGAACAAATCCAAGTCTGCACATTAAAAATATTAATTTCACATAAGTAGTTATACCACTGATAAAAAAAAAATAACCACAACTACCTTTGAACATAAATATTTGGTGGGAAAATTACCTCAGAAAGCTTTTTTTAAAAATTAATAATCATAACATTCTTTATTGGGTAGGTCTAAATTTAGAGCTCATATATTTAAAAATTGTTAAATGGTTCCTATTTCAGTTTTAGGGCTTAAATGTGAATTTTAGTTAGAAAGTGGCTAATTATTTGGTGAACACACATACGTGCACACTCACAATGCCTCCCCATCACTTTGGATATATTTACAAATGAAAACACAGTTCATACTCCATTGTACACACTTCTCAGTTTGATCCAAGCAAGTCAAATTCTGTGCTGGGTGTTTATGTGACAAATAAGTGGCAAAGTAAGATGGTTAGTCTATCTTGAGGTGGGGCTTTGCTGAACTCTGAACTATCCACCAAGTTATTTCCCCTAAGTTTCTCCCCTTCCTACCTACCACTGTCAAGTTGTGTCTTCCTTCTTACTTTACTATTTCTTGATATAAAAAACATTGTGGGACAGTCAAAGGTAAACTTGGAAAAAAGTTTTAAAAATATAGTTATTTAATTTTTATAACATAAAATTTATATTTTAAGCCGACTCACAATGAAATGGACCAAAATTTATTTCTATCTTGCTCTGAAATGCAGACAGACATAGACCTGTATGTGCCCAAGTCCAAACTGGGCTCAAGTCCAAACTGTATTCTGGTCTGGAACCCATGTTCCAGAGAGAATATGATCTACTCAGATACAACTAAAAGTTGACTAAATTATAAGAAAAATATTATATTACTTCTAAAATCAATGAGATTTCACCTTAACAAAAAAAATAAGCAAAACCTAACACTCAACAGAAAAAGAACATGTCTTAAGAGTGAATAGCTTGGGTACAGTGAGAATGTCTTACCAGAGCAGATTTTCCAACGCCTCCCGAGCCAAGAACGACTAGCTTATACTCACGCATGGTGCAAACTTGTAAAAGCTAGTACCTTATTAAGAGAAAAAAAAAAAGAATTCTTAAGTAATATCTTTGCATTCATGTGCTTCTTATATAAACAAAACATTCAAGCATTTATTTAAAATGACTACTATACCATACCAAGATGGAGCATTTCACAAACTTACTAAAGGATGCTACTGGTAGGGCTCCTTATAAAACATCACAAGAAAGAAACTGCAGAATTCTAGACATGATTCTTAGTCCTATCCTATATTCAGTTACTATAAAATACTCTATCAAGAAAAAAGGGGGGGAACTGAAAAACTGCATTAAGGGGCATTCTGTTGGCTAAAAGATGGCAGTGATAGACATGGTATCTCTTTTCTGAACCACCTGTAATCCTGAATCACAAGTACTTGAGGTCTACTAAGTACAAGGATATCCCCAATGAATAGCAAATAAAATTCCTGCCCTCAACTGAGCTAACTTTCTGGTAAAGATGAACAGGACAGACGAGGGATTTGCAAACAAATCCAACTCCCTGTTTTTGTACATAAAGCTTCATTGAAATACAGCCACATCCATTCATTTGTGTATTGTCTGTGGCTGCTGTCTTGTAATGGCAGAGTTAAGTCCTTATAACAGAAGCTATCTGGTCCACAGAGTCTAAAATATTTACTATTAATATGAAGCATTCACAGAAAAAACTTGCTGGCCTCTGAGATACATAACTGGTAAATGAGTTAGCAGAGAAAGTTGACCAAATATCTATTACTGAAGTTTGTGTGCGTGTGTGTGTGAGAGAAGGTTGAGGGTGGTGTGTGGATGGGGTGGCACAGAGAATCAAAAGTAAATCTCAAGAGCATGAGTGTCCAGGCCGATAAAAGTCTACTGATGAAACGGGTATGATGAAACGGGAAATCAAATAAACATAAAACCCAAAAGAAACAATCCATACCAAGGCTCATCATTTTAAAATTTCAGCTTACTATTGAGAGAGAAAAAAGCTCCTGAGAGTTTCCAGGATGGGGAATAACATGAGAATACAAAGCTCCCACATTTCTAGGAAAAAAAATAATAATTTGCCAGTGGCTATGGTACAAAAGTAGCCACCAGACCAGGCTTTAAATCCTCTTCAATCAAGAGATGACAGTTCTTTACTTATAGTAACACAATACCAGGACTGGTCTGAACACATTTAACCCACCAATAACCATTTACTTTAGTGAATATGCTTCTGTGACCAGCCTATTATTGATAGCCTCTTACTTCTGAAAGTCAGTCAATTAAGAATGGACTCACTTTGACATATTTCTTTGTATTAAACCGCTTTATATGTTCTTTCCTTCTGGTCCATACTCTTGGAAGAAATCCTGTGCTTTATCTATCTGGTAGCTCAGATGGTAAAAGAATTTCCCAGCAATGCAGAAGACCCAAGAGACCTGGGTTCAATCCCTAGGTTGGGAAGATCCCCCGGAGAAGGAAGTGGCAATCCACTTCAGTATTCTTGCCTGGAGAATTCCATCGACAGAGGAGCCTCGAACAGGGCTACAATCCATGGGGTTGCCAAAGGGTAGGACACGACTGAGCAACTAACACTACTACTATATGCCATCCTTTTATTTCTCCTTAGGATGCCGTGTTTAATACCAAGGACAACTTTTCAAAAATTTCTCCTTCACTTGTGCCTTTAAATACATGGATCACGTACTGTATTTTTCTCCATTCCTTAATTGGGGGGTGGGGGTGGGGGGAGCTGGAAGAGACCAAATTAAAAAAATACCAAAAAAGTCAGTTGCTAACTTTCCCACTTACTAGTTGCTACATTTTATTTCTAAACTTAGTGAACTTATCATTCCCATAGACTTCTCTCCAGTCCTGGAACACTGTCTCCTTAACTTTTGTGAACTGCACAGTTCTTACCAGATATTTCATGAAAAAAGATATTAAATAAAAGTTGAACCACCTTTCAGTTTTTAAGAATATCCCACATGGCAGTGTGCATTTAATTTATGACAAATAAGTTGTTTTCTGTAAATGTGTAGCTGAAGTCAGATTTATTTATTTTAAAGTCATTTAAAAATAGGATTACTTAGGTGGTAATTCTATTCAGTTCCACATAGACATTATCCAACCACACAGACCTACATTAATATTTGGGAAATATTTAAGAATAAACTTAGGACTCTAATGAAAGACACCTTCAAATTTGTGTTTCTTAGCCCAGCTAGAGGGAACATGGTAACTTTGGGGTCAATAATTTACTAAACAGCATCCCAAAGAGCAAATCAACTAACTTTAACACAGACAGACTTATTTCCCTGCACCTTTTATCCTTTAGGTAGCTGGGCTGTGCCACTTTTTGATTCACTTCTTTGCAATTGTTATAACTTAAAAAAAAAAAAAGAGAGACTTCAGTGAACACCCAGCAAAATGCCAACAATCAGCAACTGTCTCACTTGACTGACACTGCTTTTACAGTTTGTAATTAATTCATTCCTGCCTTTGAAAGTTTGTGGATCTTTGGACTTTGAAATTCCCTAAAGACTCTGTAAGACTAATAGTCTGCTCTGTTCAGGGCAGGCAATATCAGACCAGGGTAGCTTTTCCTTAAGTAATCAATAACTTCAGCTATTGAATGGTGTTGCTCATTCTTTGATAGTCCACTTAAGATGCTCATCTGGCATCATTCCAAATGATGCCCTCAGACAAACAAGTGTACTGAATGGGCTGCCTGTGTCCAACTTGTTTGTTCTCAGATTTTCCTATCACATGAGTCAGTAACAACAACGATGGGCGCTCCAATCAGTCCCTTGAACTCACACTGTTAAATCTGTTATTCTAGGATTTATACCAAGTAGGTTTTTGTATAAGGCAATTTAGGCTTTTGATTTTGGCCTGGAGTGTACTATTTAATACATATTTTTGCCATTAGTTCATAATTCTTCAGCTACTTGCTTTGTTTTTTGTACTTGTGCAAAATTTTGTCTCATGTTCTGTTTTGTCCTGAACTGTTTTGTTTACATTCACTGTATAAGGGAGAGCTGTTTGGAATGGATGGACACGTAGGTCTGAAAAGCCTCCAGTGAAATTGAAACTGGCCCCAAGCACTAAAGGTTGAAGATGAGTACAATCAGTGACCAATTTAGGCAAAGGTGAGTGATGGGCCAAACTTCACCGTGGGTTACTCACTTTCATGACAGCATTACAGGGTCATGAACTGTGGGGCTGATAATGGGGCACGTTCCTAATTTCTGCTTGGTCAAGAGACCTGAAGATCTGTTTGTAAGAACACATTTGTTAAGAAGAATTTTTTAAACTCTGTGTGCTGCTATAATGGTGCACACGAAAGTCCCAGCTGATGTTCTCAAGAGCATCAATAATGCTGAAAGGAGAGGCAAGTGACAGTTTCTTACTAGGCTTGCTCCAGTCAGTTTCTGTGCTAATATGATAATGAAGCATGATTACACTACTGCTACTGCTGCTGCTGCTGCTACGTCGCTTCAGTCGTGTCTGACTCTGTGCGACCCCACAGACGGCAGCCCACCAGGCTCCGCCGTCCATGGGATTCTCCAGGCAAGAACACTGGAGTGGGTTGCCATTTCCTTCTCCAATGCAGGAAAGTGAAAAGTGAAAGTGAAGTTGCTCAGTCGTGTCCGACTTTTAGGGACCCCATGGACTGCAGCCTACCAGGCTCCTCCGTCCATGGATTTTCCAGGCAAGAGTACTGGAGTGGGGTGCCATCGCCTTCTCCGATGATTACGCTAGTGAATTTGAAATCAATGATTGCAGAGTTGAGAAAACTGTTGTGAACCTCACAGGCAGGTCAAACAAGTGTGGAGTGATCAGCCCCTAGATTTGAGGTGCCACTAAAAGATCTAGAAAAATGGCAGAATAATATGCTCCTAACCTGTCAGTATGGTTTCACTGAACTGACAACTTCAGCTGGCATCACGGACCATGAAGAAGCAAGATAAAAACACAGGAGAGAAATTCCTGGGATTCTTTTTCTAGGGATAATACAAATATGAAAATAAAATGCCTCAACGGAAAAAAAAATTAAAGCACACTTATATCATATCATATTCCCTCATAGCTCAGTTGGTAAAGATCCGCCTGCAATGCAGGAAACCTCGGTTTGATTCCTGGGTTGGGAAGATACCCTGGAGAAGGGATAGGCTACCCACTCCAGTATTCTTGGGCTTCCCTTATGGCTCAGCTGGTAAAGAATCCACCTGCAATGCAGGAGACCTGGGTTCGATCCCTGGGTTGGGAAGATCCCTTGGCGAAGGGAAAGGCTACCCACTCCAGTATTCTGGCCTGGAGAATTCCATGGACTATACAGTCCATGGTGTCGCAAAGAGTCAGACACAACTGAGTGACCTTTACTTTCACTTACTTTCATTTTCACTTTATATCATATTGAGGAATAATTTACATCCAGTAAACAAGCAGATCTTAAGCATACAGTTAAACGAATTTTGGCATATGACAATACCCTCCAACCTCAAACACATCTCTCATTAACATTTAAAACTCTTCCATTATCCAAACAGTTCCCAATGTATCTCTTTCCAGTTAATTACCCCAACACCTTTTTTTTTGACTCTAGTGATCTCTTTCTTATTTGTCAAGGCCATACCTTTTCTAGGAAAAACTTCTGTGTCTTTTATAAACTTCCAATATAATCTTTTGACTCTTGCACTTACATCAGTAAATTACAAAAATGGGGACTTTGACAACTACATACAGCGTAACAACAGGACTTATGGCCAACTTTTAAAATGTAAAAATTAACACTTTCAAAGGAATTATAAACACAGAAAAATTATGAGAAAAAAATAACATTCAATAATTAACTCCTCTAATTGGTATTCCAAAGATTCAAAATAAGATGACTAAGACAGCCTTCCTTTACTCCCCTGCTCAAACCTTTGGAAACCTACCCTCTCTGAACAATTGTCTCTTCATACTTCCCAAAATGCCTTTCTATTCCACTTACTCCTTGACCATACCACTGAAATGCACTACCTTTCTTAACAGTTTCTTAGCAAAGAAATCTCTTAAATTGCTAGAGTAGAAAGAAGTCAGAGCTGTAGAAACTGAACTTAAAAACTGGTCTAGAATTTAGTTGGAGTAATGTTTAAAGATTTTTCTAAATCTCAGGTAGACAAACAGAAATTTGTTGTAGAATCCCAACTGAATTACTAAGTACTTAATTTTATCATAGAAGAAAGAGATTAAGAGCAGGACAGTAAAGACCAGATTCAAACAGTCCAGCATATTAAAAAAAAAAAAAACTGGCCTGGAGAGAAGAAAAATCTATTTAGGAAATATACTATTTCAGGGGTAGATTGGTCAACATTTAAAACTATAAACAAAATGAACACAGGAAACAAAATTAAAAAATTAACTTCAGGAAATTTGAAAGAGAAATATGTTCTTTCTTTCTGTAAATGGTCTAAAGACCTGAACAGGAAACTGAAAATGAAAAACTGGAAACTCTACAGTAGTTGAGCATTTTCAGAGATCCTCACAAAGTAAACAAGCTAGAAAGAAAAACTAAACCAAAAGGTTTTTGTTTTCTAAGAAATGGGAAGCTGTGAACGAGGACACTTGTACATACTATAAAAAGTAAACATTTCTGGGAATTACATTTCTTAATGAGATGACTAGGGTCCTTCTTTCTTCCCAGTTGCTTCATTTATCCATAGTATTACTTATTGCTAGAATGAGACAGGTTCACCCACATTACTGCTTTATTAGTAATTTGTTCCTTCTATTTATTATTGATAAAAAGCATAGTATGGATATAGATGATATTTTCTTTATCCATTCACCAGCTCATGGATATTTTGGTTTGTTTCCAGCTTGTGGAAATTATAAATAACACTTATCAATTTAATTTTAGTAACACAAACAAGAATTGTAACTGCAGAGCCCTAAGTTCACAAGAAATTGAAAACTTTTCAAATTTTCAAGTAGGAAATATGAAAATTATCAAGACTTTCAAATACAAAAACACAGTGACAAAACACATTTAACTTACCAATAAGCAGCTTTCTAACAAGAAACACTGATAAGAAGGAACCACAAATGAAGTTAAGTCATCCTCTTTCATTAATTTTTTTGCCAATGTTTCCTTATATGGACAAAAAAGCAAAATATTTTTATTTAAATCCTACTAAGTACCAACTCTTGGGATAGTATTTTCCTTAAAAAAAAAAAAAAAAAAAAAAAAAAAAAGCCAAGACTGGAACTACTACCTATTTTTCAAATCTGTGCCTTCTACTACACCAGCTTTGAAAAACTGTTTACAGATTCTAAGCCAAAGATAAAAAGAGGATTTCATTATGAATGCCAAATCCGACTGGCTGGCAATGGCCATTAGTTCAGTTTTTAAAATTTCATGCATAATTTTAAGATGGGTAGAGTTATATCAGAATTTCAAAGGGGTTATGATAATTGTTGTCTGAGTCACTGAAAACAATTGCTCTCATTCACTGACCCCCAAAGAAGGACAATTTTGACAGCATAGCTGTCATGCTATGAACAGTGGTTCACAGCATCTACATTTTAAATCCTGATTTTGTATAATCTTTGGCAAGTCATGAAACCTTTTAGAGCTTCACCTTCCTTACAGGGAAAATGGAGACAGTAATGCCTATTCGGTAAGGTTGTGAGATGGATATACAAGAACGTAAACTCCACAAAAATGACAATGTTTGTCTTTTATTATATCCCCAGAACCTCAAACAATGACTGGCATATGAAATGTGGTAATTTCCCTCAAGAGTCCTCGCACATAGTAATAATCAGTAAAAGCTTTAAAAATAATTGTAATAGCAATGGTCTGGGCTACTGCTCGATACAGTGTAGCAGAACTGATGTTCCCTCATCTGAGAATCACTGCTCTACCCTTTTACCTACTAGTTTAATAAAACACTAAGAAAGTAGGAGAAGCACTGCTATTCAGTTTTTGTCTAGTTTATTAATAGAAAGTTTCTTCTAGGTAGGCAAAAAGATACAATGCATAGACTAAAACTATTTTCCAGTCATATGTGGGTTTCCATCCATAATTTAGTCCTCCTATTACTACAACCAGTTTGGAATATGTTATGTTAAAAACTAACTGAACTACATTATAAATTTAGCTATACTTACTATATTCTACTAAAATCTAAGAGGCATTTTTAAAATATATTTTAACATCTCTGAAACTGGAATGTATCTTATAGGAAACTCTCACTGTCAATACAAAATGTTATATATATATATTAATATATACTAATCTATCAGTATTTTGAATCATTTTAAGATGTAGTTTTTTTTATGACAGTTTTATTACTAATCAACAGTAAATTTATAATACACAAATGAAAATGAAAGCCAGAAGGTGAAAAAGGAGTCATGGAGTTGTCTTGTAATTGTAGCATGTTATTATAACTTAAAAATGGTGAAATCTGTTGGAATTAAAAAAAAGGGGGGGAGTACACGAAGGCAGTCAGAAGGTATAAAGGTAGTATAAATAAAACTAACACTGCTTATGTTATATAAAAGTTCTTAACAGAGTAAATCTTAAAAGATCTCATTACAAGGAAAAATACTTTTTTCTACTTTAATTTTCTATGTATATGAGACAATGGATGTTCACTAACTTGTGGTAATCATTTCACAGTGTATCTAAGTCAATTCATTATGCTGAACACCTGAAAGTTTTACAGTGCTGTACACCAATTTTATCTCAATAAAACCAGGAAAAAAAAGGTGGCCAATATAAACTCAAAAATGCCAAGTTTAGTCAATCACTCAACTCACAATGAATAATAATTATAAAATATTGATAAAAATATTTACTATTCTGTATTACATATAATGGGCTTCCCCATTATATGTGGAAGTGGTAAAGAACCCACCTACCTATCAATGCAGGAGACGCAAAAGATATTGGTTTGATCCCTGGGTCAGGAAGATACCCTGGAGTAAGAAATGTTAACCCACTCCACTATTCTTGCCTGGAAAATTCTATGGACAGAGGAGCCTGGTGAGTTCCAGTCCATGGGGTCGCAGAGTCAGAAATGACTGAGACTGTGCACATACATGTGCATACGCACACATGTTGCATATAATATTCTTCATTAATAAGACCCAGGGCACACCCAAGGTCAGACATTACTGTCCCTAATTAAGATCTACAAGATTATAAATCTAAAAATCATTGGGGAGGGACTTCCCTAGTGGTCCAGTGGTTAGAGTCTGCCTTGCAGTGCAGGGAACATGGGTTTGATTCCTGGTGGGGGAACTAAGATCCCAGATGCCATGGAGCAACTAAGCCTACACGCCACAACTAGAGAGCCCACCTGCAGAAACTACTGAGCCCATGCACCACAACTAGAGAGTCCGCGTGCCCCAACAAAAGATCACGCATGACACAACCAAGATCCCATGCGCCACAACTGAGACCTGATGCAGTCAAACAAACAAACAAACAGAAAACACCGCGGAAACTTTAAACACCATTACAAAATGAAAAACATATGTAGTAAAAAACCTCTTGGCTCTTTAGTTCATGTTGACATTTACTGAAGAACTACTCTGAACAGAGAATTGTGCTAAAACTTGAGAATTAAATAAGAAAATCTAAGAAATAACAACTTCTATCAAGATTACTGTATTATAGCACTTAATATTCAACATGCATATATGAGTACCTTCTACATGTTAGGCTTTGTTCCAGGCAAACAGAATAAAGCAGTGAATAAAATACCCTACCCTCAAAATTTACAGCTGGGGGGGTGGTGGTTTGAGACAAATAAAATCAATACAAAACATGGTAATTTGACAAGTACTACGGAGAAAAAGCTATAAAGCTAGTTAAGGGAGATAGCAAGGAATGGAGAGATTATTTTAATCAGGGTGGTAATGAAGGACTTAAAGTCAAAGTACTATTTAGCTCAGTACTCAATCATTTCAACAAATTGATATTAAATCCTATTTTCAATAAAAGACTATCAATCAGGCTTTGTTCTGCTCAGTATTTTTAAATCAACATCTTTGGTGGGGTGACGTTCAATTAATTTGTGGCTGAACTTAAATCTGGATTTGAGATAGTTATAGACATTTGTTTAGGATCCACAAGAGAGCTCAAGACTTCAATGTCCTTCCTTCCTTTGCTATTTGGGGTATAAATGGGATTTCTGGTGGCTCAGACGGTAAAGCATCTGTCTGCAATGCAGGAGACCCAGGTTCAATGCCTGGGTTGGGAAGGTCCCCTGGAGAAGGAAATGGCAGCCCACTACAGTATTCTTGCCTGGAAAATCCCATGGACGGCAGAGCCTGGTAGGCTACCGTCCCTGGGGTCGCAAAGAGTTGGACATGACTGAGCGACTTCACTGTCACTTTTCAAACATAGTTGGTCTTATGAGGTAGCATTATTCAATATGCACAAAATGCCCCTTGGTGATTTCCTTTGCTAACTCTATATAGGAGAATATTCATTATTATCCTTCACTGTAGGAAAAAAAAAAAACACATGGACCAGGACAGAATGTTCCTGACTCACAAATACTTGGGATGCAGTCCTTAGGAGGGTAATGTCAGAAACATCTGAAGTATTTTCACACTATCTCAGCCCATAGTGACTGTTCCTCTTTCTGACAGGCTGCATCAAATACTTTAGGACTTCATTATATATGCTCTTGTTTTGCTTTCTAAGAGGAAACAAAAGGTTGTAGAAAGCAATATTATCTTTTGATTTAAGAGGCGTGGCTCTATTTTAAAACTTGTAGGCATGTAAACCCTCCAGCAGCAAGGTGTTACTATTAGGAAATAGTGTGGATTATGGCCAAATAAAGTGAACACTTATACAGCTCAAGTCATTCCAAACCTAAAAACTGTGAATATTGTGAAAACCAACATACTTATTTGAGTTATGGAGATCTGGACTCTGGGCCACCAGTTTTTTTTTACTTCTGGACAAGATGAACTCTAAGGTCCCTTTCAATTCCAAAATGTTATTGTTACATCAAGTTTTGAAGAATTATAAAGAGAAACAATTTTTTTTAAAGTCTCCTACTGTTATACTCCTTCTTAATTAGTATAAAATGATATATCACTGTCCATTGAACAACATGGGTTTGAACCATGTGGGTCCACTTATTTAAAAAAATAAATTCGTATCACACAACTGGAGGTGGGCTGACTCCTTGGATGCTGAGGGCTGACTGTAAAGTTATACCTGAATTTTTGTCTGCCGAACCTTCACACTATTCAAGGGCCAACCATGAAGTTCTGTTTTGGTAATAAAATTTAATGATAATGTAAATATTTTTTTCCTAACTACATAATGGAGGTTTAATATTATAGACATTTTAGAATTATCTTTCAAATACAATACAGATAAAGCTAAATAAAAAGGCTCAAAACAATAAGGACAATCTTCCTGTTCATTTGCTGTCCTATCTATCAACACTACTAGGCACCAAGGCAAGATACATTTTCTTCTTCCTTCTGGCATGCTAGTCCAAAATGTTCTGTGAGGTCAATCAAGGGTTCTTTCAAACTAATTTAAGATTAGGGCCTAGGCATGAGGTTCTCCCTCAGGAAATATACTTCAACTATCAACCCAAATGAAGAGACTGGTTGTACAGGATTATACATATTGATTACAAGGATTAAGACTGGGGAGTAAAGTATAAAAAGAAGCAAAAGGTTGTTCCAAGAGGAAAGTTTACATATAAAATATGCAAAAATATGGACTGGGGACCAAATGTCACCAGGGTGACCTATAAAACACTGAATAATGGATTCTAATTAAAGACTGCTTTACTTCTATTCCAGATAAAATACAATACACCATCAAACCAAAGGAACTTGGTAAACTTTGTTTATATTAATCCAGTAACAAAATTTGTATCCATAAAGTTACCCTGAAAATGCTTGAAATCAAGATTATCTTAAAAAGCAAACACATATTCTTTTTTTTTTTTTAAATGATGGACCTATGTTTTAATAAACAAAACAATCCTATATTTTAAGAAGGTGAAACCAAACAAATACTCAACTGACATTTTTAGCAACTTTCCTTAGTCAAGTATGGCCAATTCAGTTATCAATAAGGAAGTCATTTAGATAAGTTTGAGGACCAAAGTTAACTTCTCCTTATACCATAAAAGTAAAAACTATACTACCTTTGCAGGCCAAGGTTGTAAAACATGGATTCCAGAAATAAGAAGATCTAGAAAATTGGCTACTTATTCAATTTACCAGTGAGTTTTCACTGATTTCTAGGCTTGTGTTTTATCTATAAAACAGTGATTCCAATTTTCACAGAGTTAATGGGCAGGTTAAATAAGAACACATATTGTCTATAAAAGCCTTAAATGTCAGTCATTACCGTATTTATTTTGGTGTTCCCTATTTGGTTCAGAAATGTTTGTCAAATAAAAGAATGACTTAAAGACTAATAATTCATTTCAGCAAAGCAAAGAAGTATTTAAAAATTTTTAAAGGCCACTAACAAGTTAACTCAGAGAAGGCGATGGCACCCCACTCTTGCCTGGAAAATCCCATGGGCGGAGGAGCCTGGTAGGCTGCAGTGCGTGGGGCTGCGAAGAGTCGGACACGACTGAGAGACTTCACTTTCACTTTTCACTTTCATGCACTGGAGAAGGAAATGGCAACCCACTCCAGTGTTCTTGCCTGGTGAATCCCAGGGACGGGGGAGCCTGGTGGGCTGCCATCTATGTGGTCTCACAGAGTTGGACACGACTGAAGTGACTTAGCAGCAGTAGCAACAAGTTAACTACTTTTAGATAAAATGCCATTTAAGTTCATTAGTTGTTGACAGATTATCATGAATTCCAATGGAAAATGAATTACACAAATCCTGACATTAAACACAAATTAAGGGTCTTCCCTGGTGGTCCAGTGGTTAACACTCTGCACTTCCACTGCAGGGGACACAGGCTCTATCCCTGGTTGGGGAATCAAGATCCCGGATGCCATGCAGTGCAGCCAAAAAAATACATACATACATGAGATGCTCTGGGCATCTATCTCAAAAATTCAATTAAAAAAAATTAGTTTCTTATACTTGTCCTGTAGGAACTGTAACTTCAGTTGAAAACAAAATGCTCTACAGCAGGAATAGTACGAAAACCAACAACTTTTGGGTTCCAGAGACACTTACCTGCTCTTAACTCTATAATCGGAGAAGGCAGTGGCACCCCACTCCAGTACTCTTGCCTGGAAAATCCCATGGATGGAGGAGCCTGGTAGGCTGCAGTCCATGGGGTCACTAAGAGTCGGACACGACTGAGCGACTCTTAGTTTCACTTTTCACTTTCATGTGTTGGAGAAGGAAATGGCAACCCACTCCAGTGTTCTTGCCTGGAGAATCCCAGGGACGGCAGAGCCTGGTGGGCTGCCGTCTATAGGGTCACACAGAGTCAGACACGACTGAAGTGACTTAGCAGCAGCAGCAGCAACTCTACAATCTTATTCTTTAAATCAATCTCATTAATAAATGTAGAAAGTAGGTTATAAGAAAGTGAAAGAAAGAACGTGAAGTTGCTCAGTTGTGTCCAATAGCTACAGTCAAATTAAAATTCTCCCAAAATTGCTGTGTGACACAAGGAGCTCAACCCAATGTTCTATGACAACCAAGAAGGGTGGTAGAGGATGGGACAGAGGTTCAAGAGGGAGGGGACATATATATACCTGTGGCTGATTCATGCTGATGTAAGGCAGAAACAAACACAACATTGTAAACCAATTATCCTCCACTTAAAAATAAATAAAAGACTACTAAAACATTGGTAATTCAAGCGATTTTCCTATCCTTAAGTTGTTTAGCTACAACCCTCCCTTCATATCCCTACCCCACTCCCATTTGAAAATTCTGTGATCTTAAACTATAAAGGGCTAAGCAAAAACACTTAACTACTGGTTCCTAAAGTCAAATGACACTACCTCTCCCACTGAACACTTTCTGGAAGAGATATTTGATTTCTCCTTTCTGCTTCCTACTCCCAAAGTAGTATTTTAGTAGCTAAAGAGGATTACTGTGTCCTCTTCTCACTCTTAAATAAAATTAACTAATTCAAATGTTGAAAGAATCTGGACTAATCTTTTAGACACAATGTTAGAGTACAAAACTTCTGAGTAGATTAAAAAATTATTTTTTTGGAGGAAAAATTAAGATGTCCAACCACTAACTCGTACCCTCTCTTAAAAATAAAACGTCTGGAGCTTCTGGAACTGAAAGGTCCAGTGGTTAAGACTCTGCACCCCCAGTGCAGGGGCATGGGTTCGATTCCTGGTAGGGGAACAAAGATCCTACATGTCTCACAACACAGCCAAAAAACAAAACACCCTCCCAAACAAACAAAACCAAACAACTACTAAATTGGAACTGCAAAATAAACAGTAACTTAAAAACGAATACTACTGATATGAGAGGACAAATGGAAAATGTTTGCAATCTTACTAATTTTATACTCCACCAAGAAAAAGGCTTTTTCGTAAACTAGATTTCTAAATCTACTTAAGCACAGAATTTGCAGACCATCAAACTGTTCATAGCATTTTCTCTAGCCTGACCGTATTTATAACACTTCACAAGAGGAAAAAAATTCTTCCTTTCACACTTTTCATGGATTAATATTGTCTGTAAATGAAGCTTATTCCAACATACACTATGATGTGCAATTTAAGCTGTTTCCAGTTTTATTATTGAACTTTTTACTGCAGCTACCTTTCAGTTCAGTACCTGATGACATCTCTGAGAGAATATACTAACTAGAGTATAACTATTAGTAATCTGACAACTGCAGAAGAACCACATAAAGAAATCTTAATAGATTTCTTGTCAATACATGAGCAGGGTAGTTAAGTGAACCAAAAAAAAAAAAAAAAAATCACAAGAAAGGAGAGCCCAACAATGTTTCAAAAGCAGGCAAGAATAAATTAATGGGGGCTCAAGATTACCTTATTAGTTTCTATCAGCTGGATTTGTGTCCCCCCTTGTGCCCCAGGTCCTCGGACATGTCCTAAAAATTACCTGTCAGCTTTTTACCTCTTGTCAGATCTAGCTGTAAATTGTAAATGCTATAGGCATACATAATGACTCAAAGATCTGCTGTGCTTGCCGAATTGAATTTAAGTAACACAGTGTGGACACTGGCTTTATTATTTGCTACATATCTTAGAATTCCATACATACACATAACTAAGAGGCCTTAGTTAACTATATTTTAAATTGGAAAAAAACCAAAGTTTGTAAAATAGGAAAATATAACAACAGTTAAAGAGCACAGATTTTAGATCACCCAGGTTAGAATGCTGGTTCTAACACATATTATTAGCTAAATGATCTTGGTCATGTTATTTAACCTCTCTGTGCCTCATTTCCTCATCTGAAAATGGGAAAAAATAGTACTTCTTTAAGCTAAAAAAAATTCAAATAAAGTAACTAATTCCATGCAAAATGCTTAACACAATGGTACTTAAATTTTTTTAACCTAGGCTGTCTACAGTGCTTAAAACCTGAAGCACCTGAAAGGCTTCAAAAGCACACTATAGTATACTAGGAAACCGTACACCCCAGGGAGTTGTCATTTGTCTCTCTTTTTCACCCCATTACCAAGTCTGATCCATTCTACCTCGATGTCTCTGAAATCAATTCCATTCTCTCCACTCCATTACCTTATAAGGGCTCTCATTATTTCTCAGGTGGAAAAAGGGAGATATAGGATGCAAATATGAAGGGAAAACATTAATTTATTACACACTTGAATGTTCATGACCAGATGAGAGATGTTAGCCTTAATTGCAAAGATAAAGAGGCAGGGCATTCCAGAGACTTGAGAAAAAACAAATATGACAGCTATATTTCAGTAGCTTTTATATCCTAGAAGATGCTTTGTAAGTTTAGAACTTTAAAATGTTTATAGCATTTGTACTGTGTTAGCTCACAATCAAGTAGAGTTTATAGAACAAAACACTACTGCACAGAAGAGAACTGACTGCCTAGGAGGATATGCTTAGTCGTGTCCGACACTTTGTGACCCCATGGACTACAGCCCACGAACCTCCTTGTCCAAGGAATTCTCCAAGCAATAATGCTGGAGTGGGTAGCCATTCCCTTTTCCAGGGTATCTTCCAGACCCAGGAACCGAACCCACGTCTTCCACACTGCGAGAGACCACTTGCAATGCAGGAGACCTGAGTTCAATTCCTGGGCTGGGAAGATCCCCTGAAAAAGGGGATGGCAACCCACTCCAGTCTTCTTGCCTAGGAAATCCCACAGTGAGGGAAGCCTGGAGGAATACAGTCCATAGGGTTATAAGAGTCGGTCATGACTTGAGAGACTAAACCACCACCAAGGATATGGCTAGGCAAGGTTTCCCTAAATGGATATTTAATCCAGACCAAAGGCAGATTCACGGGGAGATGAGGGCATTCTGGGAAAAAAAGATTAGCATGAGAATTCATTACATCATGAGTACATGGGAAAGGGTGGCAGGTCAAAGAGGATGGGGACTCCTGACCTGTATTCTGTAAGAAACTGAGAAACAAAGAGTTTCCAAGTTGGGAAATGAACATGTGTGTTTTAAAAGAAAACAGAAGAAGAGTATTAGTTTTCTGAACTCTAGGAAATAGTTTAGTGCAGGTAAAAGATCACAACTTAAGTCAGGACAGTGATAGAAGGAATAAAGAGAATGGATACTTGAGAAATGTCTAAGTCAGAATCAAGAGAACATGGGGACAGACTAGAATGGGTGAGGAAAGGAAAATGAGATGTAGCATGATCAAACAAATGGACATAGAGGAACTAAAGAGCCTCTTGATGAAGGTGAAAGAGGTGAGTGAAAAAGCTGGCTTAGAACTCAACATTCAAAAACAAGATCATGGCATCTGGTCCCATCACTTCATGACAAATAGATGGTGAAAAATGCAAACAGAGAGAGACTTTATTTTCTTGGGCTCCAAAGTCACGGCAGAGAGTGACTACAGCCATGAAATTAAAAGATACTTGTTCCTTGGGAGGACAAACCTAGACAGCATACTAAAAAGCAGAGACATCCCATTGCCAACTAAGGTCCATACAGACAAAGCTATGGTTTTTCCAGTAGTCATGTATGGATATGAGACTTGGACCATAAAGAAGGCTAAGTGCTGAAGAATTGATGCTTTCAAACTGTGATGCTGGAGAAGACTCTTGAGAGTCCCTTGGACAGAAAGGAGATCAAACTAGTCAATCCTCAAGGAAATCAACCCTGAATATTCACTGGAAGGACTGATGCTGAAGCTCTAATAATTTGGCCATCTGATGCAAAGAACTAACTCATTGGAAAAGACCCTGATGCTGGGAAAGACTTGGGCAGGAGGAGAAGGGGGCAACAGAATGAGATGGTTGGAAGGCATCACTGACTCAAAGGACATGAGTTCACGAGACAGGGAAGGACTCTGTCAAACAGTGAAGGACAGGGAAGCCTGGTGTGCTGCAATCCATGGGGTCACAAAGAGTCAGATGCGCCTTAACAACAACAAATCTCAATTTTAAGGTTTTATAATTTTAGTTGTAAACCTTTATCAAATGAACTCTGATGGAGTCTTTTGCCTGTTTATGAGAAAAAGAAATAGGAACAGAAAAAAATGCTGTACAAAACCAAAAACCCTTCTAGGCCTAATGAGTTTCTCAGTATAAAACACTCAAGTGACTAGCTTGTACTGTACAACCAACCATAACATATAAAAATTATTTGCCTACACTGTGTCTTTGGACTTTGTCTTTTTCCTCTTTATCTTTTTACGCGGGAGAGTAAGCACGTTACATCCTATTTCTGATTTCTCTAGGAACAGATACAACTGCTATGGTGACACTATTGCCAGTGTTTATTCCATAGTTTTTAAAGAAAGTCTAGCCTAAAAATAAAATGTATCTATTAAAAATCAACAAAAACTACTATAAGCAAAAAAGGGCAGATTTCTTTCTCATGTGAAAAGGATATAGCTCTTCTCAACTTTAATGTAAATGTTCCTGTTTTCTTGTCTTCTCAAGTTTTTTCAACATCCAGATCCCTCTTTACATTTCTATAGAAGACTTAATGTTGGATACACTAGCTTTAAGGGAACAAGTAATTTTTCTACAACAATGTGGTCCAGGATATAAGCCTCAAGTCTCACAAGGTGGCAAAGAACCATAAAAAGCTAAAATACCAAATGGAGTCTATTCACATTCTTAAAACAAGAAAAATAACAAAAGAATAACAACCAAAAAAACCATCCCCAAAGAGCCTATTTTAGCCCTCAAATTAAGGACACTATTTAGTGCATGTCCCAGAACAGTTTCTGTCCCACAATGGCTTAACTGCTGACAAAATTTCTAAGGATTTTTAGTAGCCACTTTAAGTTATACACCTGCTATTAACGATATTCTCAGCCAAACTCTGATTTATATAACATAAACAGACTCAAAAGCTAATTCCTGCACAGGAATGACTATGCACACATTACCCTAGATGTTTCTTTACAAACACAGTCTCTGTTAATCCATGGTTCAAGCTTAAATCACTTGAAGAGGTAAATTTCAAGCTGCTTTGGACTTTGCTGTATCTTATAAAAAAGTACATTTAAATAAAGCATTAATCATGTGACAGATATTAAAAAATTTAGCACTATGTTCTGATAAAGGTACCACTATGTTCTGATAAAGAAATACACATATTCCTAAATAGATAATTAGTCAAATGCATTTTTATTTGAACATTAAAGAATGTCTGTCCAAAATAAGTAATATTCAAAAACTTAATAAAAGCCCAAGTGTCCCAATGCTCCTCTCCTCTGAAGCCAATCATCTAGTTACCAGGCATTTATTAAACTGTCCTAACAATTATAGGGCTTTCGAGGAGGCTTAGTGGTAAACAACCTGCCTGACAATGCAGGAGACACAGGTTGGATCCCTGGGTCAGGAAGATCCCCTGGAGAAAGAAACGGCAACTCACTCTAGTCTCCTTGCCTGGGAAATCCCATGGAAGGAAGAGACTGGCAGGCTACAGTCCATGGGGTTGCAAAGAGCTGGACACAACTTAGCGACTGAATAACAACAAACAGTTATAAGCAAAAAAGACAGCTACGTCATAAAGTGGACGTAGGGTGACCAACAGTCATGGTTTTAGCATTCCAAGCCTTGTGTCCCAGGAACTTCTCAGTCCAAGCAAAACAAGGTAGTGGTCACCTTTGGTGGAACACATACTGATAGGAATTTTCTTCCTCTCATGTTTTATAGTTTTAAAGATGTGAAACTGTGAAAGCTTAGAAAAAATCTTGCAAATATACTACAAAGCTTATCTTTTTTCACTATCATTTTTTTCTCTGAAACAAAACATGGAAATTAAAAAGCAAACTGTGCATAGCAGCACTTGTATGAGCCAAGTTTGAATGTTTATGGTAACAAACAGTATTTGTACAGTCTACAATTTGCAATGTATTTTGACATGACTTTTCACATTTGGATAAAAATCCAAGGAATTTGTCATGAAGGAACAGTGTCCCTTGCTTAAGCAGGAAATTACAGCTTTCTTCGAATTAGTATCTGAATATGTATATATTCAGTGCAAATGATCATGAGGGTTACAAAGATGAACAAAACATACTTGTTCTCAAGAAGCTTACAATTTTTTAAGAAAATGAGACAAAAATCATGGAAACTGTGAGAAACACAACAATACTATGGAAATTGAGGAAAAGGTCAGGAACAGATTTATGAAGAAGATAGCAAATGACTAAAAGTTTTGGCATTAAGGAAAACATACCAGAGAAAAGTGTAAGCAAAGGCACAGAAGGCAGCAAAATGTAGAAATATGATTAGACTACAAGAGAAAGCACGGTCTGAGTGGACCTTAAGGTAAAAAAGAACAAGACGGTAAAAATAGCGAGAGAGTCTACAGTTAAGATAAAATGAAGATCTCTGAGTTCTGGTCAAGAGATCTGACTCATTTTGTAATCAACCATAGTGGATATTTTGAAGAAAACTATACCAATATGGTCGCAAAGAGTCGGACACGACTGAGCGACTGATCTGATACCAATATGGAGAAAATTAAAGGCACTTCCCCTTTTTAGCACAAGGCAATGGCACCCCACTCCAGTACTCTTGCCTGGAAAATCCCATGGACGGAGGAGCCTGGTAGGCTGCAGTCCATGGGGTCGCGAAGAGTTGGACACGACTGAGCGACTTGACTTTCACTTTTCACTTGCATGCATTGGAGAAGGAAATGGCAACCCACTCCAGTGTTCTTGCCTGGAGAATCCCAGGGACGGGGAAGCCTGGTGGGCTGCCATCTCTGGGGTCGCACAGAGTCAGACACGACTGAAGCGACTTAGCAGCAGCAGTAGCAGCCCCCTTTAAAAATCTATTAATTTTTAATTGAAGGATAGTTGCTTTATGCTTTACAGTGCAGTGTTGATGTCTGCCATACCTCAGTGTGATTCAGCCGTGTGTGTGCGCCCAGTCACTTCAGTCGTGTCCAGCTTCTTGCGACCCCATGGACCATAGCCTGCCAGGCTCCTCTGTCCCTGGGCTTCTCCAGGCCAAGAATACTGGAGTGGGTTGCCATGCCCTCCTCCAGGGGATCATCCCAACCCAGCAATCGAACCCAGGTCTCCTGCATCTTCTGCACTGCAGGCAGTTTCTTTAGCACTAAGCCACCAGGGAAGTCCCATACATACATCCCCTCCCGCTTGAAGCTCCCTCTCACCTCCCACCCCATCCCAGCCCTCTGTTGTCACAAAGCCCTGGTTTGAGTTCTCTGAGTCACCCATCTGGTTTACATGCAGTGTTGTGTATGTCTCCATGCGCCCCGCCCTCTCCTCCCGCCCCCACGGTCCAGGAGTCTGTTCTCTATGTCTGTGTCTCGACTGCCGCCCTGCAAATTGGCTCATCAGTATCTTTTTTCTAGATTCCATATATATATGCGTAGTTAATACATGAGGTACTTTTTAAATGAATAAAAGGAATTCTAACAGAAACCAGGATAATACATATAGAAAAGTTCAGCATTTTATTAAATATGATTAATATATGACCTACTTTTAAAATGCATGAATTGATCTGTAAGATAAAATCTATTAACAAATATGATGAAAATCAAAATTAAGAGGTTAGAAGCAATATGCTGCATAGAGGAAAGAAACTGCAAGAGACCAACAGAAGACAGTTAAAACAACTGGTCATTTCAGTTTTATCCCACAACACCGTATGACTACGAAGCAGCTATTACATTCAGACAGAGCAGATACTAGACCCAGGCATCCTAGGTGCGCCCCCCTCCTTTTTATAACAAGATGCTAACTTTCACACCTCGCCATCTGGTATCTAAAGCATCCTGAGATTACTGTTAGTAACACTACCATAGAACACCGCACTTAGGGTACTTGCCTAAGATCTCATCTGTACTGACAAATGAGGCAAATATATGGGGCAGGCCGTATTTTTTGGATTTCCCTGAAGCTCAAACAGTAAAGAATCTGCCTGCAATGCAGGAGACCTGGGTTTAATCCCTGGGTCAGGAAGATTCCTCTGGAAAAGGGAATGGCAATCCACTCCAGTATTCTTGCTTAGAGAATCCCATAGACAGAGAAGCCTGGAGGGCTACAGTTCATGGGGTCCCAAACAGTCGGATATGACTGAGCGACTAACACTTATTTCTTACATTTTTCCTCAAGCTGCTTTGAGTATACCTAAAGCATTAAAGGGCTTCCCTGGTGGCTCAGATGGTAAAGAATCTGCCTGCAATGCAAGAGACCTGGGTTTGATCCCTGGGTTGGGAAGATCTGCTGAAGGAGGGCATGGCCACCCACTCCAGTATTCTTGCCTGGAGAATCCCCATGAACAGAGCAGCCTGGTGAGCTACAAGCTGCGGGGTCAAGAAGAGTTGGATATGACTGAGTGACTAAGCACATAGAAAGCATTAAAAAAATAATCCGTTAAGGCTTAAATACCTCATGGCCAGAGATCTATATATAATGTTAATTGCCATATAACCAGCACTTAACACAGTGCCTAGAATACAAAGGCAATTATTTGTTGAATGAATCAAAACCAGTTTCCAGCCCTAGAGCACAGGTTGGCTAACTCCAGCCCACAGGCCAAATTTTACCATGTCTGTCTTAGGTAAATAATGTTTTGTTGGAACACAGCCATGCAATTGCGTACTGTCTACAGTTACTCATACTAAAACAGCAGAGTTGAGTGGTTGTGACTATATGGTCCACAAAGCCCGAGACATTTATTAACTGGCCCTTTACTTTACAGAAAGTTTGCTGATACTGTCCTGGAAGAGCTAAGGATAGACCTTGTCTATTAATTCACTGGTGGCAAAAGGGCTTTAGTTCAAACAGCTACTCAAAATATTAATGGCTACCAGGAGTGCAGTTGTTAATGATTCGGGACACAAAGGGAAAAGAGTACAGTCCTCAATGATCAATGTCTATTATGGGTTAGGGAAAGCAGAAACAGGATTGTAAATAAAAAACCTTTGAAAACTTCTGCTGTAGAATATTTTATAAAGTTAGCATTGTTGTCTGATAGTTTCATAAAGATGAACTAGCTGCAAAATAATATGCAAAAACCTCAACAGAAAACCCCAAAAGGAATAGAGAATGGTCCACGTGAATGCTTAGGACTGTCTCACAAACAACAATTTTGGTTCTGCCATGGTTGATGTTGCTCTATTTTACAACATTCAAGAGGCACCTTATTCACTTGGTCCACAGATTCGGTTGTTTATTTGTGAGGATGAAAAAAGTATTATTAGGAGAACTTAAGGTAAGACTCCAACATATCCCAAAACTCCATCATGTTTCACAGATAAAACAGAAAAGGGTATCTTGGTTAAAGCATATTCTTTACATGTGAAGCTAAATTTGATTTATTAAATCTTCTCACTTTGATTATGGAAGTAGTTAATTTAATAAACAGCCTAACATTAAAAGTATTCATGCCACTAGGGCTCTGCAAAGTTTTCTTTCAGATTATTTTAAAAAGTTCTTTGTTTCTTGGGCCTATGTCAAGTACTTGTGCCCCAGCTACCAAGGGAGTCTGCAAAAGCTTGGCATTTTCAGATTATCCACCAAGACTCATTTAGGTCTGCATGTTTTCAGACACTGAGTCTCTCTAAAGATAAATGTGAACACCCACATCTGTATGTTCATATACGACACTTATAGTCAGATATTATGTTTCTGTTAGATGCAGCCTGGCCAGGGTATTAGCCATACCCTGGCAGGATAGGAAGTAAAGAGCCATGCATTCGATATTTAAGTAGCAAGGCACTGATGGGAATGGTTGGACGGGATGTCTCAAGGTCAGATCAAATTTAAATCTTAAAGCCCCCAAAGTCTAGGAGAATTAAGTGATATTAGACCAGTGGTTATCAGTAACATCTCTCAATATCATAGGAATTGGATACGTGTGTTTTTAAAGTACTGATAAAACCTCCTTTCCTCAAGATCCTAAGACCTATATCCCTTTTTTTTTGCTTCCAATTAAGTGTTCCCAATTTACTACAGAAAGGTCTTTGTGTTCCCAAGGCCTCCAGAATATTTTAAACAATCCTTAGTCATTCAAATAATCCATTCCTAACAGCTTAGCTTCCACACATCACACAAAAGAGACACCACCACTCCAAAGGGATGACTATTTGGGGGAGTAAGAAGGTTAACCAGATATTTTACTATGTTCCTAGTGAAGCCACATGTTCTCCAAGCCTCCTGAATTTGTGAGTCCAGATTTAACACTTACACCAAAGGTGCTCAATACTGTTTGCTGAACAGGTTGCAGAATGAAATGATTTTATCAACTACAAAGACATCCTTATTAGTCAGGAAAAGTATTTGTTTTCATGCATCTCGAGAAATCAGAAGTGAAGCTCTTTACTACCAGCAGATAGATTAGAATTCAAGTTAAGGGTAAGGATTCCAGAACAAATCACATTCATTTCTATGAATGGAAAAATGTCACTACCCTCCACAAGGATGGGGGAACACTTTTTAAACAGAACTTTACAGTCTGTTTCAATATAAGGCTGAATTCAGAAATAAACCGAATTAGTCTTCTATGAGAAAAGGAACAAATGACTATACAAATTTTTATTTCATTTTAGTGTTACCTTCCTGAGATTTTAATGACAAAGCTTAATATGACTGTTCCCAAATACATTTGAAACCATAATAAGAATTGCCATAATTTTAGACTATGGGTTTATATAATTTGCATTATATTCTAAGTGAAATTTCAAGACCAGGGCACTCCTAATGGAAAATTTCCTAATAAATGTGCCACAAGTTCAGAGGAGAAAAATTAACCAACTAACAAAAGAGAGTGGAAACACAGGTACTTAACATAGTTTTCTCTAATAATGTTATTATCTTAATCTAAGCAGCAGTTTATGTTAGCTAATGCCCACACTGGTGTATGTAGCTAGCTGTCTAATTTAATAGTTCTTCCTGTTACACTCTAGCCTCCTCAGTTTATTTACAGTTGCACTTAGTACCCAGTAAAATAAAGACCACTTAGAAAAATAAAAGGCATACCACACTTTGGAAGCCGTAAACAATGCTTACATTTGGCTTTGTCATACATTATTCCACTTATGAGTATAATTATTAGGTCAATAAGCACTTTTTAAAATAAAGTAGCTTTGAAACATGCCTGCCTTGGCAATTATGGATACAAGTCAATATCTAAAAATAGCACACACGTTTGCATTCTTGGACATTAACATACATCAAATGAATGGATAAAGGCAATGAGGACTGAAGTTAGAGGTAATTAGGCTGCTAGAATAAGGTGAGCATATGTGGAAAACACAAAAAGTGGGCAGGTACTTCTTATGATCAATCCTGAGTTTCAAAGTAGGATCTTCAGATTTTTAAAATTCTTTCCTTGTCAATACCAAGTAATTCCACCAAGGATGTTACAATAGAGATTATGTTAGTCCTACAATATGCCTATTCTAATTTTCTCTTGTGCTTTCAGCTCACAATTAAATGTATTATATAATTCTTAGAAACCTATCAATTGGGAGACAAACTGCAGGGTATAAGACTTTCAAAATCAAAGAAGAAACCTTAGCTAAAATATGAGCTCTCAAGCATTAAAAAAAAAAAAAAAACTACTACTTTCCAGGCACTAATATACACTCATCAATCTCTACTACTTTCATTTAACTGGACTCAAATTAGGTGGTTCTCCTATACCTTTAAAGACTTAACACCCTCAGCAGTGCCTTCCACCCTAAGTCTGTGTCAAAATGAACTCCTTGGCAGAGACTGTTTCTATACGAACTGCTTCAAAGTAACATTTTCAGACCCTGATGTCCTCACCAAAGACACAAAGTAATAAAGAATAAAGCCTTTCCAACTATTTAAGACCCATTTCTCAGAAAATCTGAAATCAGAAAATCTCTGAAACCTAAAGTTTAATTTAGTGGCAAAACCTGACCTAATATATTTTTATACAGCCGGATTTCACTTAAGCACTGATGTGAAGCTATTTACAGTTTTTGTTTATCCTATTTACTGTAATTATTCATGCTTCACTTTAGAAATATTAAGTGCTTGATTACTCTTACTAAAATTCAAAACAAATTTTTCCCCAAAGTTCTGAATTCCTAATTACCTGGCACCAAGGGTTATAGGTAAAGTATTATGGACCTATAATCCATTTCATAAACATCTGCTACAGCAAAATACTCTTTGAACAACTTTTCACCTTTCTAATTTCTGTGCTGTCTACCTGGGGTTCACTGTTAGTCTAAAACTTACCCCTTCAATATCATGTACACTCTCACCTCATTTTCAAGGTCATCTTGGACTACTAAAGTTTAAGAGTTTTCACTTCTTCCTTTGATTCTATAAGCACTCATCTATGTCACTCATTTGGGTATTATTTGGAACTTCCATTTACATTTTGTGATTATTAAATTTTCATGTCTTTGCTAAGAATCTTTTGTGCATAATAACGCAATTTAATCATAACATACAGTAACTGAGATGAACTAGCTCTCAATTACAGGCAGTCAGATGAGTCCTCAAGAGACAGATGCCCTAAATAATGAGGGATTATAGCTGGAAATAAATGTAACACTTAAAAAAAATTCAGTGTAAGAAATAGCCTATGATGGGAATTGATAAGGACAAACCACTGAACACTGTATTCTCTCAACTAAAATTACACAATTTGTCAGACTAGCCATCATCAAAAATCCACAAACAATAAATGTTGGAGAGGGTGTGGAGAAAAGGGAACCCTATTGCATGGTTAGTGGAAATGTAAATTGATACAGCCACTATGGAGAACAATATGGAGATTCCTTAAAAAACTAGGAATAAAATTACCAAATGACCCAACAACCCCATATACTGAAAAAAGACACATGTACCCCCAACGTTCACTGCAGCACTATTTATAATAGCTAGGATATGGAAGCAACCTAGATGTCCACTGACAGATGAACGGATAAAGAAGTTGTGGTACATATACACAATGGAATATTACTCAGCCATAAAAGGGAATGCATTTGAGTCAGCTCTGGTGAGGTGAATGAACCTAGAGCCTGTTATACAGAGTGAAGTCAGTCAGAAAGAGAAAAACTAATGCCATATATTAACGCATAGATATAGAAATGTGGTACTGATGAACCTATTTGCAGGGCAGGAATAGAGACGCAGATATAGAGAACAGACTTTGGACACAGCAGGGGAAGGAGGGGGGACAAACAGTAAAAACAGCAAAGTACTCTCAACTCACACACATAGTGATCAAACTTTTACTCTAAAACCATAATTTCTAACTGATGGATAATACTGATTTATCCTCTACAGAGGACCCTCTGGTGGACAAGCTATATCAGTCACTAAAGCACCACAGTGCTTTTCAAAGTGGAGTTTACCACTTTTGCTCAATAGCAGCCCTGCTCCTTAGAAAGAGAACTTCTTAATCACCATTCTCATTCTTTTTCTGTTCTACTTCCTGCCCTTTCACCTCTTCATTGCCTATTATTACCATCATTACTACTACTACTACTACTACTACTAAGTCGCTTCAGTCGTGTCCAACTCTGTGCGACCCCATTGACTGCAGCCTGCCAGGCTCCTCCATCCATGGGATTTTCCAGGCAAGAGTACTGGAGTGGGGTGCCATTGCCTTCTCCCATTACCATCATTACTTTCATGTAAACAATAGAAAAGTGTTATAAATGCTCTTCTGTATTTAAAAGCTTTCAAATCTAATCTTTTCTTTGTTGTTGGTGGTGGTGGTGGCCGTGGTTTAGTCGCCAAGTCGTGTCCGACTCTTGCGATCCCATGAACTGTAGCCTGTCAGGCTCCTCTGTCAATGGGATTCTCCAGGCAAGAATACTGGAGTGGGTTGCCATTTCCTTCTCCAGGGGAGCTTCCCGACCCAGGAATCGAACCCAGGTCTCCACATTGCAGGCAGATGATTTACCAACTGAGCTATGAGAGAAGCCCTTTCTTTGTTGAAGGATGACCAAATACGAGACAGAGCTCTCAAAAAAAAAAAAAAAAAAAAAAGAGCTTAAGTATAAAAAATCCTAAAATAGAGGGAATTTCAAACATTTTTTTAGCTAGCAAATAAAACTATATAAGCAATAGCAAGTGGCAACTTTGTGACTAGTTTGCATGTCCAGGACATAAAATATGATCACAGTATGTTCTTTAATTCAGAACAACCAGAATGGCTGACCAGTTAATTATTTAATATAGGGAGCATGAAAGCTTCCTATTAAACTCCCCTACCTTACTGCAGGATTAGTTCGTGGAAGCAGGAATTCTAAATACTTAATCCCTGAAACCATCCTGAAGTTATTACCTTTTCACACTTTTCTAAACCACGTCGTATCCTCTCTCTGATACAAACCCTGTTCTTTCAAGTAGTGATGTTCAGACTCAATTCTGTTTCCTCACAGAACGTACCCATTATTTCCAGGGAAACAACTGGCACTAAATTTCCAAGAAACTAGGTACACCACAGACTATAATTTATGTATCTTACTTCTTTCATAATCTGAAATTACTTGAACTGCATGCAGGTTAGCTTAAAAATCCTTTAAAAATTTGGAATAACCCTAAGACACGACTTTTATAAAAATGGTTGTTTAATGAGGTTTGTTATTAAACAAACATAAAAAAGAAACAACTTTCTTCTAGAAGGTAAAAACATCATTTGTTTTGGAGAACTATCACGTCAAATTCTCAGGTCAAGGAGACATTATTAACCTCGAAAGGGGAAAAAATCCATAGCTTCACTGTATGAAAGCTACTGTGTTCTGCTCAGTCGGTCAGTCATGTCTGACTCTTTCTGACTCCATGGACTGTAGCCCGCCAGGCTTCTCTGTTCTGGGGATTCTCCAGGCAAGAATACTGGAGTGGGTGGCCATACCTCCTCCAGGGGATCATCCCAACCCAGGGGTCAAACCCAGGTCTCCCACATTGAAGGCAGATTCTTTATTGTCTGAGTCACCAGATGAAAGCTACTACATATCCTAAAACTGTGAAAGACAACTATTAAAAATACATTCAAGGTTATGTGAAAACCTGAATACAGCATATGCAACCTAAGTCATCAGATGTACAAAACAAGTATTAAAACCAGAAAGTGGCTTAAAAAATTACATAATCTATTATTGTGATCAAAAATTGAATGGGAGGAATTCCCTGTTGGTCCAGTAGTTAGGACTCGGTGCTTTCACTGCCAGGAAACCTGGCAGTTCAATGCCTGGCCGGGGAACTAAAACTCTGCAAGCAGTGAGATGTGGCCCACCCCCACCCCCCAAATGTTGAATAGACTGTTCAACAGGAAAAAACAAACAAACCAAAAACTGCCAAGAAACTAAACTTGCCTCACAGTGTTCATCTATGGTTCCTATTCTTCTCTTCCCCCGCAACAAAAATTTGTTCAATATATTGTAAAGCACGGAAAAATGAGTAATACACACAAAAAAGTAATAACCAGACGAACAGATGGGAATATCTTAACAGCCTTTCAAATAAATGTTGATATTCTCTTTTGATGCTATACCAACCTCTATTAGCTGCAATATACTGGAATGTATCAATAAATCAATAAACCTTGTGTTCTCTATTACATTACGACTCAGTGGTCTAGCTAGAACTTTGGAAGGATTTCTTATCCCCACATGATTTTCATGCACTGGTGACTTGGAAAATACTTGCTTATAGAATCACGTCAATCTTCAAATATTGACATGTTTTATTACATAGTATTTTAAAAACCATGTTCATTAACATCACCAATATCATCAGAAAACTTTTTTAAGATATTAAGAAGCTGTGAGGAGTACAGTTGCTTACTAACACAAATTTTACGAAATTCTAATTTTCACTTGAAAATTAGAACTTTAGCCATTGCTCATAAATACTGTCAATCTTTTCCTTTTAAAGCAACAGGTTCACTTTAGAGAAAATGTAATACCCAAGTCTGAAAAACTTCTTCAGTCTGTCAAGCATTCTTTTAAGTAAAAACAGAGTTCATTAAAAAAGTGGCTGATTCAGCTTGCAACTCAAATAATTACACAAATGCTTTCCGTAGAGACAACCATTATACTTCAGTAAGGAGCAAAAAAAAAAGAAAAATATTTTAAACACACTTTCTGTTTAGTTATAGTATACTAAAATGATGTGTATAAAGTTGACCTCTGATTTTTTTTTTAAACTTCTTCATCAAGTGTGTTTAGGTTTTCTTTTTATAAAGTGTGGGTATATGGCAATGAAGAATACAGACAATGACTGCTAATACGGTGTGGTACTCTGACCTGATTTAAGATGTCAAGCTTTATCGACTTTTGCTTTTGTGCTCTGGTACAGCTATCAATACAGTGAAAACGCAAAGGACATCTCAGTATTACTGTAAAAAGTTTTCTACTTGTAGACTCCCTGCAAATGTCGAGGCAATCCTCAGGATTCCTTCGACCATTCTTTGAAAACCACTGAGCTAGACAATTTATTTGTTTACAATCACAATTTTATTCCTTAGTTCTCATTCACATCTTAGTAGGAATCTTAAAAATTAAGTAACTTAATCAACTTTACTTGGCACCAGCAATGCTAAAGGTGAAGAGAAGTTTTATCATAAAGAACAAGAATACTACCCATTAGTGTATTTTATAAATATTTATGAATAATACTGCACTGAATCCTCAACATCTCTAAGTAGTATATGCCATCTTTCCCACCAAGGAAGCAAAGAGGTTAGGAAAACTTCAGAAAAGAAGTACAAATTTTGCCTTAAAATTCACTGCACTGGTAAAAATTACAAGTGATACTAATTTTCTTCATTATACTTACCTGTATTCAAAGCACTTTTGTGTAATATCTCAAGTTCAACAATTTCAAGAGCAGCACAATAATAAATGCACATGTTTATATACCTCATTACCATCCTTTGTTATTATCTGTACAGTACAGAATTCAAGGTTCCTGAGGGATTCCTCAGTTTTGCTATAGATACTGAAGAGCTTAATTACAAATCTTAGAAGCAGCAGACCTAACTATGCTAGCATAATGTAGTCTCACTACAACCTTAAAACACAAGGTGAAAGCTGGATGCAATATGCACACCACTTTGACACCAACATACTATTAATTAAACAAAAAGAGCTTTTATTTATAGTCCTTATTCCCAGTATCTAAGAACTTTTAGAAACGCCATTTTTTTTTAGAACACAGTGACTTGAAAAATATATTCTAATAAGGAAAAATTATAGAAAACACAGATAATTAGAATTTTGAGTAACATTTTCCATTTCCTCTTTAGAAGCTTTTGCCAAAAACTGCTATTAAATGGACAAAACAGATTTTCTTTCATCTTTGTTTCTTTCCCAGAAGGCAAAGAAGAGGAAAGCAACAGGTAGACGTGATCCACCAACAGGGCAATTAGTCCACTGTATACTTTCAAAATAAAGTTACTTAGCAAAATGCTAAGTTTTAAATACAGGAGAGAAAACTATTTTATTAAAAGTACAGATTTACTGAAATAAATACTCAAAGCAACTACTGAAAAACTCAAGAAGCAGCTCTATCATGTAGTAAAAGTGATGATTTCAAGAAATCAGTAGTGATCAAAATGTAACCGCTTTAAATGGATGCTCTCTTCCTTTAATATCTTTTAAGTCTACCTGTACAAGTTAAAACCTCTCACCATCCACCACTGGACAAGACCACCTAGTGCACGCACAACTACAAAATTACAAAATAGTAAAAGCACAAATGTTAAGCATTAGGAACCAGTCCAATATAAAATTCAAAATCAGAACATTAGATATTATTCTATAAGTCTTTAATAGACTAAGATTCTTAATTTAAATGTGAACATATTTCTAGTACTTGAGCACCTCATATACAATTTTAGACTTAGTAATATCCCAGAATATTGTTCTACATAGTAAGCTCCCGATGGAAATTCTTCAGTTCATGTGGCAAATATACATCCTTTTTCTTTTTTTGGCCTCAGGGTATCTTGTGGGATCTTAGTTTCCTGACCAGGGATTGAACCCAGGCCCTGTGCAGTTAAAGTGTGTTCTAACTTTAAACTTAAAGGAGTTTAAGTTTAAAGGAGTTCTAACCGCTGGACCACCAGGGAATTCCCCCAGTATTTTTTCTTTTGATAAGTAATTTAAATATTATTTAAAACCCTGGTACATTTCCTCAAATTGTCATTTCTTTCTTTTATAAGTTTTAAGGCTGGCTCCTTTAAAAAAGTTTGAATATCTTGATCCATTATTGATACAATGAAAAATTTTTTAAGACATTACTGAAATAATAATCAGTTGCTATGTAGCCTTTCTTTGACTAATATCAGTAATAAACACACTAGTATTAGGAAGTATGGAGAACTGATATTTCTTTTTGTTAGTGGTGTACTTTAAAAAGTGATTTTAATTTTTTTAAGGCAGCAAAAAGTTCCTGGTAACTTTTCTTCTATAAAATATAAGATTAAAAGGATTGGTCTTAGAATCCAGTGACCAAATAGGTTCAAACAAACTACGAGATTAAACAGCAAGCCAGTCTTTACTGCAAACAGATAAATTCATTCTATTCCTTGTACCTACTGCTTCCATTGTATTCATAAAATTTCCAAAGGACTAATAAATGACTTAAAAGTCTTTCACGACTTTTAAGTTCTCAAAAGGTAATAATTAGTACCTTTTAGTAGTACTGCAAAATATTTTAAGAACACTGAAAAACATTAGGTTCTCAGCACAAGGGCAAGTCATTTGCAGATGTCTAATGTTACAATGAATCATTACATCAGCCAAAATATGTTTCTTAACTTTTCCTAAAAGAAATCCAATTTGAAAAGGGTAACTCTTATTAAGAGTCTTCAAAAATGATAGTAGAAGAAAAAAAAATCAAGGCATAAATTTAGTTACAACCTTATATGGTCTTACAAAGTTTATAACCAATCTTTATCAAGATTTTCTATAGACTGAACATGTGACATCATTGCCATAATAGAAGACAGCTTTTGACTATTTAGTTCATAAGTACTAAACTACTCCCCGTGTCAGTCAAATCTGAACACTACAGATCAATAACCACTCCCTCTTTACCAATACATAACCCAAAAACATGGAGAAGCAACTGGCAACCCACTCCAGTGTTCTTGCCTGGAGAATCCCAGGGACGGGGAGCCTGGTGGGCTGCCGTCTATGGGGTCGCACCGAGTCGGACACGACTGAAGCGACTTTAGCAGCAGCAGCAGCAACCAAAAAACACATTAAGTCTTTGGGAAAATGACACATGCATACCAATAAGATCCTGATATTCAATAATAAAACTGTCTACTTACACTTTTGGAAGAAAAATAAATGACACCTTTGAAAAATTAACCAAATTCTATTTGTATGAGATCCATTCCCTATTTAATTTCACTGCCTTAATAAACAGTGATCAAATACCTACAACAAAAGTCAAAGAAAACTGAACATGGATAATTTCTCAACCAAAGCTTAGGCTTTCTATTTAAAACAACATATATAATTAGTTACTATGTTATCAATCTCCGCAGCAGCCTTCTACCAATATTGAATTATATCAGAGGACACACTTGATAACGCCCTCCTTACATGGTGGCTCCTTACCATGGGGACTCTCTCACTTTATACAGCTAAGAGAAAATACTGAAACGCCACAGTACAAGATTGCTTTGAGGATAAAAATCAATCTGTAAAGTTAAAATGGCTCCAAAGCCAATGTGGAAAAGTTTATTTTTGGAGGAATACAAAGATCTCTTCAAATATCATCTCTTTTAAATATTCATTAGTTAATACCAAATATAAATGCTAAACACTGCATGCATAGGCAAGGTTCTAGGAACGAAGATACAGTAGAGAATAAAATGGATCAAGTTCCTACCCTCATGGTACTTACATTTAACAAACCAGTATTATCTCTGTTAAGATACTATGCCTGTGTTTCAGGGCATACAAACAATACATGGAGTTTATAATTTAGTGGGATAACAAAAAACAGGTAAAATAACAGACGGCAGGAAGCGATACTTGTAATAGAAGAGACGATTTTCATAGGGTGGGGGAGGGTGGGTGTTAGGGGGCAGAAGGAACAACACTGTCATGAACCCATACCACATTTTAAAATTAAGTCAGTTTATTATTGGGTTCTTCAGTTGTATTCCCATACCTGGCACATTAAAACCAAACTGGATACAGGTGTTTCAAAGATTTACTTTCTGGCTTCTTCAGATAAGGGAGTCTCACAATTTATTATGAATGACAAAAAGAAAATGCAAGTGAAACCACCTTCACAATAATGCAGAGACCAAAAGTATGGATGGGCTCAAATAAGACTATCATTCACGGCTTTGTGTCCTTAAAGTTATTTAATCATTCTGAATATCAACTTCCTCTCTTAAAACCTGGTAATGAAACTACCCAAAGGGTTCTTCTACACTGACTAAGGTACTTATATTTTTGGAGTATGATGGGACGTCTATCCTCTACAAAATGTAATAATTCACCATAAAAACGTCGTATTTTTTCCTCCAGCTTCTCTACTATGGATAGACTGCTGCTGCTGCTGCTGCTAAGTCACTTCAGTCATGTCGGACTCTATGCGACCCCATAGACGGCAGCACACCAGGCTCCGCCATCCCTGGGATTCTCCAGGCAAGAACACTGGAGTGGGTTGCCATTTACTGTCCTTCAAGTCAGCAGGACCACTGACTAGTTATCTTATCTTTTCTAGGCCTCAGTTTCCTCCACCGTAAATTCAGAGGGTGGGAGTGGATGATCTAAATAGCCCTTTCCGGCCCTTAAAAAGTCCCATGACTACATTATGACTCAAATACTATTCAAGGTTCAGCTTTCACGAGTGATACCAGCTTTAAGTTAAATGAACGTCTCCCCTTTTTATGTTATCTCTTGCTAAAATTTTGTTGAGCAACTCCAAACAGCATTCTAATTACAAAATAAGAGGATAAAAAAATGAATTTTCGAGTTGAAACCTTTAAGTTTTATAAGAAATATAAATTATATTTTAGATATTTATATAGTAGATGCTATGCTACTAGCAAAACAAAAATCCAATCAGCTTGAATTTTAAAATATTAAAATCACAATCTTCATTATCAACTTTCTACCCCGTTAAAACGTGATTTCCCATTACCGTAACACACAACTGCTCATCTTCACTCCGAACAAGAGCTGCAGGGCAAAAATGTTGTTCTAAACTAGTAAGAGGGAGCAAGCGAAGAGGAAGCAAATCGTAAGCTTAAACTCAGCAAGAACAGTCTTTTCTCCAAAAGCTATCGGTGTTTTCTGAAGAAAAACTAGGATGGCTAGATTCAATGGGGGTAGTTTTAAATAATATTCATGGTGCTGACAGTCAGTGTTAGGATTAGACACACCGAGATGTCCGAAAAAGAGAAGAGGACAAACTTCCTGGATTTTCTTTCCCTCTGTAAGAGAAAGAGATTTCCTCTTGCTGACGATGGGAAAGGCCCCTTTAACAGTTTTTCTCTTCGCGGTGGCTGCTGCCAGATTAGGTGGGGCTCCCTCCGCTGCCTTCCTCCTGCCACTTCCCGCAACAAATGGAGCAAACCAGCCCGGTTTCAGGCAAACTTTTCCCCTGTCAGGCTCGAGCCCGCAAGGCGCCGGGGAGTGGTTTCCCCCGAAAGCTCTCCGCCCCTGCTCGGGACGAGGGGAAGCTGAGTCTCCGCAAAAGACAACTTTCTGGTTTCCGTTCTAACTTCCACTCACACCCGGGAAGGAACCGAGGCGGCCGGCAAGGGGGCTCCGGGGCGGGGAGATGAGTCTTCCGGCGAGGGACGGCGGGCAGCTGAGAGGCAGCGGCGGCCGCGGCCAGAAAAGAGCAGGCGGGTGGGGGGGTCCTCGGGCTCTCACTTCCTCCGCCATATTTCAGACATTTGACCCCTTCCGCAAAGCGCGCTGTTCCCCCGCGGCGGCGGCTCGTCCCCGCTGGCCTGGGAGGCAGCGCGCTCGCCGCACCGGCGCCGGGCTCCAGCACCACCTGCCGCGCTGCGAGGCAGCCGTCGCCGCCGCCGCCCTGGCCCCCTGACCGTCGCGCGCGCCCCGCCCGGCCCGCGCCGCACCCCATCAGCTCCCCTCAGCAGGCGCCCGGCCCCCGCCCCGCGCGGCCGCCGCAGCCGCTCCCTCAGTGGCCACGCACGCACTCTGCGAACCTCTCGCGCTGTCACCGGGTGCCCGCAGCCAGCGTCGCCTCACGCTCCCTCCGGGTCGCTGCTCCCGGCGCCACGGCGGTCTTGCCGCTACCGCTGCTGCTGCTGCTGCCGCCGCCGCCGCCGCCGCTCCGGCTGGTTTACACGCCTGACTCTGGGCGAGGTTTGGCGGTGTCGCCTTGACGTCAGGCGTTCAGCCTCGCTCTCGCTTCCGTCCGCGGGCGGGGCGCGCGGGTGCGCGGCCCGGGAAGGGGCGGCACCGAAGGGCGGGGTGAGAGAGTCGAGGGGCGGAGCCACTTGTGCCGACGCCGGGCCCCTTTCGCAGCGTTTCCTCCGCGGTGTTTCTCGTCCTCCTCCACCTCGCCCCTTCGACCTCGCCTTGACTTCTGAGACCTTAGTGGGTTTACACTGGTGCCGAGAGCTTAGAAACCGTCCGAAACTCAAAAGATGCCTTTCGTGCAAACTGTAGTTTAATCAACGACGCCACCAAACAGTTGGTGCTCGCGTATTCCTTTGTGTTGGGGAAAGTGGCCGGAGAAGTAACAGCGCTGTTTCCACGCCTAGAGCTCCCGCGAAGGTGCCTAGGCCAGGGCACAGTCTTTTTCAGTCTTGAAATGGTTTCTCCTGAAGGGTCGGGTGTCTTAATCTATTACAGTTCTTTCCAAATTACCCCGTCAAACTCAGTTAATCAATACATAATCCCGAACAACTTTGTACCTAAATCAACTATATGAATGAAATAAAGCGTATATTTAAATGCATGACTCGAGCGCTCTTAAAGAATTACCCATAGGGGTCTTTATGATGTGACTACTGGGCAACAGAAAGCACTTGATGTTCCAAAATGCCTCGTTTCAAAAAGGGTGGGGACTTAACAGTGGAATTCACCACAATTAGAGAAAAGACTAAAATACAACTACCCTTTATACAAGATGTTAGCTTTTATGAAATTGAGTTTTGGTGGACAAAAGTATTCAAACAGCAAAGTGCAGGGAGAAGTTGGGATTGCGAGGTCATTAAAGATTTATTTTTGCTTAGTCCATAGTTTAACTGGACCCTGTTATAAAGCATTCTTGAAATAAATTTTTATGAATTTTTGTAAATTTGGAAGATTAGCAAAAATATGATTACTTTTACTCTTTTTAAGAATACTAGTAATTGAAAACTAAGTTAAAGGAATAGGTAAGAATGAACTATAATTATCCTTAGTTTTTTTGCATGTAAGTGCTTTCTAGATTTTTCATGATTTAGGTTGATTGAATGTGTTACGTATTTTGGTAATTTGTTTCCTTAGAAAACCCTTTTAAAATGGAGATTTCAAAGGCAAGTGTCAGAGCAGTTTGTAGGAATTATTGTAAATTCTGAATGAATGAATCTCCAATACACTTAAATTTATTGACCTTTCAATTATTGCATAAAACTTTGAAAAGTCTGAAAGCCTGAAACTGAGTTCATGGGAGCAGTGTTACTTGGCTATACTGTTTTTCCCTCTCTCTCTTTTTAAACTCTTTGACCTTTGGGCAAGTGATTTTCTTTTTTCCCCAGAAAGAGTAGGTTTTAGAAGATTGGAACTAGAATTATTTCGAGTTTGAGAGAATATGTAAACTAGTTTAATTAAAATATATTTGTAAGAAAAGAAAAACATTTGTTTTCTTCTGTTAGACTGGAAATCGTTCCACTCGTATTAGGCTATTATCTCTATGCGGAGAATGCCAGACTGTACATCTTTTAAGCATGCATGTATGCTCAGTCACTTCAGTCGTGTCTGACTCTTTGCGACCCCATGGACTGTAGTCCACTAGGCTTCTCTGTCCATGGGATTTTCCAGGCAAAGATCTTTTAAGCACTGAATTCATTTTTGGGTTTGAGTTCTTGAAAGCTCCTGTCACCTTAAAAACTTCACCACGATATTCCACTGGCAACTTAAACAGGTCATGTGTGCAAACTGAACTCATCACCTTTGTCACCAAACCAGTTTCTTCTTTGTTAATTATATCATCTTTTAAATTTCCCTAAATTGTCTAATTTAAATTAGACTACATTATCAGTCTTAAATCCTGATACTCCTTTTTCTGCCTTTCCTGAAGCCATCAGTCAATTGGCAGGTCTATCAGATAGTAATTCATTTCTCCTGAGACCGCGCTATTTGGCTTGGCATTTCTTCTCAACTGTTGGACTTCAGGAGCACCTTCCTACCTTGCCTGTGGCCTCCTTTCTGTTCCTACTGTCATCCATTCTACACATTGTTGCCAGATATTACCTTAAAGCTGACAAAGCAAGCCACTCTCTTCCTAAGAGAGTATTCAGTTACTCCCCTGCCCTACTAAAATTAAAATCCTTGTATCTTATTTTTCCCTTCCACTTAAAAATGGCTTACAGTCAGAGTAGACTTCTCATCTTGCCCAGACATA
Organism: Bubalus kerabau; assembly: GCF_029407905.1. NCBI lineage: Eukaryota > Metazoa > Chordata > Mammalia > Artiodactyla > Bovidae > Bubalus > Bubalus kerabau. The sequence continues at coordinate 77,361,491 of NC_073624.1, read as the reverse complement.
GTGCTTCCCCACCTCTCCAGTGTGCAGAGGCGATTTCCTCTGTCTGGAATGCCCCTTCCTACCTCTGCCCTTCATTCAAGGTCCATTCACTTTCTTCAAGAAAGAGCATCTTTTCTGATAGTTCCAATTTAATGTGGTCTCTTCTCTACTGAATCCCCGTAACACTACTGCTCCCTTTTTTTGTCACATATTTTCTACCTTCCTACTAGGGCAGTGGCTTGCAAACTTTTTATATAAAGCCAGATAGAAAATATTTAAGGTTTTGTGGGCCAGATTTACAGCTACTCAACTCTGCCTTTGTTGCGCAAACAGCCATAGGATACATAAAGAATGAGTGTGACTATTTCTAATAAAACTTTATTTATGGATACTAATTTGAATTTCATATAATTCAAATATTTTTCTTTTTAAAAGAATCATTAAACATGTGAAAATTATTCTTAGCTCATGGCTGTAACAAAAACAGGTGGTGGGCTGCCATTGTTTGCCCGGCTGTACTCAGGGCCAGCTTTGCAGGCATGTGATAGGGCTCTATGCTTAGAAAGTCCCCATAATTGTTTCAGTGAGCTCTGATGTCACCATCTTGAAATTTTTAATGATATTTGAGCAAAGAGGTCTGCGTTGTTATCTTGCTCTAGGTCCCTCAAATCATCTAGTGGGTCCTTCTGGTACTAGGAGATAGTCTATAAGATAAGGATATATATTTCTCATGTTTGGCATGGTGGTTTTCCTCTAATAGGCAGTGTTAGATTTTCTGTTCCTTAAGTACTGTGGAATAGTGGAGAACACCAGAGTCAGAGTTCAGCTCCACCCCTTACTAGCTGCATGTGATGGTGGTGTTCAATCTTTCAGTCATGTCTGAATCTTTGTGACCCTATGGACTATAGCCCACCAGGCTCCTCTGTCCATGGAATTTTCCAGGCAAGAATACTGGAGTTGGTTACCGTTTCCTGCTCCAAGGGATCTTCCTAACCCAGGGATTGAACCACATCTCTTGCATCTCTTGCTATGGCAGGTAGATTCTTTACCACTGTGCCATCTGGGAAGCCAATTAGCTGCATGCTGCTGCTGCTGCTAAGTCGCCTCAGTCATGTCCGACTCTGTGCGACCCCATAGACAGCAGCCCACCAGGCTCCCCTGTCCCTGGGATTCTCAAGGCAAAAACACTGGAGTGGGTTGCCATTTCCTTCTCCAACGGATGAAAGTGAAAAGTGAAAGTGAAGTCGCTCAGTTGTGTCCGACTCTTAGCGACCCCATGGACTGCAGCCTACCAGGCTCCTCCGTCCATGGGATTTTCCAGGCAAGAGTACTGGAGCAGGGTGCCATTGCCTTCTCTGAATTAGCTGCCTAGTCTTGGGCAAATTCCTTAATTCTATCAAGGCATAGTTTTCTCATCTGCAACATGGGGATATATAACCTCTGCCTTACAAAACTGTTGTAAGATAGAGAAAATAACCATATCTTAGCTCCTGGGACTAGAAGAAGAAGCTTAAAATTAGTTTTCCCCTTTTTAGGGTAAGTGAATTAATAGTGTGAGTTCAGTTCAGTTCAGTTGCTCAGTCGTGTCCAACTCTTTGCGACCCCATGAATTGCAGCACGCCAGGCCTCCCTGTCCATCACCATCTCCCGGAGTTCACTCAAACTCACGTCCGAGTTGGTGATGCCATCCAGCCATCTCATCCTCTGTCGTCCCCTTTTCCTCCTGCCCTCAATCCCTCCCAGCATCAGAGTCTTTTCCAATGAGTCAGCTCTTCGCATGAGGTGGCCAAAGTATTGGAGTTTCAGCTTTAGCATCATTCCTTCTAAAGAACAGCCAGGGCTGATCTCCTTTAGAATGGACTGGTTGGATCTCCTTGGATCTCAAGAGTCTTCTCCAACACCACAGTTCAAAAGCATCAATTCTTCAGTGCTCAGCTTTCTTCACAGTCCAACTCTCACATCCATACATGACCACTGGAAAAACCATAGCCTGGACTAGATGGACCTTTGTTGGCAAAGTAATATCTCTGCTTTTGAATATGCTATCTAGGTTGGTCATAACTTTTCTTCCAAGGAGTAAGCGTCTTTTAATTTCATGGCTGCAGTGATTGGACCACAGCCACCATCTGCAGTGATTGGACCACAGCCTTGTCTAACTCAATGTAACTAAGCCATGCCTTGTGGGGCCATCCAAGATGGGCAGGTCATGGTGGAGAGGTCTGACAGAATGTGGTCCACTGGAGGAGGGAATGGCAAACCACTTCAATATTCTTGCCTTGAGAACCCCATGAACAGTATGAACAGTATTAATAGTGTGCTCACCCATAATTCTTGCTGTATTTAACCTGATATTATATTTCTGATTTTCTATGTACTTGCTCTCTTAAATGTTGTACTTCAAATACCGTTTATACCTCATTAGTTTCATTTCAACGGTCCACATAAGTAAAGGTCTTATTGCAAATGCAAAATTAGATTTTAAAGAACCTTCACATTTACAACTTTTCTAATTAACAATTAATGATTATTCGCATTAACAAGAGTCATGCTGTTTAACTTCCAATTAAGCATGGTTATCAGTAGCATTGAGAATCATTAATGTTAAATATTATTATATTATTTCATTCACAAATGGATAATATTAAAATCTGATCCTTTCAAGACACTTTGTTACAAGTTTTTCAAGTGTGTAAGTGTGTACATGTGTGTGTAATATATGATTATATAAATGTAGTTCTGTTTCTTTGCAACACCCTGCGTAGCTGGGGTTGGAGGTTGAGAAGGATAAGAAGGCTGTTTGTTGATACAATAGAGGAAAAACAATGACTTAAATCCCAGGTTACTTTTGTTCTGTTTTCTTGGTTCGTGATTGTGTTTCAAACTCTTTGCAGTTATTTTAGAAATTCTAGCATTTAATCATGTGAGAGAACAGGCAAGCATATTAGACCATTGCTATTATAGGAAAACAACTTAGGACTCATACTCTCATAGGGTAGTTTGTGTTTCTCTAAGATTTCTGATTTGGGGAAACCTCATACTTATATATAAGAAAAATGAGGCAGTTTGGCATGGTTTCTACTCTGTGTAATAGTTATAACTGCTTATTTGTCTCAAGATATGTTTCAAATTCTGTCTGTACTCTATTTCAGTAGTTGTAGGCTCGACCACCAGGTCTGCCTACACCACGTCAAATAACTCTTAACAGCTCTATAATTTTGTCATTGATAATGTCTATAGTGTAAGGAACAGATTATACTTCAATTTTTTTCCCCTTTCTTAAGCTATAGCTGAGAAAAACCATACAAATGAAAATGACATTCCCAGAGCCATCATGTAAATGAATGTTGAAGCAGAAAACCACTGGAAGAACCAGCTTCACAAAATTCCCCCTGTCGTGAAACTTTCAAAAGAAACTTAAGTTAAGAAAATCTTCAAAAACCACATAAAAGTACTTTCAGAATCTGGGCGTTCTCCAAATCAAGCATCTAATAAAAGTATGCCAAAGATGTCCAAAAGTTAGGTGTCCTCTCAGACTATCATTATGACAGTCCCGGCTTGTATTCTCAATCACTCCCAAGTCCGGTGTATGAATCACAGGCTTAAGTAACGATGACCAATTCCAGGAGGTTGGTTTGAATAATGTATTATGCAGATGAGAAGGCCAAAGCTTAGAAAGGCTAAGTGACCAAGGCTATATATAAAAATGTGGGTAGAGTTGAAATGTGTATCTTAGTTTACCTACCTTCATTTGGCACCATACTGTCCTGTTATTCCTTTATTAAGGCTGTTCTTTCAGCCAGAAAATCTCTTCTGTCTCTTTTGTAATTTTCTAAATCTTAGTCATCGTTCAAGACCTTGTGGTTTCTTGCTTCTTTGAATTTCCTTAATAAATATTGTTTTTAACACTCATTTGGTACTTTTCAAACATTGCCTTACTTAAATTGCTTTTGTCTTCTCTCCATCCTGAGATCTTTGAGAACCCAAACATATCTTATACTTCTTTGTACTTACCAAACTGCTTGGCATCACATATTAGAAATAAAAATGTAGTTTGAGGGGACATCTTGCCAATCTTGGTTGGATTCTCCAAGCTGATCGAAGTGGATTTGTGACCTCTGGTAGTTATTTAACCTTTCAGAGTTTCTTATTAGTAATCTTTAAAATGTACATAAAAGTATTGAAAATATAGTTTTGATATTTTAAAATAAGGGATCCTATATAAAAATGGAAGTAATATAGAGTAACAATTAAGGGGATTGGTGCTGGCATCAGATTACAAGTTCAAATGGAGTCTCCATTCATCTTAGGGAACTTATTTCTGGTTCCTGTTTTCTCATTTGTAAAAGGAGTACACCAATAGAACCTATGTTATGGTTTTATTGTGAGGATTAAAAGAGTTAACAATGCAAATAGATAGTACCCACCACAAACTAAGCACTCTATAAATGTTGGCTACGTCATCATGAAAAGATTCTCAATAAATGTTGGTTCATACTGCATCCTCTGGCACAATAAAACTTTGTACAAACATAGTAAGAGTTCAACAAATGCTTGTTAAACTTTCCTTTTGCTTTTTTTATGACAGTCGGACATGACTTAGTGACTGAACAATGTGACAGTCCTCAGTGCAGGATTGGCTGTGTTCTAAACTTTCTTCACGTCAACAGTTTGTAACTTGAAAATATTTATGGAATGGAAACAGTGCTATAAAGTTTATAGTGTGGCTACCTTAAAATATGACTGGATTATTAGGAAAGGTTAAAAAAAAAAGCCTGTTTTAATCCACTGACACTGAAAAACACAGTTCCAAAAGTACTATTTCAACTACTACTAATCAGCATTTGTAACACTTTTCCCTTAATTTTCATGGCACCTTATTCTCATGGTTCTTTCTCTCCAGCTTTCTCATCTTCCCCTTGGTATTGCTATCCCTTCTTCCTCCTGACCTTTAAGGGTTGGAGTCCCCAGGGCTTGATCCCGGGCCTTTTCTTCTTGGATACTTTCTTCTGGGCACTTCTAGTCTTTCCTGTGGCTTTGTATGCCACTTAAGTGCCAGTGGCTCATAGGTCTATATCTGCAGTTCAAACTTCTTTGCTGAGCTCCACATGCATAGAACCAGTTGCCTCCAGGAAACCTTTCCTTGGCTGACCTCCCCAAACATTCTCTTCCTCCAGGAATCCCCCTATCAACAAATGGTATCAACTCCCTACAACTGAGAACTATCACTTCCCTTTGCCTTACTCCACATATCAAATTCTTCACCAAGTCCTGTTGATTTTACAGTTGACCTTTGAATAATATGGGGATTAGAGCCACTGACCCTCCACTCAGTCCAAAATCTGAGTATGATTTGTAGTTGGATCTCCTTATGAGTTGGGAGGGTCCTCTAGATTCTCAGTTCCTCATAGGCAGATTCACCCAACCTTAGGTACTACAGAGCTGTAGTTTTTACTCTTGGAAAAATATCTATATATAAGTGGCTCAGCACAGTTCAAACCCATGTTGTTCAAGGATCAGCTGTACTTCCTAAACCACTAAAATATGACCACTTTTCTCCATTTTCATTGTATGGTTCAGTTAGGTACTTTTGCCCTTCCTTCCATCCATTCACTAAAAGTGATCTTAATTTTTAAAAAAAACTTTTTATAATGGAAAATTTCAGTTATACATGGAAGAATTAATGAGCCTCCATGTACACATCCTTCAATTCCAACATTTATCCTAATTTTTGCCACTCTTGTTTCATCTGTCCCCTCTTTTTTTTTTCTGGTTGGAGTAGTTTAAGGAAAATCCTATAAATAATTTAGTATGTATTTCCCACAGATAGGAACATTTAAAAAATATAACCGCAAAGTCATTATCATACCTAATAAACTTTTAAAAGATTCCTTAACAAAATATGATCCCCAGGCTAAATTTAAAATTTTCTGATTGTATTGACGATGGCTCCTTACTGTTGATTTGTTCCATTTGTCATCCAAGCAAGTTCAAACACAATATTTAATTGAATATTATCTTAAATGTTGAATATTATCTTAAATCTCTTTCAATCTCTAATAGCTCTCTTCCTTTTGTTGAGTGGATGACCATTTGTGTTTTTCTTTTGTGATGTGCCTTTTTTTTTTCATCTTTCAACTTCTGTAAAAATAATATGACTTTTGGTAGATAACTGTGGCAAAATCCTATAGCTTTAGAAAAAATCCTATAGCTTTGATATCACACATATTTATCTACAAATGCTAGACTGAGAAAATAAGGATCTTCCTTTCACATATTTACATTATGTCGAAAAATATGGAAGATGGATCGAAAACTATTTATTTATCTCAAAATCCAGATAAGTGAACATACTCCATACTAGAACTTATCTCATTTGCTCCTTTAAAAAACCCTTTGAGTTGGATATTTTTATCCCTGTCTTCAGGTTAAGAAACAGATTGAGAGAGGCTAAGTAAAAAATATGGGACTATGGCGTCAGTCTGAAACGGGGTCAGAATCGAAGCCCCAGACTCTTTCCCAGCGGCTCATGGTCTCTCCATCCAGCCACGCTGCTATAGTAATAAAGCAATGAAAGGTGGTTTCAATAGGGAAAAACTATCAAAAGACAATTCTGGTAGATCCTTCACCCAGCTTAAAAAAAAAAAAAGAAAAGAGTCCAAGTCCTACTTGAGTGTATATCAGCGGGAGTAGATTATTTTGATATAAGGTAAATGTATATGAGAAAGTAACTACTCAGTGTAATTCCAATGAAAATTGGTAAAAGTCTGATAAAAGTTGAACAGTGACAGAAACAGCCTCCTAAGGACATTTATCTCTCAGTGCCCTCCTGCTCTAGCTGATTCTGTCCATTTCTTTTTTCTGTTTAAATTATATCTTTTTGCCTTTTTAAGATGGACTTTAACATCATTAATATGCTTATACATTTCCTTCCTGCTTTTCTGTAGACCTCAGAACCACAGCTTCTTTTCACTAGGATCCCTTGCCCCTCCTAACCGTCTCTATCTAAATTCTTCAGTGGCTTGTCATGTCCTTAATGCCTAAGAAGGCATGTTAGCCAAGGGAGAGAAATTATGTTTAAAATATATATGGCTTGAAAAATTCTGTCTGTTTCACCAGTGTGCCTGCATGTTCCTGCATTTACTCCAGCTGTGAGCCAGCCTGGCCTCCTCCTGCTGTTCTCCATGCTACTATCTTAAGATGACACAAGAATTGCCCTGAAAAATCACACATTTATAATTGCTTCATAAATAGAGACATCCACAAACAACAAACAAAAAGCAAAGAATAACTGACCAATAGCCAAGAGAAGGAAAGTATTTACAATGTCTTGGTTAATGGGTATATTTCCCAAAGAACTGAAGTGTCAGGGAGAATAGATTATTTCGTTTTTAGAAGCATTGCTCACAATAGCCAAAAGGTGGAAGCAACCCAAGTGTCCACTGACATATAGATGGAGAAACAAAATGTGGTGTATACATACAATGGAATATTATTCAGCCTTAAAGGAAATTCTGAAACATGTTATATCATAGGTGAACCTTGAAGACAGTATTATGCAAAGGGAAATAAAGCAGCCATCAAAAGACAAATTTGCATGAGTCCAATTATATGAGGTACCTAGAGTAGTCAAATTCATAGGGACAGAAAGTAAAATGGTGATTGTCAGAGGCTGGAGGTAATGGGGAGTTAGTGTTTAATGGGTACAGAGTTTTAATTTGGGAAGATGAAATTGTTCTGGAGATGGATGGTGGTGAAGGGTGCAGAGCAATGTAAATGTATTTAACGCCATGAAACTGCACACATAAAGGTGGTTAAATTGGTAGATTTTAGGTTACCCAAATTTTACTATGATTAAAAAAAAAAAACGGTTAAGAAACGACTCTGGGTCAGAAAACCTGTGTTCAAATTATGACTCCTTCACTTCACTTAGCTTTGAGAATCCACACTATTTCCACATCCTAAGTTTGAGTTGCTTCACCTAAAATCTGGATTAAGAAGAGTACATATTTAAATATATGATGGGGAGAGCAACAATTCCTAACTAAACCTGTTTCCTCCCTAAACAAACAAGCAAAAGGCTTGTGAGAATTAAATACAAGTCTCTCTAATATCGTTTATATTAATATGTTGCTTTGCACATAGCACTCAATCAATGTTAGACACTGTAATTTTATGACCATTTATTTACCTTTAGCTCACTTCTAAAGATCATACTACTTCATAGCTCAGTCGTGTCAAACTCTTTGTGACCCCATGGACTATATAGTCCATGGAATTCTCCAGGCCAGAATACTGGAGTCGGTAGCCTTTCCCGATTACAGGGGATCTTCCTAAACCCAGGGATCAAACCAAGGTCTCCCACATTGCAGGTGGATTCTTTACCAGCTGAGCCACAAGGAAAGCCCAAGTTAGATGGGTAGATTTTCCTATGGGTTTTGGAAATTTACTCCAGATTTAGATCTCTTAATTATGTGGATCCAGGAAGGTGATTCAGGATCTAGATCAGCTCCGAAGGTAATCCAGAGATATTGATGAACAGCATGACATGTTGATGAGTTTGCAAAGTTTGGTGGAAAAAACAAAGATATTGGAATCATGTTAAAAGCATCCCTTTATGTTTGGGAAATGAAATTTTCAGCCACTTTCTCTCAGCAAGGAAATAAGTAGCAAGGAAAATAATGTTGATTTTTGAATAATCTGAAACTTGAGATCATTTTTCAATAGTTTCGTGGCATTTGCTGCGTAATCCGAGAGATACTCTCCAAGTTGCAACCATGGGGAAATTTCCTCCAGCCTGGATCATGGCTCTCTGGAAAGCTGGCACTGAGGATTCATCTGCTAACTTGAATAATTACAGAACTATAATTGTGAAATGTCTCAATTTTACACTCAGAATTATGATCTCTTTATGAATCATTTTTCATCTATGTGCGCGCGTTTGTGTGTGTATAGAAGAAACAGTAGAAAAAGCTGTGAAGTTGCTGCTTTTGGCAAAGGGTAAACCTGAATAATACAAAGGAGAAAGCGTGCCACGCTTTTTGCAAACAAATCCTCAAACCTTCAATGTGACCACTGTCATCATTGCATTTTTAAAATTTTTTAAAAAGTTCTATTTATTTATTAAAAAACTTTTTTTTTTTTTTTGGCCATCACTGCATTTTAAAGATGAGGAAACAGGCTCGGATCTTGCCTGTGCAAGCAGTGAACTGGAATTTAAATGTAGATTGGCTCCAATGCTGTGTTCTTTCTCTCAAACCACACTCTCCAAGCCAGAACGTCTTGCGGCTTGTTACTGTTATGGGAGTTAGTGTCCCTAGCTGCTCAGGTTCTGAAATCAGCCTCTGGAGATGGCCACTGTCCCTGGATGGTTGTGATAGCGGCTCTGCTTGCAACCCATCCTCTGCTAAGGCGGGAAGCTGCCACTCAGAAGAGGTGAACTAGAGGCCACAATAAAGCCCCCCTCATCCTGAAATATTTCTTCACCTCCTTCTTGACCTGAAATAGCCACTATTAAAGCCACTCAGTTTGGAAAACAAAAGGGCACTTGTCTTCAGAAAGCCCTAGTTAGAGTATATACCTGGGAGTCAGAAGCAGGAACTTCCAGTGTGTGCTCTCTCTCATTAGCACAGTTTATGACATAAGCTTGTTGTCTCCTGGAAAGCCTAGAAAGACTACTTCTGGGAAAACACACTTGACAAGCAAGTGTCACCAGTGCTCCAGGAGCCCAGCAGGTCTGGGTAGGGATCCTGAAACCCACATAACGATGGGGCCGACTGTGGAACCTGGGACAGTGTGGGCCTCAGTCACGGCTGCCTGGGATAATGATGGTCTGTTGGGTGTAAATAGCAGATACTAGCCTGAGGTACCTTAAGCAGAAAGGGAGCAGATTAAAAGAACAGGGAGGTATCTCGGGAATCCTGGAATTATGGGGCAACCAGGTCTTAGGAAATTCCCTTGTGGCTCAGATGGTAGAGAATCTTGCCTGTAATGCAGGAGACCCAGGTTCAATCCCTGGGTTGGGAAGATCCCCTGGAGGAGGGCATGGCAACCCACTCCAGTATCCTTGCCTGGAAAATCTCATGGACAGAGGAGCCTGGTCCATGGGGTTGCAAAGAGTCGGACACGACTTAGCAGCTAAACCACTACAGATCTCAGGAAAAGAGGAACCAAGGAAGGTTCTGCGATGACAGTGGTAGTTGGTAGAGGTCCCAGCCTATAGTAATCAGTGACTTTACTTGGCTCCTGATTCCAGTATATTTTAAGCCTCAAGTTAGAGTGAGAATACTGTGTTCAGCTTAGGTGACTGTTCACAGTTGACTTGATCACCAATGGCTGTGGGGGCAGGAAGGGGCAGGGATCCATACAGTGATAAGTTTACACAACAGAAACAGGAACCCTCCCCGTGGGCAGTTTCCAGAGAAGAGGGGCTGGGCTAACACTGTATTAGAGAACTACCACATATTCCTACAGACGCAGATTTTATCTGGGGTGTCATTCTGAATGGGGAGTTGCTTGGACAGAATAGTGTGAGGTGGTCAAGAGCGCTGGCTCTGGAGCTGCATTGCCTGAACTTGAATACCAGCACCGTCACTTCCTGGGCAACTCGCTTACGTATCTGTGTGCTTTTCTCTAGAGAGATGATAGTAATAGTATTTACTACATGAGAACATCAGGATTAAATGAGCTAGTACCAGCAAGGAGCTTAAAACAGTGCCTGGCACACAGGAAGCCCTGGATAAATCACTATCATTATCTGGCTTTTGAGGCATCATAATATTCATTGAAATTACCAAATGGGCTCTCCTCACTTTAAAAATACCCAGTGGGGCTCTTTTAATATGTAACTTTAAGAAAGAAAGAGGAACACAATCAGATAAACACTTCATTATGAAATACCTATTTGGCTGAACTCAGGCATAAATACAGATGCAACAATATCAGATATCAAGAAAAGAAGTAAAGCAAAAATAAAAACAACAAAAGAAAAATATGGATGCAACATCAAAAGCACAATCTACAAAGAAAAGAATTAGTAAATTGGGCTTCATCAAAATTAAAAACTTAGGATCTTTAAAAGGTACCATTAACTGATTCATGATGTTTGGCAGAAACCAACACAATTCTGTAAAGCAATTATCCTTCAATTAAGAAGTAAATAAATTAAAAAAAGAAAAAATAGAAAATAGGCTAAAATGGTTAAAAAAAAAAAAAGGTGCCATTAAAAGAATGGACAAGCCAAATACTTCTAGAAAAGATTTGTAAATCATATATCTAATGAAGAACTTGAGTCCAGAAGAAAAGAGCACTTAAAATTTAATAATAAAAATAATAAGACAAACTGACTAATTGAAAAATGGGCAGAAGATTTGAAAGGTATTTCACCAGAAGCTATCTGAATGGCTAATAAACACATGAAAAGATGCTTGACATCCTTGTTTTGGGAAATGCAGATTAAAAATCACAGTGAGATACCAATATAAACTCTTTGGAATGATGGTGATGAAGAGTGACTTTATCAAGTATAGGAGGTGTGGGGAAACTGGAATGCATTCACAGTACGGGTGAGAATATAAAACAATACATCCACTTTGGCAAATAGTTCAGCAATGTCTTAAACAGTAAAACATAAATTTAGCATATGACCCAGCCATGCCTTTCCTAGGTACATGCCTAAGAGAAATAAATAACATATGTTCACACAAAGACTTGTCTAAAAATGCTCACACAATCATTGTTCATAGTACCTAAAAAATGTATCAGGTGGCACTAGTGGTAAAGAACCCGCCTGACAATGCAGGAGACATAAGTGATGCAGGTTCAATCCCTGGATCAGGAAGATCCCCTGGAGAAGGAAATGGCAACCCACTCCTGAATTCTTGCCTGGAGAAGCCTATGGACAGAGGAGCTTGGTGGGCTACAGTTCATAGGATTGCAAAGAGTCGAACATGACTAAAGTGACTTAGCATGCCCACATGCATTGGCTCTTGGCAAAATATGGATACAATCTGAATGTCCATTGACTGGTTAAATTGAATGTGATATTATTATGTAATACTATTTAGCAATAAGAAGAAACATATTATTGATATATGCACAACACAGATCAGATCAGATCAAATCAGTCGCTCAGTCGTGTCTGACTCTTTGCGACCCCATGAATCACAGCACTCCAGGCCTCCCTGTCCATCACCAATTCCCGGAGTTCACTCAGACTCATGTCCATCGAGTCAGTGATGCCATCCAGCCATCTCATTCTCCGTCGTCCCCTTCTCCTCCTGCCCCCAATCCCGCCCAGCATCAGGGTCTTTTCCAATGAGTCAACTCTTCACATGAGGTGGCCAAAGTACTGGAGTTTCAGCTTTAGCATCATTCCTTCCAAAGAAATCCCAGGGCTGATCTCCTTCAGAATGGACTGGTTGGATCTCCTTGCAGTCCAAGGGACTCTCAAGAGTCTTCTCCAACACCACAGTTCAAAGCATCAATTCTTCGGCACTCAGCCTTCTTCACAGTCCAACTCTCACATCCATACATGACCACAGGAAAAACCATAGCCTTGACTAGACGAACCTTTGTTGGCAAAGTAATGTCTCTGCTTTTGAATATGCTATCTAGGTTGGTCATAACTTTCCTTCCAAGGAGTAAGCGTCTTTTAATTTCATGGCTTCAGTCACCATCTGTTGTGATTTTGGAGTCCAGAAAAATAAAGTCTGACACTGTTTCCACTGTTTCCCCATCTATTTCCCATGAAGTGGTGGGACCGGATGCCATGATCTTCGTGTTCTGAATGTTGAGCTTTAAGCCAACTTTTTCACTCTCCTCTTTCACTTTCATCAAGAGGCTTTTGAGTTCCTCTTCACTTTCTGCCATAAGGGTGGTGTCATCTGCATATCTGAGGTTATTGATATTTCTCCTGGCAATCTTGATTCCAGCTTGTGTTTCTTCCAGGCCAGCGTTTCTCATGATGTACTCTGCATATAAGTTAAATAAACAGGGTGACAGTATACAGCCTTGACAAACTCCTTTTCCTATTTGGAACCAGGCTGTTGTTCCATGTCCAGTTCTAACTGTTGCTTCCTGACCTGTATACAGTTTCTCAAGAGGCAGGTCAGGTGATCTGGTATGCCCATCTCTTTCAGAATTTTCCACAGTTTATTGTGATCCACACAGTCAAAGGCTTTGGCATAGTCAAGAAAGCAGAAATAGATGTTTTTCTGGAACTCTCTTGCTTTTTTGATGATCCAGCGGATGTTGGCAATTTGATCTCTGGTTCCTCTGCCTTTTCTAAAACCAGCTTGAACATCAGGAAGTTGACGGTTCACATATTGCTGAAGCCTGGCTTGGAGAATTTAGAGCATTACTTTACTAGCGTGTGAGATGAGTGCAATTGTGCGGTAGTTTGAGCATTCTTTGGCATTGTCTTTCTTTGGGATTGGAATGAAAACTGACCTTTTCCAAAAACCACCATGCAAAGTGAAAGAAGAAAGACACAAAAGATTATATATTGCATGATCCTATTTATATGAAATTTCTGGAAATGGTAAAGCTACAGAGACATATAAACAGAACAGTAATTGCCTGGGCTGGGCATGGGAGTGGGGATTAACTACAAATGGGAATGATAGAAATTTTGAAGGTGATAGAAAATATTCTTAAGCTAGATTGCTGTGATGGTTGTACAAATGCATGGATTTACCAAAATCATTGAAACATATACTTGTTAAACGGTGAATTTTATGGTATGTAAGTTATATCTCAATAAAGCTTCTTCTGTCTTCTATTCAGTCATTTTGACTGAGTTACCAGTAAAACCTATAGGTAAAAATAATTAAGAAAGAAGAAATCTCTATTTTAGTCCAACATTATTTGCTGAACCTAGTTTGGGCTTCATAATGTTTTATGCTCAGTCCCATTCCATCCCCTCACTGATCCACCCTAGTGTAGTGAATTTTTCTTATCAGAACTGGTAACTCATGTATAGACAATGGAGTCTAAGCATTGAACACTAAGCATTGAAACTTTAGGGAGGGAGTCTTTTAAGAACTATATTTACATAGCTCTAGCTATTCCCCAGAGAAGGCAATGGCACCCCACTCCAGTACTCTTGCCTGGAAAATCCCATGGACGGAGGAGCCTGAAAGGCTGCAGTTCATGGGGTCGCTGAGGGTCGGACACGACTTCACTTTCACTTTCACTTTTCACTTTCATGCATTGGAGAAGGAAATGGCAACCCACTCCAGTGTTCTTGCCTGGAGAATCCTAGGGACGGCGGAGCCTGGTGGGCTGCTGTCTATGGGGTCGCACAGAGTCGGACATGACTGAAGCAACTTAGCAGCAGCAGCAGCAGCTATTCCCATTCTTATTTGCTATTGTACAGATTCAGGTATTACTGGGGTATAAGAAATCATTCTCCAAGGAAAATGCTGATTTCTACAGTTGCCTGAGAATACCCTGAAATTTTTCTGTCTCTTCAATGTGTCATACTGCAGTAACCATGACAGGAAGAAAACAACTTTTAGATTGAGTACGACATCAAAAGGCTTCTCCTGATACTAAAAAAAAAATCATCTGCTTGATAGCTATTTCCTGTGTCAAACTAAAACTATCAAATGTTTCTGCAGCCATCTGGGGGTTTGTTGTTTATTTCATGCCAATGCCAACATGTTAACACAAAGGACCAGAAGGGAACAACATTCATTCATCCTCCCATCCATCCATCCATCCTCCCCCCATTCATTCATCCTTGCTTCCATCATCTACACATTCAATAATGATTTCTTGAGTTTCAGCTGTGTATCATACACTCTGCTACTAAAATTTCAAAAATGAATAAGAAAGACACGGTCTCCACCCTCCCAGAGCTTAAAGTCTTTTTTGGATGACAGCTAAAGGCCAGCATGAAGACATTTTTCCACTTTCCAGGTTTTCTTGGGCTGGTCTTGGTTCCTTCATTGGCTGCACAAGTGGCATTTGTGGTGACTTGGTGACTAGGCAGCACCTCTGATAGTGAATGCAAGGAGACCCCTGTTGCTGGTAACGCTTTTTACGCATTGGCAGTGGTCACTTTGACGGGCTTTGAAAGGACAGGCTTTGAAGCAGTCTGCTTGTTAATGGCAAGTGCAAAAGTCTTAGGGGTGGCCACAAGAGGTCTTTAGGTGGTAGCTGTGGCCTCCAGCACCTCTGCAAATTACATGGAAGTCAAATGCAAGTAAGGATATTTTTAAGTGAAAATATGCCTTCTGTACTTACTTGGAAGTGTATTAGATCTGAAGGTAGTGATGAGAATTATTTATTTCTCAAATATTTCATATTTCCATGAATATGTAGTAAATCAAGATCACTCTACAACTCTCGCAGCATTTTCAGTTCAGTGGTATGAGGTAGCTACCCAATGTCATTATATAACATTGTTTTTAGAAAGGGAAATTAAAAATAATGTGTTCAGTTGGGGCTCTCCAGAGAAAAAGACAGTAAATAATCACCCAGTTTATAACTAGGACCAAGAGGTAGAGTTCCAACGTTTACTCTGGAAGGAAACAATAAGAAAAAAATATAAAAATGGAACAGTGCTTCAGATAATATGTTAGTTAAAACCTCATAAGAACATTGTATTTGCTGGATAGCATTTCTGGTCTAAACTGATTCTGCGTATGGTAAAGTCTGAGGCTTCTTGAATAAAATAATTTGCAGAAAGCCATGGAGTCTGATCTAGTTAAATACGTCAGTCACATGGAACTGCTATGATAGTTCCTTTTCTCCTGCATCTCTGGAGATTCCCTCTATTGAAAGTACTTCCTTGTGGTCAGGGATGACCAACACATGGCAGACATGCCCACGCCCAGAGCACCGACTCAGGATCACAGTCCTCTCCACCACTGAGCCTAGGTATGTCCTGAGCACCCCAACAAGCCCAGCATCCCAGGCCCCACTAACCAACCAGCTGGAATCAACATGTGAGATGAAACCTACTTGTCATCCTTGGACTAGAGAATGAGAACAGTGGCCTGAACTTTAAAAGGTTATAGTAGAATGAAAATGTGTTTCCTGGCAAGGAAGAGATTGCCTTGACCAGGAGTAAGAGCTTCATTTTGGAGAGGGAAATGGTAACCCACTCCAGTATTCTTGCCTGGAAAATCCTATGAACAGAGGAGCCTGACAGGCTACAGTCCACAGTGTTGTAAAGAGTCGGACACAACCGGGGCAATTTAGCCCAAAAGAGCTTCTTCGCTATGAAACTAATTGCTGGTTCTGAAGAATCAGGACAGAGAGTTTGAGTGAGGAAGACAACAATGCCAGTGACAAGGTGTGGCAGCGTGAGGGGCAGTCATGGCCAGGAGGGCAGCACAGAGAAGAGTGGGAAATCAGAGAAAAGAGCGGCTTATTTCACAGTTCCCTGGGGTCATGATGCTCTGGCTCTGTCTCTCCTTAATACTATCCTGAGAAGTTTGGTGGAGAATGACTCAGGATGAGGGCTCTGAACAGTGAGTCACCTGCAACTTCCTGCCTTACCTGGACTTTTGGGAAGCCTTTTACTAAATACTGGTTAGTGAGCCCAGCCCCTTCCACCTTATGACAACTGACAGCACTGAGCTTTGAGGCAAATCTGAGTAAACAGTCTAACCTCCATGTGGCCATCATTCCAGTAAATAAAGCTTTTAGTGACCTCAGAGGTGGTGAGGTTTGTGGTTTTACCATGAATGGCCTGAAGTCATGTGAGCACAGCCAGGCAAATCTGGGACTGTCCCTTTAAAGTCCTCTGATAAAGTAACTCAAAGATGGGGATAATTTTCTTGGCCCATTTAATAATAGAATGGTAAACACCTTAAGGCTATCTTGAAAATTGGCACTTTCTTTTTTAATCAGTTTGTAG
Organism: Bubalus kerabau; assembly: GCF_029407905.1. Classification (NCBI taxonomy): domain Eukaryota; kingdom Metazoa; phylum Chordata; class Mammalia; order Artiodactyla; family Bovidae; genus Bubalus; species Bubalus kerabau. Next base: position 77,344,645 of record NC_073624.1, on the reverse strand, counting down.
CCCTGGGCAAGTCTTTTTATTTCTTCATTTTCTTTTCTATAAAGATGATACCTTTCATAAAAAGAAAAGTAATAGCAAAATGCATTGAATATATACTGTCTGCAAGACATGGAGGTTGGTCCTGGGGAGTCATCCAGGATGGAATAAGCAGGGCTTCCCAGTGGTTCAGTGGTAAAGATTTAGGTTGGAAAGGTGTTCAATAAGAGTTGTCACAGGATTTTATTCTTTTTTATTTTTGATAGTAGAGAAATAAAAGGCTGATTCCACTTGTTCTCTTATGCATTATTCATGGAAGAAAAAAAAAACAGTGAGCTGGTAATAGTTTGAAATGAATACATATGAGGCTGTGGTGTATGTTTTAAAGTGATAAAGTGCTCAACCACAATACATTAATGCTGGGAATGGTAAAACTTCCACCAACATAAGCCAGAGGTTGGGAACTAGTAAAAAACAGAATGAACAGAACACAGTCTGATGTCTTTAAATCACACTGTCTGGTCATTAGAACCAGGCTGCCAATGTGAAAGAAACTTTCACCTTTTATCACTTTTAGACATTTATTCTTCTTTTGACATGAAGCAGAAAGAAGCACTAAGGAATTTTAGAGCAACAAGCTAAAAATAATCTTCTCTAGTTTTTTTTTTTAACAGTAGGAGTCTAATCCAATTAACAAACTGACTTAAAGAAAAATAAATTGTGGCCAGTTTGGTTACTTTTTCCTTCTCCCTGCTATTGAATTTCACTATAATTAGCATTTTAAAAAATCTAACTTTAATCAAAGAAAACAAAATTGAGGATGTAGGCTAGAACTTTTATTCTTGATTAATATACCTCTCATCTTATGGACTTCATATTTCTTCAATTTTACAAACTTTTTCCCCCGCCTGGAACATGAAGAGTAACCCCAAGAGAAGAGACCCATTAGTAAGAATTCACTATCTACACCTCTTCTTATTTGCCATAAACATGAAGCAAATTGCCAAATTTGAAATATATATTTTTAGTCTCATCTCACCTAAAATACATTGAAAACAAACAGAAATGGAAGAAATCATGTCACTGATATTTCATTCAAGCTACTATTTCTAAATTAAGAGTTTCAAACGCACTCCATAGCCTAATTGTGGTTGTATCATCATTTCTAATGCATTCAAAGAGTTTAAACAATTTACTGTAAACCACATAGTAACTTAAATAGCAAGGCTGAAATAGAGCCCAGAACTGGTGATTTCTGATGAGAAAGGGCATGTCTGCCCTACTGTATAAGATGTCATGTCACAGTGCTTGTCCAACTGTCCACAGCCACAGCCTGCAGACTCCTTTCCCAGTTCCTACTAAGCTGCATTTGATTGCCAATGAAACCTTTACTTCCTCTTCTCCTTTACAGCACTAGACTGGTTCCTTTGTCATCAAAGCTACAGAATGTAAACCTGAATTTTAATGTGTACGATAAATACACAAACAGTATGTTTTTGTCTCACTAAAAGTGTTTCATTTATTTATATATTTATTTGTGTGTGTGTGTGTGTGTTTCATTTAATTTTGCTTTTGAAGTATTTGATGGACCTTATCTTTCAAATTTATTTTTGAAATACTCTCCTATTGATTTGGAGGTCTGTGGCTATATTCTTCTGCCTTAGCTTGAAGCTCCTCCCTCCCTCCTTCCCTCTTTCTCTTTCTTCCTTCCTTTTTCCCCCTTGTTTCCTTCCTTCTTTTGTGGGATTTCTATTATTTGATAAAAATCCAGTAACAAAAACTTAGAAATCTAATAAGGGTCTCAGATGCTTAAATACTTTCCCTTAAATGTGACTAACCTTGCTTCACATTGCATTCAAGTTCAAGGGTCAAATTCAGGCTAAATTATTTTGGTGTCAAAACAAAAACGATATCACAAGTCTGTTTACCAGATGTCTGGTGGATAAAGTAGTGGGTGAGGTGCCCTCTCTCTCTCTCTCTCTCTCTCTCACACACACACACACACACTGGTAGCTCACTTGATAAATGGTTGGCAATTTTTGTGGTGAATACTCTAGGGCGTGCTATTTAAAACAGACCTTATTTAAGGCTTCTTTACTCGAAGTAGGTCATACTATATCTTCCAACATTCTGATACAATATTCTCTACAAAATCCAAGGTTTTTAAGGTTAGAAATTAAATTCACTCCATCAAATAACGTGTTGATCAGTTTCTTACTCTAAATCTTTAAAAAATTTTATAGGCGTAAAAGAAATATGTCTTTATCAAATTTCTCTTCTATGTCAGGCACCTTACTCTGGTCTGGCCCCTGAAGATAGACTTTGTAGATTGAAATCCAAGTGCCACCACCCTCACCTGCATGACTTGGGCAAATTACTTAATCTTACATATCTTGATTTTGCTATTTGTGAAATGGAGATAATGACAGGACATAGTTCAGTTGTAGTTGTGAGCATTAATTAGATAATGCTGCTGCTACTGCTGCTGCTCAGTCTCTTTAGTCGTGTCCGACTCTGTGCGACCCCATAGACGGCAGCCCGCTAGGCTCCTCTGTCCCTGGGATTCTCTAGGCAAGAATACTGGAGTGGGTTGCCATTTCCTTCTCCAATGCATGAAAGTGAAAAGTGAAAGTGAAGTCGCTCAGTCGTGCCCAACTCTTACCGACCCCATGGACTGCAGCCCACCAGGCTCCTCCATCCATGGGATTTTCCAGGCAAGAGTACTGGAGTGGGGTGCCATTGCCTTCTCCGTAATTAGATAATACAGTACAATATTTAGCATAGTACCTGTCCTTAACCGACATTCATTCTTACTGTTGTAGCTACCTATCTCCACTTACATTAACAGCCTCGGTTTTTATTATTACTCTGTGAGACAGGCATTATTGCATCTATTTAACAGATGAGTAAATGCATAACCAGTGAAGTCTAGTAACTGACCCCAAGTCTCAGAACTTTGCTCTGAGTTGGTATTTGTGTTTCAACTTTCTAGTTGCAAAGCCTATGCATCTCATTGCACTTTCTCCCTCTGCTTATGGACTGTGAATCATTACAGGATATTTTCTATATGATTTTTGACTTTTAGGATAAATTAATAAATTTGAATTTATCAGGCATTCCAAAAACTAATTAATTCCAGTTACAGGAATATTTGTGGCTGTTTAAACTTTTATTTTGTAAGAAAGAAACAGATGATAGAAAAAGTCAGTTTACAGAGAAATTTATCTGAAGAAGAAGGAGAAAAGAGAGGAGGAGAAGGAGGAGGAAACACACATAAGCATACACACACACCAGACATGGAAAACCCAAGGTATATTTCCAACTTGGGACAGATTCAAACCAATCTCTTGCCTCATTTACATTTTGCAAAATTATGTTGAAGGCATCACAATGTGGCTTGAAGAACATAGACTTTGGAACCATATAGAATCCATATAGTTAACTGAATTCCAGCTCAGTTGACTTCAGGAGCATCAGCCTCTGTTTTCTTATCTCTAAAATCAGGGCAATAGTACATACTTCATAGGTTTGTTGGGAAGATTAAATTAGACCGTTTTGTGAAATATCAGGGATAGTGTCTATGACAGACATAATGTCCAGTGGATGTCAGGCTATCATAGCATGTTTGTTGCTCAGTCATGTCCAAACCTTTGGGGCTGCATGGACTGTAGCCCACCAGGTTCCTCTATCCATGGAATTCTCAAGGTAAGAATACTGGAGTGGGTAGCCATTCCCTTCTCCAGGGAATCTTCCTGACCCAGGGATCGAACCTGAGTCTCCTGCATTGCAGGTGGATTCTTTACCATCTTTACCATCCACCAGGAAAGCTCATGATAGTACATGTAGCTTTTATAATAATTTTTCAAGATTGTGTAAGAGTCTCAAAAGTCTTAATAGTCTTAAAGGATACTCAATATTAGTGAAATCACAACATTGTGAAATTCTAGAGATGGATGGTAAATTAGAGAGCTTTATAGTTCATCCTCTTCTGAGGATGGCAATAAAAATAGACATTTCAATTGCGCCTTTAGATTCGCAATCAGGTTGATGGAAACAAATAGCCCCAGGTCATTCACCTTAAAATCTAAATAAAGAAACAAACAGTCGGCCAACCAGAGGTGTAGAATTGGTATAGAATTTAAAGGCTCAAGAGACAGTTTTCTATGACAGTTAACCTTGGGTATCGTCTAATGGACATTAATGAAGTCTCCTTTATGTACAGTTGGGAAGGTCCCCTGGAGGAGGAAATGGCAACCTACTCCAGTGTTTTTGCCTAGAGAATCCCATGGACAGAGGAGCCATGGTGGGCTACAGTCTATGGGGTCACAAAAAATCGGACACGACTGAGCAACTAATAGTTCAATTACGTTGTTTTATGTTTGAGGAAATCAAGACCCAAAGAGACTAAGGGAATTGCCCCAAATCACACAGCTAATTATAATCAGAGTTGGAACTAGAACCTGGCCTCTTAATTAATGGTTCCCCTAATATTTTTAAAGTTCTGAGTGAATGATCATACCACTTGAGCAATAAATTACCAAATATGAATATCTCTGAACAGTTTAGGATTTCAATCAAAGGACATTTATAATAAAGTTAGGCATATATTTAATGATAGCTATAATTATTATTGTGCTACATGATAACATAGCATAAATGGTAAGTAGTTCATTTTAGAGTATCGTATTTATTTTGTACACCAAGCCAAGAGAGTGAAAAATAAAATGAAGAGCAGGAAACTGCTCTGAGGGCCTTTTTGAAGACTTGTGAATCTGAGGCTTAGGTAGCTGTGGTTTTCTGACAAAAGGCAGAGGGCTGAGAGGTGGTTTTGGAAGGAGAAGAGACAGGAAGCTCTCTTGACTTCTTATTCCCTTGGGAGGAGTGATAAGCACTCATCTACTTCCATATCGATGGAGGAATCAGCCAGCATGCTCCTCCTCTTTCCCCATCAGTTTCTTGCTGGAATCTGAAAGGTTCAACTACCAGAACCAATCCTGGTAGAGTCAGAGTCAACACCAAGCATGGAGTGATGGACGAGCTTTGTTTTAGCAAAACCTGTTTTCTATTATCACTGTGTCTGGACTCCCAACACTTCATAGTCATCGACCTGATACACTGAGGACCTCCAAGAACATGTGGGCCACAGAGCGCTCCCCCACCTCAGCCACGTGGGAAGACTTGGCTGCATAATTACCCCTGTGGTTCTTGAAGAAAACCCTAGGTGCTCCAATTCCTTCTTCTCTTACTCTCACCAGGAGTGGGTGAGACCGCCCTGTCTCTACTCTTCGTCAGGACTCACTCACAGATGTGCTCGAGGGAAAGGCCCTCAGCTCAAAGCTCTTTTCTCCACAGTGCTTCCCTGCTTGCTATCAGATATTCATCTGGAGGAGTCCCTGAAGCAAGATGTCTATTATTTACACTTGGGATACATGAGTGTAATTAAAATGCTTTTCGAATTCTTGAACCAGGGGAAGGGACTTCTGAGGAAAATGGGGGAAATGAGGGAGAATGAGCAAGAAGTACATTTTGAGTAGTGGGAGTTTCAGGGGAAAAGAAGCCTTTACTGGGGGCCCTCGAGGGAAAATTTGGGCAACCAGACAGCAGGGATGAAAGAGAAAGTGTGCGGAGAAACAGGGACGTGCTGACGTGCAGAGAAGGAAGGGAGAGTCTAAAGACAAGATTCTTTCTAGGACCTTCCTTTCCCTCCCTTCTGTCTCTTCCTGCTCTTCCTAAGGAAAAATTTAAAAAATCTGATATTTAAATCTGGTTGAGTCCCTGACACACATCATTCCTGGAGGGGTATACAAGTTGCTCACTCAGGGATGATTCGTATAAAGATCTTTGCAGAGACAAGCCCAGGACGGCTCTTGGGCAGTGGGTGAGTCTATGTCTTACAAAAGCGAATGAGGATGTTCTCTGTCTGTGCCTGGGTGCAGTGCAGCTGACTCTGTCACTAATGACACTCCTTCAGTACCTTGCTATTTGGGTGGAGTTGGCGCTTATGCCCATTCATAGGCATCGACGTATCTTCCTGATTCAGGTCACTCAGACAGTGTTTAGGTAACTAAGTGGGCCGTGGGGAGAGCCGAGGTGAGTATTCACTTTAGCTCTGCACTCTGGGTCCCCTCTGAGCTTCACGACTTGGGCCTGGTGGCAACTCTAGGTTCCCACAGCTAATGTTACTATCCTGGCCACCTTGCTGTGACTCCTGTTGCGCAGGCTGTCACTTTGACTGTTCTTGCTTTATTCTCCTTTTCCTGCCACCACTAGCAATGCTGTCAGTGTGAAGGCACTGGCTCAGCTTGGCTGACCCTGGAATCAGAAGCGAGATTTGCCCAAGAAGGTGATGGCTCATCTTGGTGACCTGGGCTAGTCTTTTAAATGAGGGATGTAAATGTAGGTTTGGGAACTGGGAAGACCTAGGTTTGAATCTTAGCTTTGGGTAATCCTGTGACCTTGGGCAGATCATTCAAACTTTGGAACTTTCTTTACTCATAAGTTGGAGACATTAATGCTTCTACACAGGATTGTTGAGAAGCAGGAGCACTTTATGAAAAATCCCTGGATGTAGTAGATATTTAGTCAATGGTGACTGAGATTGGTGTTCAAATGGGCATAGTTCTTTTGGCCAATATGACAGAGAGAGCTCAGGGTTCCTGAAGTGGGCATGGAGACTAGGACACTCCTCAATACCTTGTTATGGTTGATTGATGATTTATGGATGGAGTCTAGGATCATCTCTGTGTCCAGGAAATGTAGCTAACTTTAAGATCTTATTTCTAAGTCATTCCAGATAATGGGATTTTATGGAAAAAAATTTTTCACCACTAACAAATTAATAAATCATTGAACTGTTGAACCATTTCTTAATGAGCCCAGCTTGAGCACAAAAACAGCTAGTCTTTTCAGAGCTGGTCTTGTGGCTGTAGGGACCAAAGGCAGTGACTGACTCAGGTATGTTTAGTTCCTTGTCAGCAAGATTCATTGAGAGAGATGTATTGTTAGTATTACAAGGCCCTACTGTCTGAACCCAAAGGCAATGGCACTGAGTCTGTGGCTATGGCTGTATGTAGCCATGGAATTGTTGGTTTGGAATCCATATCTAAAATATGCCCAAAGAAAGATGGTGGGTCCCAGCCCTCATCTTCTTTGATGCAAGACAGGAAAGGAGTTCCTCAGAACAATAGCATCTTAAGGAGGGGCTCCACAACCTGGCAGGTGTTTGTTCTGGGATAACATCATATACCGATACAAATATTGATATCCAAACCAATACAAATGCCCTTACTAATCCTAACATTTTATTAATGCTGGTGCCAATACCAATTCCAATATTATTAAATTCCAACATTAATGCTTCTACTATTTCTGACACAAGCTATCTAATACAAACTATCATTTACTGAGCACTAAGTATATGTCAGACACTATGTCAAGAACTTTGAAGTTATTATCACATTTAATCCTCACAAGACTTTTTTGATGATAAAATATATAGTACTTAGAATATCCCAGGCATGGTTCTAGGCGTTAAAGTTATTTACTTACTTAATTCTCCACACAACTCTAAGATACACGTACAATTGTTATTCCTGAGGATCAGGATATTGAGGATCAGATTGGCTAAGAAAGTTGTCCAAGCTCACACAGTTAAATATGTGGTAGAGGAAAGATTTACAATAGGTTTCTCTGACTCTAATGACCTGGTCATAAAACACTCTCTTCCAACAATACAAGAGAAGACTCTACACATGGACATCACCAGATGGTCAATACCGAAATCAGATTGATTATATTCTTTGTAGCCAAAGATGGAGAAGTTCTATACAGTGAGCAAAAACAAGACCAGGAGCTGACTATGGCACAAACCATGAGCTCCTTATTGCCAAATTCAGACTTAAATTGAAGAAAGTAGGGAAAACCACTAGACCATTCAGGTATGACCTAAATCAAATCCCTTATGATTATACAGTGACAATGACAAATAGACTCAAGGGATTAGATCTGATAGAGGGTCTGAAGAACTATGGATGGAGGTTCGTGACATAGTACAGGAGGCAGGAATCAAGACCATCCCCAAGCAAAAGAAATGCAAAAAGGCAAAGTAGTTGTCTGAGGAGGCCTTACAAATAGCTGTGAATAGAAGAGAAGTGAAAGGCAAAGGTGAAAAGGAAAGATATACCCATTTAAACACAGAGTTCCAAAGAATAGCAAGGAGAGATAAGAAAGCCTTCCTTAGTGATCAATGCAAAGAAATAAAGGAAAACAATAGAATGGGAAAGTCTAGAGATCTCTTCAAGAAAATTAGATATACCAAGGTAAAATTTCATGCAAAGATGGGCACAATAAAGGACAGAAATGGTATGGACCTAACAGAAGCAGAAGATATTAAGAAGAGGTGGCAAGAATACACAGAAGAACTGTACAAAAAAGATCTTCACAACCCAGATAATCATGATGGTGTGATCACCAGCCTAGAGCCAGACATCCTGGAATGCAAAGTCAAGTGGGCCTTAGGAATCATCACTACGAACAAAGCTAGTGGAGGTAATGGAATTCCAGTTGAGCTATTTCAAATCCTAAAGATGATGCTGTGAAAGTGAAGCACTCAATATACCAGCAAATTTGGAAAACTCAGCAGTGGCCACAGGACTGGAAAAGGTCAATTTTCATTCCAATCACAAAGAAAGGCAATGCCAAAGAATGCTCCAACTACCGCACAATTGCACTCATCTCACACACTAGTAAAGTAATGCTCAAAATTCACCAAGCCAGCCTTCAACAGTATGTGAACCATGAACTTCCAGATGTTCAAGTTGGATTTAGAAAAGGCAGAGGAACCAGAGATCAAATTGCCAGCATTCATTGGATCATCAATAAAGCAAGAGAGTTCTCGAAAAATATCTACTTCTGCTTTATTGATTATGCCAAAGCCTTTTACTGTGTGGACCATAACAAACTGTGGAAAATTCTTCAAGAGATGGGAATACCAGACCGCCTGACCTGCCTCCTAAGAAATCTGTATGCAGGTCAGGAGGCAACAGTTAGAACTGGACATGGAACAACAGACTGGTTCCAAATAGATAAAGGAGTGCATCAAGGGTATATATTGTCACCCTACTTATTTAACTTATATGCAGAGTACATCATGAGAAATGCTGGGCTGGATGGAGCACACGTTGGAATCAAGATAGCTGGGAGAAATATCAATAGCCTCAGATATGCAGATGACACCATCCTTATGGCAGAAAGTGCTGCTACTGCTGCTGCTAAGTCACTTCAGTCGTGTCCGACTCTGTGTGACCCCATAGACGGCAGCCCACCAGGCTCCCCTGTCCCTGGATTCTCCAGGCAAGAACCCTGGAGTGGGTTGCCATTTCCTTCTCCAATGAATGAAAGTGAAAAGTGAAAGTGAAGTCGCTCAGTCGTGTCGGACCCTCAGCGACCCCATGGACTGCAGCCTACCAGGCTCTTCCATCCATGGTATTTTCCAGGCAGGAGTACTGGAGTGGGGTGCCATTGCCTTCTCCGATGGCAGAAAGTGAAGAAGAACTAAAGAGCCTCTTGATGAAGGTGAAAGAGGAGAGTGACAAAGTTGGCTTAAAATTCAGCATTCAGAAAACTAAGATCATGGCCTCTGGTCCCATCATTTCATGGCAGATAGATGAGGAAACAGTGAAAACAGTGACAGGCTTTATTTTTTAGGGCTCCAAAATCACTGCAGATGGTGACTGCAGCCATGAAATTAAAAGATGCTTGCTCCTTGGAAGAAAAGTTATGACCAACCTAGATGGCATATTAAAAAGCAGAGACATTACTTTGCCAGCAAAGGTCTGTCTAGTCAAAGCTATGGTTTTTCCAGTAGTCATGTATGGATGTGAGAGTTGGACTATAAAGAAAGCTGAGCACTAAAGAATTGATGCTTTTGAACTGTGGTGTTGGAGAAGACTCTTGAGAGTCCCTTGGACCGCAAGGAGATCCAACTAGTCAGTCATAAAAGAAATCAGTCCTGAATATTCATTGGAAGGACTGATGCTGAAGCTGAAACTCCAATACTTTGGCCACCTGATGTGAAGAACTGACTGATTTGAAAAGACCCTGATGCTGGGAAAGATTAAAGGCAGGAGGAGAAGGGAATGAAACGGGATGAGATAGTTAGATGGCATGACTGATGCAATGGACATGCGTTTGAGTAAACTCTGGGAGTTGTGATGGACAGGGAGACCTGGCATGCTGCAGTCAATGGGGTCACAAAGAGTTGGACATGACTGAGCAACTGAACTAAACTGAGCTGACTCTAAATCTGGCCCTGTGTGGTGCATTTCTGTGTTTAGAATTGTCAGGACACATTTATATATTTTCTGTATGTTTCTGCCTCTATTAATGTAATTAATGACACATTATCTCAACAGAATACATCTTTTATTAAAAGATAATTTTATCCTCAAGTTTTGTTCCACTTAAAAGTATCTTTTAAGTGAGAAATATTTTCTCTTGGTTTTTCTTAATTTCACTGAGTTTACTGAAATTTAGGCTTCCAAAATTTTGCTAAGGCTGGGTTAGTGTCCATTTTTATAAACACCAAGGCTATCTCTTTAGATTTCTTGTTATTTTTGAAAAAATTTCAAGTGTTTTTTTGTGTGTGTGATGAGCACCTCATCATCTTTTACTTGGGTGTGTCTCTTTAACAGTAGACAAAGATACTACAACTGCTTCTTGAACTGTTCTTATAAAGTACCACTTCATGGCAGAATTTTCTTTCACTAAATTGGATTTTGGGGAAAGCTTAATGATTATGGCTTCCCTGGTGGCTCAGAGGTTAAAGCCTCTGCCTCCAATGCAGGAGACCCAGGTTCGATCCCTGGGTCAGGAAGATCCCCTGGAGAAGGAAATGGCAACCCACTCTAGTATTCTTGCCTGGAGAATCCCGCGGATGGGGAGCCTGGGGCTGCAAGAGTCAGACATGACTTAGTGACTACACCAGCACCACCACTTTCTGCAATCTGATGTCATTTGTCATTTGCAATGGAATTAACATGGCACAATGCAGGCCTCCCCGGATGAGAGTGACTGGAATCAGATATCCATATATGACAGCTTTCGCAAGGTTCTTGAACTGTGAAAGGAGCTAAAATCCAGGACCAATCCTGTCAAGTGTTCAAAATCGTCTTATAAACCAAAACTCCTATGTGGTCTCTAATAAAATGCAGAAGTCATGAGGATTCTTTCATGATTTAAAGTAGGCTTCTTAAACTGGGAATCATAGATCCCCACGGTATCTGTTTAGAATTAAGTAGACTTGACTGGAAAAAAAATCAAAACATATATTTATTTTCACTAATCTCTGGCTGAAATTTAGAATTTCCTTCCCTTATGAAGGTAGGCCACAAACCACAATAGTATTAATATTACCCATTGATAATACCTGTGATTCTGTCTTGGAAATCATAGGTATTTTCCCTTTACATTACTGTTGTTACCAATGTCACAAAATATCATTTATCCCTCTCTCTAAAGTCACAGTAATTGCCAGATATTATTATACACCTTAAAATTGAATGCTTTAATAAGGAAGCACATATCTTAATATAATATTAAATTAAAAAATTTGTTGATAACTGTACTTTGATGTTATTGGCTTATAATCTAATTACTTTAATTTCATAGATTTGAAAATATTTTTCTAAAAGGGCTCCACCAGAGAAAAGGGAACTCTCATAAACATAGGAATGTAAATTGGTGCAACCATTAGGGAAAATATTGTGGAAGTTACTTAAAAAACTAAAAATAGAACTATCATATGATCCAGCAATTCCACTTCTGGGTATATATCCAGGAAAATCGAAAACTTTAATTAGAAAAGATACATGTACCCCAGTGTTCATAGCATCATTATTTACAATAGCCAAAGAACAGAGGCAACCCAAATGCCTAGCAAAGATGATTGACTTAAGAAGATGTAGCATATATATATAATGGAATATTAAGTCAGCGATAAAAATGAATGAAATATTGCCACTTGCAGCAATATGTATGGACCTAGAGCAAATAATGCTTAGTAAAAGAAGTCAGACAAAGACAAATACTATATGATATCACTTATATGTGGACTCGAAAAAATAGTACAAATGCATCTATGTACAAAACAGAAATAGACTCACAGACATAGGAACAAACTTATGGTTACCAAAGGGGAGCAGGAAGGTGGGGAGGGATGAATTAGGAGTATGAAATTAAGAGATATAAACTATTATATACCCAATAGAAAAGCAACAAAGTTTACTGTATAGCACAGGGAGTCATACCTGAGGGCATTTTGGTCTAATGTAGCCTGTAAGCCAAACTCGCTGTGTGGTGTCCAGAGAGCCTTATTTACCTTTCCAGCTTTCAAAAAGGATGACTGACCCTCAGTCTAACAGGTCTGAGTCAGAACTCTTGAACATAAGGAAGACCAGCCAGCCCATGGCCAGGGATGTGAACAGATCCCAGTAGTCAATAGCCAAACAAGATATATTGTGTTTCTATCTACAGTATATCAGGCATGAATTCAGGTAGATTATGGATTTCTGCATAAGTCCTCCTGTACCAAGATTGAGAGGAATACATAGTATGTATATTATGCTACTCAATTTAAGTCCTTATTCTTCAAGATGCATACAGGAGAATCTAGCTTTTACTTTTCCAAATTTAATATGGATCTGACAGTATATCCAGAGGTTGTCTCTGAACTTGGGAATGGCTATTATCTTGAGAAAATCACCCCATTCTCTGATTACTCATGGGAAAAATCATCTACTTAAAAGACTATAACCTTAGAATAGAAACAATTTGGGAAAATTATAGGTATCAATTAGGATTAAGATCTGCTGCATATAATTGGAAATGCCAAATCACAGTAGCTTAAACAAAATAGATATTTACCATATTTTCTCTTGTGTATAAAAAAGTCCCGAAGTAAGAATCCAGGAGCAGTGCATCTCTGTAAAGTTACTGCCCCAGTCTCCCTCTCTTTTTGCCACTCCATTCTTATCAAACAATGTCTAGTCTTGTGATTCAATGCAGATGTTCAAGTAGCAAAAAGGGTTTGAGGAGAAAGATGTTCAATTTGGGACATCTTGGATTGAGGTGCCTGAAAATATCCAAGGAAACAGTTAGAAATGCAGGCTCAAAGCTCAGAGGAATTGCCTGGTGAGAGGCACAGGACCAGGAGTTGACTGTATGTAAAGTGATGAGCACCAAAACCAGGGGCATGTGAGATGGCCCTGGTTGAGTAATACCACTAAGAGAGGGCCAAGGAGAGAAACCTGGAAATACTAATAAAAAATTTTTTTTCAGACAGATTTTTTTTTTTTCTCAGCCAACTTAGCTTCTTTTGTGCAGCCTTCTCAATAAGTAAGCCATTCAACATTTCTGCTTATATTTCATTGACCAGAGCTTAGTCACATGGTCCCATGCAGGTTTAAGGCAGTATGGGAAATGTAATCTTATAATACGGTGTCTTGTTGGCTCCAATTAAACTGGAGTTTCATTTCTAAGGGAGAAAAGAGAGTGGATATTAGGTGGCAGCTATGATGACATTATATACCTGGGGACTTAGGTATACCCATATTCAGAGAAAGAGCATCGAACTAGCAGACAAATGCCCTGGGTCCTATCCCTGCATTCACTTTGTATCTGTAACACCTTCAACAAGTGACTGAACTTCCCTAAAGGTTTAATTCTTTTATTTTAAAATGTGGATGTGACTATTCTTTTCCTGGTGCTTCCTGTTTGTTGTGAAATTTAACTGAGGCAATGTTTGTGAAAGCATTTTTACAACTAACTATAAAAGTATTGCATACATGCAAGGTATGTTGTACCTGCAGATGCCTGAAGCTATAATCAGAGAAGAGTAAGTGTAGCAGATCCCCCAGCAAACCAGCCATACCTGAAACCCTGAGCAAAGAAACAATCTCATCTCTATTTTGACCTGTCAACTTCTGATAATGCATTTTCTAAGTCCAGGTAGAAATTAAATGGTTGTGTCATGGAACCATTAAATGATGCCAGCTACATGTCCTATAATTGTGACATGGGTAAAGAAAGTGATTTTCAATGATGGTATTATGTATGATAAACAAGGCATTAAATGCAAGTCTTGGTTACTGTTAAGAGGGCAGGGTCAACTCTTACCAGCAGAAGGATTTTAAAAGGCCTATGGAAGCACTGGGGACAGGAAGGTGAAGAAATAGCATAGGCCCAGTTTCCGCCAGTACTCTTGCCTGGAAAATCCCATGGGCAGAGGGGCCTGGTGGGCTGCAGTCCATGGGGTCGCTAAGAGTCGGACACGACTGAGCGACTTCACTTTCACTTTTCACTTTCATGCATTGGAGAAGGAAATGGCAACCCACTCCAGTGTTCTTGCCTGGAGAATCCCAGAGATGGGGGAGCCTGGTGGGCTGCCATCTATGGGGTTGCATAGAGTCGGACACGACTGAAGTGTCTTAGCAGCAGTTTCCACCAACAACTATCAGAGTTCCCAGAGAATTTCACTGCTGTTCCTGCCATGATCAAGAAACCATCTGTAAAATCAGCAGTGTTGCTTGAGGGCCTAACTCCAGCATCACACAGCTGCCGCCTGTATCAGATCCAGCGTGATCCACACCTTAATGGTGCCCCATGCTCTTTCTGGCCTTGCTTAACTCCATTCCAAAACCAATTCCAACGCAATTGGATCTGACTGGTGGAGCCTCAGTTAACCCAGAACCCTAGCTTCAAGTAGCTTCCTAGGTAGTGCAGTGGTGAGGAATCTGCCTGCAATGCAGGAGGGGCCGGTTCGATCCCTGGTGGAAAAGATGCCCTGGAGTGGGAAATGACAACCTACTCGTGTATTCTTGCCCGAAAAATTCTCTGGAGAGGCCTGGCAAGCTACAGTCCTTGGGGTCTCAAAGAGTTGGACGTGACTAAACACACACACACACACATATCTAGCTTCAAGCATCTAAGAAATAGAACTTTTGCCTTTACAACATATGAAGAGAAGTGATGTTGGTATCTATTGCTATATGGGCCAACTGTCAATCCAGTGTCTGTCAGAATGTGCACCTGTGACATGAAAATTGCTATGTGAGGTCCCAAAGTACTGGCTGCAAGTCTTAGAAATGAAACAATCTCAATGCAACATAATAGAATTAGACCAGAGGAAATTCACTTTACTCAAATATAAATTGAATGAATAGGCAGAAAGCACAGGAAACATTCATGTATCAATACATATATCTGTAGCAAGTGACTTAAGTTAAAACATTTGCACCAGCATTAAATGCAAGTAAAGCATGTGCATGTTTCATTAAGGATATAATTTGCTCATAAGTATAAATTTCTCTTTACTCATTAATTAGGACTAGAACAACTTACTCATTTGAACGTATGTATGCATATGACAAAATCACAATAATTAAAGTTCAACAGGTGCATGGTGATGATCTAATGAAATTTTATTGACTAGGAGATGTCCCAATAAATATCTTTCTGCTTGAACAGCTTAGCTAATGCAACAAAGATACACAAAAGTAAGAATGGGCTGCTGCTGCTGCTAAGTCACTTCAGTTGTGTCCGACTCTGTGTGACCCCATAGACAGCAGCCCACCAGGCTCCCCCATCCCTGGGATTCTCCAGGCAAGAACACTGGAGTGGGTTGCCATTTCCTTCTCCAATGCATGAAAGTGAAAAGTGAACGTGAAGTCGCTCAGTTGTGTCCAACCCTCAGCAACCCCATGGACTGCAGCCTACCAGGCTCCTCCGTCCATGGGATTTTTCAGGCAGAAGTACTGGAGTGGGGTGCCATTGCCTTCTCCGAAGAATGGGCTAGAATCATAGAAAAATGGCCACAGTTCTTAATAATTCCAAAAATATTGTGGGAGAAAAATGTATTCATTATAAAGAGAAAATACTTTTGTTGTAGCAGATCAGAGCAGCTTCTGAGAAGGACAGGTTCTCTGTTTGATAATGCAGAGCTTCCTCTGTAATAGAGCCATGACCTCCCACTGAATAGTATATAGGAGAAGCAGACAAAGAAGGCCAGTGGCTCGAAGGACTAGGTTGACATTTCTACAGATTGCTTAGGCAGGGGTTTGTGTGAAGGCAGGAGAGAAGGGAATACTAGAGGGCAATGGGGCAGTGAGGAGATCCTTCTTTCTAAAACCTGCTTTGTTTTTCCCTAAGAGAAGGTTCTCAACCTCTTTAGTCTCAAGTTCCTTTTAAATTCTTAAAAATTATAGAGGCCTCCATAGTTTTTGTTTTTGTAATATTTATCATGTCAATCTGCTGCTGCTGCTAAGTCGCTTCAGTTGTGTCCGACTCTGTGCGACCCCATAGACAGCAGCCCACCTGGCTCCTCCGTCTCTGGGATTCTCCAGGCAAGAACACTGGAGTGGGTTGCCATTTCCTTCTCCAATGCATGAAAGTGAAAAGTGAAAGTGAAGTCGCTCAGTCGTGTCCGACTCTTAGCAACCCCATGGACTGCAGCCTACCAGGCTCCTCCATCCATGGGATTTTCCAGGCAAGAGTACTGGAGTGGGGTGCCAGATCTAGATCAGCATAATTAACAAATTATGGGGAAATAATGCTACATTTTAATACATTACAATTGCACAATTCTTTTCTAGGTTTGATTGGGTTTCAACTGGTTTCATCTACCTACCTCTCTTGTGGAAGCAGCATCACACAGTGGCTTATAAAGGGTCCTTGAGCTGGGATGAGGCCAGTAAGAAACTGTCTTGAAACAAAATTTCCTTTTCAACAAGGATGGCCGAGGTACTCCTATGTCGTAGTTTCCAACTGCTTGAGGTAGGCTGGGTAGTGTAGTGTTTGGATAAGGGAAATCTTATCATTAAGCTTAATCTTAGAGAGAAGAGAATCTAAAAGGTGGGGTCCTTTTCCCTTGCATGTCTGGGAAGGCTTGTTGATAGTACTGTCCTGGAGATCAAGGCATTCGTGATTACCGTGAATGGGCTTCAGGTTGATTTTCATTCTGCTGCTGCTGCTGCTGCTGCTAAGTCACTTCAGTCATGTCCGACTCTGTGAGACCCCATAGACGGCAGTCCACCAGGCTCCGCCGTCCCTGGGATTCTCCAGGCAAGAACACTGGAGTGGGTTGCCATTTCCTTCTCCAATGCATGAAAGTGAGAAGTGAAAGTAGTGTCTGACTCTTAGCAACCCCATGGACTGCAGCCTACCAGGCTCCTCTGTCTATGGGATTTTCCAGGCAAGAGTACTGGAGTGGGGTGCCACTGCCTTCTCCGTGATTTTCATTCTATCTGTTCTCAATTGTGGCTGAATCGTAGAAATGAGAGGCAGAATTAGGAATTCCACCAGGGATGGAATGTGACAGCCACGTTTGGGAAAGCTTCTTGGAGACTCAGAGATAAAGTGCATGTATGTTCTAAATGGGGACTTCCCAGGTGATGTTAGTGGTAAAGAACCCACCTGCCAATGCAGGTAGACGCAGGACATGTGAGTTCAGTCCCTGGGTTGGGAAGATTCCCTGGAGGAGGGCATGGCAGCTCACTCCAGTGTTCTTGCCTGGAGAATCCCATAGACAGGAGCCTGGCGGGCTACAGTCCATAGGGTCGCAAAGAGTCAAACACAACTGAATCTACTTAGCACGCACGTATACACGGATATCCTGAAAGAGCGTCATTAGGAAAATCTTATAGTCTTAAGTTTTCTCCTGTGAATTCTTAGAAACACACAGAAATTATTTCTAGAGTGTGAAGAGTCTTCAACGCTTCATAGCCTGATGTTTAGAGTTTATTTTATCTGGTTTGATTTAGCCACAGCAGATTTCTACTCAAAATTAAAAAGCCTCTCTTGTGAAGCAGAGAATTTGGTGTCAATAAGCAATGTTTCTGACTTATCACTGGGAGGGTCCTGGTTGGGTTGACTATGGAAATCTTCTGATATTTCAGAAAGCTTATCATGATCTTTTCTTTGGCCTATTTTTTCTTCCCTCCTCACCCTTAAAAAAAAGTCTTCTTCAGGACAGTCCCTCCTTCTTTATACTTTTGGTCACAGGATGATGAAAATATGTTTTTCCCACACCTTTGTTTACTTGAATACACTATCTTACACAAAGCTAGATCTTTCCCACAGTAAATACTTAATTTTAATTCAGGATTTTTGAAAATAAGGTTCCTCTCACTTTAAAAATAATTAAATTTACTTTTTAACCTTAAAATATGTAATGTTATATATGTAACAATATATGTTCACTTTTGTTGCGGTCTAGATGTGGTTACATGTACAATTTTTTTTTGTTTTTTTTGACTGTGCTGGGTTCTGTTGTGACATGTGGGATCTTTGTTGCTATGTGTTGGATCTTTAGCTGTGGGCATGTGGGATCATAGTTTTCTGACCAGGGATCGAACCCAGGCCCCCTGCATTGGGAGTGTGGAGTCTTAGCCACTGGATCTGTATATTTTTTTATTCTTTTTTTGGGACTCTTGAATGATTTTTCCATCTATCAAATGTGTTTTTGATGGTATTTTTGGTTTTTGTATCATCAGGAATAATGCCTCACGTGACAGTAATTCTGTTAAATCATGTCTCAATATTATTTTTGTAATTTTACTTAAAATTTTCTTTAACCCCTAAATATAGATTTTGATTCCCCAACACATTTTGTTTTCTGTTTTTTTTTTAAATTAATTTATTTTTTAGTGAAGGATAATTGGTTTACAGAATTTTGCCGTTTTCTGTCAAACCTCAACGTGAATCAGCCATGCTGCTGCTAAATCACTTCAGTCTTGTCCAACTCTGTGTGACCCCATAGACGGCAGCCCACCAGGCTCCCTCGTCCCTGGGATTCTCCAGGCAAGAACACTGGAGTGGGTTGCCATTTCCTTCTCCGGTGCATGAAAGTGAAAAGTGAAAGTGAAGTCGCTCAGTCGTGTCCAACTCTAGCGACCCCATGGACTGCAGCCTACCAGGCTCCTCCGTCCATGGGATTTTCTAGGCAAAAGTACTGGAGTGGGGTGCCATAGGTATACAAATATCCCCTCCCTTTTGAAACTCCCTCCCATCTCCCTCCCCATCCCATCCCTCTAGGTTGATACAGAGTCCCTTTGAGTTTCCTGAGCCATACAGCAAGTTCCCAGTTCAGTTCAGTTCAGTCACTCAATTGTGTCTGACTCTTTGTGACCCCATGAATCGAAGCACGCCAGGCCTCCCTGTCCATCACCAACTCCTGGAGTTCACTCAAACTCATGTCCATCGAGTCAGTGATGCCATCCAGCCATCTCACCCTCTGTTGTCCTTTCTCCTCCTGTCCCCAATCCCTCTCAGCATCAAAGTCTTTTCCAATCAGTCAACTCTTCGCATGAAGTGGCCAAAGTATTGGAGTTTCAGCTTTAGCAGCAGTCGTTCCAATGAACACCCAGGACTGATCTCCTTTAGAATGGACTGGTTGGATCTCCTGGCAGTCCAAGGGACCCTCAAGAGTCTTCTCCAACACCACAGTTCAAAAGCATCAATTCTTTGGTGCTCAGCTTTCTTTATAGTCCAACTCTCACATCCATACATGACCACTGGAAAAACCATAGCCTTGACTAGATGGACACTTGTTGGCAAAGTAATGTCTCTGCTTTTGAATATGCTATCTAGGTTGGTCATAACCTTCCTTCCAAGGAGTAAGCGTCTTTTAATTTCATGGCTGCAGTCACCATCTGCAGTGATTTTGGAGCCCAAAAAAATAAAGTCTGACACTGTTTCCACTGTTTCCCCATCTATTTCCCATGAAGTGATGGGATCAGATGCCATAATCTTAGTTCCCATAGACTATCTATTTTACATATGGTAATGTAAGTTTCCATGTTACTCTTTCCATACATCTCATGTTTTCTATGTTTTTGTATCTCAATTTGTATAGTATCTATATATGATATGGTTTATACAACTACTTGAAACAAAGTGCTCACAGAACATCAAATAATGTTACAAGAAGGAAATGCATAGAACTAAAGTCCCCCTGCATTTCATTGTGTTATTGACTTAATGGTAATCTCATTAACTGTGCTACTTTCCAAAGTGACCGCAAACATCACTTCATATTGCTAAGAAGAGAAACTGTCCTATAGAAATGAGTACAAATAATTTCCAGAAAAGACACAGTCATTGTAAAGCATGTTTTAATTAGAAGCTAAAGCAAATAAAATCTGCAAATGAATCAATAAAAAAGAAAAGGATTTGCAAAATAAATCCTGTGATACACTCAGGGAAGAACTGTATGACATTTCCTTTTCCTGTAATAATGGTACTCTATTAGGTTGACCAGCTGGCCAGTCAGTCCCTAAAGCCTTCATATCCTGTTTTCCAATTATAGGACTACAAATTAATGCATCTCCAGTGTTGAGCAATGATATTTTGGATCATTTAACTAACTCCTTTGTACAGGTTACCTTCGTTTATCAGCACCATAAAAATGAGACTGACAGCTGCATTTATAGTCACTGCAAAGAGTAGCCCAATAAGCTGGTTGAGTCATAAACTCATTCTTTTCTGTTGCCCAGCATTTCTAGTGGAGCTGAAAGGTTGAAGAAAAATGAACTGTACATTTTATAAACAGACAGATGAATGTGGTGATAGATTGACTTTGACAATATCAAAGCTAGGATGAAAAATCATTTGTTCACCATATTTTAAAATTAAGGAAACCATTGCTTAATAGTGAGGCTCAAATTTATATAATTAGGTAGAATCATGATATGTTTCAACTGGCAAATATACTGAAAATTATCTGGAGCCATAAATATTTGTACAATATTTTTCCTCTTAGAAAAATGCCTCATAGGCAGTTTATTTTATGTATTTCTATAATATTTTAATAATTTAAGAAAGATAAAGTTAGGTTATTAAATTTTTGTGTTGCCATTATGGTAACATTTGATAAATGAATAATATGAATACACTTGTGCTCTGCCATTGACATGACTGGCATGGTAAAGGCTTCTTTTGTTTTCAGTGTTTAAATCATTGGACTGGCCAGTGTGGGAGAAATAATTGCATGCTGCATAATAAATTCTTATTGATAGGATGATGTTTTCAAGGGAACTCAGATTTAAGCTCCCCTTTTCTGAGATTTGAATGGTCAAATTGGACATCCAAAATACAAATATGCCCTTTTCTTCCTTGTTCTAGAAGAAAGCACATTGTCAAATGTTTTTTTTTTTTTTTTCCCCCTCATAGGGAATAAGGTCTTATTATGGCCGGGGACAGTCATATTCACAAACAGTATTAAATTTGGATTTTTGGTGTACCACTGCCAAACGAGGTCACATGTACAGTCTCATTGCCAGATGCATTCTACAATGTTAAATGTGTATCTTATCACTGGATTATATTCCCATGAATTATTGTTTTAGAATAAATCTTGCAATTATCTTGTGACTATCACATTGTTCTGTGGGAGGGTGAGGTGTAAAGAGTGTTAAAAGTATGACATTGCCAAATGTTAACATTTATGTAATTTTTGTAGCCTTGTTCAGGTATTTTTTTCTATTTTAATGAGACAAGGAACTCTAAAAGAAAAAAGAAAGTGGCTCTTTTTTTTTTAAACCTTTGAGAAATTTCAAGAATAAATACAAAGAAAAGATTGATGACCAAATGATATCCCTAGAAATAGTTATATGTTTTTAGTCCTCATATAACTAAAATATAATTCTATGTTTTTAGAGGAGTGAAGTGATATTTGAGGAAAGGCAATTAGGGAGAAGTTGGAACCTATATATATATATATATATATATATATATATACATACATATATGAAAATAAAAAAAAGAGAAAGTACTAAAACTATCAAAGTATAACCATTAGCTAGCTATGATTTTAAGAAGACTTCTTCACCTTTTGATCATCCCAGCACGGCCGAGGACACACCCGCACAGTTTACTCTCCCCTGTTTAACCTGGGAGTGCCCTCTTTCAGCAAAACACAAATGCAATTAATGTGTGGACCCTAAACAGTGATAGTATTCTCAAGTTTAATACCAGGAACGCTATTTTACTTCTTAAAAACTGTTCATCAAGCATCCAAGTTGTAAATTGTAAGTGGTGATATTCTTCTCACAAGTACTTTCTCTCATTGTGCCTACAGTGTTTCTTATTCTTTATTTTTGCTGCTGCTTCCTAGTTTCTTTTACATCTACCCTGTCCATGACATTTTGTTTCTTAGAGCATATAGCCCATATAGCCCAGCTTGTGGTCCCAGACTTATATTTCCCCCTGATGGCAACAACTGTGGTATCACCCAGATGTTCAGAACTGATATACACTAAGTTCTCAAAGTGTGGTCCCTAGACAAAGAGCATCAGCATCACCCAAGGACTTGTGAGAAATGCAAAATTGGGGGCTCTACCCTGAAGAATGGGAAACTCTAGACATGGGGCTTAGAAATCCGTCTTTGAATAAATTATTCAAAGTGATTAAAGGTGATTCCAATGCATGATAAAAAGTGAATATTCATGTTTTAATAGGAGGCAATATCTTTGCCCAAAGAAACAAATTTTTTCATAGAAGAATTTCACAGTTCAGGTTATTAAGGCCAAAGGGAAGTTATTCTACTCTCTTCAGATTATAGCACTAACTCCACCTGTCCATAAAATGAATGTTGCTTTGAGTGTAAATGCTAAAATAAATCATTTAAAGCTGCAGTCATTCAGGTGGTAGGCAGATAAGAGTGGCTATAGTTGCTTAGAAGTAGACTGGGAATGGAGAAGGAAATGGCAGTATTCTTGCCTGGTGAATCCCATGGACAGAGAGGCCTGGCAGGTTACAGTCTATTGGGTCATAAGAGTCGGACACGACTTAGTGACTAAACCACCACCAGGCTGGGAAAGACTTGGTCTCTGATAATTGAAGTAGGGAAAAGATTGAAAGGAAATTTGCTACTGTTTTTGCAAACAGGGGCAAGCTTTGTTCTTTTTCTGCTCTTTTTGCTTTTGACCTTGAATGATTATAAGAATGGCTACAAAGCCTCTTAAAATTAAAGCTTATTTTACTACAAAGAATTTTTATGCAGTAACTTTAATGTTGAACTTAAAATGAACTAGATTCCAGACTGCATACTGTTATTAACTTTCTTGGTAGTTTTATGTAAATGAATTAAATTTTCCCTCAATTTCTCTTTCAACTGTAGATCTTTTCAATCTATGGACATAGCATGGGAATAGAGACTGTTAATAAAAACTATGAAAAAGTGTTTTTTATTACATGGTACTCTTTCTAAGACATGATCATGAATATCAGTGTGTAGATTATATTCACATAAAGCATATTTTCTCTTCTCTTTTTTTACATAGATATCACTTGTTAACTGAAATTGGACAACCTAGGCACTACTTCTGGCTCTGGTTGTGTATTGCAATAATATGTAGATGAAAAAAATGTATAAATGCACAGCCTTCTTAATAAGAACAAAATGTAAAGACAACTTCAATGGCTAATTGTTTTATGGGAACCAACCCCTACTCCTTGTTTTTCTCTGGGAACATGTAGCTGGCACACAGGAGTAGGCTTATGAATTGAATAATTGAATACTTTATTAAAATAATAGCAAATTAAACAAAAAGCATTTAGTTTAAAACATGAGTGAGCTCTGGAAGCATATGTTACAGGGACAGAAAAAAAGTGATTACCTAAGCAATCAAGGATATGAGGATCCATGAGATTTTCACATGATCTCCATAAAATCCATGAGGTTTCCATAGTTCCCGCAGAGTCCAATTTGATAAGTTATGTGATTGCATTTTTTTTCCTGTTTCTGAAAGGGTGTTCAGAGAAAGAACAGTTTGAGGAGTAGGGGAGAATGAGAAGAACACCGAGTTTCCCAGAAGCTGGCAAGGTAGTGACCATGGCTGAACTGCTTTTAATATCTTGCAGGGAAATCTAAGCCAGCAGCTTCACATGAGGACCTAAAACTACTAGCATGTGGGTGACAGAGCAGTCAAACCAGTCCAATTTATGTCTGATTTATCTTGTAGTACAATAATTTTTTTAATCTAGCATTTTTCTTCTAATTCTTTCAAAGAAAGAAAGAAAGAAAGAAAGTAAAGTTGCTCAGTCGTGTCCGACTCTTTGCGACCCCATGAACTGCAGCCTACCAGGCTCCTCCGTCCATGGGATACTCCAGGCAAGAGTACTGGAGTGGGGTGCCATTGCCTTCTCCAGGGGATCTTCCCGACCCAGGGAATGAACCCAGGTCTCCCACACTGCAGGCAGACGCTTTAACCTCTGAGCCACCAGGGAAGCCTAGTGGAAAATTGCTGGTGGATGGATGGTTGTGCTAGGAAACAATTTAATCATCTCTTGGACTTCACATCCTCAGTTCTAACTACCTTACGGTGCTACTGATGTGATAACACAAACAGTAGGTGATACAAGGAAGAGAGACTTTCCAGTTCAAGAGAGTGGGGTCTGCACCCTAGACTAACCACTTGATTAAACTTGTGGCATTGGATGTGTTACTTAACCTTTCTGAACCTCAGCGTCTTCATTTGTAAATCATGCTTAGTAATGCTAGCTTATTGTAAACATTAACAATGCTATGTGTGACTGGTCAGAATGGCTATCATCAAAAAGACCATAAATAATAAGCACTGGAGAGAGTGTGGAGAAAAGGGAACCTTCCTACACTGTTAGGAATGTAAGTTGGTTCAGCCACCATGGAAAATAGTATGGAGGTTCCTCAAAAAACTAAAAATAGAGTTACCAAATGATCCAGCAATCCCACTCCTGGGCATAGACAAAGTCAGAACTATAATTCAGTAAGATACATGCACCCCTATGTTCATAGCAACACTGTTTACAATAACCAAGACATGGTATTACTCAGCTGTAAAAAAGAATGAAATAATAACCATTTATGGAAACATGGATGGACCTAGAGATGATCATACTAAGTGAAGTAAATCAGATAAAGACAAATATCATGTTTTTTAAAAATCATATCATTACTTACATGTGAAATCTAAAAATGATACAATGAACTTATTCACAAAACAGAAACAGACTCACAGACATAGAAAACAATCTTATGGTTACCAAAGGAAAAGGTGGGGAGGTATAAATTAAGAGTTTGGGATTAATAGATACACACTACCATAGAGAAATAGATAAATGAGGATTTACTGTATAGCACAGGGAACTATATTCAATATCTTGTAATAATTTATAATGGAAAAGAATCTGAAAAAGAATATATATATATATACATACCTGAATCACTTTGCTATACACCTGAAACTAGCAACATTGTAAATTGACTGTCCTTCAACAAAAAAAATTTTTTTTTAAACGCTGTGTGTGAGGTGTCTGCTGCCTTACAAGCTCTCAACACAATAAAAGCTACAACAGATTTTATTTTTAACATTACCTGTTATATCACATAAAGAGAAAACGCTCATGAATTCTGACCTGGGCATCTGGCATTTGCAGTTTTCAGTAGGATTTCTCAGTTGTGCATGGATCATAGTCCTGAGTCGACTTCTTAACTCCTGTGACAAGGCATCATAATGAAAAAAATTCTAATTTTATGTGAAATGTATTTGTTAATCTGTGGTCAGATCTTTTGCAAGATTCCTTTGAAAGTCCTCAAAGAAAGAATTCATTTGGTATTTACACTTGAGCACTTACTCTTTATGCCTTTTAAGAGTAAGCAACATCTGGAATCAAGGTCTAGTTATATAGTTGTTTTTTTTTTTAACCAACAGATGACTCCTGCTGGCACGCGTCTGGTGTGATTTGATTTAAGCCTACAGGGTGATATCCCGGGGACCAGCCTCTGCCCCTTCACTTCCTCCTCTGGTGCAGCAGGGCCAGCTGACCTCTGCTGGGTGCCCTGGGTCTGGCCCCTGCTTGGCCCTCTTTCTCTGTCTCTAGGCTGTCCTGGCCCATTCCAGCTGCTTCCCATTCATTTCCTGGCTTCACAGCTTGCAGAGGGCTTGGGAATACTTCCCAAGTGAGGCAGCGATCAGTGTTCTTCACAGTGGGCAGTTTTCCTGCCATACGGAGCCTTCCTTCTGTAGCACTGCCCACCTGCATTGCTGCTGGATATGTCCCAGGCAGTCAGAGCTCAGAGCCCGTGATGGAGCTGAGAGGAATTCCTGCCATGGGCTGTTGGGAGACCACCCCCCTGAACACTTGGTGTAGGACACTGGAAATTCCCCCTGCCCTGCCTCCCACCTCTGACCCGAGAGGAAGCATCATCTCAGCAGATTTCTACACCGTTCCTCTTCTGCCCTGTTCCTATTTCCCCAAATGAGAGCCCCGAGGAAGGCCAGCAGGGCTGGGAATCAGCTAACCAGGGTTAAAGCATGAGAAACACCAGAGGTTCAGACAGGAAATAAGAAACAAGAGTGTTTTCAGATAGTTGACAGAACTCAGGATCGGCTGAACATTCACCCCTGTGGATAAGAGGAGCTAGCCTCTGTTAGCTGTGATCTTGGTGCCTCTGCGGGTGGACTCTAAAGGCTTCACGCCATGCCTGAAGCTCTAGCTCCAAGCCCAGCTTCCTCTTTCCAGTAAAAGCAGGGTGTGGTGCAGCATTTTCCAGAGTGTTCTGTGGAGGAAGAATCCCCTGAGATACTCCTTGAGGAAAGGTTTCCATGGTTGAACAACATTGTGCAATGCCACACACTGCCTCTGGCTCAGGGAAGATTTGCATGGCGCCTGCAGAGGCTGGAGGCTCTTAGAAGTTCTGCTTTACCCAGAGGTTCTGAAAGTTACTGGACCACAGAAAGCTTCTGTCAGCTAACACCTAATAACCACCCGCAAAATTAGTGTTCCATGAACATGCTGTTCTCTCACCCCACCAAGCACACACCCACCTCAGGGCCTTTGTCCTCACTGTTCCCTCTGCCTGGAATGCTGTTTCTGTGGATATTCACATCACTAACTCCCTCCCCAGATTGAGGTCTCTGCTCAAGAGAGGTCTTCCAGGATGATACTATTCAAAAAAGCCTCCTCTTTCACCCCATCCAGTCATTTTCATTAATCCATTTCCCTGCTTCATTCTTTTTTTCATAACACTTATAAGTCTCAGCACACCAAGTCACTTATTTGTTTTTATGTAAGAATTAATTTAATTTGGATAAATCTAATGTAGTTTAAATTAAGCTCCATGAGGGCAGAGGCATTGCTTTGCCTGAGGTAGCTTCAGCTCTGGAATGGTGCTCAGTGCAAAGGTGACGTCACAACAAATACTTGTTGAATGAATCCATGAAGAGCGGAAAAGGGCAAGTTATCTCAAGCAGAAGACCTGTCATTAAACCCTGGATATACTTCTTTCTTTCTTGATGTGACCTTCAGGAAATCCCTTCATTGCTTGGATGCTTGATTTCTTTATATAAAATGAGAAAAAAGTAACACCCATCCCATGTATCTTTCATCAGAAGGATCAACTGAGGGTTTGGCTATCATGGTACTCTGTAAAATGTTGGGACTGTCTTTGTTCAGTACAAAAGTACTGCTAGCTGGAATGGTTTATATGGTGGCGGTGGTGGTGGTGGTGGTTTAGTCACTAAGTCATGTCCAA
This sequence comes from Bubalus kerabau, assembly GCF_029407905.1. NCBI lineage: Eukaryota > Metazoa > Chordata > Mammalia > Artiodactyla > Bovidae > Bubalus > Bubalus kerabau. Next base: position 77,317,104 of record NC_073624.1, on the reverse strand, counting down.
TTCTTGCGACCCCATGGACTGTAGCCCGCCAGGCTCCTCTGTCCATGGGATTTTCCAGGCAAGAATACTGGAGTGGATTGCCATTTCCTTCTCCAGGGGATCTTCCCAACTCAGGAATTGAGTCTGGGTCTCCTGCATTGCAGGCAGATTCTTTACCGACTGAGTTATGAGGGAAGTCCAAAAAAAGACATATTTGACCGCATTGGGTCTTAGTTGTGGCACACGGGATCTAGTTCCCTGACCAGGGATGGAACCTGGACCCCCTGCATTGGGAGCTCAAGTCTTAGCTGCTGGACCACCAGGGAAGGCCCCACTCTTTTGGAGGCTGAGAAGTCTAAGATCAGAGTGCTGGCAGATCTGTTGTCTGGTGAGAACCTGCTTCCTTGTTCATAGATGGCTTTTTCCCCCTGTGTCCTCACAGGGCAGACAGTGGGAGGGAACTTTCCTGGAGTTTCTTTTATAAGTACACTAATTCCATTCATTAGGGCCCCACCCTCATGACCTAATCACCTTCCCAAGACCCCACTTTTGAATACAATTGCATTGGGGATTGGGTTTCAACATATGAATTTTAAGGGGGACACAAACATTCAGACTATCCTGGCTAAACAGATATGGATTGTTATTATCAAAGATAAAATACAGAAAATAAAAGGCAGGCAACCCCCATGGTGGTGGTCAGATTTTCTGGGAGCATGAGGATAAGTCATTTTGACAGAATGGAAGGAAAGAGAGCAGGAAAAACCCAGAAAAGGTAATGTGACCTAGAGAGGAAAGACTCATTGATATCATTATCTATCATAGGAAGCTGTGGGTATTTATGGGGTGGGGGTGGGCAGAAAGATGCACAAATAGAGGCTGGTGAATGCCGCTCTGCTTCCGATACTTTGCTTTTCAAACAAAGTTTATTTAATTCAGATGAAAGCCCTGGTAGGGTAAGTGTGTTTTATTTATAAGGTAACTGAAGTCAAAGGGATTTCACTACTGTACTCAGGGTTATATAGGATGTGTGAGTCCAGATCTAAATGCTGATCTGAGGCTGTGTGACTGTGCAGTCTCGGCTCCCACAGAGTCTAAAAGTGTCTGCTCCTTGCCCTGTTTGGAGGTGTCCCTTTAAGAGCCAGGGCAAGGGCCACCAGAGAACATCTGTTAGTCTCTTCCTCAGCTCTTAGAAAAAAAAAATTTGAACTACAAATCTACAAATGCTGCTGAGACCTAGACCACCCAGTGGAGTTGCTCACTGCGGAAGGGCGCAGGGGCGTGAAAGAGGAAGGTAGGAAGTTGTTAAGATGTAGCACTGGTTTGGACTTTGTTTTTAGCGGAAGTGTGCATATGTTCAGAAAGCGGAAATCGGTGAGGCTGGGGTGTGTGGAGATTGAGGCTTGCTTTGTTTACTTGTATTATTTTCTGTCGTTAGGGCTAATTTCTTCTCGTATCTTATTTCTCTTTATTTTTTAATCACGTGGGGTTATTAATGTTTGCATTAACTAGTTATCTCTGTGTCTCCATCTGAGTCAACCTAAAAATCATAAATGACTACAGAAACAATCTGGGAATGGAAGTGACTGAAAGAGATCTAATATTCTTCTCTGTGTTACCAGTTTACCTAATCAGGATTTAAATCTTTGAAAAACCTTCATGCATTTGGGTATTGAAGTTTTCCTACAAGTGAAGTTTTCCTATAAGTCCAGCTGTTAGACTTGATGTGTGAAACTTGCCACCACTGACGATGCTGGGAACTTTGCCCATAAAATTGGGGACCATGGTTGGAAATCAATTCTCAACATTTTTAGAACATGGAATAAAATGAGTATGATTAATGTAGTCACTACTCCATGGAGCTCATTTGCCTTATGAAAGTTGTCAGAGTGAGTCTGGAGGGACGATTTGATTACATGAGTAAAGGGGCAAATCTAAGCAATGATTGGAATAATTCAGCCCCCAAACTTCTCACTTGAAATAAACAGGGAGCTGATGTTTAGAGGTGAGACTGGGCAAAGGGAAATGTTTTTCTCTCATCTTTTGATTTTTCGGTTTCTTTTTTTTCTGAATAACGCTTTTAGTTTTCTCAGTTCAAGTGAATGGACATTCTGTGTGTATTGGGCTGGGGGAGCAGGGGAAGTTGGGGAGAGAAAGAAGAAGCATTCCAAGCTTTGCAAAGCTTTTCTACTTTATGTACTGGACTCCCCCTTCCCTGGAAGGCCCCAGGCATATTCTGTCTCCCTGTCATGATCCTGATCATGAGCAGAAGGACTCGGGTGGGATCCCTGGGAGCAGACTCAGAGTTTGGACCTCGACTTCAGCACTTTCTTCTGGCCTTGACGCAGTTATTTATTTTTGGCAGCGCGAGGTGTGCGGAGGTTACCCTCTAGTTTCGGTATGCAGGCTTCTCATTGCACTGACTTCTCTGGTTGTGGAGAACGGGCTCTAGGGCACTCGGGTTTCAGCAGCTGGGGCGCGTGGGCTCAGTAGGTGCCGCTGGCCTTGGTGCAGTTTTTCACCCGTCTCAGTTCTCTCATCTGCAAACGGGGATAATGACATTCCTTGTATTTCCAGGTTGTGATGAAACAAATTTCTAGGCGCAAGATGAAGCTGCTTCTACCTGGATGTCACCTCAGCAAACAGAAATGGAGATAACATCCTTGTAAATGTTCCTCTGGACCAGAAATGCAGGATATCCAGTCAATCAGTCCCCAAACAACAACCCAAGTCTGGGCCTTTCTGTCCAAACAAGGCAGACTATGAGGCTCCAGCCAATCAGATATTTTCTATTTGTCTTTCCTTGTTCTTTATTCTTTATCCTATCAGAGCTTCCTGCCTTCTGCCCCTTTTTGCACTTCTTGGGATAGAAACTGTCCACTTCATGAAGTGTTAAATAAGGTTTGTTTGTATCACCTAAATTGTCTTCCTTAATCATCTTTTCTCACGATATCCATACACTGTCACATTCACAATGTGAATGGAATCCACATTTAACAAGACTGTGTGTTGCAATTAGCCCTCCAGCTTCATGAAAATACGCCTGTTATAATCTGCATGTTCTCTTTGCAGGTATTGTCTGGTGTTAAAAAGAGGATTTGAATGCTCTTAAATTCATGGTGTATTTCTCAAAAGCATATCCTTCACATCTAAACATCACCTTATTTTTTCGAACCTGCACTTAGATAGATTGGATCCTACTGTTCTGTGGTCTTCCCTGGGAGCCTGATTTTTATGGAGCTGGTAGGGGTCCTGGGCATATGAAGAGATTCGCAGTTGTGGAAACCAGACAATTGATGTTCTAAACAGCTTGGCTGAGAAAACAGTCATTTCTGTTTCTTCTGGGTTACATTCTTGTCACCTGCTTTTCCATGAGATGGTCAGAAACAGGAAAATTGATTAGGAGGCTCATCGCTATTATTATTATCTTTGGAAAGCTTCGTAAATTGGATATTTGCAAAGGAGAACTGCTTAAGAAACAGGACAATCATTCACTGTCTGTCTAAGACAAATAATTCTGTGGTACTGACAGCAAAAATCATTTAGGTTGTACAGATCAAGCTCCACGAACAGCATTTCATTACAGAAAGATGGCAAGAACTGTCTTATTAAGAAGCAATGTGATGGTAAAACAAGATTAAAGTGAGTCAAAAAAGAAATTACCAAGCAGGGATCAAGAAAGAATAGAGGGAGGCTTGAACATGGATATATAGGTCCAGATAAATTAATTCTATGGGCATTTGTTTATAATAATTATGCATAAATATTTGAATAATAACCACCCCCCCAAATTAACTGAAAATTATACTCCATACAATTGCATGAAGCAGTTTACATGTCCATTATCAACTGAGCCAAGGAACGTGTAATGATGTGAAAAGGAAGAGCCCCATGAAATATTTCCATAAAAACTGAGTTTTTCCTTCACTTACATTTACTTGTCAATTTCAAAGGAATCAAATTTCATTAACCATATAAATAAAGTATCCTGAAGGCACTAGCTACTGCTGTTTCTGAAAGCTACCCTATATTTAGAAACTTTCTGTGGCTTTCATATAAATGTATTTCCTTTAGAAAAGCAATTCTCACAACCTAACCTAAGTGGACAGAGCAGGGGCTGTTTCTAATGAAACTAAGGAATTCGTGATGTCATCTGGTGTGTGGCAATCCCTCAATTAAGAGGGGAGGATCAGAAAACGCAAAACCCTATGATTACACCAAGCAACTTGAAATGCATCAAAAGCTCATTATGCGTGATCAGTTTGCACCAAAATACAACCCTATAGAAAGTGAAAAGGTCTGCTCTTTTTATGTAACTTAGCTTTGGAAGCCAGCGGTGTCAAACTTCACAGATCAGCAGCCTCCCCTTTGAGCACATGTAGAAAACCACTTGTTAGTTCCTCCCCTCTAAGCAGCCCTCCCGATGGCTCCACTTTGTTTTTAAACTTCTTTATTTTTGGTAAAAGTCAGGCTTACCAAGCTCTAAAGTACACGGAACCTCCTGCTGTCCATCCCAAGCGGCCCCAAGATGAAAAGTGGTGCATCACGTGTAACAAAGCAGAGGAAGGTTATTTTATTAATAGTTGGCACCAGAATTCCTCCTAGAAAGGGAAATGGATTTACTTTGAAAAATACCCTGATAAGAGCTGGGAGAGTAGGAGAGAGCCCCGGAGGGGCTAGGGTGTGGGCGGAATGTTTCTGAGACAAAGGGAGCAATTTGGCATAACTTTCCAGCGCAGCGTCAGAAGAGACAGGGGAGGGGCCGCAGCCACCAAGAGGGCCGAGAGTCGCTCTCTTCTGCTCACGTGACTCTTTCTTGCCTCCCTCCCGGACACAGCTTCGCTGAAATGACTAAACTGATTAAATATTTGATGCAAGTCTTTTTTAAAAATAGAATCACGTATAAAGTAAGGATTGGGCTTGTGTCTAGATCAACTGAATAGAACACGAGTTAACTTGGGTGGACCCAAGAGTGGAGGCAAAGAACAACCTCTCAGAATAAGTGTTAGGGATTTTTTTAGATGCTCACAGATTTAGATGGTTTTTTGAAATCTCTGAAGGGATTAGAAATCTCCTCATGGCAACTTGGTTAAACCAGCTACTTTATGGGCAGAATCACTACTTTGTGATACCCTCTCACTGATGGGAAGCAACTGTCTTAAGCTACTTCGTGGAGAGGTATGTGGAAATGTGATGCAGTAAACACTAAAAATCATAGTTGATTTTGCAGTCTTTGAACTGGCTAGACTTCAAAATAATGCTAATTTAAGAGGCTGGCAGAGGAAAATAATGCTTTTAGTAGAATATCAAAGAAATTTAAGATCCCAGCCTTACATTTCATAAGTGTCCAACACCACCAGTTTTTCAAAATCAATTCAAAATCCTGGAGAATGAGAGATAAATTCAGAACTGGATAAACTGGGTATCTAATAGTCCCAGGGGATTTTTTTATTACCCACGTTGCTAAGATGCAGGTGAAGAGGTACCAACAAATTGTTACCTTTGTACAAGATCATCATATCTGTTCTAGGATCATATCTAGAGGGCCACAGTATAAACCAATGGACAAAATATATTTGATCCTGACTCAGCATGTCTTAGGGCTTCCCTGATAGCTCAGTTGGTAAAGAATCTGCCTGCAATGCAGGAGACCCCAGTTCAATTCCTATGTAGGGAAGATCCGCTGGAGAAGGGATAGGCTACCACTCCAGTATTCTTGGGCTTCCCTTGTGGCTCAGGTGGCAAAGAATCTGCCTGCAATGTGGGAGACCTGGGCTCGATCCCTGGGTTTGGAAGATCCTCTGGAAAAGGGAAAGGCTACCTGGAACAGTATTCTGCTTTGGAGAATTCCATGGACTGTATAGCCCATGGGGTTGCAAAGAGTCAGACACGACTGTGCAACTCTCACTCACTTAGTGTGTCTTAGCACTTTTGGGATATAAAAATAATAGTAGTATATCACCTAAAGAAATGATCCAGTGTCATTATTTCTTCCAAATGGAATGACTGGACTCAAACTTTAAGATTGCATCATCTCCTGAGAAATGCCTTCTCTGACCATCATTTACAAAGTTTTACCCTGCACATCACTCTTTGGATTTTCTTCAGGATACTTACCACCACCTAGAGCGATCCTGTTCATTTAATTTTTAATCTGTTTTTGGTCTGTCTGCCAACCATTGTAATGTGAAGACCATGAAAGCAGGGAACTGACAGTCTTTATTCATTTCTGTTTCTAAAGCTCCAGGATAATGCCTGGCATGTAATCAGAGCTCGATAAAGTATTTGTTGAATCATTTAATGAATTTCACTCAGCATCTAATCTGTAGAGATTATCAGAATCCTCATATACCACTACAAATACAATGTGATTATTATTGTAAAGACATACTGAAGGATTCAATGACTAGTATTTTGATCTAATTCTTCTTGATTATCATCCTAATCTTAGATCATGTAAATGATCATCACATTGTACCCATCAGGATACTTTGCAAAAAAAAAAAAATCAGAATTATGGTTGCTCTGCACTCAAAGTAACTAGAGCTACAATTAAGTGATATAACTGCAGAGTTCAGTTTTCAAATAGAGGGATATTTTGATGTTCAGTTTTTGCTTTAAGTTAATAGCAGTGTTAGATAATATTCTTGGGTCATTAGAAGGTTGGGTTCACTTTTTTTAAAAAAAGTTCAATAGTGGAAGTTGGATAGTACTGACTATGAGATTTAGTAAGATTTAATATTACTTTTGATGTAAAATTTATTTGAAAATATAATTGTAAAAAGAGAAAATATAATTGTGAACAGGGAATGTATAAATTTATTTGAAATGACAGCAAATACCAAAAACGTTCTTTGGTTATATATTATGGATAATTAAAAGAATATACAGTGGCCCCTTGGCTCTTGATTGTGGGGATTGTTTCCAGGATCCCCTACTCCTGTGGTTACCAAAATCTGAAGATGTTCAAGTTCTGAAAGTCCATAGATACAGAGGGCTGATTGTATTTCAGAATGCAGATGCATTGTTTTAAAAGAGTTGAACATTTTTTGGATGATCTTACTTGTGATACACTGTTATAAGGGATTTCTTTTTTTAATGTAACTAGGCTCATTAGACAAAGAAGTTTAAATTTTCTTCTATGTATACTATTTTTTCCATTTTCATATGAAAAGAATATCAAAGTACTCCTGAATTAAGCTAAGTGCATAAAAGAAAGTTCCAGGGACTTGTAAAAATTTCCTTTCTGGAATTGGTGAGTATCTATTTATTACTGGTGGAGTAAAGAAAGAACTGTTTTCAAGTGTTTTGCTGCTGCTGCTAAGTCACTTCAGTCGTGTCCAACTCTGTGCGACCCCATAGACGGCAGCCCACCAGGCTCCCCCATCCCTGGGATTCTCCAGGCAAGAACACTGGAGTGGGTTGCCATTTCCTTCTCCAATGCATGAAAGTGAAAAGTGAAAGTGAAGTGTCTTACTGTTAGCGACCCCATGGACTGCAGCCCACCAGGTTCCCCTGCCCATGGGATTCTCCAGGCAAGAGCACTGGAGTGGGGTGCCATTGCCTTATCTACACACAAATTATTCTGGGTTTGTGTCTGAAAGAGTACTGGAATCATTTTAGGTATCTATTTCTGCATAACAAATCACCACAAAATTTAGTGGTTTAAAATAATAATAGGCATTTCTCTCTCACAGTTTCTGTGAGGAATTAGGAGCAGCTTAGTTGAATGTTTTGCTGGAGGGGTGTTTTCAATTGGTTTCAGTAAAGATGTTGACCAGGGCTGCAGTCATCTGGTCAGGGACATAAGGCATAACGGACAGGAGGCTCTGCTTCCAAGATGGTGCATTCACATAGTTGGCCAATATGTGCTGGCTGTTGACAGGAAACCTCAGTTCCTCAAGCTGTGTACTGCTTCATAGGACTGCTTGAGTGTCTGTACAACATGTAGTTGACTTCCTGCAGAGCAAGTGATCCAAGTAAGCAATGTGGAAGTTGCTATGTTTTTTTAAATCACCTAGCCCTAGGAGTCACACACGATTTCCACCTTGTTCAACAAGTCACACAAACCAACCCTTATACAACAGGTCAAGGGACTACAAAAGAGCATAAATACCAGGAGGGGGAATCATTGGGGAAAAATCTTGAAGGCTAACTAACATAATGAAAATTGTTAGCGTTATCTTAAAATCCTCCACCAATTTTGAATTGGTTACCAACGTGCACTAAAAAGTGTTTTACAAATTATGGAGTAGTGTAAAATTGGAAATTATATTTAACAAAAAGTCCTGATAAGTGTGTAAATATCATTTCTCCCCATGTTTTGAACAAAATATGTCATCATGTTGCATAAAGCAAATAAGTAAATATTGTCAAATCTGTTTCATACGATTATAAACATCCTCCATTTTTGATGGGGAATAAGGTCAGATAATTGAAGAAAAAAAAAGATGGAAGAAGGGAAATATTGGAGAATAGAACAATAGGGCCCAAAGAAAGAAAAAAGTAGTAGAAAAAGACAAGGGAAAGGAATGGGGATAAAAGGGATGAGAGAAGACAAATGGGAGAGATAATAGCAGAAAACACAGAATACAAAGATATGGAAATAAAAAAAGAAGTGTAGGAAAAAAAGATGCTCTGTAAAAAAGAGAGAAGAAAGAGGGAAAAGATCAGGAGGAAGGGAGAGAGAGTTTTAAATAAAAAAGCAAAATAGAGATGAGCTTTCTTATTCTTTTCCTCTTTCAGAACCTTTTCCACCTCAGAACAGAGCCAGGGATTTGTAGCTTCTTTCTTAGTTTTTCTCACTGTGTTTTTCCTGGCTTCTCTGGAGTTCCTTTTAAGGCTTGGTTTGCTTTAATGCTTGATTTTCAGCTTGTCACTCAGACTGGGTTGGCTAAGGGTGTCTGAAGAGAAGAGAGGAATGACCAATGTATTAAATATCCAACTGGTAGTTCTTAAGGACACATTATCTTGTTAGATAATATTTTATCTAAAAGTATTAAAAATATATCAGAAAGAGAAAAAACAGGCACAAGAAAATGATTTTCGGAGAGAATTTTGGTTCTGTAAAGAATTATTACCATATTTGGCTTTGGTTCCCTTTGTGTAGTTTCTGCAGATCAGTGTAGTTCATTTTGAGTTTTTGATTCAGGGTTCATTTTAGTTCAGGTTTCTGATTCAATTTATGTTTCTGTGATTGAACCAAAATTCCAGTTAAAAAAGTACTCAGTAGGCTAGATTCCTTGGCCAATACTTTTATTTTTTTTTTAAAAAACATGAGAACATTCCAGAATATGTACTTCAATAATGTTTAACTTCTAGATTTAAGGGAAATTTGGATAAGCATTTTTCATATATTAAAATTCTAAATAATTAGATGGATTTTTAAAATTTATTTTCAGTATACTTTCTGATGTACAAGTTAATTCACAAAGGGAAATTTAATCAAAGTAGTTCATAACAACATGCAATCTACTTTGTAGACTCTTTGTAGTCTCTTGCCCCTCTCTTCCCAAAGTTGTTTTTCAAAAAAGTGTTTAAATTACAAAGTTTTTCAAATATGTAATACATTCACAAAGTTCAAAATTCATCTCTCTTTGTAATTTACTTCTTGAGTTTGTGGTTAGGATCCTTCACTTGGGAAAATTCTCATCTTGTTATGTCTTCAGATATTGTTTCATTCTCACTCTTTTCTCCTTCTGGAATTCTGATTTAGAGGCATGTTGCTTTCTCATCTTCAATGTCTTTTAACCTTTCTTTCATATGTTACATCTCTGCCTCTTTGTGCTTCTTTCTAGACAAGTTATTCTGATCTATCCTCCATTTCAAAAATGCCTTTTTTTTTTTTTAACTTTTATTGAAGCATAGTTGATTCACAACACTGTGGTAATTTCAAGTGTACTGCAAACTGAATCAGTTATACATATACAAATATCCACTCTTTTTTTTAGATTATTTTTCCATAAAGGCCATTATAGAGTATTGAATAGAGTTCCCTGTGCTATACAGCAGGTTCTTATTAATTATCTATTTCGTATATAATAGTGTATATATGTCAGTCCCAATCACCCAGTTTATGCCTCCCCTCTCCCCGCCCATGTTCCCTGGTAGCCATAAGTTTGTTTTCTACATCCATGACTCTACTTCAGTTTTTACCAATTCTTTCTTTAGCTGTGCCTAACATGCTGTTAAAACCATCCATTTAGTTTTTAAGTGATTATAGTTGCCAGCTTTTGAGGTTCTATTTGATTCTTTAAAAATTTTTTGCTTGGTTGTTTTGTATAGTTTCTTAAATATTATCTGTATTTATTTTCACGCTTGACTTTAATAGCGTAATCATAGGCATTTTGTAATCTGTGTCTGATAATTCTTGTATCAGAGGTTTTGCCGCTCTGTTTCTGTTTTCTGTTATTTCTGCTGGTTTTGCTTTAGTTCTTTGTCTCCTACATGACTGTGAGCTGCTCATTTTCTTTAGAAAATTATTTGTGAGCATTCTTTGAGGCCCTGGATGATGGTGAGCTTTTCCAGTGTGGATTTATGTTTGCTTTGGTTGTGTGCCTGAGACCACTATCAGTTCTTTACTTTTTCTTGGATCATCCAGATTGTGTGAATTTGTAAATCCTCATGAGGGCTGGCTTGTCATTACAACTCATCAGGGGACTTCCTTTCCTTTATTCTTGCTTTCTCTAGGCCAGGAATTGTGGGACTTATTTTCGATTTATTCTTACACCAGAGGTTCATCCTTTTACCAGCCCTCTGGGAAATGAGTATTCTTTTTGATTCCCCATGCAGGCTCAGGGCTTTGTCTTCTGTTCTTCCACATTTCCTGAGGCCATGGAAACCAAGGCTGAAATAGACTAGGTTTGGCAAGTGCCCTCAGTGTCCTATTCATTTCTGGGTTCCCATCTTAATAATTTCTTCTTAACATTCCTTTGATGCTTATAAGATTTTACTAATTTTTTTGGGGGGGAGATTTTACTAATATTTTATCTAGTATTTTCAATTGAAGGATTGTTCCAGTTATTTAGCCCTCCTTAATACTGGAAATGGAAGTCCTGATAAAAATTCAACAAGTACAAAAGGGTATACAGTAATAAGTTTCTTGTTATTCCTGTCTTTCTGATCACCATCTCAGTAGGTGCATAATGAGCATTTGATGAAATTCAGAGCTCATTTATACACTCACCCACTCACATATCCAGACTGTTAGAAAACTACAAATAGAAGGAAAAGTTTAAAATCCTGACAATAGTTTACATCATATTTTAGTGGTGAAAATTTGGAGGTATTCATTCTTGTTCAAGTTAAGAGCAAGACTAAGAGGCCTCTGGCACTTCTATTTAGTGTTATATTGGTAGTCCTAGCAAATGCATTAAGAAAAGGAAAAGAATTAAGATATTGAAAAGGAAGATGAAAATTTATTTGCAAAGGATGTGATTATCTATAGAGAATTTAAAGACCATTGAAAAATTCAGCAGGTTTGTAAGACAGAATCGCATTCCTATATTGGTAATTATTATTTAGAAAATTAGTAGAAAAATATATAATACATAACAGCAACAAAATAATAAAGTATGTTTGAATAAATCTAACAAAATAACCTTGATGCTTTATAGAGAAAATAGAACATCACTGAATCACATTAAAGGAGATCTGAATAAATAGAACTGCATACCATTTTTGTGAGAAGAAAGATTGAATATTATAATTCTGTCATTTTCTCCAAATCAGTCTACAAATTCAGTGCTGTCTGTGGAACTTGTCAAACTGATACTAAAATTCATTAGAAAGAACAAAAGCTAAGCCAAATTTTGAAGAATAATTTGGGGAACTTATACCACCACATATCAAAGCTTGTTATAAACCTGGAAAAGTGAAAATGTTAGTCACTCAGTCATGTCTGACTCTGTGATCCCATGGACTGTATAGCTCACCAGTCTGTTTTGTCCATGGGATTCAACAGGCAAGAATACTGGAGTGGGTAGCCATTCCCTTCTCCAGGAGAATCTTCCCAACCCAGGGATTGAACCCAGGTCTCCTGCATTGCAGGCAAATTCTTTATCGTCTGAGCTACTATAAACCTAAGGCAACTAAAATAATATCATATTTATGCAAAGATATACAAATAGAGTCATCCCTCAGTATATCCAGGGATATTGGTTCCAGAATGTCCCTAATACCAAAATTCACAGATGTGCAAGTGATTTATATAAAATGGCATAGCATTCGTGCATAATGTATGCACATCCTCCTGTGTACTTTAAATTACTGTAGATTACTTATAATACTGAATACAATGTAAATACCATGTAAATAGCTGCTGATGAATGACAAATTCAAGTTTTGCTTTTTGGAACATTCTGGAATTTTTTCCCAAATATTTTTAATTTGTGGTTGGTTTAATACCTGGACTTGTACGAATATAGAGGACCCATTATACATATATGTAACAGAATAGCGTAGAAAAGAGCCATATGCATATAGAGGTATAGCATGTGACATTACAGATAATTGGGAACAGAACTACTCAAAATATTGTCATGGAACAGATTGCTATCCACATAGAAGGGGAAATTATCATACCATATACTAAAGTGTTCATTCTAGGGGGCGATTTAAGACCTAAATATGAAAGCCCTTAATATTTCAGGACATTTTAGGAGAAAATGTACGAAATATGTTTTTGAACTTGGGATAGGAAAGGATTTGTTGAAAAACACAATCAAAAGCCTATAGCATAAAGGCAAAGATTGATAAAATTAAAAGAACTTTGCTTAACAAAAGACACCATAATTGAAGTTGATAGAAAAGCTCAGAATGGGAGAAAATGTTTATATCACATACAACTCATAAAAGATTTATATTCTAACTATACAAAGTACTCCTACAAGTATAAAATAAAAATGCCAGCAAATCTACTAGAAAAATGGGCAAAGATATGAACAAGCTGTTTAGAGAAGTGGCTAATGTAGTGGGTAGAACAGCTCTAAGGAAAATCTATGAATGTGTACAGAGTTTTCATCATAGCCCCGTGTATAATAGGAAAACATTGAAAATAACCTAAATGTTTATCAGCATAAGAATGAACAAATGGAAGTGTAATATATTCATAAACTGGAATATTGTACTCCTATCAAAATAAGTAAACTAGAACTACAGACATCAGTAATTATAAATTTTTTTTGAGTCAAAAAACAAAGCAAAACCAAGCTGAAGAATGATAATATAGTATTATACATTTTATATGCTGGTTGAAAAATACTGCATAGTGCTTCATATTGCTTGTGAGTTCTTCATAATTAATACTATAAACATGTCCATGCTAATGATAAACCTTTAATTCAGGATAATGGCTATATCTGAGTAGGGAGCAAGGGAAGGGCCTAAGGGCCTATACTGATGAATTTCTATCCTCCCTCCAGTTACTTAAGTGTAGCAAAATGTTAGATTTGATAAAGATTCAGATCAGATGGTGAATAATAGAGGTGTTTAATTTATACTATATTAACTGTTAATTAAATATAAGACGTAAGTATAACATAGGCTTCCCTGGTAGCTCAGCTGGTAAAGAATCCATCTGCAATGCAGGAGACCCTGGTTCGAATCCTGGATCTGGAAGATTCCCCTGGAGAAGGGATAGGCTATGCACTTCAGTATTTATGGGCTTCCCTGGTGGCTCAGATGGTAAAGAATCTGCCTGCAATGTGGGTGACCTGGGTTTGATCCCTGGGTTGGGACGATCCACTGGAGGAGGGCATGGCAACCCATTCTAGTATTCTTGCCTGGAGAATCCTCATGGACAGAATAGACTGGTGGGCTACAGTCCATGGGGTTGTAAAGAATCGGATATGACTGAGCAACTAAGCACAGCACAGCATATGTAATACTTTTTTGTATGTTTGGTATATTTCGTAAGAAATCATCAAATGGAGCCCCACAGTCAATTAGGATGATTCAACACTGGAAAATATATTAATGTAATTCATTAATTAGTAAATTCAACTGGTAAATTAAAGAAGTGTTTAAGAATATATGAGCAAGAAATGGGTAAGATTTATAAAGGAAACCCACAAAACTTTAACCAAGGACACAAGGCAAGATTGGAATAAACAGAGAAACTACTATGTCCTAAGATAGGACAACTCATATTATAAAATTACCAATCTTCTCCAGGGTGATATGGAAATAATGCAATTCCAGTTGGAACGTTGATTTACTGAGTATTTCAAATTAATAAGTAGAAGGGGAGCAGGACAATTGGCTATCCATGAAGAAAAGAGTAAAGTTTGTCTTATCTTACCCAGCTTATAAAAATAAGTTTTGAATTGATTTAAGAGCCCAATGTCAAAAAAAAAATTATAAAATCATTGGAAGGACATGTGGAAGAAGTCTTTATAAAATCTGGAGTGAGAATTACTTTTCTGAGCACGATACTAGAATCTTTGTCTAACAGACTCACAGAGATAGAGAACAGACTTAGGTTTCCAAGGAGGGCTGGCAAGATGGATTGGGAGGTTGCAGTTAACAAATGTAAAGTATTATATATAGACTGGATAAACAACAAGGCCCTACTGTATAATATATTAGGACTATATAGTATTGTACGGTATAGTACAGTAACATATTCAATATACTGTGATAAATCATAATGGAAAAGAATATGAAAAAGTAGGTACATGTATGTATAAATGAATCACTTTGCTGTACAGCAGAAATTAACACAACATTGTAAATCAAATATACTTCAATTAAAGAAAGAATCATTTTCTATAAGGAAAAGATTGACAGATTTAACTCTATAAAAATGAAAAAATTTTAGTACACTTTAAGACAGATTAACCATGACCAACCTAGATAGCATATTGAAAAGCAGAGACATTACTTTGCCAACAAAGGTCCATCTAGTCAAGGCTATGGTTTTTCCAGTGGTCACGTATGGATGTGAGAGTTGGACTGTGAAGAAAGCTGAGCGCTGAAGAATTGATGCTTTTGAACCGTGGTGTTGGAGAAGACTCTTGAGAGTCCCCTGGACTGCAAGGAGATCCAACCAGTCCATTCTAAAGGAGATCAGCCCTGGGATTTCTTTGGAAGGAATGATGCTAAAGCTGAAACTCCAATACTTTGGCCACTTCATGCAAAGAGTTGACTCATTGGAAAAGACTCTGATGGTGGGAGGGATTGGGGGCAGGAGGAGAAGGGGACGACAGAGGATGAGATGGCTGGATGGCATCACTGACTCGATGGACATGAGTTTGAGCGAACTCCGGGAGTTGGTGATGGACAGGGAGGCCTGGCATGCTGCGATTCATGGGGTCGCAAAGAGTCGGACACGACTGAGCGACTGAACTGAACTGAACTGAAGACAGATTAAAACAAAACAAAATGAAAAAGAGTAGAGGTAGAGTAGAAGAAAATAATCACTGCAGATAAATGATTCCTGTCAGTTCTGGTCAATAAACTCCTATAAACTGCTAACATTTATCAGGCATTTCTCTCTATGTCTGGCATTATTCTAAGTGCTTTTTAATTTTAAGCCATTCAAAATCCCACAGTAGCCCTATGGGATAGGTTCTAGCCTTATCATTTTATAGGTGAGGAAACAAGTACAGAGAGCTTAATTAACTTCTCCAGTATCATGTATCTGCTAAGGGTCAGAGATGGAATTTGAATCCAGTTGGGTTGGCTCCAGCTTCTAGTCTCTAAACTACTCTCCTGCTTATAAACCAAAAAAAAAAAAAACACACACACCAAAAAACCCCCAAGAGAACAATAAACAAAAGAAAAAAGTAGAAATTTCACAGAGGAAAAATACAGTGGTTTACAAATGTGTGAAAATATGCTCAACCTCATGAGTCATTCAAGAAAAGAAAAATAAAAGAACATGAAATGTTACCTTTTGCCCTCTAGAGTGGCTAAAAATAAATTTTTTTTAAGATTGTAATATGGAGATAACATGAAAACTAAAGAATTAAAGTATGGTAATTGGTAAGGATTTGTAAATATTGACACATACTTTGGTGGTGCAAAATAGGTGGCTTTGATGTTTTAAGGAAGGTGGTTTGGCAGTATTAAAGTGAAATTCACACACCTTTAGATTAGCAATTTACTTTTTGGAATTTAGTTAACTATTCTTTCAGCAGTATACACAGATGTGATACAGTTATACAGTAGTGTGACTGAAAAATTAGCAATAGTGCAGTAGATCTATACATTATGGGAAAATATCCAAAGCAGAGCATATATTTGGGTTAAAGAAATGCACACATCTGTGTCAAGAGCAAGCCCATCTGTATACGCTCTCTGACTAGTACTTTCCTAAGAGTCTCTGTGGTGGCTTTCTTGAATGCCCCTGACTTTTCTAGTCTTGCCTTCAGTCTTAGTCCCTCCTTGTGAGGAATTAGTATTAAGTGGCTGCTGGGATCACCTGTTCTTAAGCCCCTCTGGACACAAGGATTCCTTCTTCAGCGTATATTAGTCTGCCCCATGTCTAGCAGATTGTCTTCAATGTTGCTAGTAAATGTTTGTACCTTTGCCCCAGTTCCATTCCCACTGCTGATGTAGGTTTGCTCACATAGATGTATTTTTATTTCCTGGATTGTTTCGATAAGATAATAGGAGAGAGACAGCTGGAAATATGTGTTCAAGGCACCATATTTCGTCTAATGTTTTTCACACCTTTTCCCCTCTTCCATTTCCTCTAACTACTTAGGGATATTTTGGAAAGTGTAATGTCAAATAATTAAGCATTGGGAAGAGTGTATATCTGGAATTTTGCCAGAACCAATTAAAAAAGAAAAGTTTTTTTTTTTTTTAAAGCAAAGTTTTGATAAAGAAAGTGATAGTGTGTGATAAAAATGAATGAAAACTTGTTTAAGGAACACAGTTTATTTTGCATAGTTAAAATGGACTTATTTATCTGTCCACTTAGGACTGTGCAAGGATTTTAATTGAATACAGCTCTTTTACTGTACCTGAGGGGACAGTCTGCACTAGAAGAATAAAAGGTTCAGACTGTGATAACCAGTGGCTAAAACAGGTCTATTTTTAAAGAGCATGTGGTTTGTGGTGATTATGATTCAATAAAGCCAGCAGGAAGCAAGGAGATGGAAATGGTCCTAATGAAGACAAGAAAGTGTTGTCACTCATTAATGGGGAGCATATCCATCAACCTCACAAATAATCAGAAATATTAAAATCATAACTGAAAGAGAATATGGGGAACTCTGCATTAAAAAAGTAAGTTCATGTTTGTATATTTCAGCTGAGTCTACAATGTGCTTTCACATATATTACCTCAGGATCCTTACAACCATCCACGTAAGGTGTAGAGTGTATTATTATCCCTACTGTGTAGAAGAAGAAATTGCTACTCAAGTGGTTAAATGATTTGAATAAGGTCATACATTTAGTTATTAGAAATAAAATAAGTTTTGTTTTTTTTTTTAACTAAGAAACCTTCAGCAGCTTTAGGGCTAGATTAATACATGGTGATATTTTTGCACATTACTAATTTTTTTCACAGAAAAGACCAAACTAATGTAATTAGTTGAACTTTCATAATATTTCCACTGATAACTCAGTCACAATGACAGACCCTGAAATTGGCCATCAATTCTGAAATTCCTAAAAAAGCTAGGAGACATACCATACTTCTTTTCCCCAGCCTAAGAGAACCTAGTAAAGTGAAAGAGAGCATAGGCTTATATGCTAATTCAAAGTGTGGTATTTTATTCTTCACCTATTTATTTTTCATTTTGTTGATTTTCTTGGGAATATATGTTTGTAGGTGAACAGGAGTAAGCTGGGAACATTTGGTTAACAAGCATTTATTGGAGATCCATTATGTACATATCAAATAAAGAAATGTACATAACACTTAATAAAGCATGTGGGGTGATTTAAGAGAAAAAAGAAGTAGTCATGATTCCTGAGAAATGTATAATGTAAATACGTAGAAATAAAATGAAGAACAAACACAAGATGATATATGGAGAACTGTGAAATAATTTAGAACATATACATCACTAATAAGAGAAACAGTAAATGATTAAAGCAGAACTGGGCCAGTCTTAGAATGTTGAACAAAATTTTCAAATTGTTTTAGTCTAGGATTAATTGAGATGAGAGAGATTGATTTCTTTGGTGTGGCAGGAAGCATGGGGGACTGGGGAGGGATGGTAAGTACAAAGGGATTGCCAGAAAGATAAACACATATCTCTAGTTACTTGGAAAGTGATTTAAAGAAGTGAATCTGGAAAGACAAATTTAAATACACAATCTGTAACTTAGTTTTTCTTTTTACACAAATCCTTTAAAAATGTTAGGGAAGGCTTGTTGTTTGAGAAGAACCATGTATCTGTTCTTCATGAAAAAGTTTGGAACTTGTTTTTTGATACTGATGATAATGGGGACCAGAGCTTAAATAAAACACCGGTAGCCAATATTTATATATAATATATACATAATCACATACTTAACAGATTAGTGAAAAATACAAATGTCTTATTTCTCTAAGCTGACAAGTAGTTGAAACAGCATGGACACTTTTTGGACTATATGTATAAATACTTTGGATATGCAGGTGCAGGTAAAAGAGGCAGTTATGATAAGCTCTTGACTTGGAGTCAGTGGCCTAGATTTCATATCTTGGCTCTAATACTTAATATTTATCTATAACTTTGGGTAAGTTGCCTAGACATATTCAAAGTCGATGTTATAGGTTTCTGTGAGGATCAAATAAGACAATGCATGTAAAATTACCTGGCATATTGTGGACACTCAATGCATTTTTCTATTTTTGTTGTTTTCCGTAAGAAGTGATGGGTCTTTATAGAGAATGTTGTAAGACCTGGGTGGGACCAGCGATGAATATGGAACATCTCTCAGGTATGAAGCATGTCTTTTTTTATCCTTTCCATAGAAGCATTCAGTATGCTTCAGACATCTAAACATTTCCTGTTTTCTGGAAATAGTGTAGGTGGAAATAGGGCTTCTCAGAGCCAATCACAAGGATTGACTTTTTACTGCACAGGGCAAACATTTATAGAAAGTAGCTCCTTCCCCCTATAGAACTTAGTTTATTGTAGAAAATTTTGAATATCCAGAATGTGAAGACCATCTGTAATCACACTAGCCAGAGAAAACTATTTTGGTGTATTTTCTTCCAGTCTCTTTTACATCTAAATTGGAATCAACCATACATAGTTTTTGTAACCTGATTTTCATCTTGCACTATCCAAAGCATATTCTTATGTCATTGTACATAAGAATTTTTAAAAACATAAAAAATGTTGTTTCTTCAATGGAAGAAAACCCAAAGGAAACCATTTTTTGAATGGTTATGTAGTTTTCTGTAGTACAGCTCTATTAATAATTCATCTAACCTTTTCCTTTATTTCTGAGGCTGTTTAGAATATTTGCCATAATACATATCACTATAATGATATATAAATCCCTGATTTCTTTAAAATAGCTTTAAAGAAATGGAATTATTATTTCAAAAATTAAACACCCCCCAAAAAAATTAAAACCCCTAAGGCAATGGCACCCCACTCCAGTACTTTTGCCTAGAAAATCCCATGGACAGAGGAGCCTGGTAGGCTGCAGTCCATGGGGTCATTAGAGTGGGACACGACTGAGCAATTTCACTTTCACTTTTCACTTTCATGCACTGGAGAAGGAAATGGCAACCCACTCCAGTGTTCTTGCCTGGAGAATCCCAGGGACGGGGAAGCCTGGTGGGCTGCCATCTATGGGGTCACACAGAGTCGAACACGACTGAAGTGACTTAGCAGCAGCAGCAGCAGCAGCAGCAGCAAGCCTCTTAACTCATATTGAAAAAAATTATCCTATAGCAAGGTTGTACTCCTGTTATCAATGAATGAGACTCAATATTTCCTAGAACCCTAAGCATATCTATGAAGGCTTCCTTCACAAGTGATTTTCACACCTATCTGTTCTGAATAATTTCTGGAAACCTTTACTAATGGTCATTTACTAAAAATCATCGCTATTGTAGACTTTTCATTTCTTGTTTATTTTCATTATAATTTGCATGTTTTCTTTTAAAAACAGCAAACCAGTAAAAGTGCTAATAAAACTAAAATGGAGATTTTTAATTTCTTAGGCAAAATTGAGACAGGCTGACAAATTCAGACTTGTGGGAAGAAACTGGATGGATGGTTGCCTGGGAAATATTTTATGAGTCATTGCTTTTAAAACCTCCCAAGTCAGGAAGAAGGCGCTGATTAGTTGGAATGGGCGATCATATTCCCATTTCATATATTTCTAGAAATAGCACAATTTTGTGCATGTGTTACATGGTCCAAAATTAATTGATGATAAAAATCACAAGATTAACTGCTTTAGGCAAATTTGGCCCCCTGATCTAGTCATGAACCTCTGTTAAGTAGGGTGAACACCATGTTTGTTTTTACCTGTGTATATGTCTGTCTCCTTGATTGTTTCGTGGAGTTCCTTGAGATAGAGAATGAATGTTTTCATTTTGTTTTACACCTAGGACTGGAGAACAATATCTGTAATAAAATCATGCAGATGAATGATTACTTGATGGCTGACTAGTAAAGAACTTTTTGAGCATAATAGAAATGGAAGAAAACCCAAAGGAAATCATTAAAAGATTTGAATATAATAAATTTTAAAATGTGTCTATACTACCCTCTCCTCCATAAACATTCAAACTCATAAACAAACTTACATGAAGAGAAACTAATAGGGAAAAATAGTTTCAATAAATTTGACAGCAAGAGATTTAATGCCTTTACTGTATAAAGGACTCATAAAAATCAATAAGAAAACTATTGAGTCCAATAGTTAAATGGACAAAGGACAAGAATACATATTTCACCAAAGGGAAAGTAGAAATTAATAAATATTAAAAATGCCTAACCTTACTTTTTTTCAATTTTTTAAATTGTGGTAAAATACACATAATATTTATCATCTTAATCATTTTTAAGTGAACAGTTCAGTGATCAACAGTTTTAATTGAAGAAGTGCAGAACAAAATCAGATCTCATTTTTGATCATTAAGTGAAAAAAACTTTTTTAAAAAGAAAATGATAATAAATCTAGCAAAAGCAGAGTGTATATGAATGTATTTTAGTACAAGCTTTCTGGAAAGCAATTTGGTACTATGTATCAAAATCTTAAAAGATGTTTATACTCTTTGACACAAGAGTCCCACTTTTACAGATTTATTCTAAGGAAACAATCTGAAATGTGAATAAAGATGTTTATAATACTTGGTGCTATTTATGTTAACAAATTACTAGAAAAATGAAAAAAAATTCAAGTGAGAGGTAATTAAATACATTTAGGCCAGATAATAGATGCTTTATATATCATTTAACATAATGTTTATGGAAAAAAATTTTAATAACATGGCAAAACATGTAGAATTTCAAGTGAACATGTTTATAAAGTAGACATTCATGCACACTTGGTTATATGCATGGAAAAATTACTAGAAAGAAAGAAATATACCAGTCCATTAGCAAGAACTACTTCTGGATAGTGGAATTACCAATGATTTCTCCTTCATATTCTGTGTATTTTTGAGCTTTTAACAATGATAATGTATTGCAAATGTAACTTGAAGTTAGCAGTGGAGATTTATCTTAGAGAAGAAAGGTTAAAGAAAAGCCAGGAATAGGAACTCTCCTGGTGGTCCAGTGGCTAAGACTCTGTGCTCGAGGGGGTCTGGGGTTCGATCCCTGGCCAGGAAACTAGATCCTACATGCCACAATTAATAAGAGTTCACATGCATCAGTGAAGACTGAACATCCTGAGTGCTGCAACTAAGATCTGCCCCAGCAAAGAAATAAATATTCTTAAAGAGACAAAGAAGAAGAAAGAAAAGCAAGGAATAAGCAAAAAGGTAGAGGATTTGAGTACATTTGAAAGCTATGTGCTGTGGGAAAGAGTTAATGAGGGAAAGGGAAAGGTTCCGAGGACAGACTCTCACTGGGGCTGAGGTCCAAGGGCATAGGGTTGGGTGAGACCCGAGGGGGCAACCTCTTCTACTGGGGTGTGAAGGAAGATACAGAAGAGTTAGTCAGTAGGACTAAGGAATAAGGAAATGGAGAGATTCTTGCTTGATGACTTCTTTTTCCCTGAAGGATAAACAAGTGAGATTCTCTGTTGGGCTCTCCTATGAGACTTGAGAAAAGTGTGAAGCTTTGAATTTGCTACTGAGCAGAAAGGAAGGAGTGTGTGTGTAATTTCCCTCCCAAACCCACTCTTTACTCTTATTCTTCTGATCAACGGTTGGCCCCAGTGAACCAAGACAAAAATCTGGAAATTATCTTCCCCACTCCTATTGCTCAGCAGAGTTCTCACACTTCAACCTCTTTCATGTCTATGGAACCAGTCTTCTCTCCAACTCTTCTCCATCTTTTTGTTGCTGCAGTAGATTCCAAACTAGTCTCTCTAGGCTCATTTGTCTCTCCTCATTCCCAATGCATCCATCATACTGTTTCCAGATCCATCTTTCAAAAACCCAATAATATATTTTGTCATGACTATTCAAAATACTTTAAGGTCTTCAGTGGCTGAGGAGCACTCACCTACAGGACTTGGTGACTGAAGAACATGGAGTGGGTGGAAGGAAGGACTGTAAGATGATTCTTAGGTCATACAACTGGAGTGGTAGCTATAGAAAGTTACAGAAACAACCATTTTTTAAAAAGATGGTAAATTCCCACTTTGCTGTTGTTTTGGGTAACAGTTGTATTTTAAAAAATGCATTTGAGGAAACATGTCATAATTTTTTAATCCTCTAGGTTTTTGCATGCACCATTTCCTCTACCAGAAACATTCCTCACTCCCTTCTTCACTTGGCTGCTGCTGCTGCTGCTAAGTCTCTTCAGTCATGTCCGACTCTGTGCGACCCCATAGACGGCAGCCCACCAGGCTCCCCTGTCCCTGGGATTCTCCAGGCAAGAACACTGGAGTGGGTTGCCATTTCCTTCTCCAATGCATGAAAGTGAAAGTGAAAATGAAGTCACTCAGTTGTGTCCGACTCTTCGTGACGTCATGGACTGCGGCCCACCAGGCTCCTCTGCCCATGGGGTTTTCCAGGCAAGAGTACTGGAGTGGGGTACCATTGCCTTCTCTGTCTTCACTTGGCTAATACTTAATATAAAGACAAATGTTGTAAAAGCATTTCTGTATCATCAACTTTACACTAAATGCCTTACATTTAATCCTCACATGTGTATGTTTGTTGCTTCCTTTTCTTTGCTAAACTGTGAGCTCCCTGAGGGCAGGAAGGATTCCTTACATTCCTGAACCCTCAATCCAGAGCACAGTGCCCAGTATTCAGTAGGAGCTCGGTAACTGTTGAATAAATGGAGGCATGAGAAAACCTAATGTGTTATATGATGGTTGAGGCCAGAAAATAGAGGATCTGGGCTAAACCTGTGCAGGAAGATTGGGGTCAGATCATGAAGACTGCTATATGCTAGGTTTAGAAATTTGCAAGCAGCAGTCATAAAATCCTTTATTCTTTTCACAACTATGAATATTACATTCTTCAAGTCTCAAACTCTGTAATGGGGACACTAACCAGAGGTGTGCTAGTATATGTTTAACAGCTTCTTCCTTCCCTTTCCCTGCCCAAAGCTCTGATTTGTTTTGTGTTTTGATTCCCATGGTATACATGCTTCTGTCACAGCCAGTCTTTAAAAAATTATATATATATACATATATAATTGAAATAGTTATATACAATGTTATATTAGTTTCAGGTATGCCACATAGTGATTTGACATTGGCATACATTATGAAATAATCACTACAATAAGTTTAGTAAACATCTGTCTCCATACAAAATTATTACAATATTATTGACCATATTTCTTATCTGTCACAACCAGTTTCAAGCTACCAATGCGATGTTACTACTGAATATGGATGTAGAAAGAGATGCACAGTATTATACCATTAAAAAGTATTCTCCCCACACATTACAATAGACACAAATGACTTGAGCACAGTATGTAAATGTAGTCTGTATGTATTTACACAGTATGTAAATGTAGCAAAATAATTAGGAAATTATGAATTTTGAGTGTTTATTACATTTGATTTTAATATGTCTTTACGTTTATATACACAGAAAGACTATACAAAAAAGAACTTCATTACCCAGATAACCATGATGGTATGATCAGTCGCATAGAGCCAGACATCCTGGAATGTGAAGTCAAGTGGGCCCTAGAAAGCATCGCTACAAAGCTAGTGGAGGTGATGGAATTCCAGCTGAACTATTTCAAATCCTGAAAGATGATGCTGTGAAAGTGCTGCACTCAATATATAAGCAAATCTGGAAAAACTCAGCAGTGGCCACAGGACTGGAAAAGGTCAGTTTTCATTCCAATCCCAAAGAAAGGCAATGCCAAAGAATGTTCAAACTACTGCACAATTGCACTCATCTCACATGCTAGCAAAGTAATACTCAAAATTCTCCAAGTCAAGCTTCAACAATACATGAACCGTGAACTTCCAGATGTTCAAGCTGGATTTAGAAAAGGCAGAGGAACCAGAGATCAAATTGCCAACATCGGCTGGATTATCGAAAAAGTGAGAGTTTCAGAAAGACATCTACTTCTGCTTTATTGACTATGCCAAAGCCTCTGACTGGGTGGATCACAACAAACTGTGGACAATTCTTAAAGAGATGGGAATACCAGACCACCTGACCTGCCTCCTGAGAAATATGTATGCAGGTTAAGAAGCAACAGTTAGAACTGGACATGAACAACAGACTGGTTCCAAATCGGGAAAGGTGTACGTCAAGGTTGTATATTGTCACCCTGCTTATTTAACTTATATGCAGAGTACATCATGTGAAATACCGGGCTGGATGAAGCACAAGCTGGAATCAAGATTGCTCGGAGAAATATCAATAACCTCAGGTATGCAGATGACACCACCCTTATGGCAGAAAGCAAAGAAGAACTATAAGAGCCTCTTGATGAAAGTGAAAGAGGAGAGTGACAAAGTTGGCTTAAAACTCAACATTTAGAAAACTAAGATCATGGCATCTGGTCCCATCACTTCATGGCAAATAGATGGAGAAACAGTGGAAATAGTGAGAGACTTTATTTTTTAGGGCCCCCAAATCACTGTAGATGGTGACTGCAGCCATGAAATTCAAAGATGCTTATTCCTTGGAAGAAAAGCTATGACCAACCTAGATAGCATATTAAAAAGTAAAGACATTACTTTGCTAGCAAAGGTCCACCTAGTCAAAGCTATGGTTTTTCCAGTAGTCATGTATGGATGTGAGAGTTGGACTATAAAGAAAGCTGAGCACTGAAGAATTGATGCTTTTGAACTGTGGTGTTGGAGAAGACTCTTGAGAGTCCCTTGGACTGCAAGGAGATCCAACCAGTCCATCCTAAAGGAAATCAGTCCTGACCATTCATTGGAAGGACTGATGCTGAAGCTGAAACTTCAATACTTTGGCCACCTGATGTGGAGAACCAACTCACTGGAAAAGACCCTGATGCTGGGAAAGATGATTAAAGGTGGGAGGAGAAGGGGATGACAGAGGATGAGCTGGTTGGATGGTGTCACTGACATGATGGATATGAATTTGAGTAGGCTGTGGGAGTTGGTGATGGACAGGGAAGCCTGGCATGCTGCAGTCCATGGGTTGCAGAGTCAGACACAACTGAGCCACTGAACTGAACTGAACTTTGTATAATTTAATTTTTACTAATAACTGTGTTTAACAGTTGCCTTACAGAATTCCTTAAATTTTAACAATTGGCTGTCTTGAGCAGATAGGAGCCTACTCCTCCACACCATTGTCATTACTTTCTTTCCCTACAGGTCCTTCCAGCCAAATCTCCTGGGACCAGTCTTTCTTTTTCCTAAGCAGGGCACTTATTAGAAGCTCTGGGTCAGTAGCTTTTTGAGGTAGCATTAACTCTCTCATTATGTTACTACTAATCTTTGTGATCGAGGTCCTCAGTTTGTTTGCAACAACCAAGGAGTCATGGATACAACCATCCCTCCAGACAGTGCTTTTTGTCCTGAATACTGGTTTCTCTCTGACACCTTCTTTACTCAGGGTTTTTGAGTTATGTAAGTTCTGCTCTTTAAAATGGGGCACCATTCATATATGGACTGCTTGCCTGGCAATCACATGCTATATTGCTTTCTGTTGCTCACCTGCCCTGCTACTGCTTGAACATGTGCCCTGGCATGTGGACTTGCTTTGGCTCTACTTCTTGGTTCTTCTATCCTGCATATGCTCTTTCTTTGGGATCTACCTTTCGACTCAAGGTTCCTTTTGCTTCAGTAACTGAAACCTGGCCTTATTCCATGATCTGATTATAGGGCTGTCTGGCTTCCTGGCTTTGGCCTTGCCAACCACAACTCAAATTCAAATGCTGATAAAGAATAGCATGAGAAAATGAGCTGATTTAAGCAGGTATTACTATTTTAGTGTGATTAACATCTGCCAGTAGTGGCAAAAACCACCCCTCTCTTGCTTCTAAACAACTCCTGAAGATTCAAGAATGCTGAGAGTTCTGAAGGGGGCCTAGGTTAAAATAATGGAGCAACTGAATTCAACAAATGGTGGCTCCTCCTCAGCTTTCAGTTCAAAGAAGTTTCCGAAGAGACTGAGTAAACATTGGGTCCTTTATCAATTGAGCTTCTCCTTGCTGCTGCCCAGAGGGAGGACGCGTGGGATAAATCTAGGCTAAGCACTAGATGGTTTTGAAATGCACAGGCTTATCCTTTTCTATAATAATGCAATTATATCTTAGGGATATAAATTCTCTGAGACTCATTTCATTCAGCATAAAATAAAGGTAATAACACCCATTTCATAAGGTATTATAAGGATTAAATGTGTATGAAATGCTTAACATAGGACTTAACATATAGTATTAGGCTCTTTGAACCTAATAAAATCAAGGTTCTTCATTAAGAAAAGGGGCTTGGCATTTTTCTTTTTGTTCAATTGATATTATCACCAATAGTGATACAGAACTAAGGTGAATAGATTTCCGCCTTGAATATTCTTGAATGATTTAGGAAACTTGCAATTTGCAGAAAACTGCAAGGGAAAAAGCATGCTAAAAAATTCAGTTGGTTCTCTCAAAGGGAATAAAAACTTGTAGTTGTTAGTACAGGACTCATGCTATTGGTTGGAGGTGAGGACTTACTCCTGTGCCTCAGGTTTCACTGATGCTCCACCCCTGCTTTGAGGCAACTGAGGGCAGTTCCCAGCCCAGGAAAGGTTTCTGCGCTTATCACTGAACAGAGAGAGAGAAAGAAAGTGAAGTCTTTCAGTTGTGTCCTATTCTTGGGAACCCAAGAAGTCTTTCAGTCGTGTCCTACCCTTGCCTCCCAGGCTCCTCTGTCCATGAAATTTTCCAGGCAAGAGTACTGGAGTGTATACTTCTCAAGGGGATATATCTCCAGGGGATATTCCCGACCTAGGGATTGAACCCGGGTCTCAGACACTTTATTGACTGAGCCATCTGAACAGAGAGAATCCTTATTAACTCAAAGATTGATATTCCCACATTCCAGGAGAGCAGTTACATTTAATGAGATACTGAATATCTGTCCTGGAATAGAAAGTTGATTTTCTGAAGAATATTTTGATTCTCAGACTATTTCCATAGAAGGAGAATTATTAATACCTTAAACTTTTTCCTGGACAAGGTAGGGTTAGTAACAAATATTCCAAGAAATAAACAACTGAGTGAAGTTAGAGTGCTTTCTGAATCTTACCTTCTTACTGAAGAAAAGATGCCCAGCAGGGTCAGCTTTGTGGGCATGTGATGTGTACCCACAAAGAACTGCACTTAGAGGGGCTCTGTACTTTTATGCTGTTGCCATCTTGGAATTCTCAGTTTTGAGCAGGAAGCCCCGCATTTTCATTTTTCACTGGGCCCAGCAAATGGTAGAGCCAGGCCTGATGGCAAGAGAGGTGAAGAAAGTCTTCCTGAAGAGTTTTTTTTTTTTCTTTTTCCTGGAGCACTGCAAGAATGCACCAGAGGAACACTGAGAACATGCCTTTTAAAAAGTTATAATTTTTATTTATCCATCCAGGCAAGAGTAAACTGAGAATATGGTAATCACAAGTAGTGTTATAAACATCCAAGTGTGTGTAATAACTAACATTTATATGGTGCTCATTCGGAGAAGGCAATGGCACCCCACTCCAGTACTTTTGCCTAGAAAACCCCATGGATGGAGGAGCCTGGTAGGCTGCAGTCCATGGGGTCGCTAGAATCGGACATGACTGAGCAACTTCACTTTCACTTTTCACTTTCATGCATTGGAGAAGGAAATGGCAACCCACTCCGGTGTTCTTGCCTGGAGAATCCCAGGGACGGGGAAGCCTGATGGGCTGCCGTCTATGGGGTCGCACAGAGTTGGACACGACTGAAGCGACTTAGCAGCAGCAGCAGGTGCTCATTACTATGTGCCAGGCTTTGTATACATTAACTCTCTTAATTATCATTGTATCCCCATTTTGCAGTTGAGAATATGAGGCACAGAGAGGGTGAAAAATAACATCAAAGATCACATGGGTAAGTAAGTAGAAAAGCCTAGATATAATCCAAAGCAGTGTGGCTTCAGAATGTTTTTAGTGTAATGTGTCTTCTTTCTATTAAATGGAATTATGACATTGGTTTGCTGAGAGATGCTTTGCACTATTTCTTTTTATTCTGGTTATTATTTTTGAATTCAGGGAAAAGTGATGAGCTAGGGCCATTTAAAGGCCTAAGCCAACATGCACTTGGATGCTAATAGTGAAATGCACCATAGGGCAAACACATCTTTTCCTTTGGAACATCAGCTACTGACTGTTTTATGAAGGGAAAAGTACTGAACATATCACACTTCAGTGTCTCATGACTGACATTTGATTTTGACTTAAAAGATTTTTAACTACACTACTAAGCTTACATGCTAGAGACCACATGCTCATTCTTGGATGTTTATACTCTACTTTATTCCTGTCAAGGAATTGGAGATTTGGCTCATATTTGTTGGATATGTTAAATGAGCCTGTGAAACCATATTTAAATTAAAGTGTCTTTCCTTGATTTCATTTTTTAAAATCTATGTAGCCATCAAAGCATATGGGTTTAAAGGATGGGCTCAAGTATCCTGTGGCTACTTTTCTGGCCCTGAGATTTGCTTCTGTATTAAGGATAATAAAAACACAACTACATGGCTGCCGTGAGACTAGGAAGTACCTAGCACTTCTCAGTACATGGTTAACACTCAGTATAGATGAATCCATTCAGTTCAGTTGCTCAGTCATGTCTGACTCTTTGTGACCCCATGGACTGCAGCACGCCAGGCTTCCCTGTCCATCACCAACTCCCAGATCGTGCCTAAACTCATGTCCATGGAGTCGGTGACGCCATAATTGATTTATAAAAACTGATATAGAATAGTGCAATTATATCTTAGGGATATAAATTCTCTGAGACTCCTTTCATTCAGCATAAAATAAAGGTAATAACACTCATTTCATAAGGTATTATAAGGATTAAATGCATATGAAATGCTTAGCATAGGACCTAACATATAGTAAGTTCTTACTAAGTGGGAACTTCTATTTTTCTATTTGAACTTTTTGTCTGTAATGTAGGTCTAGGTCATTTCACAATAGAATTTTGGACCCAGTATAAAACCATTCTATTTTTAATAATATTTTCACCTTTTTCTTCTTTGTAGGACACATTCTGTTAGGAGAATGAGATATATATTGGTTTTTACTGTGCAGCGATACTTTTTTGTAGTAACTATGCATTTTAAAAATACCCTTTGGAAAGATATGTTGGTCTTTTTCCAACAGTCCTCTTAAAAAGGGCTATTAAAATAATGCATAGAAGAAATAATGTTCATTCATTATTAATACCTTGTAGTAGTGATTATATCAGCTCAGCCTGGCCATCGACCAGCCCTTAGAGCCCTTGCTTCAAGCAGAGCTCAGGGAGCAGACAACAGAGGGAAGGTAAAGAGCACATCTTCTCCTATAAGCTCCAGATCTTGCTTCTGTACCTTCCACTCTTCTCCATTGGCTCCTTTCTTTCCTTCCACCAATATGCAGGGGTGTATTCCACCTCACAAACAAGAAACAGAACCATTTTCCTCTCAGACTTGTCACTCCATTGAAGTACTATTTCATCTTTCCCTTCTCTTTGACTGTTGAGCTTCAGCTAAAATTGGGTTTCACTTCCTTAACATTTCCCACTCTTAACTCCTTTCTTTCACTGTCTTTCACCATTAGGACTTTCCAGAAATCTTAAGAACCCTGAAAGCATTCAGTTCAGTTCAGTTCAGTTGCTCAGTCATGTCTGACTCTTTGCAACCCCATGAACCACAGCATGCCAGGCCTCCCTGTCCATCACCAACTCCCAGAGTCTACCCAAACCCATGTCCATTGAGTCGGTGATGCCATCCAACCATCTCATCCTCTGTCATCCCCTTCTCCTCCTGCCCTCAATCTTCCCCAGCATCAGGGTCTTTTCAAATGAGTCAGCTCTTCGCATCCGGGGGCCAAAGTATTGGAGCATTAAGAACCTCTTAATCACCAAGGTGTTTGACCTTTTCTTAGTCTTCATTTTTCTTATATACATTATGATACTGTTGAAGTCTTGATATTTTATTAGAGTCTGGGACATTGGTTGTCCCTAATTTTTTGACTTTTGATTTGCTCATAGAAAATGGCAGTGATACACACTTTGCATCATTGCAGTAATAACTAATGATGTTAAGCATCTTTTCATATTCCTGTATGTTATTTCCATTTTTTGATTGAGTTATTTGTTTGTTTTATATTAAGCTGTATGAGCTGTTTGTCTACTTTGGAGATCAATCCCTTCTTGGTAGCATTGTTTGAAAATATTTTCTCCAGCAATAGGTTGTCTCTTATTTTGTTTATGGTTTACTTTGCTGTGCAAAAGCTTTTAAATTGAATCAGGTCCTTTTGTTTGTTTCCTTTTATTTCCATTACTGCAAGAGATGGATTTGGCAAAACTAATACAATTATGTAAAGTTTAAAAATAAAATATAATTAAAAAAACATTAAAAAAAAAGAAAATACACATCATAAAAAAATATATATATTTCTGTGATTTCTGTCATAGTGTTCTGCCTATGTTTTTCTCTAGGAGTTTTATAGTATCTGGTCTTATATTTAGCTTTTTAATTCATTTTGAGTTTATTTTTTCATGTGGTGTTAGAGAATGTTCTGATTTCATTCTTCTACATGTAGCTGTCCAGTTTTCCCAGCATCACTTATTAAAGAGACTGTCTTTTCTCCATTGTATATTCTTGCCTCCTTTGTCATAGATTAATTACCACAAGTGTGTGGGTTTATTTCTGGGTTTTATCTTCTGTTCCACTGATTTATATGCCTGTTTTTGTGCATTACCATACTGCTTTGATAACTGTAGCTTTGTAGTGTAGTCTGAAGTCAGGGAGCATGATTCCTCCAGCTCTGTTCTTCTTGCTAAAGATTGTTTTGGCTATTTGGGTTATTTAGTGTTTCCATATAAATTAAAATTGTTTTGTTCTAGTTCTGTGAAAAATACCATCGGTAATTTGATAGGGATTGCACTGAGTTTATAATTCTTCCATTGCAAAAACATGGTATATCTTTCTATTTGTGTCATATACAGATTTCTTTATATCTTCAAACACATTTCTTACCACCTTTACAAGACTGAAAGATTCTTGAAGGTAGTGACCCATGTATTTATTATTTATCCCAGTACCCCAATGACATCTTAGAGAATATCTTATAAATAGTAACTGCACAATAAATGTTGGAGGATTTTTCATAACTGAGGATGGCTGAAGGATTGAAAACACTTTATTGTATTTGTAAAATATGTGACTTTTCCTGATTGTGGTATATGCAGCCTTCTTCATATACATAAGGTTGAGGAATTATTTTCTTTGTATTTAGGATGCTTAATCTCTTATATAAATAACTTTATTTGTGATCTCTAGAGATATTTCTCATTGCCTAAGTACCAGAAGCTGTTGGTTGTAGTGGATTTGTAATTGTTTGATGATCACCTTTATAATGTATATACTCATATCTTGAGCAAAAATAGCATAAAGAATCAATGACTATATTATAGAGAAAATAACAAAAGTTTGTTTCTGGAGCATTGCTTCATATTTTTTGACATTTTGTTGAAATAAGGAAACCCAAGCCCTATCTAAGCAATAGGACTCATAAAAACCTGAGAATAATCTTGTTGCAGAGTTAAAGTGAATTAGAAACTGGGCCAAGAGGAGAGCTTTAGTTCAGTTTCAAATATCTGACAAAATTGGGAAATTGGATAGAAGGAGTTTAGGAAATTGTACTGGATGAAAATGTACTGATGTTTTGTATTTGTTCCAACATAAAAGCATCTATTTCCCTCACAGTGAGAGGGATACGTAATGGTCTCAAATCTAATGGAAGTGCTCATTTCCAGGGGTATTGTAGTTTTGAAATGGCTTTGTTTGAGGATTCTGGGTCCAATTTCATATTATTAAACTCTGAAATTACAGAAGCCTTTCTGAAGTATTCTGTGGGCTCCATAATGGCCTCACAGTGCACCGTGAGCTTGTTGTGTACAAAACTTGAAGGGCTTGTTGCAATACAATTCCTTCTGTTACAACCAGTGCCCTGTCTTCGTTTTTGCCTTTCCTATGGACTGTTTCTTTCTCCGATGAGCATCAGAGCTTAGCCTGGATGATGGAGTGGCAGCCACTGAGGTTTCAAAAGCAGGTAATAGGGCAGAGATTTCCCTGGTGGCTCAGATGGTAAAGGATCTGCCTGCAACGCAGGAAACCCGGGTTCAGTCCCTGGGTTGGGATGATCCTCTGGAGAAGGGAATGGCTACCCACGCCACTATTCTGGCCTGGAGAATCCCATGGATAGAGGAACCTGGCCAGCTACATCCATGGGGTTGTAAAGAGTTGGTGAGAGACCACGCACACATGCACGACAAGGTCAGGGTTTGAAGGTAGACTTGTGTTGGAATGCTAATTCTATCACCTAGGAGCTTTGTGGCCCTGGTTCGGTTGTCTAGCTTCTCAAGCGGCATTTTCCCCATCTGCTGAAAGACTGCATCAGCGTGAAGAGCTTAGTCTGGTGCCTGGCCCAGAGAGCACACTCAAAATGCATGCTAGCAGTATCATCAGCAACCAGAAATTGGTTTTTCTTCAAGAAAATAGCCTTGGGTTTATCCTGAGGATGATTTGAAAAAAATCATTGTGTGGATGTGGACATTTTTCTTAGAAACATTTTTAGAGGAAACTTGGTGGTATGTATCTAAAAGGCCTGCCCAACTTTGCCCAAAAGATACACGGTATCAGTGCCTCCAAATAGATACCCTAACGGTGGGAGCCCTAGATACTGTCCACCAAATTCATTGTGGGCAGGAAGAGGATCTATTTTTAAGGGGAGCTAAGAGGACTATAATTGGTTAAAAATAGGATTCTCCTCCATCTTCTCTGTGCTGCTTTTCACCCTCCACTTTTCTATCCACCCCCACTTTTCCTGAATTCCTCTTATCACCTCTGTTCGCTTCCCCCTTCTCTTTCTCTGCTTTAGAATTGGTACATATTGTGAAAGAGAACATACTTGACACCATCCCCAGAAAGTCAGTGGTGGGGGGAATGCATTTTTAATCCTGAACACCTGGCCTCCTTTTATTTGGCTGCCAGAATGGGAAAGTTTTTTGATTATTCAAAAAAAGTCCTCTTGCTGGTGCTCACAAATGACTAAAAAGGTTAATAAATTTCAGACTCTGCTTGGTAATCCAGGGTGATAGAACTCTGCAAACACAGACTTTTCTTTTTAAGTTGAATCTGACATTATGAAAAGCTACCCCTCTCTTCCCACACTCAAAGTATTTATCTAGGCTTTAAACACTGGGTAACAGAAGTGTGGCAAGGGAGCTAACATTAATCGTGGGTCAGCAATGCAGAGAGAGTCTCACTTACATTACCTCATTTAGTGTTCATGACAGCCCCATGGGGAAAGCATCACAATTTCCATATTTCATAGGTGAGACCATGGGGAGCCTTCATTGTGCCCCATCAGAGAGGGACTCACTGCAGTGCAGTGTCCCTAAGCATTGGTGATCCATGAAAAGTTTACCCTTCTTACTGCAATGCCTTGATTCAAATGCCTCTCTGTCCTCCATGCAGTGTCGATTATGACAAGGTGTAGCTCCCAATTCTGTCCACCTTCTGTAGTCAATCAGTTCTTGGGACCATAGTCAAGTGCAGAAACCATCTTTCGTAGGAAATGGTGACGGGAAATTGATATCCCCTTTTCCCAGCAGTATAACCACAACATTTATCTCCTCAAATCTCTTTCCTTTGCTCTGATTCCATAGAGGCAGGTCTGCAAGTCCCTTGGTGTTGGGGTGGTGGAGATAGCAGGGGAGGGGATGAGAGTGGGTGATGTTATCTGTGTGGCTTTCACCTTCCCCTTCCTCAGTCTCCTTTCTGTATGATGGAAGAATAACAGTACTTACCTTTAGACTGTTTTGAAAAGCAAATGAGATAGTTTACACGGTAGGAAGTGCTCTCTATTACCTCCGTTTTCCAGATGGAGAAACTGACACCCAGATGAGTTAGATAACTGCCCAAAGTCACATAGCTAAGTAGTCTTTCAAAATCCATGCTCTTAGCCATTCTCCTATGGTGGGACTTCTCAGTCTTTTTCATATCTTGGCACATGGAAAATTATATTACTCATAAGACATGGGGGGAGAATGAATGGGACTGCTCAAGCCTTGAAGTAGTTGGTCTGTGGAGCTCTGACCACCCCAAGCTCCTGGTCAACTGGTTTTCTGCTACCCAGGCCAAGGATGTTAGTAAATAAGTCTTCCTGGAGAAAATGAAGACTTATCTGGAAAGTTTAGTAAAATTTAGTAGTGAAGGGAAGGGGTGATAGTGGGTGAGAGGGACTGTTTAATTTTCTCTTCTGAAAAATGGAGACCACAAGAATATCTATTTCACAAGGTACTTAAAAACTAAATGATGGGAGGTATAAGGAAAAGCTTTTGTAAAATGTGATAATTTTAGCTTAAGGACAAAGAACAAAATACTTGAAATCATAAGAATGAGTTAGGCATAGTGGTTATAGAGATCAAATGTTTCAACTAACCATTGACTTGGGGAAAGTTACTGTTTAATAGGACAGACCTCCCTCCTTTCCTTCCTTCATCTTAAACCAAATAAAAATGGACATTAGCTTCCTCCAAGGTTTGTTATAAGGTTGAACCTATTTTCATTACGTAACCAGAGCAAGTGGAAATAAGATCAAGAATCCTATAAACCCAAGTAGTCTGGCGTTATCTGAAGAAATGGCATGCCAGGCTGTCTCTATAACATGGGTGTCTCTGGTGAAGATTTGCTGTGACGGGCAAGGCAGTCAGACACAAGCTGGACCCTGAAACAAAGTTTGGTCAGTGGAGGGGAGGGACCATCAGCCAGGTTGTCTCCTCCCAGGGCCTGATGTCCTATGTTGACATTTTCTTTCCTGAGTTTACTGTAAAATTCAAGTAACTTGCACAAATGCATCAATATTTTAAAAGCTACCAATCCTACATATGGAAAAAGAAGGCTTACAATCTTTAGTAATCTTTACTATAACACATATTCATTATTTATGAGCCCTCCAAGGAGAAATTCCCACTGTCTAGAAATCTAAATGCTATACTATGGTGGCTTTGGGATAGTTAGCCACCACACGTTTGCTTTATAAAACCATCACTGAGTGACTTTAGCAGGTTAACTCTAAAAGTCATCATGGCTTTTTGCCTTTCATTATCTGGACCAAGCTAAAGGAGAGAATTTTCTCTGATGTGACATTGTTGTTGTCAGAGTTTTAACCAGATACCCTCCTTGAAATTTGACTCTGATGTTGTAATGCGCATTATTTCTTGGCGAAGCTGACTCATTCTTTGCGGCTGAATGCAAATGTCACCTCCTCTGTGAACCAGTCCCTACACTTTGAGCAGGGTTAACTGGTCTCATGGAACTTGGTATATGCCTCTATTATGGCATCGTTACAACACGGTGTCTTAGCTATTCTTGAGTTTGTTTACCCAATAAACTATGTGCTCCTTGGGGGTAGGGGTGGTATAAGGATGGTTCTTGGTCTAGGAGGCACTTATTTGATGATTGTGGCATTAAAGAGTATATCTGTCATGGACAGAGGAGCCTGGTGGGCTGCCACCTATGGGGTAGCACAGAGTCGGACACGACTGAAGCGACTTAGTGGCAGCAGCTCTCATGGATATTATGTTTAAAATACAGACAAATTTGTGCACTTCTACAAACTCAGAAAAAAAAAATGTTCAAGAGACTGTTGCCATCCAGGTATAGAACTGAGAAAAAAGAAACACCTCAAGAGTTTTAGGAAGTTGTCATCTTAAAATCTCACTAACTGGAAAGATTCAAGAAAGGTCAACAATATGTCAAGATGAATGAGTGAGTTAATGAATAAGTGAAGCTTTTTGTGTTAGTGTGTGTTTGATTTATTCCTATATTTAAAGGTAGAAGCCAGGGAAAAGGAAAGGGAGAGGTTTGATATTTATTGGTTGACCTCTGAGCACTAGGTTGTATATTAGATGATTCGTGTGATGTGATTTTCCTTTGGGTACAACTCCCCTTTTGGTTGGGTCATATTAGCTTCTTTTGTCAAATGGGAAAACTGAATTTTGCAGGTTCAATAATGTGAACTCCATCTAGTAAGTGACTAAACCAGAATCCAAACCCAAGTCTCAAAAAAGTTCTTGTTTCTATTGTTCAGTGGCTAAGTTGTGTGTGACTTTTTGGAACCCCGTGAACTGCAGCACGGCAGGCTTCCCTGTTCCACTGTCACTCAGAGTTTGCTGAAACTCAGAAGGTTCTTAGTGTATGTCTTTGTTGTTGCTGTTTAGTTGCTAAGTTGTGTCTGACTTCTTTGTGACCCCATGGACTGTAGCCTGCCAGGCTCCTCTGTCTGTGGTCTTTTCCAGGCAAGAATACTGGAGTGAGTTGCTATTTCCTTCTCCAGGGGATCTTCCTGACCCAGGGATCAAACCCAGGTCTCCTGTTTGGCAGGCGGATTCTTTACCACTGAGCCAGTAGGGGAGCGCAGTGTATGTCTGTATATATTAAAAAAAAGGTGGGTGGGGAAAACTCAGCAGTTATTATGCTAATTTAGGACAGCCCTCCTGTTGTAGCCTACACTTTTCCCCCTTAAATATCTAAGGAAAAGGTGAGCCAGGTGGCGCTTGAAGTGGGCAACATGTGTGATGTTTCAGCAAGTGACTCAGAGTCAGAAACCTGGGTAGAGAGCCTGGCTCTCTTACTTTCTAGTGCTGTGTGTGTGTGTGTGTGTGTGAGTGTGTGTGTGTATGTGTTGTTCACTCAGTCGTGTCTGACTCTTTGCAACTCCATGGACTGTAGCCCATCAGGCTCCTCTGTCCATGGGGATTCTCCAGGCAAGAATACTTGAGTGGTTTGCATTACCTTCTCCAGGTGGTCTTTCCAATCCAAGGATTGAACCCAGGTCTCCCACATTGTAGGCAGATACTTTACCATTTGAACTACCTGGGAAGCCCCTTCTAGTACTGTGGACCTAGGCAGATTGTTTAACATCCTTGAGCCTCAGTTTCTCGAGTTATAAAATGTAAAGCACAGTACTGATCACATTTGTATCTCACAACACGTGAGAATGAAATGAGAGAACACACTCAGCACTCAGCTAAGGGTTTGGAACACGTCAATGCTCAATGCACTCTTGTCTTAATTACTCAAATGCACTCTCTTTCTTGCCCAGAGTCAATAGAGACAATTGCTCGTCTTCCTACTTTCTTAATGTTTAGCAGTTGCAATCGTAGAGTAAGTGGAAGAGAAGTCTTTTGCTCTGTGACCTGCAGTCAGAAAATGGGGTTTGGAATCATTTGATAGGAGTTTGGATCCTGGCTCTGCGTTATGGTTTTTATGAGAAACTTGGTTTCTCTGGACTCAGTTTTCTTGTCTGTAAAGTGGAGATCAAAACTGCATTTTACAGAATTCTTGCCAGGCTTACTTGACAAGTGGTAAGGTAAGGAGCACATGAAAGGGCCCCTAACCTGGTCTGAGAACAGTGAGGAGAGTCTTCTTGAAGGCAGTGGAGTCCTTGTGGATCCAAGTGCAAAAAGAGAGGAGCCTTGTAAACTAGGACACACATTTATACCAGTAATAATTATGCTATCATTTTAATAACATATGTAACTGACATTTAAATGTCTTTCAGACTACATTTTCCACTCTACTGGTTTCACTTTCTGACATAACCTCTGAATTTCATTAAATTTTTAAGGGGAGGAATACTGTGATTTTTTGGCGGCGGAGGGGCGGGGGGGTTGTTGTTGGACTGTAATTATCTCCACAATTTGGTTGATCATTTTTCTGAAGGTGTTTCTAGTACAAGTTTATTATTTTGCAGTGTCTCAATTATCAGCTGTGTAATACAAGAATCTGAATAAATATAGACCATGTAATTCTTTCTGGCCTTCATATTGAATGGGAGAGAGAGAGAAAGTACACATACCTTAGATTTCATCCTGAGTTATTCCTTGGGTGTCAATAAGACACTGAAAAGCATATCATATTAACTTTCCAGGTCACTAGGGTTTTCATTAGACTGTTGGACTATAAAGAGCTCCCCAGTGGTGGAGTGGAAATGATGTAACATTCCTTCTCTCCCCCAAGAGGGCTTAGCTACCAGAGAGCAACATTCATTTGCAAGTGTCTGGCTCTGTTGTGCACTGGTACTGTGCATAAGGTCAAATTTTGGATTAACCTTTGAGTTGAAAAGAAAATAAAAAACCAACAAGGGTGTCTTCCTGAACATTTTGCTTCCTAGGGAAAACTATTTTATGTGGAATTTACCTAGTATACCACATAAAAATTTTTAGCATGGAATATCTAGCACAGTGTATAAATTTATTTCCCTTGAGTTGCTTAAATGTCATCATGTTTGGTACAAAATTGGAGATACCTTGTTCTGCAAATATTCTTGCCAGCGCTTCTCTGTCATGGTTTTATATACAATGGTGCCATCTGCATAGGAAAGGATAATTGAGTAACTACCTAGTGAATACAAACACAGAGGCAACCACAAGAGATAATTCAGAAAACTTTTATTCTGTTTGGAAGGAATGATGCTAAAGCTGAAAATCCAGTACTTTGGCCGCCTCATGCGAAGACTTGACTCATTGGAAAAGACTCTGATGCTGGGAGGGATTGGGGGCAAGAGGAGAAGGGGACGACAGAGGATGAGATGGCTGGATGGCATCACTGACTCGATGGACGTGAGTCTGAGTGAACTCTGGGAGTTGGTGTTGGACAGGGAGGCCTGGCGTGCTGCGATTCATGGGGTTGCAAAGAGTCAGACACGACTGAGCGACTGATCTGATCTGATCTGAAAGTCAGATTATTTGTCCAAAGAATTTAGAAAATTCCCTCTACTGTTTCCAACTGATTTTGTCTGAACTGTTTCTGTGAGATCCACTGAACAGGCTATCCTGGGATAAAGTGGATTTGTTGGAAGAATAAGTTGGAACAAACTGCTGCTTTGTTGACCTTACCAAGTTTTTACTAGACTGTAAGCTACCTGAGGACACAGACTGTATTGCATTTACCTCTGAATCGCTTCTGGGTCAGGAATATAGGGTGTGTGTGTGTACTCAGTCATTTCAGTCATGTCTCTTTGTGACCCCCATGGACTGTAGCACACCAGGCTCCGCTGTCCAGGGGATTCTCCAGGCAAGAATACTGGAGTGTGTTGCCATGGCCTCCTCCAGGGCAGGAATGTAATAGGCATCCTCTAAATAGTTATTGAATTAATTTAAATTCAATATTATAAAAGTCATTTCTGGGCCTCCTAAAAGTCAGACAGTGGTTGAAAAGCATAATTCTTGGAAGTTCTTTTCTTTTTTTAAAAAAATTAAATCTGGTTTTCATATCCTAAAACCAGATGGGGATCCATGTATGTTGTGGAAACATGGGTGTATATTTGTGATAGAAAATTAAGGGTTGTAATAAGGAAAGCAGCAGAAAAATGGTTTCAGTTCAGTTCAGTAGCTCAGTCGTGTCTGACTCTTTGCAACCCCATGAATCGCAGCACATCAGGCCTCCCTGTCCATCACCAACTCCCAGAGTTCACTCAAACTCATGTCCATCGAGTCAGTGATGCCATCCAGCCATCTCATCCTCTGTTGTCCCCTTCTCCTCCTGCCCCCAATCCCTCCCAGCATCAGAGTCTTTTCCAGTGAGTCAACTCTTCTCATGAGGTGGCCAAAGTATTGGAGTTTCATCTTTAGCATCAGTCCTTCCAATGAACACCCAGGACTGATCTCCTTCAGAATGGACTGGTTGGATCTCCTTGCAGTCCAAGGGACTCTCAAGAGTCTTCTCCAACACCACAGTTCAAAAGCATCAATTACATGTGGTAAATATGGTTAAAATGACCTGTTTGGTCTAACAGAGTTCATATATATTAAGAGTTTTTGAGAACTGTTCTCATGGCTTTAGTACATTATAGTGTTTGCTTTCCTTTTCTCTTTTGACAGTTTTATTATTAAGTCAGCCTGAAGATGAGGCAAGGAGATACATGTGTGTGTAAACAAGAGATCAGTGAAATTTCACACTGATGAGTTCTGCTTAGTGTGATGAATTATAATGGCTATTAATTGAGAGCCTCATATGTGTAAGTCTTTAAATCAATAATATATTTCATGCATGCAAAAACCTTATGACTTAATCATTGTTTCCATTTTTAAGGATTAATAAATTGAGTTCAGAGATATTTAATAACTTGCTAGAATTCACACAGTAAATGGCAGAGCTGAGACTCAAACCCCAAACTTTCTGACTAGTAAACTGATATTCTTCCTACGTATTGTGTTCAATGCAGGAGGCACCCACGCATGGTGATTCTTAACACTGTCAAAACATCTTTCTCTTTTGGAATACCACTTGCCTGTAATTATTACCTTTAGAGTCTTTCTTTGAGCCTTAAGGCCAGATTAATGCTTTGTTTGTGTAGAGCAATAAAATACAATCTTAGCTTCCAGTACTGGCATCATTTCCAGGGAAGTCAGTAACAGGACAGAATTGAGTCACCTTGAATAAAAGAAAAAAAGTAAAGTGAGAGGGTATTTAATGCTTTGTCTTTTTTTTTTTTTAATGCAACTGATTAAGCAATTTGAATTCTGAGTAGAAATAAACAAATGAAAATGCTATTTCACTTTTCAAACTATATTGAATTACTATACTAGAATTTTTACCATCAGGCAGTAATGAACCAGCAGGATGGAAGAGCTGCAGGTGGAAGAGGTTGAGAAGGATTCTGTGTTTTATCAGTTGATACGGGAGCCAAGGTGGTGGTTTGGGGAGGGAGTGACGACATAAGAAAAGCATTAGCTAGTTTCTAGTTGGTCT
Source organism: Bubalus kerabau (assembly GCF_029407905.1). Taxonomy (NCBI): domain Eukaryota; kingdom Metazoa; phylum Chordata; class Mammalia; order Artiodactyla; family Bovidae; genus Bubalus; species Bubalus kerabau. The sequence goes on along the minus strand of NC_073624.1, from coordinate 77,275,617 downwards.
CCTTTTCTAACACTTAAGTTTCTTTTTACATTCTGTGCTAAGTATAGTGGTGAACCAAAGGAGCTCCCACCTTCATGGAGCTTATAGTCTAGACAAAAAAGACTTCGTTTCATATAACAGTATGTGAGGTCTTTCAAAGAGGCATCAGTCAAAGAAAATTCAGGAACTCAGCAGGAGAAAAATTGCATGCAAAAGGCCCCTGGAGACTTTTGCCAAGGCAGGGAGTGTTCAGAGGGACTGTGAGAAGACAAGATAATGGAGAGGAAAAATAAGGGCTCCCAATGAAGTTTGCAACTAGTTAGAAGTAATAACTTCAGTGGGAGACTGTAGTGCTCCAGTTGGGGCTGTCTGTGTTATTAAACAGTAAAGAATGCCTGGGCATTAAAGACTCTGGTTGGAATGGGTACCATAGTGGTTTAATGCAAACTACCTTTTATTCAGGGGTGACTTGAGGCTGTGAACTTGTTACATCTGCTTTCTGTGAAGAGGCTTTCATAACAGTTAAAATACACATATACTTTACTTATGTACCTTGGGGTGACAGGAAGATAAATTGAACCATCGTGCAGTGAACACTTTCAGGGCATTTAGTATTTGCACAAGGTTGTGCCACCGTCGCCTCTGTTCTGTGCTGTTTTCATCACTCCAAGGCGGAGCCTCATACATATTAAGTGATTGTTTTTCTCTCTCCCTTCTCACTGCCTCTGATAACTACCAATCTTTGATCTGTCTCTATGAATTTACTTATTCTGGATATTTATTAGAAATGGAATCATAAAGTATATAATCTTTTGTGTGGCTTTTTTTTTTTCACTTGAAAGTGAAAGTGTTTGTCCATCAGTCGTGTCTGACTCTTTGTGACCCCAGGGACTATAGCCCACCAGGCTCCTCTGTCCATAGGATTCTCTAGGCAAGAATACTGGAGTGGGTTGCCATTCCCTTCTCCCAGGGATCTTCCCAACCCAGGCATCGAACCCAGGTCTCCTGCATTGCAGGCAGATTCTTTACCATCTGAAGCCACCAGGGAAGAGGCACCTTTTTTTTCCACTTAGCATGATGTTATGTAGAGTTTCATCCATGTTGTAGCATGTATCAGTACTTCATTTCTTTTCATGGCTAAATAGTATTCCATTAATATATTATCACATATTAATAGACGTTTGGGCTGCTTCTACATTTTAGTTATTATAAGAGTGCTTCTGTGAACAGGTGTCCATTTGAGCTGCTTAACAAAATACCACAGACTGAATAGCTTATAACAACAGAAATTTATTGCCCTTTAGTGCTGGAGGTCTGGGATCAGGGTGCCAGCATGGTTGGGTGAGCACCTTTTTTTGTGTCATAGACTTCTTGTTGTATCCTCACATGGTAGAGGGGCTAGGGAGCTCTTTAGAATCTCTTTTATAAGAACACTAATCTCATTCCTGAGGGCTCCACCCTCATCTCCTAAAGGTCACACCTTCTAACATCATTACATTGGGTATTGGGATTCCAACATGTGATTTTGGGGAACATAAATAATCAGGCCATGCCAGGCCAAACAAGTGTGTACCTGGACTTGTTTGAACACATATTTTCAGTTCTTTTGAGAATATACATAGGAGTAGAATTACTGGGTCATTTGATAATTCTATGTTTAATTTTTTCTGGAACCACCAAACTGTTTTCCAAAAGGGCTGAACCATTTTACATTCCCACCAGCAATGTAGAAGGTTCCAGATGGTTCACAGCCTTGCCAACATTTGTTATTTCTGTGTTTGTTTTTTTTTTAATTTGTATTATAGCCACCCTAATGGGTATGAAGTTGTACTTCATTGTGGCTTTGATCTATGTTTTCTTAATGATGGTATCTTTCTGTATGCTTGTTGACCATTTGTATATCTTCATGGGAGAAATGAGAAATGCTGATTCAAACCCTTTACCCACCTTTTAACTGGGTTGTTTTGTTGTTTTCATTGTTTAGCTGGCATACTAATTTTTGAGCCATGCACTCCAGCTATTTCATGATGCAAATCCAGCACTCAGAGTAGTCTTAAATGTGGAGTGTGGGCAGGGAGAAGAGAAAGCAAAGAGCCCAGGAGAGGTGGGAAAGGCGTGTGGCTGAAAGGGTGCTGATACACAGCTTTATTTTCCTCAATGATTTGTAAGTCTGATAACTCAGAAGAGGAAGTGATAGCTTTGGTATGGCACTTAGATGGAGACCCCTTTCTAGAATCTGTGACTTCAACTTTATTCTCACTGCTACTGTAAAGCTCAATAATAAAGGGCTACCATTTTTTAGTGTACTTCACACACATTATCTGAAACTTCATAGTCATGCCCCGTTGATGTTATTATCCTAATTTTACAGATTGGAAGCACTGAGGCTTGGGGAGATTGACTAACTGGTTCAAGATCACACCTTGAAGGAGGTTGAATGAGTAGGGATTCCATTTTCACAGATACATGCCCTCTCCCATTACTCCACAAATGAGTTATCACTTGCTTGTATTATTGTTTTAGTTTCCCAACCTTTTTCCATTTCTTTGGTATTACTTTCCTCACTTGAGTCTCCACACTGGAGACATTGGGGTTTTTTTCTAAAATGTAATTCTAAATTTTCTAAAACGTAATTCTTGTCATGCTGTGCTGTGCTGTCCTTTGTTGCTCGGTTGTGTTTGCAAATTAGTCTTTGCGACCCCATGGACTGTAGCATGCCAGGCATGTCTGTCCATGGGGATTCTCCAGGCAAGAATACCAGAGTGGGTTGCCATGCCCTCCTCCAGGGGATCTTCCCAGCCCAGGGATCGAACCCAGGTCTCCTTCACTGAAGACCAAGAGTACTGGAGTGGGTAGCCTATCACTTCTCCAGGGGATCGTGCCAACCCAGGAATCGAACCAGGGTCTCCTGCATTGCAGGCGGATTCTTTACCAGCTGAGCTACCAGGGAAGCCGAATTCTTATCATGCCACATGCTTAATGTCTTTTAATGGCTTGTCATTCTTCAAGATCCCTGTCTTACCTTTCAAGCTCCCATCTCTTGCTTTCCTCATCTGTACCCTACCTTATAGTCAGAGGTAGGGTACATGTCAAACTACTCCCAATTTCTGGAATGTGTCAAGCTGTTTCATAATTTCGTGCTCAAAAGAGAGTTATTTCTTTCTGGAATGTTTTAAAGACTCCCCTTGCCTCCAGTACCACCTTATGAACTTTTTCCTATGCTGTAAAATGCACAAATATTGGCAAATGAGGTGGTCAGGGGAAAGAGAACAAGCTGTCATTATTTACATACCTCACCTTGACTACCTGGAATAGCCATGAGAATCAGCTAGAAAACTAACAAGGCAGCTTGGTAGTCAGAGACAAGATAAAAACAACGAAAAACAATAGATCTCCCAATCTCTAGCAGAAACCAGTTAGAAAATGTAATGGCAAAAATGATCTGCTTCACTGAAGCAGAAAAAATTATAAAATACCTAGAAACAGACTTAATAAAAATATGTAAATTCACATTTTAAAAAAGTTCTAAACTGTTACTGAAAAATAGAAAAATAAACCTGAATCCATGAAAATACACTCCTTGTTTCTACACAGTAAGTTTAAGGTGGTGGTTATGAGCCTGAGGTCTAGTGGTGTGAGTTTGAATGCCATCTCCACCAATTCCTTCCTGGTCAAATCAGGAAAGTTGCCTCACTCTTCTAAGGCTTAACTTCCTTGTTTGTAAATGGAGAGTAATAATATTAGCTCATGTATCAAGTATGAGAATCAAGTAAAACGATCTGACTAAATTAAATGATTTGTTTAGAGCATTCAGCCCAGTGCCAGGCACATAGTAAATACTTAATAGGTTATCTGTTATACTAAAGATGCCAATTATCTTTAAGATACTCTGTGCATTTAATGCAGCTTCAGTTGGGCATTTGTTTCTGTGTATGATTTGCAGTTTTACTGACAGCTAATCTTTAGAGGGTATTTTTTGTTTATTTTCTTTTGTATTTTTGGAGTCTTGTGTCTTCTGAATTGTGGATAAGTCTCAACAGAGGTGTTTTGGTTTTGCATTTGCTTTTGCTGGAGAGACATCTTTTGTTCTTTTCGTCCTATTTCTTCCTTCTTTCCTGCTTTAAGTTCATAAAGATATTCTCCCATATGTTAAATCCTATAGGTTTTATTGTTTTACCTTTCAGACTTAGATTTATAATTCATCTGGGAAAAGATGGGGTTATAGTGGAAGTGTGGAAGTTAAGTTTTGTTTTTTTCTATGAAGATTGACCCAATTGACCCAGAGCTATTTCTTGAGAAGGCTGTTCTTTCTCCACTGCTCTATAATGTTGTCTTGATCATATATCCATGAATATCTTCTGGACTCTCTGTTCCACTGCAAAATTTGCTCCTGCTGCTGCTGCTGTTAAGTCGCTTCAGTCGTGTCCAACTCTGTGTGACCCCATAGACGGCAGCCCATCAGGCTCCCCTGTCCCTGGGATTCTCCAGGCAAGAACATTGGAGTGGGTTGCCATTTCCTTATCCAATGCATGAAAGTGAAAAGTGAAAAATTTGCTAGCCTTATGCCAATTCCATACTGTCTTAATGCTAAGTCTTGATATCCGGTAGAATAAGTCTTCCCGCCTTCATCTTCAAGACTGTTTTGGGTATTTCTGACCTTTTCCTTTCCATATAATCTTAAAATCGGCTTGTTAGCTTCCACATTAAAAAAAAGCTGCTGAGATTGTGAATTGGAATTGCACAGTCTCTAGATCAATTGGAGGAAAATTGACATCTTTACAACATTAAATTTTCTCGTCCTTGAACATGGTACACTCCTACATTAATTTATATCTTCTTTATAGTCTTCCAGTAATGTTTTACAGTTTTCCATGTGAAAGTTTTTATGCTAATTTTTTTTGCCTTGGGGTTCCTACATACCTTGGTACAGGCTTAAAGTTTCAACTTAACAAGGTGATATGTTTTCTTTTCCAAGAGAGATCTTGGGCTATGGTGAGCTTACCCATGACTACTCTGGAGTTGTAGACTGTGTTTCAGATACTTTTTCATTGACAACCATTTGATAATCATAGCTCTTTAGGAGCTTTGTTCTTATAGGCCTAAGGTCTTATCTTTTACTCCTGCTTTCATGAAAACCTCAGGCCTCTGACGCCTGGGTGTCTACCTCTAATCAAGACTGACCTTTCCATTCTGGCTTTGCAATCTCTCTGTGTTTCTGGTACCTTTGAGTTTCTTCACCTTTTGAGCTTAGCTATGTATTGAAAACATTATTACTATTATTATTTTGCTTTTAAAAGACAGTATGTTATGTCTGCTCCCTATCCTTGCCTGTTCCACCCACCCTACCACCAAGTCCCAATCCCAGGTTCTGTTGAACTTGGGATTCAACAAGTTCAGGTCCCAGGTCTGTTGAACTTCCATGTTCCCCAGTGTGGTGGCCCTTACTCTCTATGCCGTCTGTTTTGATCATAGTTGGCTGAGAAGTTCTAATGTTTAGAGTCAGAGAAGGAGTTTTCAATCAGGCTTAGAAGCCATACTTCTGGAAGGCTTCTGCAATACTACTTGCAACCTTGAAAAAAGTCCATTAATATAATAGTTAAATAAGGGAATGAGGGAGAGCTAAATAGGAAAGTATGGAAAGGTTTTCAAGTCACATTACTAAATAAAAAGAAAATGTTTACAATAATATACATGCTGCTGCTGCTGCTAAGTCGCTTCAGTCGTGTCCGACTCTGTGCGACCCCATAGATGGCAGCCCACCAGGCTCCCCTGTCCCTGGGATTCTCCAGGCAAGAACACTGGAGTGGGTTGCCATTTCCTTCTCCAATGCATGAAAGTGAAAAGTGAAAGTGAAGTCGCTCAGTCGTGCCGACTCTTTGCGACCCCATGGACTGCAGCCTACCAGGCTCCTCTGTCCATGGGATTTTCCAGGCAAGAGTACTGGAGTGGGGTGCCATAAAGTAATTTATGTAAGTATAATTCAAAGCAACTCTCCCTTTAAAATATTTTTATAGCAATAGATTTGGAAGGCCACACACAAAACTTTTCATAGTAGCTACTTCTAACATGAGACTGAGGTGAAGGGTAGATGGAGAAAGGAGTCTCTTCTCATGGAGTTTTTCATCTTCTTTTGTATTATGTAATTTGTTTGATTTCTTATTTGATTACAAGTAATACAATTTCTTTTTTTTTTAAATTGTTTATTTATTTGTTTGCTTCAGGTCTTTGTTGTAGTGCATGGGTTTTACTTTAGTTGCAGCTTGGGCTTAGTTACCCCAAGATATGTGGAATCTTAGTTCTCCAACCAGAGATTGAGCCTATTTCCACTGCTCTGCAAGGCAGATTCTTAACCACAGGACTACCAGGGAAGTCCTCATAATTTCTATTACTCGTATAATTTAACAGTTAACCATTTCACTTCTCCCAGCTCAGGCCGCAAGCCCTTGATGGCCTTCATAGCCTTGCTTTCTCCTCACTTGCTCATCCATCATCTGTGCTCCAGTCACCTGGCTGTCCCTCTATCCCTTGAGAGTGCTATTCTCCTTTTCACCGAGGGCCTTTGCCTTTCGCATTCTTTCTGCAGTGTTCTTCCCTCACCTCTTCCTAGGTCACTATGGCCCCTCCTTTGGTGGTTTTCAATTTCTACAACATGTCCTCAGTGCAGCCCTCCCTGGACTTCAGACCAGGTAATATTTTCTGTTCTATGCTGCTGCTGCTGCTGCTGCTACTACTAAGTCATTTCAGTCGTGTCTGACTCTGTGCGACCCCATAGATGGCAGCCCACCAGGCTCCTCCGTCCATGGGATTCCCCAGGCAAGAACACTGGAGTGGGTTGCCATTTCCTTCTCCAATGCATGAAAGTGGAAAGTAAAAGTGAAGTCACTCAGTCATGTCCGACTCTTAGCAACCCCATGGACTGCAGCCTACCAGGCTCCTCCGTCCATGGGATTTTCCAGGCAAGAGTACTGGAGTGGGGTGCCATTGCCTTCTCTGTGTTCTATGATACCCTACTATGTTTATCTTTTACAACAATTACTACAAGTTTAATGAAAAATTGATTTTGAGAGTCATTGTATAATGCTGAACAACTCCAGTAGAACATAAGCTTCATCCTTTCAGGGACGAGGGCTGTCTCATTTGCTGATTAATTCCCAGGGCCTAACAGAGCTCCTTGTACATAGTAGGACCTTGAAACACACTTTTTGAAGGTATCAACAAGTAAGTGAATGAGATTTTTTTGAAATCTTGAGCATAGTTTCTGATTCCTTTCAATCCTTTCATGAAAATTTAGGGATCATGTTGGAAATATTGATTCCTTTTCTGTTCCTGTTTAGGACTGATTTGTGTATTGCAGGTAATGTTACTCTGTAGTCCTTTATACTTGGAGTGCATTTTGGGAATCTCCATAAAATGCCTCCTCTAGAATTCCCAGTGCCTGTAAGTCTGTGAAGGTCCTCTGCCCATGAACAAAGGAGGGACCTAAGAGACCTCTAACAATAGGAAAGTGAAAGTGAAGTCACTCAGTTGTGTCCGACTCTTTGCGACCCCATGGACTGTAGCCTGCCAGGCTCCTCTGTCCATGAGATTTTCCAGGCAAGAATACTGGACTGGGCTGCCATTTAGGAGAGGTACTTATTTCCTGGGCTGAGTGCTGCCCAAGAGACTCTCTCCCTATCTCCAGGAACGACTTCCTCTATGCTTGTCTCCTGGCTCCCATGACACCTTGTCGGCTCCCATCCAACATCTTCAACTTCAGATGCAAGCTAGTCTTTTGTTGTCTCACTGGAGTTTCTCTGTTGGACAATTTCCTGTCCATGGATCCTTATGAGAGTATGCTGAAATTTCACTCCTAGTGTCATCAAGAGTGAAATGAACTAAATTGAACTCTAGAGAATGTGCTTTAATACATAAGAGCACAGCCAAGTAATTGCTGTGTTGAGCAAAGGAGGAAATCCGTCACCATAAAACTCCTGCTGTAGGACAACTCATTTCCAAGCAAGATCATAACGGGAGTCATCTAAACACAATTAAACCTTTATGATTTTTTTTAAAGGACCATCAGACTATGATTAACATTTCATTTCACTTAAGTAAAAGGTCAGAATTTTTTGATGTTCCAGTTATAGGGGCAATATGTTTTGCATATGTTCATCAGAACTTAATGGATGACTTCCGTTATAAAAAAGTTTCAGCCATGTTGAAACTCCTGATGGATGATCCCTAGTGGAAAATCCTTTTTGCTGCTCACCCTATAATTGGATGTTATGGCTATCCACACAGTTCTTTCTAATGATTTCTGAAAAGGAAAGGCTGCTAGCTTGGATGTTTCGTTTATTGCTTGTCAGAGGGCAATTTTTGAATGACTATCACCTTATAAGAAGCAGAACGCTTCCATTCTCAGAGAAAAGTGATCGTAATTGGACTTTACATATGTTTCCCTTTTCGAGATACCACAGAATTTGTTTATGACTATCTTTAGCATGAACAGGAAACTTACAATGAAACTCAAATGGAGGGGAATAAAGTTAAAATGTTATAAAACTCATGGAAAATCTGTTCCAAATGATCCAGTGGCTTTAAAAAGTCCATTTTAAAAACATGAGAATGATGCAGCATAGTTGTCTTGTTCAGTAGCAGGGAGGGGCATTGCTGTGCCAACCACACTTTCTGGTTCTGTGACCAGCTGCTCATTTTTTGTCAGAAAAACAGCTGGGTGGGACCACAGCTAGTCTCTGGCTGTGGGGAGAAGTTTTTCTGTGAGCAACTGACAAGTTTGTATTAAAGGATACACCAGGAGTTTTGGCTCCTTAGCAGCACCCTAACCCTAACCTTAACCTCAACACTAAATTTGGTTTCTAAACAAGACCATTTATATGAGTAATCTGAGGAGACAGTGTTCCAGAGAATTCACATCACCCCTTAAGAGGTCACCAAGCATTCGTCACCACTCTTAGTTCCTCTACTGGTCAGATCTGCACCATAGGGGACGCTTATCTGTTGGGATAAGCCAGGGTATGCTGCTGTAACAAAAAAGCCTAAAGTCAGCAGGCATTGTTTTAGGTTTTGCTGGTGGATGATGAAAAAATGTTTTCCTACACAGGAAGTCTGTTTATCTTTCCCTCTGATCTGGAGACAGACAATGGTGGAGATGTCTGTCCATCTACCTGGTTCCTGGAGTGAGGGAGATGAACAGTATGGCCCCCCTGACCTACATTGCAGATAAGTTTCTGTGACTATCCATTACCAAGATTTAGTGACGTCACTGACTGATACCACATCTCTTGCAGTATTATAGATGAATAGATGCACACTCATGCAGGTGAAACAGATGGCTTAGGACTCTAGTCAAGGGCCGGGGACCCCATGTCTGAGCTCTGTTAACATGGCAGGCTGATTCATTTTTTGTCTGGCAGAGTCATGAAAAGTCATTGATTTTTCCATCAGCTACTAAGTCTTCAGTCTGATGAGGTCATTCTGATCCCATGTGACCCTCAGAGTGAACGCGATCTTTTGCAAAGAGAGCAAAATAACATTTTTTTTTGAGGGGGGGGAGGGGTTCAGCATTACAGGTAGGGTGAACAACCATTCCCATTTGCCTGGGACTGGGAGATTTCCCAGAACACAGACCTATCAGTGGTAAAACCAGGCAAGTTCCAGGCTAACTGGATGAGTAGGTCACTCTAATTACTGAGGTGATATCTCCTAGCAACAATTAAGATTCATGCAGCATAAACTCCCGCTGTATGTTTCAATTTTTTTCCATCATAATATTTATTACATTGTATTGTAAATGACCTAGACATGCAGGATCTATCTGCCCACCAAACTCTGGGCTCCCAAGACCAAGGACTGTTTCCTTTCCACTTATATTCCCAATATCTTGGATAGTGCCTGCCATTTCAAAAGAGCACAATAAGTATTTATTGAATGGATGAATGGACGCTGTTTCTCTGTTATTTTTCATTCCCAAAACTTGTATGTTGTGATTGGCTTTTTCTCCTTTGAAGATCAGTTCTGGCTTGATACTAATTTGATTACAAAGCAAGGCAAGACTCTTCCTGACTGCAGCTACAAGCTTGTGTAAAGCTTTCACTGTGACCTATAATGTGAAATTACACAAACTCAGCACTGAACTTCAGCATAAACTGATTCCTTATTAGACTGACTGAATAATTGAATCTCCTTGTTTGGCATTTGTTTAAAGACATGGGACAAATGGTGAACATTTGAAGCTGTGGAAACAGATGTTAAAAATTTGATCTAGCTGTTTCTGGTAACTGGGACTATTGTGACTGAAGACCCAAACTTCCAGGTCTGTCCCCACCTTTGGGAATGCAGAACAGCATGCCTACCCCACCCCACCAAATGCCCTCCAAACCAGAGGCGGGAGGAAAGTCTCCATGGGCACGCCTCCTGATGGACTACGTTCATGCCCAGTTAAGGGCAGCAAACAGTGGACTGAGAAACTTGGTCTGGAGAACTAGAGCCAGGTCTCTTCCAGTTGAATATTTTCTTAACAGGCCTTAGAAGTGTGCTGAGAAAGAGTTTAATTGTTCTTGACTTACAGACTGAATCTTCAGACATTTTTGTTTTCGCTAATTACCCACGATGAGTGACTCCTTAGTGACTAAACTTTTCTGTCTGTGCTGGGTCTTTGTTGTGTTGCCTGGGGCTCTTTTGTTGCTGTGCGCAGGCTTTCTCTAGATGCAGAGAGTGCGGCTACTCTTGCGGAGCTCGGGATCTGGAGTATCACGGCTCCAGCAGTTGCAGCTCACTGGCTCTATCTGGAGCATGGGCTGTCTAGTTGTGGCTTAGTTACCCTGTGGCATGTGGGATCTTAGTTCTCGAAACAGGAATCAAACCCATGTCCCCTGCATTGGCAGGTGGATTCTTAAGCACTGAACCACCAGGGAAATCTTGACTAAGCTTTTCTGAGAAGTGATTTAAATTCTAGAAGGAGGTCCTGTGGAGCAGTGGAAGATCACTAAACTTGTATTAAGAGGACCTAAAAAACATATCCTCAGTTTCTTCATCTGTAAAATGTGTTTAATAATATCTACCTTTCTTACTTTATGAGATAGCTTGTGGGGGTCAAAGAAGATAAAGCCAGTGAAAACAGTCTGAAGATTGTAAAATGCAGAATGAATATAAGATGTATATTTTCTATCTCATGAATTCACCTGATTCTTCTATAACAAAACTTATCTAAACTTGCCTCTGCTTTAATATTTCCTTTTGTAAGTCAATTATACTTCAATAAAAAACAAGGGGGGAAAAAAACCCCTTCCTTTTATTTATTTTTCTCATCACAGAAAGGTAATAGTCGGTGCCTTGTAGGTGTGTTTTCTTTATGACAGAGGAAGACACAGATACCATGATCTTACTTGTATATGTATGTACTAGTTCATGTTCAAGATCATGCAGTTAAATGTACAGTTTAAACACAAGTGTATCTATCTCATTGCCCATGAAATTTCTATCACATTGTATTACCGTCCAGATTTTAAAGGGTTTCCCACCATTTTTTAAAATATCGTGGCTTTGGTATACAAGTTCATTTGGGGCTTTATCACATTATTTTCTAGATTTTGATTATAATTCTTCATCGTTTGTCACTCCAGACTGAAATATCCTACTGCTTATTCTGGAGGTCCTTTCCTTTTCCTTGCTTTTATTTGGACCTGTCTTGAGATATAACAGCTAAAGCTGCATGTAATATTCCAGGTGCAGGCCCTCCCGGGTTGGGTACCAGGGCAGGAGAATGTTTTCAGGTGTATTGCCAATGCTTATCATGGAACTCAGGTTATCATGAGCTGTTTTGGCTGAAGTAGGACAGTTTCAAAGGAACATCCTCCAGCTTCAGCCAGCAGCCGTGTGGCCAGGCATTAGGGAACATGATGTCTTAAGGTCTCTGAAATTCTTTCATTTATTTATTCAACAGGTTTTTTTTTTTTTTTTTTAAAGTATGGATCCAGTGCCAATTTCTGGTCTATTTGCTGTGGGTAGGATAGAGAGTAAAACACCCCAAATCCCTGTCTTCATGGACCAAATCCAGCGGTGTGGAGAGACAGCTGACAGATACAGAAATGTAATGTCAGGTGATAAGCACTATGTAGGATAAAGTTGGGTGAGAGGAAAAGGGGAAGACTGGGCAGAGGGCTTTGCTTTTGACATGGAATGGTCAGTGACATCGCTGATAAGGTGACATTTGAACAGAAACTTGAAGGCAATAAAGGTTACCTCAAGGAAGAACAGTCCAGGCAGAGAGAACGTACAAAGGTCGCAGGGCAGTTTTGTGCCATGTTTGAGGTATGCTGGCACAGCTGGAGCTAAGTGAGTGTGGGGAGAACTGAGGAGATGAGACAAGTTCAGAGCTTCAATGTCAAGGAAGGGCAGATCATGCATGGTCTTACAAGTTTTGGCGAAGTACTTAGGATTTTATTATAAGCAAAGAACTGATCTGATTGGACTTATTTTAAGACACTCATTCTGTTTACCCTGGGGAGAATGGACTATGGGAAAGGAATGAGGCCAGTTAGCCAGCTATTGTAATAATCCAGATGAGGGGCAACAATGGCTTGGTTCAGGGTGATGGCAGAGGTAAGGGCCAGATGTCACTAAATCCTGGGAATAGACTGGATACCCACTGGATAATTCCAGAAAGAGGAATTACTGATGACTCCAAGGTTTTCAGCTTGAGAAACCACAAAAATTGGATGAATGAAGTTGCCTTTTATTGAGAGAAGGAATACTATGGGAGGCATGTTTTGTGTGTGTGTGTGTATGTTTGTAGGTGGTAGTAGGGACTTAGGAAATCTATTTTGTGAATTTTAAGTCTGAGTTACTTCCATGGAAGAATTTCAAGGAGGCAGCTAGACATGAGTATGCAGTGTTTGGAGGAGAGGTTTGGGCTGGCTTTAGAAGTGTGAGGCTAAATGAGATCACCTAGACAGACAGATAAATCATTAAGAAAGAGGCCAGAGCACTGAACATTCAGATCAGATCAGATCAGTCGCTCAGTCGTGTCCGACTCTTTGCGACCCCATGAATCGCAGCATGCCAGGCCTCCGTGTCCATCACCAACTCCCAGAGTTCACTCAGACTCACGTCTCATCTCATCAGCCATCTCATCCTCTGTCGTTCCCTTCTCCTCCTGCCCCCAATCCCTCCCAGCATCAGAGTCTTTTCCAATGAGTCAACTCTTCCCATGAGGTGGCCAAAGTACTGGAGTTTCAGCTTTAGCATCATTCCTTCCAAAGAAATCCCAGGGCTGATCTCCTTCAGAATGGACTGGTTGGATCTCCTTGCAGTCCAAGGGACTCTCAAGAGTCTTCTCCAACACCACAGTTTAAAAGCATCAATTCTTTGGCACTCAGCTTTCTTTACAGTCCAAGTCTCACATCCATACATGACTACTGGAAAAACCATAGCCTTGACTAGATGGACCTTTGTTGGCAAGGTAATGTCTCTGCTTTTGAATATGCTATCTAGGTTGGTCATAACTTTCCTTCCAAGGAGTAAGCGCCTTTTAATTTCATGGCTGCAGTCACCATCTGTAGTGATTTTGGAGCCCAGAAAAATAGGACTCCAACATACCAGATAGAGTTTGGGGAGATAGATGGAACCAGTAAAGAGAAGCAGTCACTTAAAAGCTATTCTGGCGGCTGTGTAGCAGCAGCTACTGTAAATACTGGGCTTATATATTAGAGATCTACTCCAGGGTGGGGGGAAGGGCATCAGGGAAGATTTATGCCTGTGCATGTGGCTGCTACACAGGATCGTTATGATAAAGCGCACACACAAGAGCCCTTTCTTATCTTTACCAGATCTGTAGGAGATTGCCCAGTCACTGCCAAAAATCAGGATGAACTAGTTTATATCAGAGGAATTTGCTTAACTGAATTGAATCAAAAGATCATATATTCCTGATGAGTGAGTGAAAGTCGCTCAGTCGTGTCCAACTCTTTGTGACCCCATGGAATATACAGTCCATGGAATTCTCCAGGCCAGAATACTGGAGTGGGCAGCTGTTCCTTTCTCTAGGGGATCTTCCTGACCCAGGGATCAAACCCAGGTCTCCCACATTGCAGGCAGATTCTTTAGTGTCTGAGCCACCAGGGAAGTCCATATTCCTGATAATATATCTATAATATGATAGAAACAAAGAGCTCTCGATACCGTAGATACACAAACCAGAAGCATGTGCATTTATGAATCTCCAAGATTAGACATAGCACAATGCATATTAGCAAAATCATCTGTGTGTGCATGTTAGTCACTCAGTTGTGTCTGACTCTTTGTGACTCCCGCCAGGCTCCTCTGTCCATGGAATTCCCCCGGCAAGAATATTGGAGTGGGTTGCCATTCCCTTCTCCACGGGATCTTCCCAACCCAGGGAATGAACCTGGGTCTCCTACATTGCAGGCAAATTCTTTACCATCTGAGTCTATATAATACACATAAATAAAGTTTGGGCTTTGGAACTCTTTTTCTTCTGATTGAAATTGGTATTTCATTTTCTAATATAGGTCTCCCCATAAAAAGCTTGTTTACCCCATGATGTATCTCAGGTGTGGATCTAATGATTCAATTTTCAGTTCTCAAGCATGTTGAGTTTCTTCAGTTGCAGTTCTGGACAGCAGCAACTGCTTCATCTGATAGACAATCAAAGCCATCTGTGCAAGATGGGTGAAATACCAGTAGATTAAAAAAATATTCTGCTTTCATCCTATGGACTCTTGCATCCCTGCCCCCAATACTGTCACCATACCATCCCTAATCTGGCCACCTAGGAGTTCAGAAGGAGAGGTAGAGTCAGAGGATAAAGGTATCAAATTCTTGGTTAAGCTGGAAACGTCTTGATTCTTGTATTAAGATTTAAAAGAATAGTAGCAGAGATAAGGCTTCTTTGGGCTGGGTCACAGAAGGGAGAATTGGAGAGGGAGTGGGAGGGGTGGTGCTGGGACACTAATGAGCTGAGACGTGGCCATAACTTGCACCCCTACTTCATTATTTCCAAAGATGTGAGGGGTGGGGGTACAAAGTTGTGAATTATCAAACCTCACATGTATTCAGACCTCATGCTCTAAGTCCTAGAAAGAGCTCATTGTTTCCTCTGACTTAATTTCAGAGGAGGAACACCGGGTTGGGTCTGTCACCAGTGAGACCACCAGGGATGTCCAGCTGAGGAGTGGTGCTAGGGGGAGAGTGTTAGCCTTGGTGGAAGCAGCACAGTGGCTTTGAGCCTTCTCCGTGGAGCACTAGCATCCTTTAGATGAATGCTCTTCTCTCCATGTGGCAGGGTAGTAAAATGGGCTTGCTGCCCTTGACAGGCCCAGTAGGGCCTCTTTTTGATTGTGTTCATCTTCATTCTTTCATATGCTTTCTTGGAGAGCTTTCTTTGTGCCACAAATGTAGATTTAATATCTGCTTCTTTGTCTTCCAGTGCTATCTCTGTTATAGCATTTACTTTACTGCACTGTATCTACTTATCTGTCTCCCCTACTAGATTATGAGCTTTTTGAGAACAAAGACCAAGTTACAATTGTCTTTATATTTTCTAACACCCAGGATAGTGCCTGGGTCATGGTAGGTAATCAATAATAACTTGTTATAAAGGAAAACAGATGGGTTCACTTTATGCTATGAGTGTTCTGTTACCTGGTGTGAGTAACTGGAGTAGGTAAAGGAGAGTGACTTGGGTAAGAAATAAAACACTTTCTGCTCAGTGGACATTAAATAACAATAATTAACCACCTACATCGTATCTTCTCATCTTCATTTCCTTTCCTTCAAATAACAGATTGAAGCCTCTTTTCTCTGGAAAGTCTTTGCTGATTATCCTTACAATCTGCCAGTCAGTCTCCTCCTTCCTATAGTATTTCCTGTTACCATTTTGTAGCCATAAATATATATTCCTAGATTTTGGGGGGGGGGCTTTAAAATTCATGGGAAATAGATGGGGAAACAGTGGAAACAGTGTCAGACTTTATTTTTTGGGGCTCCAAAATCACTGCAGATGGTGACTGCAGCCATGAAATTAAAAGATGCTTACTCCTTGGAAGGAAAGTTATGACCAACCTAGATAGCATATTGAAAAACAGAGACATTATTTTGCCAACAAAGGTCTGTCTAGTCAAGGCTATGGTTTTTCCAGTGGTCATGTATGGATGTGAGAGTTGGACTGTGAAGAAAGCTGAGCGCCAAAGAATTGATGCTTTTGAACCGTGGTGTTGGAGGAGACTCTTAAGAGTCCCTTGGACTGCAAGGAGATCCAACCAGTCCATTCTAAGGAGATCAGCCCTGGGAGTTCTTTGGAAGGAATGATGCTAAAGCTGAAACTCCAGTACTTTGGCCACCTCATGCAAAGAGTTGACTCATTGGAAAAGACTCTGATTCTGGGAGGGTTTGGGGGCAAGAGGAAAAGGGGATGACAGAGGATGAGATGGCTGGATGGCATCACTGACTCGATGGATGTGAGTTTGAGTGAACTCTGGGAGTTGGTGATGGACAGGGAGGCCTGGCGTGCTGCGATTCATGGGGTTGCAAGGAGTCAGACATGACTGAACAACTGAACTGAACTGAACTGAAAATCACTGCAGATGGTGACTGCAGCCATGAAATCAGAAGATGATGGCTTTTTGTCAGGAAAACCATGACAAACTAGACAGTGTGTTGAAAAGCAGAGACATTACTCTGCCAACAAAGGTCCGTATAGTCAAAGCTATGGTCTTCCCAGTGGGTACTTACAGTCATGAGAGCTGGACTGAAAAGAAGGCAGGGAGCCAAAGAATTGATGCCTTCAAACTGTGATGCTGGAGAAGACTCCTGAAAGTCCCTTGGATAGCAAGGAGATAAATCTAGTCAATCTTAAGGGAAATCAACCCTGAAAACTCCTTGGAAGGACTGATGCTGAAGCTCCAGTATTTTGGTCATCTGATATGAACATCTGACTCATTGGAAAAGTCCCTAGTGCTGGAAAAGACTGAGGGTAGAGGGAGAAGAGGGCATCAGAGGATGCAATGGCTGGATGGCATCACTGATGGAATGGACATGAACTTGGGAAAACTTTGGGAGATAGTGAGGGACAGAGAGGCCTGGCATGTTGTAGTCCATGGAGTTGCAAAGAGTTGGACATGACTGGGTGACTGAACAATAACAAGGACTTAGAATCAAATAAAATATAATCATGATCAATAACATGTCAACAAGATAAAGCTGCAGCTGTAATCCTCTCAAATAATTTAACATGCCCCAAGTCCTATAAAACTGTCATAAATGCACATTGATTATCCAAGAATATCTGGATTATGTAAAATTTATGCAAAAACATAAAATCTGTTCTATTATGAAAAATTTCCCCAAACTAATATACACATTAAAATGAATATTTTCAACACATTTGTTCTGCTTTTAAATTATAAATGGAATATTGGAGGATTATTTAGATAGTTTAGAAGTCTTTTAATACAAGTAGTGGCTCCCTTGGTGGCTCAGATGGTAAAGTATCCACCTGCAATGCAGGAGACCTGGGTCAGTCCCTGGGTTGGGAAGATCCCCTGGAGAAGGGAATGGCTACCCTCTCCAGTATTCTTGCCTGGAGAATCCTCTGGACGGAGGAGACTGGCAGGCCACAGTCCATGGGGTCGCAGTGTTAGGTATGAGCAACTAAGCACAGTACTAGTCAGCAAGTTAGAAGTTAGGCCTCCTTGCCCTTCATAGGTTGTTCTCTCCAAAGCAGGATCTTCCAACTCATTCACTTGGTCCTGTAGTCACACCTGAATTAGCAGGCTCAACAAATGTTTCCTCCGGTTTCTGACAATAGTAGTGTTTCTTTTCTCCTCGTAAAAACTGACCCAATATTCCTAACCTGCTTCATCTCCTTTTCTTTTTCTTTGTTTAAAGCTAAAGGCATAGTTGCTCAGTAGAAGACCAAATCAGAGTCAAGGGAAGACATGGAATAGCCTCAAATCACCCAAGTGCCATTTCCTTCTAGAAATGAGTCTTTCTTGATTTAATTTTTATTGTAAAAGCAGTAAAACAATTCCTGACTGTGAATAAACTCCAAAGGAAAAAAAAAAGACCTTCCAAACATCTATGATATGATTTCTAAGAAGTCTGGCTGTATTTTATTAAAATTCAATAAAACAACAAAAATGTCTTAAAGGCCTACTGTGTGCCAGGCCTGATGTGGGGCTCAGAGGAGACTGAGATGAAAACGACACAGTTTGGCCTTCAAGGAGTCCAGGTGAGGTTGGGAGTTTAGAAAGCAGCACTTGAAGCTAGTCATGGGCACATCCTGTAAGATGACAGTGGACTTGGGCGAGTACTCCCTGGGAAACTTTGGTCATGTGACCAAGGGCTTTTGATTGATACTGATCTACAATCAAGTTTGGTAAGAGGAAGGACCTTTAATAGAAACTGTTTAACAAGAAGCCTCTGTGTTTTTCTAGTGAGATTTGAGTATTAAAATTTGCTTCATGTTTAATTAAGAAAAATCTCATAATCCCACTGAAAACATGATTAACATGTTTGGTGAAGGCTGATATTATAGACAATAGGGAATTCAATTAAGAAAATACAAGGGTGAAACAATAATGTTGAGAAAAAGTATCCTTAGCCTTTTAAGTGTGAAACATATTAATATTATTCAGTTCAGTTCAGTTCAGTCGCTCAGTCATGTCTGACTCTGCGACCCCATGAACCGCAGCATGCCAGGCCTCCCTGTCCATCACCAACTCCCGGAATCCACCCAAACCCATGTCCATCAAGTTGATGATGCCATCCAACCATTTCATCCACTGTCGTCCCCTTCTCCTCCTGCCCCCAATCCCTCCCAGAATCAGGGTCTTTTCAAATGAGTCAGCTCTTTGCATGAGGTGGCCAAAGTATTGCAGTTTCAGCTTCAGCATCAGTCCTTCCAATGAACACCCAGGACTGATCTCCTTGCAGTCCAAGGGACTCTCAAGAGTCTTCTCCAACACCACAGTTCAAAAGCATCAATTCTTCTGCGCTCAGCTTTCTTCACAGTCCAACTCTCACATCCATACATGACCACTGGAAAAACCATAGCCTTGACTAGATGGACCTTTGTTGGCAAAGTAATGTCTCTGCTTTTCAATATGCTATCTAGGTTGGTCATAACTTTCCTTCCAAGGAGTAAGCATCTTTTAATTTCATGGCTGCAATCACGATCCACAGTGATTTTGGAGCCCAGAAAAATAAAGTCTGACACTGTTTCCACTGTTTCCCCATCTATCTGCCATTAAGTGATGGGACCGGATGCCATGATCTTCGTTTTCTGAATGTTGAGTTTTAAGCCAACTTTTTCACTCTCCTCTTTCGTTTTCATCAAGAGGCTCTTTAGTTCTTCTTCACTTTCTGCCATAAGGGTGGTGTCATCTGCATATCTGAGGTTATTGATAATTTCTCCCAGCAACCTTGATTCCAGCTTGTACTTCCTCCAGCCCAGTGTTTCTCACGATGTACTCTGCATGTAAGTTAAATAAGCAGGTGACAATATACAGCCTTGATGTACTCCTTTTCCTATTTGGAACCAGGCTGTTGTTCCATGTCCAGTTCTAACTGTTGCTTCCTGGCCTGCATACAAATTTCTCAAGAGGCAGGTCAGGTGGTCTGGTATGCCCAGCTCTTGAAGAATTTTCCACAGTTTATTGTGATCCACACAGTCAAAGGTTTGGCATAGTCAATAAAGCAGAAATAGATGTTTTTCTGGAACTCTCTTGCTTTTTCGATGATCCAGCGGATGTTGGCAATTTGATCTCTGGTTCCTCTGCCTTTTCTAAAACCAGCTGAACAGCTGGAAGTTCACAGTTCACGTATTGCTGAAGCCTGGCTTGGAGAATTTTAAGCATTACTTTACTAGCGTGGAGCCAAATTGCATGGACTAGTCTGGATTTATGTGATGTAGCTATTATTTGTCTCAGCGTTTTTAGGAGACAACTAGCCCCACACTTCAGTGAAAATAATATATACCCATGTGTGGTAGTGTTTGGGAGAAATGAGTAGCATCAGGGATAAGATTATTTCCAAATAATCTATCAAAAAACAAGACATGCAAGCAAATAATTAGTGGATGCAATTCAGATGTTGGTAATTATCTTGAATATTTTTTGTCTGGAAAGTGGTTGCTTTGTGGCAGACTTATCCACTTTTTTTGACTTTTAAAATAATTCTCAAGTGACTTTTCATAAAGATGAATCCAATTAGAAACAAGACCTCGGAGGTTTTCTTTTTCTCAGGGGCTGCATAGTCTTGTTTCTGGAATTATTGGTGGTTTAGTTGCTAAGTTGTTTCTGATTCTTGTGACCCCATGGACTGTAGCCCACCAGGCTCCTCTGTCCAGGGATTGCCCAGGCAAGTGGCTGCCATGACCTCCTCCAAGGGATCTTCCTGACCCAGGAATTGAATCCAGGTCTCCTTCATTGTAGGTGGATTCTTTACCATCTGAGCCACCAGGGAAGCCCTTGGAACCATTGGTCTAAGCTTATTTTACATATATTTTGCATAGAATGCACTTCTAAAAATAAAGTATGACCTCAGAGGAAAATTAAGCAAAACCAAGAGTTGTCTCCACAAGCATAATGCTCTAGAAGTCAAAATAATAATAATTAAGTGCAGATAATTAAGAGGCAGGTGCAACAGCTAGAATCCCAAGTCTCCACTGTAATCCCTTCCTATCTACTCAACTGCCTGGTCTCTCCTCCCTTCACCTTAGGCTTCACTTGGTCCTCCTAGTTACTTGAACTAGTCAGACATCTCCTCACCAGGTCCCCTTCAGTAGCTTCCTTTGGTACTCAGAAGAAGGCCAAATTCTTTAGCATGGCACACGAAACTTCTGGCTTTTGAGGTTCATCTCCCACCATTACAGCACACACCCTGTGCTCTCACCTCATTTCACCCTTCACAGAATGCACCTTACTCATAACTTCCTGCTTTGCACATAGTATACCTACTGCCTAGAAAGCAGTTCAAGTATCACCTCTTCTGTGAGATCTTTCCCAATTACTCCAGGAAAAGGAGTGGTCCTTCTCTGTGTGAGATAATTCTACTATAGCAATTTTCAATGGCAACCCACTCCAGTGTTCTTGCCTCGAGAGTCCCATGGACCGAGGAGCCTGGCAGGCTATAGTCCATGGGGTTGCAAGAGTCAGACATGACTTAGCAACTAAACCACCACCACCACTTTTCAAACACATCATCGCTGTTTATCAAACTGAAATTTTTCATGCCTTGATTGCCACTAAGCCCCCAAAGTTTGAGTTGGAAAAAATAGATGCCAAGTAGTACCATATTTCAAAGTGAGATGCTAGACGACACGTGCCAGGCTTGCAAAGAAGATGCTTCAAAACTGGTTTCACGAGCTCATTATCTACTTCCAGGGTATCAAAGAGCTGCAGATCAGAGTGGGAGGGAAGTCTCCTTCCAAGAGCATCGAAAATGTGTGCTGTATAGTCTCTCCCCTGGCCACTAGAGAGGAAATGGAGGACGACTTCCCTCCCTTTGGAAATCTGGGCCATTCAAGAGAAAAACAGGAATCCTATGAGGTTTGATGGCAAAGGGATAGTCACTGATTCTGTGCTGAAAATACTGAGGGCAAGAGATCAAGGCTGGAGCCACCTGCTGCTGGCACAGCAAAGAGAGACAAGTCTTCACAGGGAATAAGCTACAATTTCATTCATGATTACTGGCAAGAGCTTGAGTATCTTATTGTCTAGAGATGGGACTCATAGGAGCAAAACAAGTTGGAGCCATTTTTTTAATCCTGCTAAAGATGATGGCAAAAAAAGGAGCTGTGACTCTGGTAGATGAGGTGTGATCCTGGATGGTCTGAGTCAGAGAGAGGAATCGGAGGTCAGAAGACAGGCATTGCCCATATCTAGGGGCTATTCAAAAGGCTTTAATGGATGTGTTCTGAGCATCCCACAAAAGCACCCCATCATAAAAAGTCAGCATAAAAACCTCCAAGGTCAGAGAGTACCTCTGCAGATCATAAGTGCTAGAGATGTGAGAAACCTCCCATTTGGTTTCTACTAGGTTGGGGAGGGGCAATTGCCCTGATCCTCTGGGTAGAGGCTGGCTGGGGAACAGAATGCTTTCATATGGACATTCAACCAAACCTTCTGTCTTTAGGCCTCCCCTGCACCCCCGCCCCCCTCACTGATCCCCACTTTCAGAGGTATCTGGAATCTCTCATTCCTAAACCTTTCTGGGGTTTTGTAGCCCAGAGCAGCTTACTTCTGTGCTTCTCCCAAAGCTGTTTCAGTTCTTTGACTTTCCAGCTCCCAATATTCTGCTGCTTTTGCTTCCTCTTTGTCCTTGTGTGTTTATGCCTTAAACAAAATCCTCTTACCTCACTTGGGTATGGGGCAGGGGAGGCTGGGAGAAATCTATGACAAATATGAGTGTTCAATCCACCATGTATAATTTGAAATATATGTAACTTTTATAATAAGAAAAAATAATTATTGTTGTAAAAAAGAATTGAATTGGATATATAAAACATATATGTCCATATTTATATATATATAAAGTTAAAAATACAAAGCAATGCATTGCTGTTTTGCAAAATAAACCAGGCAGACAATGGTTCAGAGTTTTGATAAAGTATCCATCACTAGAGGCTGAGGTTGTTAGAGAAGGCTCCCTGGCAGACTCTGAATAATGGGTAGAATTTGGATTCTTTAAGGGAGTAGGTCTCTAATTCATTTCTTTATTAACAATCATGTATAAATCAGGATATTATCTACTGTGGTAGCCGTTGCTTTGAGCATCTCAACGTACATTTTCCCTTGTAATCCTTCGTTTTGATGAGATGAATTCTCACTTGGAGAGAAGGAAGTGAGCACAACAGAGAGAAACAGAGCCTGAAGGCAGAGAATCCTATTGATCAGACTTGAGCCTGATCCAGCTACACCTAAAGCCAGAATGTCCTGGACTTCTAAGTTGCAAGAGCCAATAAATTTCTATCCCCACTCCCACCTCTCCACTTTTGTTTTGTAAATTAGTTTTAGTTGGCTCTCAGTTACTTGCATCAGAAAGAATCCTGACTAATATGATAGGAAATGAGATGGTGTTTAACTGAATTTTAGACCACCACCACCATGGGTAGAGTTAGACCTCAATGGATAGTCTAAATTGAAATTATAACTTGCAACTTGTTTCTCATTAAGCTTATTGGTGTTAATAATTACTATCCTTTGACTCAAGGCAGTACAGGAACAGATGAGTGTCTGCATTTTCCCTTTGGAGCTTGTTATTTTTCTCATAACAGATGAATTATTTGTAAGCAAAAATTAAAGATAAAAATCAATTCCCATCATCTTAAAGAGGATGTGGTGAGTATATCCCTAGAGATAGGAGGGCTGCCAGGTAATTCATCTATAGAGGGCTGCTGGAAGGCAGAGCCCACCAAGCTCCCAGAATTCATAGTTTTATGCTTGCAGATGAGAAGTTTTTGCTGCAACAGGCAGAGCAAAGATAGCAAATCTCTAGGTGACCTGGCAAATTACTTCATAACAGCTAACTAATCAGATCAGATCAGATCAGTCGCTCAGTGTTGTCTGACTCTTTGCCACCCCATGAATCGCAGCACGCCAGGCCTCCCTATCCATCACCAACTCCCGGAGTTCACTCAGACTCACGTCCATCGAGTCAGTGATGCCATCCAGCCATCTCATCCTCTGTCGTCCCCTTCTCCTCCTGCCCCCAATCCCGCCCAGCATCAGAGTCTTTTCCAATGAGTCAACTCTTTCCATGAGGTGGCCAAAGTACTGGAGTTTCAGCTTTAGCATCATTCCTTCCAAAGAAATCCCAGGGCTGATCTCCTTCAGAATGGACTGGTTGGATCTCCTTGCAGTCCAAGGGACTCTCAAGAGTCTTCTCCAACACCACAGTTCAAAAGCATCAATTCTTCGGCGCTCAGCCTTCTTCACAGTCCAACTCTCACATCCATACATGACCACAGGAAAAACCATAGCCTTGACTAGCCGGACCTTTGTTGGCAAAGTAATGTCTCTGCTTTTGAATATGCTATCTAGGTTGGTCATAACTTTCCTTCCAAGGAGTAAGTGTCTTTTAATTTCATGGCTGCAGTCACCATCTGTAGTGATTTTGGAGCCCAACAAAATAAAGTCTGACACTGTTTCCACTGTTTCCCCATATTTCCCATGAAGTAGTGGGACCGGATGCCATGATCTTCGTTTTCTGAATGTTGAGCTTTAAGCCAACTTTTCACTCTCCACTTTCACTTTCATCAAGAGGCTTTTGAGTTCCTCTTCACTTTCTGCCATCAGGGTGGTGTCATCTGCATATCTGAGGTTATTGAGATTTCTCCCGGCAATCTTGATTCCAGCTTGTGTTTCTTCCAGTCCAGCGTTTCTCATGATGTACTCTGCATATAAGTTAAATAAGCAGGGTGACAATATACAGCCTTGACATACTCCTTTTCCTATTTGGAACCAGTCTGTTGTTCCATGTCCAGTTCTAACCGTTGCTTCCTGACCTGCATACAAATTTCTCAAGAGGCAGATTAGGTGGTCTGGTATTCCCATCTCTTTCAGAATTTTCCACAGTTTATTGTGATCCACACAGTCAAAGGCTTTGGCATAGTCAAGAAAGCAGAAATAGATGTTTTTCTGGAACTCTCTTGCTTTTTCCATGATCCAGCGGATGTTGGCAATTTGATCTCTGGTTCCTCTGCCTTTTCTAAATCCAGCTTGAACATCAGGAAGTTCACGGTTCACATATTGCTGAAGCCTGGCTTGGAGAATTTTGAGCATTTCTTTACTAGCGTGTGAGATGAGTGCAATTGTGCGGTAGTTTGAGCATTCTTTGGCATTGCCTTTCTTTGGGATTGGAATGAAAACGGACCTTTTCCAGTCCTGTGGCCACTGCTGAGTTTTCCAAATTTGCTGGCATATTGAGTGCAGCACTTTCACAGAATCATCTTTCAGGATTTGGAATAGCTCAACTGGAATTCCATCACCTCCAGTAGCTTTGTTCATAGTGATGCTTTCTAAGGCCCACTTGACTTCACATTCCAGGATGTCTGGCTCTAGGCCAGTGATCACACCATCGTGATTATCTGGGTGGTGAAGATCTTTTTTGTACAGTTCTTCTGTGTATTCTTGCCATCTCTTCTTAATATCTTCTGCTTCTGTTAGGTCCATACCATTTCTGTCCTTTATCGAGCTCATCTTTGCATGAAATTTTCCTTTGGTATCTCTGATTTTCTTGAAGAGATACCTAGTCTTTTCCATTCTGTTGTTTTCCTCTATTTCTTTGCATTGATCGCTGAAGAAGGCTTTCTTTTCTCTTCTTGCTATTCTTTGGAACTCTGAATTCAGATGTTTATATCTTTCCTTTTCTCCTTTGCTTTTCATTTCTCTTCTTTTCACAGCTATTTGTAAGGCCTCCCCAGACAGCCATTTTGCTTTTTTGCATTTCTTTTCCATGGGGATGGTCTTGATCCCTGTCTCTTGTACAATGTCACGAACCTCATTCCATAGTTCATCAGGCACTCTATCTATCAGATCTAGGCCCTTAAATCTATTTCTCACTTCCACTGTATAATCATAAGGGATTTGATTTAGGTCATACCTGAATGGTCTAGTGGTTTTCCCTACTTTCTTCAATTTCAGTCTGAATTTGGCAATAAGGAGTTCATGATCTGAGCCACAGTCAGCTCCTGGTCTTGTTTTTGCTGACTGTATAGAGCTTCTCCATCTTTGGCTGCAAAGAATATAATCAATCTGATTTTGGTGTTGACCATCTGGTGATGTCCATGTATAGAGTCTTCTCTTGTGTTGTTGGAAGAGGGTGTTTGTTTTGACCAGTGCATTTTCTTGGCAAAACTCTATCAGTCTTTGCCCTGCTTCATTCCGTATTCCAAGGCCAAATTTGCCTGTTACTCCAGGTGTTTCTTGACTTCCTACTTTTGCATTCCAGTCCCCTAGAATGAAAAGGACCATACCAGCTAATTAATAAATAAGTACATACTGTGGGTCTACTATTGTTTCCAGTGCTTTTTATGCACCACCACAAACCTGATTATGTACTGCTATTGTCATCCCTCCCATTTTCCAGATGAGAAAAATTAAGGCAAAAAATGGTTAAGCCTGGATAGGCAGCTAGGGAATCTGATGCCGATGTGGCATGTTCTGAGTCACTCTGCTAGACTGCTTGAGGGCATGAGTCAATTTACAAAAGTATCCTGTGTTGTAACAGCTAGTCTCAGTCTCCACTGACAAAGCAGGGGCAATGGGATTTGAGGCAAGAAACAGAATTACCCAGATAATCAGGAAAAGGGAGAAATTCAAATTCTGCATAAAATGCATTTCTTCATTAACTTTAATGATGGTGGATTTTTCTTGTGAGATTTTAAATAGTCTTACTAAAGAAAAAAAGGCTTGATTACATTTCCAAATTTCCATTTGGAATTTCCAAATTTCTATTACCTCTCTTTGAGATATTGTGATATGTGCTTAGTTGCTCAGTCATGTCCAACTCTTTGCAACCTTTTGGACTGGCTCCTCTGTCTGTGGGATTTTTCAGGTAAGAATACTGGAGTGGGTTGCCATTTTCCTCCTCCAGGGGATCTTCCTGATCCAGGGATCAAAGACAAATCTTCTGTGTCTCCTACATTGCAGGCAGATTCTTAACCCTCTGAGCCATTGGGGAAACCACTTTGTGATATTAAAAGTTTTATCCACATACCCTATTATTGATACAAACTGTTCATTACTGGCTTGCAATCTCCCCCAAACCCCTAGACTTGCATCCCCACCCCTTTTTTGCTAACAGATCCTGGTTATGTGCAGACATCATATGGTCAACCCTTGTTCTGCAGGACAGGGAAATCCTTGCCTTGGCTTACAAGGCCCTAAATGACCAGGCCCCCTTCAGTAGCTCTCTATCTATCTGTGACCACCCTCTCCCTGGTTCGCTTTGCTTTAGTTGTACTGGCCTCCCTGTTGGACCACGAATATCCCAGAACTGTCCTCCTCAGCACTGGCTATTTTATCTTCTCAAATGCTTTCCCCTTACATAGCTCCCTGCTTCTTTCAAGACTACTCAGATGTTCCCTTCTTATGAGGTCCTTGATCACCCCAAATACATTCCCAGTCCCTGTTACTCTGCTCTAATTCTTCTTTTATCCACAGCACTTATTAGTTTCTAACATGCTACTTAACTTTTAAAATTATGTTTATTTGTTGTTTCTGTATGCTTCTGGAATGTATACTTTCTGAAGACAAAGATATTTGTTTATGTGTTCATTGATGTATCTCATATGCCTAGAAAAGTGCATAGCATGTAAGAGCCACTAAATAAATATTTGAGTGAGTGAACAAATGAATGATTAAATACCAGGGGGTTCTGGGAAATATTTTCCTCCTGATAAGAGGAAGAAAATAGAGACTCTTTGCTCTTCTCTGTAGCCTATTTTCTGCCTTTGAGACCCATTGCATGAGGATATGATGTCTGAGCTGCTATAGCTTTCTCACGACGTAGGAGGAGCCTAAGAGAACTACTGCCCTGCCCCTGAGCTCTGCCTGTGCTCAGTTACTGAACCCACGCTAGCCAAGAAATGTCTCCAGATTTCTTGCTTGTGAAAAAATTAAATCCTTTCTTTTAAAGTTAACTATTAGCCTGGCAGGCTATACTCCATGGGGTCACAAAGAGTCAGACATGACTTAGTGACTAAACAACAACATTACTTAGGCATGCTCTTACTTGCAGCTAAAAGCATCCTCAACTGATGCAATAACTTAGTACGTCACATGGTAAAAAAGAAAGATATTTGGTTTTTAATTCTGCTTCCTGGCATAGAGCTCCTAAAACCCTTGGAATTTCCCTAGTGATAAGGTAATAGAAATGTCTTTTGTTTTAATGAGGTGACTGAAACCAAGGGTTATAGTGTGAAAGGGTTGTCTCATTTTGTGGATCATCAGCTTCCTGAAGAATCTTTACTAAAATACATTGTGAGAGTGAGAGCTTGGTGGCAGTACCCTTGGATGTGAATTCTGCAGAGTGGAAGAGCATGTTTGAGCTGAGATCCTAAAAGAGGAACTAACCAGGAATAAAGAGAAGGATAGAAAGAAGAGATTATAAGCAGAGGCAAAGAAACAGGTAACTAACTTAAAATACTGAGTGCTTACTGTGGTGGGCACAGTACTGATACTTTAATAGTAGTATTTAAAGTGCTATTTGTGATATCCTTATGAGTAGGTACTATTATTACCCTAGTTTGCTACTGCTAAGTCGCTTCAGTCGTGTCCAACTCTGTGCGACCCCACAGACGGCAGCCCACCAGGCTCCCCCGTCCCTGGGATTCTCCAGGCAAGAACACTGGAGTGGGTTGCCATTTCCTTCTCCAATGCATGAAAGTGAAAAGTGAAAGTGAAGTCGCTCAGTCGTATTTGACTCTTAGCAACCCCATGGACTGCAGCCTATCAGGCTCCTCGGTCCATGGGATTTTCCAGGCAAGAGTACTGGAGTGGGGTGCCATTGCCTTCTCCATTACCCTAGTTTATAGATGAGTTAACTGAGGACTGGAGAGGTTAAGTCAATTGCCTAGAATCATAGCTTATAATTGGTGGATTGGTGGATCTAAGATTCAAACCAATTTGAGAGTACATAATAGATGTCACACACTATCCAAGATATTGGTAACAGTGAACAAAACACAATTCATCTCCCCCTTCCCCCATGAAGCTAACGTTTTGATGCTCTATTACAGAAGTGAATCTAGGGCAGAAACACCTGGCATATTTAGGGAGCCAATGGCTCCTGCATCTCCAAAGGAATCTTGGGAACTTGCTGCCATATTTGGTGGAGATCAGTTGGACCGTTGGAATGCCAAAGTTGGTTCCCTGAGATTGCCTTTGGGCTTTAGGGACATTTGTACCACATGTTTAAAAATGGGTGAAAATTTATTTTTATTTTAAAATTTCTTACAAGTATTAATCTGTCATGAGAGAAAAACAAGTCCCAAAGAGGAAAATGCACACAGTGCTGTACTCCATGTCCAAAAAAGAGTGAATACTTGTCTGCTGCCAATATGCTTAATTAGGGTATACAGGGAGGTACCATTTAAAATTATTGTTTTGAAAAAACCCACTAAAAAAAAAGAGAAAAGAAAAAACCCACTGAAGGAAATGGTCAGAGATCTATTCCAGGTTTTTTTTTTTTAATGCATATTTTTTATAAGGTCTGTTTTATAAGAAGAGAAACTCAGACAAAAGTGGGAATATTATAAAATATAGTTTTATAGTAGATTTAGCAATGTATTTCTTTAAAACGTGTCATTCCTGCAAAGCAGAGAGGTTAAGTTTTATAATAGTGGCCACAACTATTTTTGTTTTTTTAGGAATTTTGTTCGAATTGCCTTTCCTTTTCTAGCCAATTTGCTGAAGTAAAAGTATATCAGAAGATTAATATACTTTTATTTATAGAATAATAATACTTTATGACTGCTGAGCTGATCACATATGCTAGTTCATTAAATCCTCCCAATCCTGTGCGATATAGATTATAATTGATATATCTTTACATACAGAAAATTGTGGTTCGGGAAGTTTATATGATCTCCCCAAGATTACAGTGGTATAGCTGGAACCTGAACTTGGGAATTCTGACTACAGCTCTTGACCTGATAGGGTCAGACCTACTGGGTACAGTATTAAAAGAATGGGCTCCCGTGTCAGTTGGATTTTAGAGTGTTCCTTAACTGTACCTTTACAAATGATTTAACCTTTTCAATCCTCAGTTTCCTCTTCTGTAAAATGGAGCCAATACTACCTACATCATAGTTTTGTGGTGAGGAGTTAATGATTATTACTAACTATAAAGTGCTTATTTGGCACACAGTATATGTTAAGTGAATGGTTTTTAGTATTATTGATAAAGAATAAAGGAGAAAAGTATTGACTTAATAGTGTCTTCTTATTTGGAAGGAAGTATTAAAACAATGGTTCTCAACTGGGGGCCATTTTGCTGCCCATTAACTTTTGGCGATGTCTGGAGATATTTTTGGTTATCACAACTGAAAGGTGCTGAGACCAAGCAGGTAGAGTGGGTGAGAGCAAGGATATGCCAAACATCCTACAGTGCTCAGGTTAGCCCCCACAACAAAGAATCATCCGGTCCAAACGTCAGCAGTGCCCAGGTTGGGAAACCCTGCATTAAAACAACAAGGACTTGTTGAGTCTATACTTTTTGAAAAAACGGAAGTACAGTTGATCACAATGTTTAAAGTTATTATGTTGTATATTGAGTATATACTTTTAATGAGGTGTGTAAATACCACTTCTCTAAGCAAAGAATCTGAAAATTGGAGGCCATATATTATCTTGGCCAGTAGAGAACACAAATGGCAACCCACTCCAGTGTTCTTGCCTGGAGAATCCCAGGGACGGGGGAGCCTGGTGGGCTGCCGTCTATGGGGTCGCACAGAGTCGGACACGACTGAAGTGACTTAGCAGCAGCAGCAGCATCAGAGAACACAAAAATGAGGGTAAGGAAATGACATAGCTTATGTTGGACATATGAGTAGAGTGATAAGTTTCTAATTAGAAAATTCAACAGTTTAAAAAAAGTTCTTTGTGGTTTTAGAGGTGACAATTCTCAAAATTGTCAACTTATAATTATTGAAAAAATAAATGTTCACCTAATGAGACAACTCAAATTCATTAGCAAATGGCCTTAGCTAGCTTTCCATCGTTCTTCAAACACTTTTCAACTTTAGTATCACCAGTAAGACATGATTTAATATTTTTTAAAAAGGAATTTTTATCTAAGTGAAAAAACATAATTTAGATTTGTTAGTATAAAGACCAAAATGCAGTATTTTCCTATTAGAAACAGGAGACAATACTTTTCATGATGATTTTAGTTCCCTTAACTTGAATGTTTAAAAACTAATTATATTATAAAAATTGAATCCCACACACCAATTCTCTTAAATTATATTGATGATGATGAACTGATTTCTTCAGATTTATGACTTGAATAATTTATTATTGTGCAACTCATCTCACATTAGTGGCTTTTGCAAAGTAGTGCAGAAAAGCAATCTTTTGCCAACTTCTATTCACGTTTGAAGAAGAATTTCCTGTACGTATGGCAAAACCTGTCACCACAGAGCCCAGAGATGTCAGTTTAATACATTGACACAAAGACAGAGAACATTTATAAAGGAAGGTTATTTTTTCCTGGAAAATATTAAAGAAAGAGGCATTGTTGCAGTTAAGCACAGTCTTACCACCAGGACTGTGCCCTGAATGCTGTTCCAGGAAGGACCTCAGAAGCATTGTCCATATAATCAACCAGGGGCTGGCCATATGCTTCTCTGGTCCTACCAGGGCCAACTTGCCACGTGGTTGGAGATAAGAACTAGGTGTGGTATTGAAAGGTATAGTCCATTCATTTGTCCATTCAAAATGCATTTTTTTCTTTTCAACTTTATGGGGTATAATTGGCAATTAAAAAAATATATATATTTGGACTTCCTTGGTGGTACAGTGGATGAGAATCCACATGCCAATGCAGAGGACGTGGCTGGTTCGATCCCTGATCTGGGAAGATTCCACATGCTGCAGAGCAACTGAGCCTGTTGGCCGCAACTACTGAGCCCCCGTGGTGCAGCTACTGAAGCTGGTGTGCCTAGAGCCTGTGCTCTACAACAAGAGAAGCCACCGCCATGAGAAGTCCAGGAACCGAATGCAGAGTAGCCTCCACTTGCCACAACTAGAGAAAGCCTGTGCACAGCGACCAAGACCCAGTTCAACCAAAAAAAAGAAAAAAAAATTATTAAGTATATATATTTAAGGTATATAATTTGATGATTTGATATATGTAAACATTGTGAAATATTCCCTATAATTAAGCTAACTGACATATCCATCGCCTCCCATAGTTCCCATTTTCTTTTTGTGAGTTCATGGTGCCGTTGATATGTTTCTCTCAATCATCTAATATGTGCCAAGCTCTGTGTTTGTGCTGGCAACAGAAAATGAGGAGGGCAGAAGAGAGGACAGCTTAAGGAGGAACCACCTGGCTTTTCCTTGTCTCTCATAAAGTTTACAGGTTGCTGGGGAAAACTATTAAACAGGTAATTAGACAAACAGTTTTTTACACACCCATAAATACAACAACAAGTAAAGGGTCTTGAGGCAGTCTGAACACGGATTGGAAAAGAATTTCCACACACAGAGCATTTCAGAAAGGAGTGAGTTTATTAAGAACAGACAGCAGATATAATTTGGGCACTGCAAGCACATTGGGCCTGACAGACCAGGGAGAGTGGATTCTTTTCGTGGGTTAGTAGCCAATGTTTATAGCCTCAAGTTAGAAAATTTCTGCTGGAAAGTTGCCATTAGGTGATTGGTTGGGGCATTATAGGGCGACTACTAGGGGGGTGGGCATTCTTGCCTAATTTGGGGTCAGAAAGCCTGCTGGTGAAGATCGGGGGGCTTGTGGCAATGATTACAAAGGGGCTCAGTCAGTTCTGGAGATGACCTTGTTTCTGGACTCCACTTCTGTGGCCTTGGTGCAAGACTTTGCACCTGTGGCTTTGGGGCAGGACTTGACCGACACAGCATATTATGAGAAAGAATACTAGAGGAACTAATTTAACCTAGGAGGTCAGAGGAGGTAGCTGGTAGGTTCAATTTTGCTGTGTTAAAACAAACAACACAAGCAAACAAAAAACAAAGGTATGGCTCACAGTTGATTGTTTAGTTGTTCAGTTGTGTCTGACTCTTTTGCAGCCCCATGAATTGTAGCCCACCATGTTTTTCTGTCCATGGGATTTCCCAGGCAAGAATGCTGGTGTGGGTTGTCAAATTGATAAGCAGTGCAATTCAGATATAAAATATTCCTAATGAAGTGTGAAGTTCTAGGCCTTTAAAAGAGAGAATTCTACAGGTGGTGGTGATTTTTACCATTAAGCTAACAGAGCAAACCAGAGTCAACAGGATATTAAAAAGCTCTGGCTTTAGTTAGTTATTGAATCACTCTGTGGAAGAGCTGGTTTGAAGGAAGGGTGAGGCTGGTGAATGGGCAGAGAACCAGGAGAGACAAACAGGTCTGGGAGATAAATTCGGAAGGAGTAAAGCACAAGCAAGAGGTAAACAAACAATGTGACAGGCTCAGAAGCACACGAGCCCAAGGAGCAAACTGGCAGTAAGGTCACAGGAAATGAAGAGTGCTCTAAAGCGGCAGGAAGTGGCGCCCTGGGTGGACCCCAGTGCCGGAATCTGACCTGGACAGGAAGTGAAGGGCATCATCTGAGGAGCAGGAAGGGGAGATTATTTTTTTGTGTTGGTTGTAGTGAGGAAAATAAGTGTCGGTTACACAAACCTTGCTAAAGCTTTCATCCTGTTTGGGGTTTGAGGCAGCTTGAAGCTTCTCTAACAAAGTAATTTGGTCTTCTGGGAGGGATTTGAGAGGGATGAGGAATTGCTCTTGGGCTTTGTATCGCCTCGGCTCCCTTTTGGGAGACAGAAGATATCTGCCTTGGATTCATATCAAAAGAAAATAAGGACCTCCTACCTCTTGTCTCATGACAAAATGATCTGTATATGACACTTGGTTGAGATATGTCTATCTTGTGTTATAATAAGACCAGGGGTTGACGAGTGGGAAATAGTTGTTTGTTAGAGATTATATTGCTAATTCAGCATTGTTTACACTGAAGAAGGAAAATGGTGGAAGAAGCCACCCCCTTCCCCGGGGTAAATGGAAGATGGGAACACACTGAGAAGTTAAAATGAAGAGAGAAATATGTAAACAAACTTTTTAAAAAACCAATTGTAAACAGTGTGGTATGATGGAAGATGGGAAGCATTAACTTAAATGGGGTAATTAGAGGAGACAAAATAAGAGGGGAATGATGCAAAGGATCTACCTACCTGTACAGACTAGAAGCTCCTTCAAATATTTCTTTTCAGGTGACTGTGGGACTTTAAATCTGTCAGGATTTTAATGAGATGCCACACACACCAACACACATGCATTGAGAAGGAACCACCTGGCTTTTCCCTGCTCTCATAAAGTTTACAGGTTGCTGGGGGAAAACTATTAAACAGATAATTAGACAAACAGTTTTTTTACACATCCATAAATACAACAGCAAAAAGTACAGTGCTTTTCCCTCTGAAGGGAGGTGTGTTCTTGGCTGTCATTTAAAGAGTAGCTCCTAGTACATTTTATTTTCCCTTAGAAGCTCTGGAGAACAGTTGGCAAATAGAAATGGTCCACAGAAATAACATGGCTTCCTGGAACTCAGGAGGAAGGAAATGGGTGGTTTCTTTAATTATTATAGTGTGTGTATGTGTGCGCGCGCGCGCGTGTGTGTGTCCATGTGATAACCAAAGATAGCATTCTGGCTTACATCCTCAGGAGGGAAGGTGAATCTGGAAATTAATGGATTGGAAGTATATACTTGGAAGTATATACTTTGGAAGTATGCATTTGGTTGTATTGAATTTGCTAGGTTAAGTAAGACAATAATGTTGTGTTTTTAATATCCTGGCTAGATCAGAAAGGGTGGACTGAAATTTTTCTCTGATATTTAATCATTTTAAATTTGAGAACATTATTATTTACATACAAAGAGCTAATGACTCTAATGAAGGCACAAAAGCTTATTTACAGCAAAAGTGTGAGTGGGGTGACAAGAGGAGTGTTGATAAGGCCTTAATTAATTGATTTTGCTAATTATTCTTTTCTGCCAAGTGTTATAGTCCTTTTGGTAAAAAGCAGTAGAAACAAGAATTTTGCTGCAAGCTATTTTAACTCAGTAGTAGTAGCAAAACTTCTTGGCCGTTTTAAGATATTTTGGGATCCTTTTTTTGTCCTCTTTTATGCTGAAATTGTGGACTTTGTAAAACTGAAGAACTAAACACATTTCTATGTGGACACTTATTTATGAGCTGTGTGATTTAGCCAAGGTCTGGGCTTAAAAGGCATTTTAGTGGAACTGGAAATAAGTTAGATGACAGATTTGAATTGAAATAAAAATTAAAAATATGTCCAATAGCAGTTGCATGTATTAATATTTATTTTTTCAGGCTTTGTAAAGACCTTGACTAGTCATAAATATATTCTTTCTCCTGGGTGCAGGAAGTTTAACTTTTCTGTAGGCTTATACTGTTTTGCGTTTCTTTGAAAGTCATGATACTGAAGAAATCCAAAAATCCCCAGGAGATTCTGTGTAAATGCAAGCTCCAAAAGATTTTCATCTTTTCTCCATCCCACTATTGTCCTATATCTTCACTGATTTGGAGGAAATTGTGATTGCGGGCATGGCTATCATTATTAAGCATGTATTAGCTGCAGGCACTGTGTTGGATATTCACATGCATTATTTAATAAAGCCCCCATTTTACAGATGGGACAGCTCACAAGTAATAAATAGCATAAAACCAGAATATGAATCTAGGTCTTTTGTGTGTGTGTGTCATTTCTTGACTTAATCCTTGAATGCCTTAAATTGCTGAGGCCTTATTTCCCTGATGAGACTGTCAGTTGCTAGAAGGCAAGGATCTTATATTTTAGTCTGCACAGATTAGGCTGGCAATAGTTATACCCTTCTTTTGAAATGAAAAATCAAATGTCAAAGAATTTTATAAAAAGGTTAAAAAAGGTGTAAAGAAAGAAACAAATCCCAAGAGATTAGTTTCTCAAATCACGACACGAATGCCATACAACACTGGTTCATGAACTAGTGACGCCCCCACGGTGTCAGGTAAAGCGTGGGAGTTTCTTAGGTTGTCAGGATACTGGGTGTCTCCGTGCACTTAGTGGGTGGTGGCTGGGGTGTCAAAAGTCCTGTAGAATGTGGGACAGTCCCACAAGATTGCCAGGCCCCAAATGCCACTAGTGAGTGCCTCTGCTGACTAGCAGCCCCTCGCTTAGCGGCCTAGTGATGGAAAATGTGGACCCAGAAGGCAGACTGGGTTCTGACCGAGCTCCATCCCTTGCTGGCTGTGTCACTTGCATCACTTTAATTCTGTGCTCTCTACTCTTGGCACACAGTTAGCGCTGGATAACGTCAGCTCTTACTCACTCGCCTCCAGGAGAACGTCCCTGAGCAAGATACAGTCTTTGAGAAGTGACTGAATTTACTAGACTAACAGTAACAGTGTAAGAATCAAGATGTATTCAGAATGGTGCTTCTTAGATCTTAGTTTACTTACAAATGTCCTAGTGAAGTGAAAGTGTTAGTCCCTCAGTCATGTCAAACTCTTTGTGATCCCATGGACTGTAGCTTGCCAGTCTCCTAGAAATCTTGTAAAATGCAGATTCTGATTTAGGAGGTCTAGGATAGGGCTTGAGAGTCTGCATTTCTGACAAGCTTGTGATGCTGGTGGTGGTGTTAGTGGCCTGCAGGTTGAGCGGTAAGATTCTAAAATAACCTGTGGGAGAAGCTTACTTAATAAATCCAATGAGCAAGCATTTATTACATATCTGTTGATACCTTAATTTACAGAGATGGAGGTAGTGGAGGTGGGCTATAAAGAGTATTGAATTTGATTTCTTCACATAGGGCACTTCTGTTTGCCATTTTTATTATTACCCACCGCCTCCCGCCGCCCCACTTCCACACACACAGACAGAGAATATTGTCCATGGAAAACTAACAGAAACTTTTTCTTAGGGGAAAAAGGCAGAAAAATAGTTCCTATCTGTAAATCCTCACTAAGAATAAAAGGCCGCTTTTTGTCTCCAAATAATTTTAGATATTGTAACTAAATAAAGGGAAAATTTGGCTGCCATTCTTAGATGCAAGGTGTAAGTAAGCCTTGCATATCTCAGAACTAGTGTGAGCTGTGTGTGTTTTGAGTGTGTTGTGTGTGTGCTGCTGTGCATGTGAATGTGTGAGCTGGGAAGTGTATGAGGTCTTTGCTAGACAAATGCTTTTAAAAATATTGCTGGAGAAGGGAAATCTAATTACCCACCCCCTACTTCCCCGTGAAGATTAAAGCTCTAAGTTAAGGGGCAGGGGTTCCAAAGGCAGCTTTGACAGGGAACTTCGCATATTTTAGGCAGTGGAAGTTATTTGAATATAGTCATTGAGAGAAGAGACTACTTATTATCCACTTAAAATACTTCCCGACTGCAGCATGGTGTTGTACGGAAGCCAAAGTAATTGGCTCTGCATTTGGCCAGCTGATTTAGCAAGAAATTTTGCAAATTATGCAGTCCTTACAGATGGTGCTGTTGGGTTTGTTAGAATGTTTTAAAACAGTGACACACTTGACCAAGAACTGAATTTCCAGCCTCTCAGAGGTACCTTCAGCCAATCCTAGACTATTTCCACTGGAGGGGGGTGGGGGGGGCGGGGGCTGAAGACCAGAAATAGACCTTTCCTGCAACCTTATGATAAATGATTTCCTTTAAAAACCACTTGTATAATAAAATAACTCGGTGGTAAACTTGGCCAAGGGAAACTCCTGGAACTTTTCTCTATCTTTGGTTATCTCTGAGTTGCTTGAATCACACTTTAAAATGGTTCTTAATTGACTTTCTGGTGCTTTGCCTGAGTCAGGGAGGAGCCAGTGTTTCTAGAAGGGAGACGGGTGTGCTCTGCCAGGGTGAAGTGTAACTCCTTGAGAGCCTATGAGGAAGGTCTATGCCTGATGTGTAGAGTAAGAACAGCTGGAGCCTCTGGCTTTCTCTGGGAAGAGATTTCTAAATTTGCCTCTTAGAAGCTATTCGAAAGTTCAAAGTACTGTATCATCTTCATAGGCCCAATTCTTGCTCAGATCTTTGCAACAGGGACTCATCCTGATCTTTGCTTGTTTTCTTGGTTTCTGTTTGAATCGTCACCTTTTATCCATCTCTCTCAGTGCCCTTTTGGTGGTGCTTATTTTGGCTTTACGTAAGCAGCATCTCTGGACGCATGAAAGAGGCAGATAAAATTCCCCTGGGTTACTGAATTGCCCTTTATCTATTTTTAGCCATGCAAGGAATTTACCGTGGCCCACAGCATAACTCAATCACTCTAAGCCAGTGAGCAAATTCTGAGTGTTTTTAAACCTCTCCCTGAGGCATTTGGCATAGGCTAAGCTTAAAGGCACATGATTCAGTCATTGATTATTCAAGATATACCACACTTAGGTTTCTGTAATCACCAAACTGTCACTGTCAGCTGGACACTCAGCTCTGGCTCCTAATTTTGTGTTGGAAGCTGCACAAAGCCTATTGTGTCCTGTGTGCATGTGTGGCTCTGGCAGTGCAGAAATGGCAACAGGGAAGTATCCGGTGCCCACTAAGGGACTGATGACAGATAATTTGCTCTCTTTCAGTCAAGTGACCTTTCTTAAGACAGCCCTTGGCCTGTAGCCTGGGCTTTTTGACCCTTGTATATCTTCCATCTCTTCCATTCCTAGGGACCTTCCATGAGAGTCCACAATGTTTCACCTAGGGCCTTAAGTTTTTCTAATAAATGAGTTTGAAGGAGGCATTCATTCATTTGTTGATTGATTGACTTATTCATTCAACAGACATTCACTGATGAATTCCTATATTCCAACTTGGAAACCTGGAATGGGGGATCCTCAACTTTTCATAGGAATACATGTCTATGACCTGGCATTCTGGCTACAAGAGCTCCCTTGTACCTCCTTCACTTCTTGGGAACATGCCCTTCTAGGATGGTGAGCTCTGCACTCCTATCCAGATGAGCTCATTTTCTTTGCCTCTGCACTACTTCTGCTAGCAAAGGAATCCCTCCCCTTTCTGAATATCACTAGCTTCTGTTATTCCTTTTTTTATTCAGGGTCAAACTGAAGGTTAAGAAGATAGTTGTCTTACTGTATGACCTGTGATGTGCCCACTTGGCTAGGCTGAATTACATCCTCCAGAATTCCCTTCCAGTATGTTTCTGGTGATGGTGGGCTATAAGGGAGAGCTTTTGCAAAAAATGGAGAATGAAAGGGAGGTGGGCAGCTATTTTGTAGCACACATATACCTTCTCCCAATTGTTCAACAAAGCACCAATCTAGATGCTATGGTGAAGGGATTTTGAGATGTAATTAAACCTCAGAATCAGTTGACTTTAATCATAAGGGAGATTGCTCTAGGTAACTCAATCAGAGGAAAGCTTTTTTCTTACAGTTTTACTGAGATATAATTGACACAGCACTGTGTAAGTTTAAGGTGTATAGCATAATGATTTGACATACATACACTGTGAAAGATTACCACAATAAGTTAACATCCATTATTTCATATAGATACATATCTTTTTGTTTTTGTTTTTTCCTTGTGATGAGAACTCTTAAGAGCTACTATCTTAACTTTCAAATATACCATACAGCAGTGTTAACTGTGGTCAACATATTGTATGTCACACCCCAAGTACAGAAGTTTGGACCTTTTCACCAGCTTTTTCCAGTTCAGAGAAGGCATTTAAAAAGAGGGGTTAGACCCTTCCTGAAACCAGAGAGTCCATGTAGCAGAGCTTAAAAGTTCTAGAATCTTCTTCTATGTTCTAGGTAAACACACATGCTGTTGCTGATCTGCTCATTTGCCTATATGGAGCTGCAGCTGGGCCTGTAATTGCTTGTCTTTCCAGCTGGTTCTTTCTGCAGTTCCACTCACTCTTGGGCCAAGTGTATGCATGCAGCTCCAGGACCAAGAGCTCTGGCTTCCACAGGATACTATCATCACCAAATTCATCTCTGGGGGTTCCCAGCCTACTTGTGATGTCCCTTCTCGACACCCTGTCTTTTGGATATCAGACTTGCTGAGCCACCTCCTACAACTGTGTAAGACAATTCTTTGTAATAAATAAATGGACAGATTAAAAAAATAAAAACTTCTCACTGGTTATGCTTCTCTTGTTAAACTCTGACAGATACAAGAACTAGAGAAACCATTGCTTGCTTGTCATGACATTAGCGTTCACAACTATGCAAGGAAGAGGAACCAGAGATCAAATTGCCAACATCCGCTGGATCATGGAAAAAGCAAGAGAGTTCCAGAAAAACATCTATTTCTGCTTTCTTGACTATGCCAAAGCCTTTGACTGTGTGGATCACAATAAACTGTGGAAAATTCTGGAAGAAATGGGCATACCAGACCACCTGATCTGCCTCTTGAGAAATTTGTATGCAGGTCAGGAAGCAACAGTTAGAACTGGACATGGAACAACAGACTGGTTCCAAATAGGAAAAGGAGTTCATCAAGGCTGTATATTGTCACCCTGTTTATTTAACTTATATACAGAGTACATCATGAGAAACACTGGACTGGAAGAAACACAAGCTGGAATCAGGATTGCCAGGAGAAATCTCAATAACCTCAGATATGCAGATGACACCACCCTTACGGCAGAAAGTGAAGAGGAACTCAAAAGCCTCTTGATGAAAGTGAAAGTGGAGAGTGAAAAAGTTGGCTTAAAGCTCAACATTCAGAAAACGAAGATCATGGCATCTGGTCCCAGCACTCATGGGAAGTAGATGGGGAAACAGTGGAAACAGTGTCAGACTTTATTTTTCTGGGCTCCAAAATCACTACAGATGGTGACTGCAGCCATGAAATTAGAAGACGCTTACTTCTTGGAAGGAAAGTTATGACCAACTAGATGGCATATACAAAAGCAGAGACATTACTTTGCCAACAAAGGTCCGGCTAGTCAAGGCTATGGTTTTTCCTGTGGTCATGTATGGATGTGAGAGTTGGACTGTGAAGAAGGCTGAGTGCCGAAGAATTGATGCTTTTGAACTGTGGTGTTGGAGAAGACTCTTGAGAGTCCCTTGGACTGCAAGGAGATCCAACCAGTCCATTCTGAAGGAGATCAGCTCTGGGATTTCTTTGGAAGGAATGATGCTGAAGCTGAAACTCCAGTACTTTGGCCACCTCATGGGAAGAGTTGACTCATTGGAAAAGACTCTGATGCTGGGAGGGATTGGGGGCAAGAGGAGAAGGGGACGACAGAGGATGAGATGGCTGGATGGCATCACTGACTCGATGGACGTGAGTCTGAGTGAACTCCGGGAGTTGGTGATAGACAGGGAGGCCTGGCGTGCTGCGATTCATGGGGTCGCAAAGAGTCAGACATGACTGAGCGACTGATCTGATCTGATCTGATCTGATGCTAAGGTTGGCAGTACAGCAATCAGCAAGGCAGACATGGACCCTGCCCTTGGAGGGCAGATCTAGCAGGAAAGCAGATGTTCAACAGTATTTACAAGGATAATAATAAGGTGAGCACAGAGCTGTTAGAAGGTATAAATTGTGAGACTCTGCCTAGTCTAACGTGTCTGAGAAGGGAAGTAAGGGCCTGAGAGAAAGAGCTAGAGAGGATGAGAGCAAGTAAAAGGAGTTCAAGCATTTCTTTAGAGTTGTTCATGGTGGCAGAAGAGATGTGGCTGGA
Organism: Bubalus kerabau; assembly: GCF_029407905.1. Classification (NCBI taxonomy): domain Eukaryota; kingdom Metazoa; phylum Chordata; class Mammalia; order Artiodactyla; family Bovidae; genus Bubalus; species Bubalus kerabau. The sequence goes on along the minus strand of NC_073624.1, from coordinate 77,234,231 downwards.
GAGGTAAGCCATAGAGGGCCCTGCAAACCAAGATAAAATCTTCACATTTAGAATCCTATTTTTTAAAAATTATATCACAATATGGTTTACTTTTTTTTTTCATTGCAGCACTGTTTACAATATGTTCATCCTTTTATTATTATTCAACAAAAATCTTATTAAGATTTTTTTTTAATTTTATTTTATTTTTAAACTTTACATAATTGTATTAGTTTTGCCAAATATAAAAATGAATCCGCCACAGGTATACATGTGTTCCCCATCCTGAACCCTCCTCCCTCCTCCCTCCCCATTCCATCCCTCTGGGTCGTCCCAGTGCACCAGCCCCAAGCATCCAGTATCGTGCATCGAACCTGGACTGGCAACTCGTTTCATACATGATATTTTACATGTTTCAATGCCATTCTCCCAAATCTTCCCACCCTCTCCCTCTCCCACAGAGTCCATAAGACTGTTCTATACATCAGTGTCTCTTTTGCTGTCTCGTACACAGGGTTATTGTTACCATCTTTCTAAATTCCATATATATGTGTTAGTATACTGTATTGGTGTTTTTCTTTCTGGCTTACTTCACTCTGTATAATAGGCTCCAGTTTCATCCACCTCATTAGAACTGATTCAAATGTATTCTTTTTAATGGCTGAGTAATACTCCATTGTGTATATGTACCACTGCTTTCTTATCCATTCATCTGCTGATGGACATCTAGGTTGCTTCCATGTCCTGGCTATTATAAACAGTGCTGCGATGAACACTGGGGTACACGTGTCTCTTTCCCTTCTGGTTTCCTCAGTGTGTATGCCCAGCAGTGGGATTGCTGGATCATAAGGCAGTTCTATTTCCAGTTTTTTAAGGAATCTCCACACTGTTCTCCATAGTGGCTGTACTAGTTTGCATTCCCACCAACAGTGTAAGAGGGTTCCCTTTTCTCCACACCCTCTCCAGCATTTGTTACTTGTAGACTTTTGGATCGCAGCCATTCTGACTGGTGTGAAATGGTACCTCATAGTGGTTTTGATTTGCATTTCTCTGATAATGAGTGATGTTGAGCATCTTTTCATGTGTTTGTGAGCCATCTGTATGTCTTCTTTGGAGAAATGTCTATTTAGTTCTTTGGCCCATTTTTTGATTGGGTCATTTATTTTTCTGGAGTTGAGCTGTAGGAGTTGCTTGTATATTCTTGAGATTAGTTGTTTGTCAGTTGCTTCATTTGCTATTATCTTCTCCCATTCTGAAGGCTGTCTTTTCACTTTGCTAATAGTTTCCTTTGATGTGCAGAAGCTTTTAAGGTTAATTAGGTCCCATTTGTTTATTTTTGCTTTTATTTCCAATATTCTGGGAGGTGGGTCATAGAGGATCCTGCTGTGATGTATGTCAGAGAGTGTTTTCACAATATGGTTTACTTTTGAGCCTTTAAAATTCCTGTGGTGTTAGTATGTTTGCTCCCGTCACTGCTCTGACTTCTTTTCTGCTTTTTTCTATAGCCTTCTTGTATAATACAGGATGCTCTTTTTATAAGACAAGCATCAGTTGGCTATTGGTATTTTTAACCCATTTCTCACTGCACACTTCTTGAGGGAAAAAGAAAATGGAATCTGAACTCTTCATATTAATTTACCCAACCATTCCCTTGTCTTAACATTTATTTTTGGTTCTCTCAAGACTCATGGCAAAGGCTTCTGGAGGGTGGGCAGTTCACCTGTCCTCATAGTTCCAGGGCCTTCTGTTACCCCCTGAGGCGGGGGGAGCTCAGCCCTTCCTTGGGCTGTTAAGCCTTTCTGCCTGCTAAACACCATGATGCTCTAAGGACTTCGTTAAGTAATTGAGCCACATGTTATCCTTGAAAAGTGGGGCAGTAAATACTATCAATTCCATGGGCTAGAGAGATAAGAAAAATTGAAGTGGAGATGCTAGAAGGTATGTGACAAAACCAGTCACAAGTCTGAGGTAGGCTGAGCAGAGAGAGCTCGGATTCAATTTCTGTCTTCCTTTGCTCTCCTTCATTTTTCAACCCCCTTTCCCAGGTCTCCCCTCTGGCTGTGTTTGGGAAAGCAGTTAGGTAAAGAAGGTGAACCAAATTTTTAAGGCAGACTGACTTGGGTTGAAAGTCTGGTTTCACGTAGCCTATTTCTTTATTTGTAAAACGGGAATAATATCAACCACTTGTCAAATGGCAAGTGCAAAGCAACTAGCTCAGTGCAAGGCACACAGGTGGGGCTCAGTACACTTGGGGTATTAAGCATTAGGATCTGGAACAAGGGGACTTTGCTAGAGGTGGAGGGAGCAGACAACTATGTAGACTTTTACTGAACAGATTATTTTTACCCTTTGTACTCAGTTAAAAATTTTAAAATTTAATTAATTCTTACTTTTGGCTGTGCTGGGTCTTTGTTGCTGTGTGACTGCTTTCTTTAGTTTCAGAGAGCAGGGGTGTGCTTTCTAGTTGCTGCAAGCAGGCTTCTCACTGTGGTGGCTTCTCTTGTTGCAGAGAATGGGCGCTAGGGCACGTGGGCTTCAGTAGTTGAGGTTCTCCAGCTCTGGAGTGCAAGCTCAGTAGTTGTGGTGCTGGAGCTTAGTTGCCCCACAATATGTGGGCTCTTCCTGGACCAAGGATTGAACCTGTGTCCCCTGCATTGCGAGGTGGAATCTTAACCACTGGACCACCAAGGAAGCCTCCTTTGTACTCATTTTTATACAAGGTGTAAGAAGCATCATTTTCTTTGAGAGCAGTGCCTGGTCTCTCAAGGTCCAAATCAGGAGTCATGACAGACAATCAAGTTCATGGGTTGTAAGGACATCTGTAGACTTGCCCAGCCTCGTTTAAAAGTGAATTGGAGATAACAAAACTTATTGTGATAATCATTTCATTATATATGCATATATCAAATCATGATGTTGTATACCTTTAATACAATGTTGTATGTCAATCTATTGCAATCAAACTGGGGAGAAAAAGAGAAACTATAGTCACTGTAAAAATAGCAGTCACCTGGGGCGAAAAAGGTTTGGAAATAGATAGTGGTGATGGCCGTACAACACTGAATGTGATCAGCGCCACTAAATTTTATACTTGAAAGTGGTTAAAATGCTAAATTTTATGTTAGGTATATTTTACCACAATAAAAAAAATATGAATTGGAGAAAGCCTACCGACTTGTGTCTGAATAGCTCTTCCTTTTACTCCCAAATGTAGGCTAGCTTGCTACTAATGTGACCCACTTCTGAACTGAACTGTGTGGGGACTATTTGCTAAATTATTCCAGAATGTGAATTAGGAGGGTCCACAGCTAAACTCCTCATTTTCCAGATGAGGAGTTGGACACCCTGAACACACTCAAACAGGCCATTCTTTCTCTGACAGGGCCTTTGCATATGCTTGTCCCTCTGCCATGGATGCCCTTCCCCACTTTGATAAATCCTATTTCTCTTTCTGGTTCTATGCGAAATATCACTTTATCCAGAAAGCTTTCCCTTGTCCTCCTAATATGTTAGCTCAGCCTGTTGCGTGATTTCTTAGTAACCAGCACTTTTTTGAAATGCTCACTCCACTTGTAATTACTTTGTAGTATGTCTGAGTTTCAGGCATGAGGGCAGGGCTTTGGTCCTGTCCACCGTGGTTTCTCAAGAACTCAGCATAGTGCCTGGCATATTTGTATTCATTAAAGAAAAAAAAGCACTAAAAATAAAATCAACCTTGTCTTCCCTCATAGGAAGACATGCAGCAATGCAAAATCGTTCCAGGTCACTCAGTATCTGCTGACCCTGAGTTTATCATAAACTGAATGATGTTAATAATATACCTTTATGTGTATTAACAGGCAAGAGTGGCTGGGGGAAGTAGGGCAGACACTGCCTTTAATCCATTGAGCCTGACCTAGGCACTCGTTGATGTCCCAAGGAAATGTTCAAAGAAGCTAGGTGCTGGGGTGGGGGCTGAACTTGACTGCCCACACCTGCACTGCCCGCACAGGATCAACACTAAATCAGGAGCAGAGGGGTTATAGGTTTGACACAAGGGAATGCTTTCTGGTGTGATATTAAGGACTGTTAAAAATGGGTTGGAATATAGAGGAAGCCTTCCCCAGAGGCTTCAGAAAACAGGCCAGAGTTCCATTTCAGCTGGTTATTTTGGGCCTACCACAGGCAGCAGGTTAGACTAGACAGCTACTTATAAAGTCCCATTGTTCCATCCCTCTGACCCATAATAAAGCTATAGACACTGCTGTTGCTGATAAACATGCCAGGACACACACAAACAGGCCAGTCCTGGGGCTGTATCTGTTGCTCGTTTCTTATCTACTGAACATTTTGAATTCACCTTTTGTTTGGAAAAATTACCTCAGTCTTTGAGCACGGAGAAGCTCTTTCTTAAAACACTAGCTCTGTATTTGAAAGCAAGAACTGCAATGCATACCAATTTAACTCTTGGGTTGATACTCACCTACGTAGAGGATTAAAAAAATAAACTGCCACTTGGAATAATTCCCAGCATACAAAGAAAGCGATCTGGACACTGCTGTGTGTCCTGTTCAGGAAGCGGGGGACACATCTTCTCTTTCTCTGGTTTTAAAGTAAGGGAAGGGAATGGTCTTGAATATGCAAATGAATCTAATTTAATTAACTTTTATGACCACAGCTCCTTTGAGATAACCATGGGAGCCAATTAGATTCCATTAAAATTCAGCCATTTCCTCCAAGCTTCAATGAGACACCCTTGCCTCCTCTAAGAAAAAACAACAACAAAAAAATGAAAAGATCTAATCAGAAATAACAAAAAAGAGTAAGTTGTCTGTAGCAGCTCTACAATTTGGTCTTTCCAGAAGCTGCTTACACAGTCATTTGCTCCAGTTCATTGCCCCAAGCCTGGCGCCACATGCAGCAATGTGAAATCATTCCAGGTCAGTCATGTAACTGCTGACCCTGAGTTTAATCATAAACTGAAGCAGTGAAAGGTAAAGGAATGATATTTCATACTTTAGGGAGGAAACTCACATTTCATGAGGGAGAGGGGAGAATTGCTTTGACCCTATCAGGTCAGAGACATAGAGGAACTTAGGCAACTTAATCCTTTATTGCCCTGTTTTGTAATATTCTGTCCTTTTTCTTCCTCCAATCACAAATGTGATACATATTTATAATAAAAAAATGGATAATACAGAAAGGCTAAACGATGCTGTACATATCTAGAAAGAACTTGGAAGGCTTTCCTGTAATTTTGCTCACTTTTTCCCCCCTTACTAAGCAAATTTTAGAGGAGTGTGTTTGGGAAGGACCAGGAGGGTGTAATGAGGGCTTGAAATGGGGGGTATCATATTCCAATTCCTTCCTTTCCCTTTCAATCTATATCCCACGCCACTTAGCTCTCTGGTCTCTAACACTATGTAATTACACAGCTGCCAATGGTTTTTGAATCCTGGCCTCTAAACCACTTTCTGTGGTTAGAAAAATGTATGGTGGGTCCAACAATTGTTTGATCCGCCCTGAAAGTGCCTTGAGATGGGTTCAGCTAAACGTGTCATTGGGTTCCTGGTAGTTGTGTTGCCTGCTATTAGTTCTAGAAACATTTCATATCGTATGACTACAGTATTACAATTAATTTTAGCATGAACAGAGGAGATATTTCTATTTCTTCATAGAAAGCTACCACTGGCAAACTGTCTCTAAAACAAATATATGAATGTATGGCAAAACCACTACAATATTGTAAAGTAATTAGCTTCCAATTAAAATAAATAAATTTATATAAAAAAGAAAGAAAACAAAGATATGCAAAGAGCACATCACAGTGCCCAGCATTATATGATTATATAATTGTGCAGGCTATTAATTAGGAGGTAAAGTTTCTGTAACAGGTTTTTAATCAGGTAGATTTAAGAACACAAATTTTATATTTCCCTTATATTTTAAAAACAATAAAGTACTGAAGTTCTAACAAAGGCACACAATTATAAAATAACTAGAAAGAAAAGAGATGATGATGTGGAAAATAGACACACGTCAGTGGTTCTAAGAGAAAGAAGAAATAAAGGTAATAAAAAACAAAGCCAAATCTTTTATTTTTCACTAACAGTTTCATTTGTCTTTGTTTTCAAGAATTTCAGCTTAACTGCATGTCAGAATAATTCCCTCTGCCATGTTCTAGTGCAAGGTTGAATCACTTTGTGCCTGGACTATTGTAATTTCAGTAGCTACCATCTATTGTGCTCTTACTATTAATACATGCCAGGCACTATATTCTAAAGCATGCCTCAGTTTATTGTAACCCTTATATCAATAATCTGAAGTTGACTATGCCGTTTAGGGCAACTGAATATCTAATATTTATTATCCCCTCTTCTTTTTTGTTAACAGAACCAAATTTTTCATGGGGTTTTAGTGTATCCAACTAAATACTCACTTTACCAGCCTCTGTCACTACTAAGTGGCTTTGTGATCCAGTTCTCATCCGATAATGAGATGTAAGCAGAAGTTTGTGGGTGGGGCCTGCTTCTTGGAAGTTTTATTCTTTCCTGACGAAATGGGACACACATACTAGAGTAACGCTCTTAGCCTATCCCCACTTTTTTGTGCCTTAGGTATAAATGTGATGGACCAGCAGTAGCCATCTTGGAAACATAAAGCAAGGAGCCAACATGCTAAGAGAGGTAGAGTTAAAAGGCAGAAAAATCTGGGATCCTGATGGTATTGTTAAACAGACAAACTGTGTCCAGCAACTGCTTACCACTGTACTTCCAGTTATGTAGGAAAAATAATTTTTGAAGCCTTTGTTAGTGGCCAATTATTTGCAGCCGAATGCATTCCAAGTCCCATTTTTCAGATAAGGAAACCAAAGGCTATTTGTAATAAGTAACTTGAAAAATTTATATAAAATTTGTATATAAAGGGCTCTAACTCACATATTCTCATTCTAGAGCTTACTCTCTTAGACATAATACAGTATCACATCCCCACTGTGTTAGGTTGCAAGATCTATTCATAAGCTTCTCAGGAAACCTGAACCTCCTTCTGACTCTGCCTTTTCAGATATGCCAGTGTTAAGTATTAACCTTGTCTGAACAACACACATCAGTCTTTTACCATCAGTTTTACTATGAGGAAAGCCAGATCTAACCATCTCATTTTCTTGCTTAGAATCCTCAACAATACACTACTTCCTCTACAGCCCGGATGTAACCGCAACTGTCTTTAGCCTAATGTAAGTAACAGAATTGGTACAAGCAAGTAGATTGTAAGAAACTCAGTTGTGTTGGTGTATTAATTATCTACTGCTGTGTAACAAATTGCTCCAAAACCTAGCAGTTGAAAACAACAAACCCTATTTCTTACACAGTGTTTGAGTGTAGGGAGTCTGGGAGCATCTTAGCTGAGTGGCTCTCGCTCAGATCTTTTATGAGGTTTCAGTCAAGATGTCTATGGGGACTTCAGTCATCTGAATACTTGACTGGAGCTAGAGTATCCACTTCAAATAGGTTTATTCACACGGCTGTTGCACCTTCTCACCATGTGCTCCTCTCCATGCCAGCAGATTTCCTCCAGAACAAGTGACACAAGAGAGACAGAGTCACAGTGTGTTTTGTGACATCGACATATGACACAGACATGGAAGTGGCATGGTATCACTTCTGTACTGTTCTGTTGGTTATATCTACCAGACTGGATAGAGTGTGGGAGGGGACTACATGGGTGTGGGTGCTAAGAAGCAAGGATCATTGTGGGACATCTTGCTGGCGGATGAACTCAGGTAGCGTTGGGACAAAATGGTAGTATTACCATCCAGCTTCAGCCAGTTGTCAGTATGGTGGGACACAGGTCCTATGTTGCTGGATTTTTCCATTTCTCACATAAAGCCAGAAAAATAGGTTTCTAGGTTAAATCTCATGATAGTAAATGTTGGCTTTAGGATTTTAGAAAATCTAGTGTGGGCCAAACAAAATACAAATGCCATCTAGATAGAGTTTGTGAGCTGCCAGTTTGTACCCTATCTGGCCCATACTGTGGAAGGAATATGTAAATACAGTTTCAATCTATGTCTGGAGCGATACTTCTAAGAAGGTTCAGAATACAAGTGCGGGCTTCCCCAGGAATGTATACCATGATAATTTAGTAATGTCTGCTGTGGGTGAAGACTTCCTTGGTAGATCAGACGGTAAAGAGTTTGTCTACAATGCGGGAGACCTGGGTTTGATCCTTGGGTCTGGAAGATTCCCTGAAGAAGGAAACGGCAACCCACTCCAGTACTCTTGCCTAGAAAATCCCATGGACGGAGGAGAGTCTGATACACATGACCGTACAATTTATGGCCCAAAGAAGATACTTTTGAGAGTAAAAGGGAGTGCTATCATAATTACACTAAAATAGTATTTAATAAAATAGCATAATAAATGAAATTGTGCCGTAAATTGGAACTAACTCAGAGAAACCAGGATATATGGTCACCATCCACATAGCCCTTCATGAAATCACCCCCGTGTCATCTGTCTCCTGTGTTCATTAGGGCGATATCAAAGACTCGTTGTTCTCCAAGTACATGCATACTTCTAAACCCTGCTGCCTACAATCCTCTGTCCCCGTTCACCCTCTTTTCTCCTCATCCTTCCTCCCTTGTTTCCTCTTAGACTTCAACATCTCCTAGTCCCATCAGAAGTATTTTATCTGTTGTTTTTATCTCCTACCCTTCTTTCCAGGCTAATTGCTCTTTTACCAGAGTTTTCATAACATTTTATACATGTATTTAATGAAGCATTTATTGCACTAATCCACATACAGGGACCATGTATTATTTAATTAGGACTCTCATACCTATCTCAGTGTCTGGCACAAAGTGAAAGTGAAAGCGAAGTTGCTCAGTCGTGTCCTACTCTTTGCGACCCATGGACTGTAGCCCACTAAACTCCTCCGTCCACGGGATTCTCCAGGCAAGAATACTGGAGTGGGTTGCCTTTTCCTTCTCCAGGGGATCTTCCCTACCCAGGGATCGAACCTAGATCTCCCACATTGCAGGCAGACACTTTAACCTCTGTACCACCAGGGAAGCCCTTAAATACAAAAATACAGTCTCTCAGAAAACCTCTTATAGAGACACAGAACTTCAGATCCAAGTACTAACATCAAAGATTTCAAGGGAGGAAAGGAAGCCAGGTTGAAAGAAGAAGGGGGAGGAGGCGGGAGAAGGGGGGCAAAAGGCGTGGCCTTACAGACTTCTCCTACCGCCTACAGATACCCAGACGTTATGGGACTTAACCCTGAGCCTCCAGAGAAGGGAGGACTGGAACTCGGCCCCACCAGAAATCAACCAGACCAGAACCAGAATTCAAGTTCTCTGCCAAGAGGAGGTGAGCAGTCTCCAATCCTCAGCTCAGGCTGAGGGCCCTTCGACCATATTCCTTCGTCCAGGACCGGGGGACTAGAAAAACAGGTCTGGCACAAAGAAGGTGCTTAATAATCATTCATTAAAGTTTTATTTTGAATCTCACTTCCATTCTTTTTCTTTAACACCCTCTGCAGGAGGTAATAATGAAGACTAAAATGTCAAGTAGGCAATAAGAGGCGGTAATGTAGGAACAGAGAAAATCCACAAACCTGATCATTGGTTCTTGGATTACTGACCATTAACCTAAGTAGTCATTGTAGTCATTTAAAATTCTTCTCTTGCTTTTCACTTCTAAATTAACAGAAGCTGTTTCCATTGAGGATGAGCTTCTATATTAATAGTTAGACTGAGTACTATTGCCTGTACTATAGAGACAAAGAACACTGAGAGTGTGTGTGTGTGCTTTATAAAAGCTATCTCCCTCAGAAGTTCGTAACTAAGCAGTGAAAATCAACCCCAGGCCTACACAGGACAGGAAGGAGGATTTATCTTCTCGTGTACACATCTAACACTTACTGATGCTCATGTGCATTGTCTATAAACCTCTGGGGGCAGGGGGAAGAGAAACTGATGGAGAGCAATGTTCTGCATAAACTCTTATGAATGAAATTAAGTTACAAGATATTAGTCCTGTGGGGCTTAGATGTGTTTGTTGGAGGTGGGTAGGTTAATGGTAGGAAACCATTAAATCTGCTGCTGCTGCTACTGCTAAGTCGCTTCAGTCGTGTCCAATTCTGTGCGACCCCATAGACGGCAGCCCACCAGGCTCCCCCGTCCCTGGGATTCTCCAGGCAAGAACACTGGAGTGGGTTGCCATTTCCTTCTCCAATGCATGAAAGTGAAGAGTGAAAGTGAAGTCGCTCAGTCGTGTCTGACTCTCAGAGACCCCATGGACTGCAGTCTACCAGGCTCCTCCATCCATGGGATTTTCCAGGCAAGAGTACTGGGGTGGGGTGCCATTGCCTTCTCTGCCTCGCCTCTCTACATTGATTTAAAACCTGAGGGTTTTTAAAGCCTCATGCCAATCCACCTCCGTGATAGGTTGTACAATAAATACTGCTGCTGCTAAGTCACTTCAGTCGTGTCCGACTCTGTGTGACCCCATAGACAGCAGCCCACCAGGCTCCTCCGTCCCTGGGATTCTCCAGGCAAGAACACTGGAGTGGGTTGCCATTTCCTTCTCCAATGCATGAAAGTGAAAAGTGAAAGTGAAGTCGCTCAGTCGTATTTGACTCTTAGCAACCCCATGGACTGCAGCCTTCCAGGCTCCTCTGTCCATGGGATTTTCCAGGCAAGAGTACTGGGGTGGGGTGCCATTGCCTTAAATCTACTAGACTGTTATTAATTTTAATCTTAAAGCTGGAGATAAAGTAGAGCAAATGATATCACATGCCACATTTTCTTTGGTAGGGTTTCATTTGGTCTCCCTTTGAATTAGAGAGAGGACCCAGAAAACTTGGACATGGTTCTGGATCTGGTCCTTCTTGGCACAGTAATTTAAAGTAAGTCATACACAAATAAACCTATCTGTGAAACAGAACAGAGACATAGAAAACGGACTGGTGGTTACCAAGGAGGAGGTAGGTGGGAAAGGCTTGGATTGGGATTTGGGGATTAGAAGATGCAGACTGGTATATATAGAATGGATAAATAACAAGGTCCTACTATATAGCACAGGGAACTGTATTCAATATCTTGTGATAAACCATAATGGAAAAAATATGAAAAAGAATGTATACGTGTATAACTGAATCACTTTGCTGTATAGCAGTAATTAACACAACATTGTAATTCAACTATTCTTCAATAAAAAATAAATAAAAAAATAAAGTTACAACTTCTCTCTGAACCATATTCCTATTTGAGATGGGGCTACTAATAATACTTATTTCACAGGGTTAAATGGAATAAGGTATGTGAAAGGACTCTGTGGATTGGGATGATGTATACCAGCGGTAGTTAGGACTATTTTTAGGCTGATTTGCCGGCAGCAGTGATGGAGCAAGTGGGAGGGAGGACAGAATGGAGACCCATACTTAAGCCGCCCCCAGGTCACTGGTGACTGAAACCCTGCTTTATCCTATGATATCAAGGTTAATAATAACACCCAGTAAAGAGTGAGCGCTTGAAAATTTGTCTGGGACAGGTTGGGTTTGCCAGGGAGGGTTGGTCCTGACATCACTTGCTTTAAACCTGTGGTTGCCAGTCAGGTTGTGCTCTATTATCGCCTGCTTTTTGGAAAGGCTGAATCTAAATTGGAACCGTCTTTCCTCTGTTTAAGCCGTTTCTGCTGAGTCCCATAGCGCTGATTATAGTTCTTGCATTCTTCAATAGGCTGTTTCATTCTTGACTCACCTCCAGACTCATAAATATTCTTCAGAGAACACAGAGGTTTTAAAAGGTGCTTATCTATTAACCTGGTGCCCTAACGTGCCCCATGTAATAGCCAGAACACAGTATCTTTCCTGCTTTATTGTCCCTAACATGTGCAGCAACAAAAACCTTGACAGGCTTTTTTTTTAGGAGAGTTTCTTTGCAGTTGTATGACCTTGGGTGATTTCTTCAACTCCAGAAAGAGGGATAATAATAACGAATGTGGAGGCTGTTGTGAGCATGAGCAGCGATGTGAGGAAGAGCACCTGGTATGTGGGAAATATCCAGTTACATAATGGCTATTATTATTATCCACAATAATCACATTAAAGGCATTCAGAACAAAACATTTGTAATGACTCCTGGAAAGATTAATTTATGCTTAATAGTCAAGAGGCTGTCTGACAATATTTCCCATGTACTGACTCAGAGGAAAGTGCTGCCTAGAGGGAGAGACAAATGTCAGCACACAAAAAAATCTAAATCTGAACAATACATTAGATGGAGACATTTCAGTACATTGGAAAACTGTTACACAAGATGATCCAAGATGGACTGAGTGTGTTGACAGTTATATTTTTTTCAGTTGAGTCCTGACAGTTATATTTTTTTCAGTCTATAATGTGTTGAAAACATGTGGACACTGGGGGGACAGGAAGGGTGGGACAAACTGGGAAGGTAAGCATTGACATACATAGACCAGCATGTGTAAAATAGTTAGCTAGGCGATGGCGCCCCACTCCAGTGCTCTTGCCTGGAAAATCCCATGGATGGAGGAGCCTGGTGGGTTGCAGTCCATGGGGTCGCTGGGGGTCGGACACGACTGAGCGACTTCACTTTCACCTTTCATTTTCATGCATTGGAGAAGGAAATGGCAACCCACTCCAGTGTTCTTGCCTGGAGAATCCCAGGGATGGCGGAGCCTGGCGGGCTGCCGTCTATGGGGTCGCACAGAGTCGGACACGACTGAAGTGACTTAGCAGCAGCAGCAGCAGCAGTGGGAAGCTGCTATATAGCACAGGGAGCTCACCTTGGTGCTCTGTGATGACCTAGAGGGGTGGGATGGGAAAGGGGTGGGAGCGAGGCTAAAGAGGGAGGGGATATATGTATACACCAGCTGATTCACTTTGTTGTACAGCAAAAATTAACACAACATTGTAAAACATTTTACTCCAATAAAAAAAAGAAAACAGTGTTACTTGATGTTGTATCATGACTGTGGAGTGCCACTCTATTTGCATCAGAAGCAACCAGAGTCCTATTTCCAGCTGGTTTTTAGGCAAGCTCTCTGCTGCTGCTGCTTAGTTGCTTCCGTTGTGTCCGGCTCTGTGGAGCCCTATGGACTGCAGCCTGCCAGACTCTGTCCATGGAAATCTCTAGGCAAGAGTAGCAGAATGGGTTGCCATGCCCTCCTCCAGGGGATCTTCCCAACTGAGGGATCAAACCCGGGTCTCCTGCATTGCAGGCACATTCTTTATCATCTGAGCTACCAGGGAAGCCCAGGCAAGATCTCTGCTGTTGCTGCTGCTGCTGCTGCTGCTGCTGCTAAGTCGCTTCAGTCGTGTCCGACTCTGTGCGACCACCTAGACGGCAGCCCACCAGGCTCCCCCATCCCTGGGATTCTCCAGGGCTGGCCAAATATATACTACCTCCATCACTCACCAGTGCTAGACCTTATGCTCAGAGTTTCATTTCTTAATGACTTTGATTCTTATTAAAATGGTAATATCCTTATTGTCATCCATCTTTGACACATTTATATGAGGGAGTGTGCGTGCTGCTTGAAGATTAAACTTACCTGAGGAGAAGGCGCTTAGGAAAGATGGAGGCGGGGCGGGGTGGGCGGGGGTGGCAGCTGTCACGAAGGGGAAGGAGAGAGGGAGGCATGGAGGCTGGGTAGGGGAGGGGCAGCCAGTCTAAGACTGTTCTCTCAAGACAAGCCAGTTGGGCCTTCTTGTGCTGTTAATACAGCTTTCTTTTCCACGTCCCTTCTCCAGCATGCGGTACTGGTTGTATTGATGCTTAGAGAGACAGAACAGATTTCTCTCTTTAGTCTTCTATTTGTTCCAGGAACCAGGAACCAGAAAGAACAGGTGTTAACCTTATTAGCAAGGAAAGGAGGCCTCATGAGTGGTGAGAAACTGCACTTCTAACTTATTTGTAAGGCCTGGCATTTTGATGCTGTAAATTGTCTCCAAAGTTTTTAAAATATTGAATAAAATGATAAAAAGTAATGAAGAATTTTTAATAGCCTAAGGTGGATAATGTAGTTCCTCTGGTAGGAAAATTATGATGTAATGTTAAATCATTCTTCATGAAGGCTTTTTTTAATGAAGCAGGAAGTAACAAAGACTGAGTTGAGAAGAAAAAAATTGTTGTTGAATAATATATGATGTTGAGGTTTCATAGGCTGTGATAAATGCTTCAAAGAGCTATAGATAAAATTATATGAAACCTGAAAGTAGATTGATATTAATTTTTATTTATCACAGTCTGAAATTATTTTTGCATATTTATTTACTCGTTTATATCAGGCTTCCCACTAAATGCAAAGCCAGTGGGGGAGGGCAGGCACCATTTCTCTGTTCACCACTATTTCTCTGTCCTCCTACCATCTAGCAATGTGATTGGAGTATATTTGTGGGATGATGAATTTATAATTCAGCATCATCCACTGGCTCAAAACTACTCATTTTCTAAATCCATCTTATTATAAATGCTAAAATAAGGTATCTGAAGATTGTTCAAACAACAAAACAGATTTCTATCCTGACCTGAAATCATATATGATAATTACAAAAATATTCTTCAATAGAGATTAGTATGGCCATATATTTTCAACAACTCCCATTTTAAAATATTCAACATTATTAGATTACTTATAAATGATATCAATCAATTAACACGGCAGGGCAGAGATTTGAAGGAATTTTTAGAGGCCAGATTGGTAAAACTTTAACTCTTTATATTCTTCAGAAAGGATTAAAGAAATTTAGGCTCTCACCAGGCTTGGCTTCCTCTCTTCAGCCGCTACTGAAGATTTAATTAATGTGCATATCAGCTGGGCTGACCATTCTACCACTGCTGGATGTAGGCCGAGGTAAGAGTCTGGACAAGGAGCTTGGGACTGAAGCACCCCTGCCCCTCACCATTAGAAGAGTGAAATCTGGCACATTTTGATTCATAGTAATGAATCAAATACCAGAGAGCTGACTGCTAAAGACTCCCTTTTATGTAGACATCCCTGCCAGGCCTTTACATATTGAAGTGAATCATTGTCACCTGTGGCAGTTTTGCTCTTCATTTGCTTGCTGTATTTCACATGCATTTGGAGGTATTAAGAATCACTGTTTGATCTATTGTGTTTATTGTCACACATTTATACTTTGGGATTTCTGCATCCCTATAAAAATATGATGTTTAAAGAAAGACATGAAAGGACAGTTATCATCCATCCTGCATTGCTCATTGGTTCTACAGACAGTAAGACAAAAAATTTACCCTTCAAAATCATCTCTATATTAGCGTGGCTAGTTTGTTCTGGTTTGCCAGGAAATTTCCTGATTTTAGAATGGAATGACCCAAATGCCTAGGACTCTTTCAGTCCTGGGCAAGCCGAGAAGGTTACTCATCCTCTCCCTAGTTGAATTGTTCAGAGGACTTTATGAGGGTTTCTTGAAACCAGAGCATGCAATAGATTTGGAGTCCAGAACTGCATTTTAAAGGGTAATAAATCCTCACCATGGCAAAGAACCATAAGTCAACAGGCAGTAAAAATATACACATTTTAAGAAATTGTCTCGAGTAGAGTTCTTTGAAGTACTACTCTTTGCAGCCACTCCTGGATTTAAACATTGGGTGCGTCACTTCTTTTTGGTTCCAAGAACATAAGTTCAAGTTATCCAGAAGCATTTGAAGTTGTTTAGAGAACTGTGAAGAATTTCACCAGGCTAACCAAATTATACATGGGTTCAAGATTGACTCCAAAGGGGCTGATAAAGATAGTGTCCATATCAAAGGCAGCAGTGATGCCTTTGATAGAATGAATCACTGCTGCAAAAAAACAATCTTATGTGAGAACCAGCTTTCCCCTCCCCTCAAATGGAATTGATCTGTTCTTTGGAAAATGCTCTTGTCCTTTCATCTTCTGTTATGGAGGCATGAATGCTGAAGGAGGGAAGTGCTAGAAGTCATGACTGTCAGATATGGAGGATATTGTGTCCATGGGTGAGCACCCCACTCCTGTACATGTTAATTCCTTGGACCTTTGAACTTGTCAGTCTGATTTTCCAATACCTTCTTCTTCTTTTTTTTTTTTTTTAATAAACATTTATTTATTTGGCTGCCTTGGGTTTCAGTTGCAGGATCTTTCATTGTGGCGCATGGACTTTTCAGTTGTGGCACACAGCCTCCAGGGCGTGTGGACTTAATGCTCCATGGTATGTAGGATCTTAGTTCTCCCACCAAGGATCAAACCTGTGCCCCCTGCATTGCAAGGCAGATTCTTAACCATTGGACCACCAGGGAAGTCCCCTCCAGTTCCTTATTTTTGATCGATACCTAACTGATTTCTGAAGAGTGGAGGCACCATGGCATACAGAATCAGCAAAGGTTTAGAGTCAGATGGACAGGGTTTAATGGGGTTTCCAGGTGGTGGAGTGGTAAAAATCCACCTGCCAATGCAGGAGATGCAAGAGACACTGGTTCAATTCCTGGGTCAGGAAGATCCCCTGGAGTAGGAAACAGCTGCCCACTCCAGTATTCTTACCTGGAAAATCCCCATGGACAGAGGAGCCTGGTGGGCTACAGTCCATGGGATCACTAACAGTGGGACAAAACTGAGTGCACATGTGCACTAGCAGACCGGGCTTAAATCCTGGGCCTACCCAGTACTAACTATATAAACTATAAGAAAGTCTCTTGACTTCTTTGAGTCTCAGTTTATCGTCTATGAAATAGGTTTAAAATGCTTAAGTTGGTACTGAAATTATACTAAAAGAATAAATAAGCCCACAAAATGATTTGTAGACTATCTTTGGGTACCTACATGTCAGAGGTAGTCTTTAAGGGCTGCTGGTCTGGTAAATGTTGGCCATGAGATAGGAAGCACTTTAGGAGTCAAAGCCTATAGGATCTACCCAGGGATGTACCCCTAACACTCTTGGGCTTTGGTTTCCACTGAGCACAAGTACCCA
This sequence comes from Bubalus kerabau, assembly GCF_029407905.1. Classification (NCBI taxonomy): domain Eukaryota; kingdom Metazoa; phylum Chordata; class Mammalia; order Artiodactyla; family Bovidae; genus Bubalus; species Bubalus kerabau. The sequence goes on along the minus strand of NC_073624.1, from coordinate 77,217,293 downwards.
CTTCCCTGATGGCTTGGCAGGTAAAAAATCACCTGCAACGCAGGAGACACAGGAGATGCAGGTTTGATCCCTGGGTCGGGAAGATCCCCTGGAGGAGGAAACAATAACCCCCTCCAGTATTCTTGCCTCAAAAATCCCATGGATAGAAGGGCTTGGCTGGCTATAATCCATGGGGTTGCACAGTCAGACACAACTGAGTGACTAAGCATGCATGAGCACAAGTATGAAGTATCCTTACTCTTCTCTAATTCCGTGAATCTATGAAGCCTACAGAATGTGAATTTGAGGTGCATCTGTGTTCTAGAGCAGCTATTGTACTATGGATCACATTATATTCTACAGAAGATATCATTCCACAGGTTTGGGTTCTGTCTCAGGAAGAGTGGTCCCCTGAAGCCCTGCATGCCATTCAACATGACCTGTGCATCCTTTCCCTATTCCCAGATATAGCTGTTTGGAAACCTATCACATAGTGGACCTGTTGGATTCTCTTGCTGGACATTTGAGATTGAATAGGGAAAGGCTAGGGAATAGACAGTGACATTGTTCCTGGAAGTCCACCATGAAGGTGTTTGGAGGCTGAGAATAGCATTTTGTGAAAGCCATGATAGATCATGTGAAGACAGAATGGAAGGAGGCAATCTGGGGGTAGGTTTGATGAAGGGGGGGGGTGGTGGACAGAAAGATGGAGAATAACTTTTTAGGTCCTTCTTTATTCCAGTCACCCACAGGCCTTGATGTTCCTTTTATACTGCTCTTCCATGAGATTTCCTATATTCTCTTTCACGTAAAGCAGATTTGAATGACTGCTCTGTTCTTTATGTCTAACTATGCTCTAAGACAGATGGCAACATAGACTGGGAGTTGGTAGTACAGACTGGGAAATCTCTGACTGGGATTTTGTCTTATTTCCTCTTGGAACAAGAATTTGGCACAGCATTCTACACAAAGTAGGACAAAGTAGGTACTCAATGAATTTTTACTGAAATAACATGAAAATCATGTATGAATAGTGTCACTGATGGCATTTGTGCCAAAGGGTTAATTGGAATAGATGATTATGTTTCAGGAAGCCTTTTTCCTGGATCCTCCCAACTGGGCAAGAAAGGTTATTAAGCACTGTCTTCACTGTGTTTCTAGGACCTATTCAGGATCTGGTTTGCTGTAGGCTTTATTTTAAAATGTCTGTTGAGCTGAATGGCCCAGAATTGCTTTACATATTGTGAAGATATAAAAAGATATATAATTTATAGCTGCTCTACATAAGCAGCTTGCAGTGCAGTTGGGAAGATACAAGAAAAACAAACAGAAAACATGGCGATTTGCAATGGATTTCAAATAGCTCGGAGAATGGAAGGTCAGCGAGGTCTAATATGCTTAGAGAAGGTTTCTGGAAGAACAGGAGGTTGAGTTACTTGAGAGCTGGGTGGGACTTGGCAAGGCAGAGCTCGGTGGGGAGGCGGAGAAGAGGCTAAGCCAAGGCCTGGGGGTGGTAATGAGAGTCCTGCAGTACTCACACTGACAATTTAACAATTCACATTAAGAAATTTGAGACAGAATGTCCAAATATGGGAGGCAATACAGGGTTTGGCTAAGAGTGCTGACCCTGGAGTTGGACTTTCTAGATTCAAACCCCAGCTCCACACCTACCTCTTCCCATTTCTGCGTCTGTGAGGTAAGGCAATTTACTTACTGTTTCTGTTCCTCAGTTTCCTCATCAATAAAATTGGGGCTGATGATAGTAATATCCATCTCATAGGGGTGTTCTAGAGGTGTTGTAGGCATTAAAGGAGAATGCTGTTTGTAAAGTTTCTAGATTAGTGTCTGGCACTTAGTAAACACAATGTCAGCCATTATCATCTGTTGTTGTAATCACACTTAAAAGTAGTTTTCAATGAAAAGAACTACTCTTCATTTTGAACTGCATGCTGAATAACATATCTCTTGGTTACGTAGGAAGCCAGGGAATTTCTGAGCTGCTACTGAACTCATGGTACACTGGTTGGGATTGGTTTATGGTAGAAAGAACACTGAATAAATAAAAGCCAGTGGAAAATCTTGAGAGCCGGGGGAGGAGTTTGGATTTGGTGCCTAACTGCTAGGGCCCAACTGCTCTCTCTGAGCTGGGAAGCGATACGATGAAAGCGAGAGAGGGAGAAACGGGTAGGAGATCCAGTGAGGACAGGAAGGAGCTATTGCAATAATTAGGTGTTAGGTGATGCAGGCCAGGACCAGAGCTGTGGCTGTGAGACAGAAATGCAGTGGGAAATCCAAGAGACTTCAAAGGGAAGGTTTTCATTTCTCACCACTGCGGCTGCCTCTGCCTTCGCCCAGGCCACCATCATCTCTTGCTTGGATTATTGCATCTCCTCTAACTTCTCTCTGCTTCTGGCCTCACCTCCTGCAGTCTTCTCTCAAGACAGTCAAGCCTTTGCACATGCTGCCCAACAGCTCCAGTCTTGGTCAGAGGACAAGCTGAACTCCTCACCAGAATCTACAAGGGCTGCACCCAATGGGCTCCTGTTACCTCTGACTCCACCCTCTACTTGGTGCCTACTTGTCCCTCCACTCCATGAAGCTACCTTCCCTGTTGGTCCTCAAACACATGGGGCCTAGTTCTGCCCCAGGGAACTTGCCTGTGTCTGTTCTTCCCCTAAACAGCCGCAGAGCTAATTCCCTCAGCTCCTTTCAGTCTCTGCTCAAATGTCATCTTATTAATGACATCTTCCTTGATCACCCTTCTGAAAATAGCAACCTTTCTCCATTCACTTTGACACTTTCTGTCCACCTTACTCTGCTTGGCTTTTCCTTCCCTATCACCACCTGACACGAGTTCTTTATTTGTTGTCTAATTTCTCCACTAGGATGCTAGCTCTATAAGGACAGATATCTTTGACTGGCTTGCTCATTGATGCATCTGCAGAACCTAGAACAGTGCCTGGCATATAGGAGGTGCTTAGTAAATATGGGTTGAATTGAATGTGCATCTGAGAAGTCATCAGATTTGCTGTGTCAGCACGGTGGCAGGTGCTCCCTTAGAAACGGCCTCATTTACTCCTTGCAAGGACCCTGTCAGAAAGTACTGTCTTCATTGTTTTACAAAGGACAATATCATACCAAGGCATGGAGACAGAGCACAGAGCTGGTGAGTGACACAGGAGATGTGTCCATTCCTCTGAGCTTGGTGCTGTGCATGGTAAAGGTGGGATGGGGAGGGAGGGGTCAGCCAGGCACCAAGGCTCCCAGCCTCTGAGCTGTGGAGGAGCAACAGAACTGCCAACAGAAATTGGAATGCGGGGAAAGAAGACAAGCATTCCAGAAAAAGAAGAGTGGAGTACTGAAATGTTGGATCAAGTAAAGTCAGGGAGAAATCCTTACTCTTGAGTAGGAAGACTAAATAATATATTGTTTGAGACCTTTCTGAGAGTCAAAGTGGGCACTATTAATGAGCTGGAATGACAGACATAAATGGGACTGTCCCAGCAAAGGGGTCAAGTGATCACCCTGGATTAAAGGAACTGGAGATTTGATGAGAGATCCTGTCTAGAGATTTGGGTGTTTCTCTTCAAGAGAGACACAGGAGAAGCCATGAGGATGGGTATCTCATCAGCAGGTTGAGGGAAGAGGGGAATGTCAAGACCAGCTTCTGGACCCTTCCATAGACAAAAGTAAGAGGAGAAGGAGGAGTCTGTGAAAAACTCAGCAGAACCAGAAGGGGATGAGGCACAGAGGTCAGAAAGGCGGTGGACAGGAAGGAGGGGCAGTGGGTGGAGGCCACATTTTGCAGGGCAACTTAAAAGTAGGTCAGCTAGACCTTGGCAACAAAACAAGAGAATCACTTGCGTTTTGATTTTGATTTTGTAATTGTCATCTGTCTCTACAGAGTGCTAAAAGGCATTTAATTAAAGTAGATTAAAATTAATTTTGATTTGAGAGCTTTTTTTCTTTTTTTTTCCTGCTGTTGCCCTCATTATATTTTGAGACGCTTTGGGGTGCTTTCAGAGACTGGATGAGGGTCTGGTGCCCCAGCCTGAAGTTTTATGCCTCTGCATGACCTGAGTCACTAAAAGATCCTATATTTAGAGTGTCATTGACACAGATAAAATCTGGGTCCCAGGTGGAAGATACAAAAGCAAAAGGGGATACTTTCATGATTTCTTTGGGGTCAGGAAGATTGAAAATTGAGTTTCTGAAATCTGGTATTTCTTTATAAACTAGAAATTTACCTTCAATTTACCTTGATAGCTTAATTCTCAGTTCAAGTAGATGTGTTCCTAACCTAGCCCCTTAACTTCAATGAAGAAAGGGCATGACTGTGTCTTTGTGTATGTGTGCGGGGGAGGGGCAGCCATTCAACAAACAAAACCTTAGTTCAAAACATTGAAATGATAGCAATGACAAAAATGCTGGTGAAGTATACCTAACAATAAAGTTGTTTATCAACTGGTTGTTTGTAATGTAATGTAATGGTTAAGAAGTGAGAGCTAGGTCACTAACTACAACAATTTTGTCTATCCAATCATAGTCCACCAGACTCAAGCTACAAGGGGTCTTCTCCAGGTAGAAAGTATATGTGAATAGCACATGGTTTATTTTTAATATTTTTAGTTATAATTTTTATTTAATTTTTTTGTTCTTAGGTATAATTTCATTTATCTATTAAAATTAATTTTTATTGGAGTATAGTCGCTTTACTGACAAATGGTTTAGAGTTCTCAGTTTAACTGACAGTAAAGGCACATGACCAGGACCCTGGAAACAGAATCTATTCTGTGCATTCTCTGAAAGGAAGTCTTAATAACTATGTCTGGTAGCAGCATCAGGCAGAGGATACAGAGCAAGCTTTCCCCATAGTTTCTTTTTATCACAGCAAAAGTGTGACTGGGCTGAAATCACAGTGGCATGTAACTCCTGGAAACCAAAAGGAATAAAATCTCACAGGAATTCAAAGGGAATAAAATCATTAACATTGAGCCAAAGCCTGCTGGCATGCATCACAGAAATCAAATAGATATAGAGGGCTCCTCTGAGAGGAGAAAATGCATGACTTCAGGCTACTTCTGCACAAGATGCTAACATCAATACCTCGAACTGGTTTCACAGAAGCAGTCTATTTGAAGCTGGCTGTCAGGCCACATCTGATGAATGTTTGCAGCCAAGGCTGACCTTGAGCAGAATGAAGGAGTAGGGCTTGGTTTTAGCACACCCACCCAGCCTTGGCCCTTCTCACCCTACCTTAAAGAATAAGTCCCCTTAAAGAGCTTCATGGAAGGCTTTATATTTAAAATGATAACCTCTCAGAGGCATATGGTATAGCATTTCCGTGTTCAATACTTCCTTTTCCCTTTCATCACCTTCCTCCCTCTTCCTCTCCTGTTGTTCCCATCTGTTTTATTTACATGGTTTTTCTTTTTTGTTCTCTTTTTACCATTCTTTTCTTTTCCTGAGATAAGAAACTGGAAGAGAGAAAGAGAAGGAGGGAAGGAGAGAAGACAGGCAAGGTTGTAAACATGTAGTGTATGTTGATCCCAGGGGTTTCTTGTGTTGCTGGAGTTTGTTTTTTTCTCATAGTGTTTGTTGTTGGCAGGATTAAATGTGAAGTACTTAGCCCAGTGCCTGTAGTGCAGTTAAGGTCTTAATAAACACTAGTTGTTACTTAACAGTTTGCCCTTGGAATAATATCTTTATATCTAGGGCATTCCATTTGAGTGGGGATTTCTTCAGCTCTCTTAAAAAGTTCCATTTTCTGAAACTCTTTCAGGGTAATTCATGTATGTGTGTTCATGCATGCATGTGCACACACACACACACACACACAGACATACACACACATTTCCCCTCTTTTAAAGAAGGATCACAATGCAGAGGAAAGCCTTCACTTTGGTCTAGTAAAAAGACTTTTGAAAGTTTTTGGTTGCCATGACTCAACTCCACATACATACATCCACATAAAAGAAAAAACAAATTTTCAATAAGCAATACTTGTCTTCACTATTTGCACTACTGTGTTCTGCTCTGGTCCGTTCTCTTTCATCATAAAAATATGGATTATTACAAACTAAATTAATTTCATAATGGGTAGTGGGTATCATCTGGAGTTAGGGAAATCAAGGTCTAATAGATATATAGTACTTTGCTGCATCCCACTAGCTTTGTCCTCACTCTGAGCCCACCACCCTTACCCTGATGCCTCAGACTCATCAGTTTCAATTCTTCCATTTACTCCTTTTTGTCTTCCAAGTTAAGAAACACCAAATCAGAAATGCCTTTTCTTTCTTTCTTTCACTAGTCTCCCCTTCCTATATGTCCCTTTCTTTTCTTTCCCTCTCATACTGCTTCTACTCCCTAGCAAAAAATGATCATTTTTAGCTGCTGTTTTCTGAATAATAATGATAAAAATAACAACAATGAAAATGCTAGGAGCAGTCATAATACAATGACAGCTGACAGCTCATGGCTGCTTTGTGTGAGACATTCATCTAAGCGTATTACAAGTTTTAACGGATTTAATACTCATAACCACTCTCTCTGTAGCTGACTATCCTATAATTACTCTGAAGGAAGCATTACATGCTCTTTTCTTTCAACATCTAGTCAAAACAAGGAGAGTCTAGGCTAAATACTTAATCAAATAGAAATGCTGATAATATTATGGAACAAACCATTTGTTTTCATAAACCCTGATCTGGAAACAGTAGCTAAAGATCATGACCACAAACTGAGAATCAGGAAGCCTGAGGCTTAGTGTGTTGCTATGCTTAGGCCGAAATTCTTCCTGATATATTGCAAACTTTTGAAGGAAAGCATATTATAAAACTTTAGTCTCATGTAAACATCCACCCAGAGCAAGTTCCTGTACCATTTGTTGTTTGATGGTTGTTTTAATGCCGTTTAGTAATTTTTAGTAATTATTTATTAACTCTTTCTTTAGTAATTAATTTTTAAAAATTTAACATGTAACAATTTTTCTCTGATTATAAAAGTAATAGCATGTTCACTATTATGGTTCTAGAACACGAAAATTTAAAAATAAAACTAATAAATGACCTCAAGTCCCATCACTCAGCAGCTCTTCACATTTTGGTGTAATATGTGTTAGGCTTTGAGACATGTTTTGTTTGGCCTACACATTATTTTAAAACATTTTTCATATAAAAACCTAGACTTCTAGCATCTCTTGATGCTGAAAATATCATCAATATCTGACAACACTGGGGCCACATTCCTGCAGGGCAGCAGATGATGGGCTCTGAGAGCAGCTGCCTTGGGGCAGGGTGAAAGTGAAAGTGAAAGTGAAGTCGCTCAGTTGCATCGGACTCTTTGCGACCTCACAGACTGTAGCCTACCAGGCTCCTCCATTCGTGGGATTTTCCAGGCAAAAATACTGGAGTGGGTTGCCATTTCCTTCTCCAGGAGATCTTCCCGACCCAGGGATTGAACCCATGTCTGCTGCATTGCAGGCAGACGTTTTACCGACTGAGTCACCAGGGAAGTTGGAGAGTACATCATGAGAAACGCTGGGCTGGAAGAAGCACAAGCTGGAATCAAGATTGCCGGGAGAAATATCAATAACCTCAGATATGCAGATGACACCACCCTTATGGCAGAAAGTGAAGAGGAACTCAAAAGCCTCTTGATGAAAGTAAAAGTGGAGAGTGAAAAAGTTGGCTTAAAGCTCAACATTCAGAAAACAAAGATCATGGCATCTGGTCCCATCACTTCATGGCAAATAGATGGGGAAACAGTGGAAACAGTGTCAGACTTTATTTTTGGGGGTTCCAAAATCACTGCAGATGGTGACCGCAGCCATGAAATTAAGACACACTTACTCCTTGGAAGGAAAGTTATGACCAACATAGATAGCATATTCAAAAGCAGAGACATTACTCAGCCAACAAAGGTCCATCTAGTCAAGGCTATGGTTTTTCCAGTGGTCATGTGTGGATGTGAGAGTTGAACTGTGAAGAAAGCTGAGCACCGAAGAATTGATTCTTTTGAACTGTGGTGTTGGAAAAGACTCTTGAGAGTCCCTTGGACTGCAAGGAGATCCAACCAGTCCATTCTGAAGGAGATCAGCCCTGGGATTTCTTTGGAGGGAATGATGCTGAAGCTGAAACTCCAGTACTTTGGCCACCTCATGCGAAGAGTTGACTCATTGGAAAAGACTCTGATGGTGGGAGGGATTGGGGGCAGGAGGAGAAGGGGACGACAGGGGATGAGATGGCTGGATGGAATCACCGACTCGATGGTCGTGAGTTTGAGTGAACTCTGGGAGTTGGTGATGGACAGGGAGGCCTGGCGTGCTGCAATTCATGGGGTTGCAAAGAGTCGGACATGACTGAGTGACTGAACTGAACTGAACTGAGGGCCCATGTATTTCAGCCATCCTAGTCCCTACCACTCCTATTTTTCTTACACTCAGCTTTGTTCACTTGCTATTCTCAAGCCCTGGGAGGGCATTTGCATTTTCTCTCTTCTCATTTAAAAATTATGCTTACCCAATATTTCAGGTCCAAAGCTGTACTTTTTGTGGGTGGTGGCCATGGTAACAAAGTGATGGGTAGGAGGGAATGGCCTCTCTTTGCTAGAGAAGGTCAGAGAGCAGAGGTCTTCAACTTCTGACTTCTGCTTTGTCTCCTGGTGTATCTGAAATGTAAACAAGTTCTGCATCTAGAGGACTCGTTTCCTTAAACACTTCCCAAATCTATTATGCATATTATTTATGTAACTTTGGCCATACTCCTATGAACTAATAAGAGTGACTTTTTTAATGCTAAGAAACTACTTCCTCCTCCTGTGCTTTCACACACTGTTCAACAGTAAAGAGAGCCCAGCAAGACCCAGGTCACTTCTTAAACCCTCGGTTTCTCTTTAGACCTAGGTCTTGGCATTTGACCCAGCCACAATGATATTATAAACATTTCTCCATGTCATTAAAATTATTTATGAAAATTAATTCTAGTGGCTGAACAATGTTCACATATACAGATATATCCCATTTTCTTGCCCTTTCTTTATTTTTATTTTTTATATTTTTTGCTGTGATAGGTCTTCATTGCTGCATAAGGGCTTTCTCTAGTTGCAGCTAGAGGGGGCTAAGGGGACCACTCTTTTTTGTGGTGTGCAGGCTTCTCCTTGCGGTGGCTTCTCTTGTTGCCAAGCACAGGCTCTAGGCACCTAGGCTCAGTAGTTGCAGCTTTTGTGCTCTAGAGTGCAGCCTCAGTAATTGTGATTCATGGGCTTAGTTTCTCCATTATCGTTCAGTCGCTCAGTTGTGTCTGACTCTTTGCGACTCCATGGACTGCAGCATGCCTGGCTTTCCTGTCATTCACTATCTCTCAGATTTTGCTCAAACTCATGTCCATTGAATCAGTGATGCCATCCAACCATTTCATGCTCTGTTGTTCCCTTCTCCTCCTGCCTTCAATCTGTCCCAGCATCAAGGTCTTTTCCAATGAGTTGGCTCTTCGCATCAGGTGGCCAAAGTATTGGAGCATCAACTTCAGCTTCAGCATTAGTCCTTCCAATGAATATTCAGGATTGATTTCTTTTAGGATTGACTGGTTTGATCTCCTTGCAGTCCAAGGGACTCTCAAGAGTCTTCTCCAACACCACAGTTCAAAAGCATCAGTTCTTTGGCACTCAGTCTTCTTATGGTACAACTCACATCTGTACATGACTACTGGAAAAACCATAGCTTTGACTAGACAGACCTTTGTTGGCAAAGTAATATCTATGCTTTTTAATACACTGTCTAGGTTTGTCACAGTTTTTCTTCCAGGGAGCAAGTGTCTTTTAATTTCATGGTTGCAGTCACTATCTACAGTGATTTTGGAGCCCAAGAAAATAAAGTCTGTCACTGTTTCCATTGTTTCCCCATAAATTTGCAATGAAGTGATGGGACTAGATGCCATGATCTTAGTTTTCTGAATTTTGACTTTTAAGCCAGCTTTTCCACTTTCTTTTTCACCTACATCAAGAGGCTCTTTAGCTCTTCTTCGCTTTCTGCCATAAGGGTAGTTGCTCCAAGGCATATGGAATCTTCCTAAACCAGGGATTGAAACTGTGTCTCCTGCACTGGCAGGTGGGTTTTCCATTGTACCACAGGGAAGTCCCTGCCCTTCCTAATGGGTGAAGTATCAGTATCAGGCAGGTCCAGTGAGAAGACATGTTCATTAGGAAGAAGAGAGGAAACAAAAGGTGGTAGGGATAGGACACCAACAAATAATGAGATTCTAGAACTGGTTACTTTAAGACACAGAAATTTCAAATGAGCGGAGTCCAAAAACTAGAGTTCCAAAATCCACAGGGTAGATGACAAATGGGGCCAAGACACCCTGTCACAAACCTGCAAGGAGGTCAGGGAACAGATGACCAAGGAGTGAGGAAGCCAGTGGATGGGAAAGTGAACCCACAGTAACCTCTGAGCAGATTCAGTCATAATTTTCATTTTTTATTTTGTTTAGTTTTTCTTTTTTTAGTGAGATCCCCATTCCTTCTAGGTCAATTTCAGAGAGTTGATGCAGGGTGTATAATAATTTATCCATTCCTCTAAAGTTGAACTTTTAGGTGTTTCCAATTTTCCACTTCTATAAATAGTGTGATGAAATCTCAGTGCATAAGACTGAATGTTTTGGGTTATCACTTCAGGATAGATTTGTGAAAATGAAAGTACTCATTCTGGGATATATCAACAAAATGTTTCCATAAAGACTGTTTGCATTTATTCTCCCATGAACAGTGTTTTAATGTTCTTCTTTGGCCCCTTTAAATAAACTTGGCCCACCCAAATAAATCTTTGAATGAAAAGTGGCCACTGCTATCTATACTCCATATCTGGAATTTCTCTAAGCCACTGGCTTTCAGATTTTTTTGACCATGACTCACAGTGAGAAGTAAAATTTACAAAGTGACTTAACATATATATGCATATAACTGAAACAAAAGTTTCACAGAACAGTCACTTGCCCTTCTTCTATGTGATGTACTTTGGTAAATCCACTCTCTTCTAGTTTAATTTTTAAAATAAGCTCATCATGACCCATTAAATTGATGTAATAACTCACCAATGGGTCATTACTCTGAATTTGAAAAACATCACTCTGGGACAACTTCTGTTTTACAACTTGACTTCTTAGGACTTCAACTTCTCTCTTTTTTCTACTCATTTAAGCCCCAGGATTGTAAATTGATAACTTGTTTTGGATCTGCTCATTTGGATTTGACCACCACAAAGGCATGACTTTTAGACTACACCCTTTATCTTGGGCATTCAGTCCCAGTTGTGCCTCATCCAGCTCCCTCAGGACCTATCCTGGGCTGGCATAGGTTCTCAAGAGAGAACCATCTTGTGATGGTTCTCTCTTGAAAGGAATGGGAAATTTGATAGGAAAAGAGACTTCTTGTCACACTGTGCAACAGAACTGAGTACCATCACTGATAGAGAGAGATCTTGTCTAGACCCCTCTCAGCCCAGATATCCTCATATTGACTCTCTCACTTCCTTCAGTCTGTGCAAATGTCATGTCCTTAGAGAGACATCTCCTGTGGAATCTCAAACAGAATTCTGGTCACTCTCTGTTCCCCCCACCTTGCTTTAACTTTTCTTTTTAGTTTTCACTGAAGGTCTGAATATACCTTGTTTGGAAACATAGAATATAAATGCAGGAAGAGATTTACAGGCCAGATCTGATTCAACCCCCCAGTTTTACAGGGAGAAGAGGCAAGCTCAGAGAGGTAAGTAAATATTCCATGGCAACCTAGCTTATTTATTCAAAGCTGAACTAGAAACCAGATTCTTGTTAGTTCCTTACTGGTTTATGGTACTGTTCTAATCCATGCTGTGGTCTTTATGATGACGTTTGGGGGGTGTGATTTTTGTTTCATAATAAACTCTTGAGTGCATTGCGTTAGACCACATTAAACAGTAATAAATAGGTAGTGTGAAAATGTTCTGATGTTTCTCACTGGAAGCATTACTTAGTCCAATGGTCTTTATTCTCCTCAAATTTTGAGCATCCACTTCCTTATTCCTTGGTCATCTACTGCCCTGACCTCTTTTCAGGTTTCATTTTACAAAGAAGGAAACTGAGGCATAGAGAGGTAAGTAACATAACTACTACCCTAATAAATCTAACCTACGACATCAAAGGAAACACAACCTCAATTAACCTAGACTGCAACATCAAAGGAAAAATGTTAAGTACAGAAATCCAGAGGACTAACTAGGTTGGTAGCCAGAAATTTCATATGGCCTAAGACTTGAGTTTAAGGCTCCAACAAGGCACAGACTTTAATGACAAATGAAATCAGTAGAAGATGAAGGCTTGTGTCACAGGATTTGATAAAGGAAAGAGGGATTCTCCAGGCAAGATAATGGAGTGGGTTGCCATGCCCTTCTTCAGAGTAAATTCATATTGTGCAACTCTTGCCACCACCCATCTCCAGTTTGTTTCATCTTACAAAAAAACTGAGACTCTGTACCTATTAAATAATAACTTCTCATTCCTCGCTCCCTCCAGCTCCTGGAATCACCATTTCACTTTCTGTCTCTATGATTTTAACTACTTTAAGTACCTCACATAATCAGAATTATACAGTAGTTGTCTTTTTGTGACTGGTTTATCTAGCATAATATTCTCAAGTTTCATCCATGTTGTAGCATGTCATAATTTCCTTCCTTTTTAAGGCTGAATAAAATTCCATTATAAGTGTATACCACATTTTGCTATCCATCCATCCATCCATAGACATTTGTGTTGCTTCCGTGTTTTAGCTCTTGTAAATAATGCTTCTATGAACATGGGTGTACACATATCTGAGACCCTATTTTCAATTCTTTTGAGTATATATGCAGAATGGAACTGCTAGGTCATAGGCTAATTCTATTCTTAATTTTTTGAAGAACTGCTATATTGTTTTCCACAATACCGTACTGTTTTACATTCCTATCAACAGGGCACAGGAGTTCCAGTATTGGAATAGTTGGTGCTATCCCAATAGCACCAGCACTTCCTATTTTCTGTGTTTCTGATAGTAGCCATTTTAATGGCTGTGAGGTAGTGGCTGTTAATTAATTTTAATGCAAATACTGGGGGTAAGAAAGTGCCCAAGGTTATATAGCTTGTAAGTACCAGAGTTGGGATTCAAATCCATGTCCAGATATCTTTCAGTATGTTTGTCTGTCCTTCCCCTTTTCCTCAGCTGTAATACTACTGTTAGACATTTAAGGTACTCAATAGAGCTAAATTTGTTCTTTTAAAAAACTATCAGCTATGTGGAAGACAGACAAAAAAATTATTTTCAGTCAATATCATAGAAAGCATGTACCTAACCTATCTAAAGGTTAGTTTCAAGCATGTACCTGAACTATCTAAAGGCATGTACCTGAACTAACTAAACTCTCAAAAGGTTTATGGAGTTGAAGTGCCTCATGACCATGGAGTTTAATCAGTTCAGGTTTCCCATCTTATAGACAAGAAAACGGAGGCCAGTGGATTTCTTTGTTGTCAAGTATTACTGAAATTACTATTTGCCAATAATGAGGTTAAGAGCCAAACCAATTGAGTTTAGTCACAAGACAGGTGGGACTGTGTAAATTTATATAATTCAATTAAAATCAGAGAGCTGAAAGGGACCGCCAGTCTCTTACAATAATGTATCCATCTGCCTCTATCACAGAGAGTTTAAAGAAGGTGTCTTTTTCTTCACAGCCTACTATGAATGCAATTCAGTCACTTCCTTTATGAGCCATCAGAGCATTTTTTACACCTCTTAATCTAATGACATTTTTACATGTAAATGTGGAACATTCTATATGTCTATTTAAAAACTAATAACTTCTCCTTAAAGGTGTTTAAGATTGTTGTCTGAAAATTAGAAGCAGCCTTAAAAGTAAATTGAAGCATTACCAGGCAACTGACAGGACCGTAATAGGTAATCTTGAGTATATATTTGCAATTAAAAGTAATCTAAGCCCTAAGTTTCAAAAGTAAATAACTAGAGTGAAAGATGGTCATCCAAAGATGGTCATGTAGGTTTTCTACAACCTGGGAAGAAAATACAGTGCTAATTTGTTTGACTCATTTTGGGATACTCCAGAACTCAATGTAACAAATGTTTACTAAAAGCCTCTTATATGTCAGCTACCCAGTAAGGAGCTTTCAGAATATCAGTTCAGTTCAGTCACTCAGTCGTGTCCAACTCTTTGTGACCCCATGGACTGCAGCATGCCAGGCCTCCCTGTCCATCACCAACTCCCGGAATTTACTCAAACTCATGTCCATTGAGTCGGTGATGCCATCCAACCATTTTATCCTCTGTCATCCCCTTCTCCTCCCGCCTTCAATCTTTCCCAGCATCAGGGTCTTTTCAAATGAGTCAGTTTTTCATATCAGGTGGCCAAAGTATTGGAGTTTCAGCTTCAGCATCAGTCCTTCCAATGAATATTCAGGACTGATTTCCTTTAGGATGGACTGGTTGGATCTCCTTGCAGTCCAAGGACTCTCAAGAGTCTTCTCCAACACCACAGTTCAAAAGCATCAATTCTTTGGCGCTCAGCTTTCTTCACAGTCCAACTCTCACATCCATACATGACTACTGAAAAAACCATAGCTTTGACCAGACTGACCTTTGTTGGCAAAGTAATGTCTCTGCTTTTTAATATGTTGTCTAGGTTGGTCTCCTCTTTCACTTTCATCAAGAGGCTCTTTAGTTCTTCTTTGCTTTCTGCTGTAAGGGTGGTATCATCTGCATATCAGAGGTTATTGATATTTCTCCCAGCAATCTTGATTGCAGCTTGTGCTTCATCCAACCCAGCGTTTCTCATGATGTACTCTGCATATAAGTTAAATAAGCAGGGTGACAATATATAGCCTTGACGTACTCCTTTCCCTATTTGGAACCAGTCTATTGTTCCATGTCCTGTTCTAACTGTTGCTTCCTGACCTGCATACAGATTTCTCAGGAGGCAGGTCAGGTGGTCTGGTATTCCCATCTTTTGAAGAATTTTCCAGTTTGTTGTGGTCCACACAGTCAAAGGCTTTGGCATAGTCAATAAAGCAGAAGTAGATATTTTTCTGAAACTTTCTTGCTTTTCCAATGATCCAGTGGATGTTGGCAATTGATCTCTGGTTCCTCTGCCTTTTCTAAATCCAACTTGAACATCTGGAAGTTTACAGTTCATGTACTGTTGAAGCCTGGCTTGGAGAATTTTGAGCATTACTTTACTCGTGTGTGAGATGAGTGCAATTGTGCGGTAGTTTGAGCATTCTTTGGCATTGTCCCTCTTTGGGATTGGAATGAAAACTGACCTTTTCCAGTCCTGTGGCCACTGCTGAATTTTCCAAATTTGCTGGCATATTGAGTGCAGCACTTTAACAGCATCATCTTTTAGGATTTGAAATAGCTCAACTGGAATTCCATCACCTCCATGAGCTTTGTTCATAGTGAGGCTTCCTAAGACCCACTTGACTTCACATTTCCGGATGTCTGGCTCTATGTGAGTGATCATATGATCATGATTATCCGGGTTGTAAAGATCTTTTTTGTATAGTTCTTCCTCGTATTCTTGCCACCTCTTCTTAATATCTTCTGCTTCTCTTAGGTCCATACCATTTCTGTCCTTTACTGTGCGCATCTTCATCCCCAAGGGTCAGACATGACTGAGCAACTTCACTTTGCTTTGCAAGAAATGTTCCCTTGGTATCTCTAATTTTCTTGAAGAGATCTCTAGTCTTTCCCATTCTATTGTTTTCCTATATTTCTTTGCACTGATCACAGAGGAAGGCTTTCTTATCTCTCCTTGCTATTCTTTGGAACTCTGCATTCAAAGAATATAATGACAACCAAATATAACCCCTGACTTCAAGGAGCTTGACAACCAGTTAGGAAGATAACAAAGTTATACAAGTACCTCTAAAAGATAAAGTGAAAAGTGGTATCAGGTCCACAGAAATGCATTGTAGATAGAATAAGGCTTGGCAGGGAATCAGAGAACTGCCTTTGAAGGATGAACAGGATTTAGACAGGCAGAAATAGGGGAAAGTTTATGTATCCAGGAAGTACAGTGTGAACAGAGACCTACAGATGAAGAATGTCTCATACAATCCTGTTTCAAGTACTGCACACACTTTAAGACATGCACTCTCCTCTTTGGAATCTCCCCTGTCATCTCTCTCTCTATTCAAATCCTAACAACTGAGGAATTACATAAAAATATTTAAAATGGTTGTGTTAAGATGGTGAAAATATTGATAAATTCATTCTCTTTCTTTTCTTATTTTTTAGTTTTGCTTTTCTTTGGAAATGATATTATCTTATAGCTGCTGGTGCTGCTGTTTAGTCAATATATCATGTCCGACTCTGCAACCCCATGGACTGTAGGCTCCTCTATCCATGGGATTTCCCAGGTAAGAATACTGGAGTGGGTTGTCATTCCTCCTCCAGGGGATCTTGCTGACTCAAGGATTGAACCAAGGTCTCCTGGTTGGCAGGCAGATTCTTTACTACTGAGCCACCTGGGAAGCCATACTATAGAAAAATTGTTTGTTTGTTTGTTTAAAGATATTGTACATATCTCCCAAGGTCAGCTCAAATCCTTGCTCCCCCTAACTATTCTTGACTACACTGTAATGTTAAATTTGAATGGGAAATGTTAATATGAGCTCCTGATTTAAGGTATATGTGTATGTGGTGGTTGTGGTTTAGTTGCTAAGTCTAGTCTGACTCTTTGTGACCCCATGGACTATGGCCCATCAGGTTCCTCTGTCCATGGGATTTTCCAGGCAAGAATACTGGAATGGGTTGCCATTTCCTTCTCTCCAGGGGATCTTCTTGACCAAAGGATCGAACTTGCATCTCCTGCATTGCAAGGGGTCTCCTGCATATCAGGCAGATTCTTTACCTCTGAGCCATCAGGGAAACCCTGAATGTATGTGTGTATATGTATGGGCTCCATCTACTGTAAAAGCCTAGAGGCAATAATACCTCAGAAGCAGTGAGCACACCTAGTGCACAGATGTTATACTAAATATCACTTTCCACTAAACTAGCCAAGACTCTTCGGGGATCTGGGGCAGAGAAACATAACTTAGTTTGGGTAAGCCTGGGATATCCTCTAGTTCCAGAAAGGAAGAAAATCCTCCAGGACTAACAGGGGCCTATTAAGGAGTCAGTTTGAAGGGGCTCCTGTTTACTAAATTTGGGACAATTTGGGCATTGAAAAGAAAAAAGAGAGAGAGAGAGAAGAGGAGGAGAAAGATGAGGAAGAGCAATTGGAATAGCAGCAGCTCATTATTCATTTAGTGGTGGTGGTGGTTTAGCCACTAAGTCATGTCTGACTCTTGTAATCCCATGGACTGTAAATAGCCTGCCAGGCTCCTCTGTCCATGGGATTCACCAGGCAAGAATACTGGAGTGGGTTGCCATTTCCTTCTCCAGGGGATCTTCCCAATCCAGGAATTGAACCTGGGTCTCCTCCATTGCAGGCAGATTCTTTACCAACTGAGCTACAAGGGAAGTCCCATTCATTCAGTGGTGGCTCTTATTTTGACAATCGTATATAAAGGAAAGGAAGTAAACATTTACCTTGTCTATTTAGGAGGAACTGTAGTTTTTTCCTGGTTGAGGAGAAACACTTCCTCCCTAAAAAATGCTAGGTAATAAATATTTTAATTTGAACCCAATGAAATTATTGATATCAATCCATTTTTAATCTATAAAACTTCACCTGGTTCAACCAAATATGCAATAAAAGAGTTAGAAAAATCAACACTTTGCAACCCCAGTGAAATAACTGATTCAGATCAGAATCAAGAGATGTTGAAATGATTCTTTGAAAAGTTGTTGGGGCAAAAGCACATTCCCCTAGTGCCAAAGGCTCTCTGCTTAGATTACTTGCTTGTTGATAAAGTGAAAACACACCTTTACATCTGAGTGGTGAGATCTGGCTGTCATCACTTTAATTGGTGAAGTTTAGCTTTGCTAGTGGCAAGACAAGATAGCACCGTGCTTCTCCTCTTCTGATATAATTTGAAATTCACAGCATGACCTATGAAGTATTCTAGCCAAAAAAAGTCTAAGTTATGTGTTGGTCATTCCCTATTTGCCCTTATAAATTCATTTGGTACCTCTATATCCTGCTCTGTGCCCCCAGTGATGCCCTTCTGCACAATGAATCACTCAGGCTCAGGCTTCCTCACATTTTGGCTTCTAATTAGATGTGGCCAGTGGAGGGTCTGGAAATTTGAAGGACAAGGGAAAGAGATTTGGGGTGTTTATTCCTTATCACCTCACTCTTCCCCAGGTGCACTCTTGGTGTTGCTGTGTTCCTTTTACATCTACACCTCCGGTTGGGGCCCCTCTTCTTAAGCCCTGGCTCCTGCTATGCTTCAGTAACACTGCTCCACCTCCAGCGTGGTAGTTCCTGCGTGCTGCCCCACCACTGTGTTCTCCAACCTGTCCACACGTCTGTAAACAGTCCCTTCACTCAGCTCCCTTCAGTTAAACTCTTTGTGCTATCTGCTTCCAGTCAGGACTTAGACTGATTCGGCCAAGATCTGATCAGGCTTTCACTTCAACAAGACACGAAGACTAGAAAAACAAGTTAAACAACAATTTGAAATGATAATCAGACAAATCCAGAATTTGGGACAGTTTATAAGAGAGCTGGTTTGGTGTCTTCAAAGGTCAATATTATTTTAAAAATGATGAAAGACACTTCCAGATTAAAATAAGCTAAGGAGACATAACTACCAAATATGAAATATGAACCTGGTTTATAAAAACAGCTTTTGGTATTTGGGGGAAAAATTAGGAAATTTTTAATGCTGACTGGATTTTAGATGATATTAAAGAACTGTTATTAGTAATCTTCGATATGATAAAGCTATTGTGGGTTTTAGGCAAATATCCTTTTTAAGAGGAGTATGCTGAAGTATTTAGGGTAAAGTAAGCAAAATATTTAGGTAGAAAATAATATTACAGAATATTAATGGTTGTTAAATCTAACTGATGGGGATATGGTATTTCTTGTTATTTCAACTTTTCTGTGTATTTGAAAATTTCATACAAAGTCGTGGAAAACATTAATAAAGAAAACAAAATTTCTGCCACCTCCTCAAAAATGATTTCTCCCTTTCTCAAATGTCTGTTTTTTTTTTTTTTTCTTTTTATAGTGCTCATTCTCTGTTTGTAACTTGTAACTGGACTATCAGTTCTTTGAAGATGAAGACTGAATTCTGTACTTGTTTTTATACCATACAGAGGCTTGTATAAAAGTTTAATATATTTAAGCCTGACTCTTTATGACAAACATAGGGATATGTGGTCAGAAGATTTCTATTTCTGTTTTAATTAATGGAAGGGAAAAGGCACAAGAAGTTGGATAGGATGCAGAGATGGTCAATTTAGACACTTTCTTGAAATTTTCAGAGAGCAGGCTTAAGATCCCTTCCTGTGGGGAATGAAAGTCATATGAAGACAGACAGCATGGAGCCTGTCTTCACAATATCAATGAAAAGTTTTGCAACCTTAGACAAACCTTTAGAGGGACCGACTCAAAAAAAAAGCTTCAGGTGAGCAAACTTAAGAGTCTACTCAAGGTGGAGAGAAATCAGTATTAGCTTAAGCCTGAACTGAGAAAAGTTAATTTTGAGTGATCTGCTTAACTGAATCTAGTTTTGTATTTAACTCAATTTAAATTGCATGTCAACACATAAAAACTAATGTCATTTTCTTCCTGGCTAACATTTAATTCTTTTGGAATGTGAATTTCTTTATAGAAAAAGCATTACTGAGTGGAAACACAGGATAATTTTTATTCATTTAATAGTGCTTAAAAGAAGCCAGGTGCTTGCTGAGAACCTAAGAAAAAATTGCCCCGCATTGATTTCTGTTGTTGTCTTTTACTATTCTACGGAGGTAGGCTTGCAAACATCTCAGCTTTCATAACCCGTATGCCCCTTAAACCTACTGGAAACTCCACAGTGGGCCAGGGCAGATATATAA
Organism: Bubalus kerabau; assembly: GCF_029407905.1. Lineage (NCBI taxonomy): Eukaryota > Metazoa > Chordata > Mammalia > Artiodactyla > Bovidae > Bubalus > Bubalus kerabau. The sequence continues at coordinate 77,197,286 of NC_073624.1, read as the reverse complement.
GCTCTCAGTCAGCTGAGTAGATGGGCTGTGTGTATGTGTGCGTGTGTGACAAACCCTTCTATTTGCTCACCTAACAGCCATCTCCCACCTTATTTCTAGCTAAGAGAACCCTGATTTTCAGCTCTCAGGTACTCAGTTTGTGTCATCATAACCCTATTGATTTGCCAATCTTTGGTTGAAAAATAGGCACATGACACCGTCAGGCCAAGGAGATAGGAGTTGGGAAATATTCTGTAAGGTTTCTAGATGTTTCTTTACTTTTCAAAAAAGATGTTTTGAGAAGTAGACCCATTCTGTCTCTAGATATTATTGTATGATGATGTCATGCAGTGATAACCCACTCTCCAAAAACAAAGAGCCCTGATTTGTGGCATTTGCCTATTTCCATTTCTGTGGTATAAATTGTCTCATAATGACTGATTTCAAGCTACCAATAGCTCAACAACTGACTGACAAATTTAGTAACTGGCTCCTGGGAGCCTGAGGTTACTGACTCCAGCCCACCACTGATTGTTCAGAGCTGCTGTGCCCATATTGGGAAAGGGATAGACAACATGGTAGCAATGCCAGAGCAGAAAGCTGAGAAACTATAGGTCCTTAGTGACAACTTGAGCCATGGAATTAGCCAAGCCTGGAATCTTCCCATTTCTGGACTTCTTGTTACATGAATTAATAAACATGCTTAAATAAAGTGGGTTAGTTGGTCTTTATGTGTAGTGAACCTGGGCTTGACCTGGCTGGTACAGATGTCCATGGGGTCCCATCTAGTGGAGGGAGGGGAGCACAGCAGGGGCAAAACTGAGCACTGGATCATGGAAACACTTATCCTATTGGTGGTCAGGAAGGGGAGTGGCAGAGGGTCATGGAGGAGGGCTATTCAGGTTGAAACAGGATGCTGGCCAGCTGCTGAGAGGAACAGGATGGTGGCTGAGGGCCAGCGAGGCTGTCAGTGTCCTTGCCAAAGAGGCTGAAGTTCAGGGCAATGCTCCAGCAAGAATAGGCACCGGAATGGGAGTCAGGAAGCCAGGCGGATGCCCAGGCCTTGGAAGGGCTTCCCTGCTTGACGCTGCACAGCATTGTGCTTTAGGGCTGCGAGAAAGGTGAAGCCTAGAGGAAGGGGAAAGCGTAGAGAGAGACAGTAGTACAACTCCAGAGTTCTAGACTACATACTCATCAAGGAGTGGGGGAATCTCCAGCAAGGCAGAGTCAGAATTCACTCAGACCCTGACCAGCTAAGATGTAAGATTGGGGTGTTCAGTAACTGCCACAGATTAGGCTGAGAAAGCAGAAGGAACCAGAATCTTCTCCGAAGCCTGTCTCAGCACATCTGCTTGGTGACATTAAAGAAATGCTGCTTACATTCCTTCCTAGACCTTGAAAAGGGGCATCATTCATCCCCCTTCCCCATCCCCTACTGTCAGTCTCTGGGGTCCTGAAATGTTCACGGCTGAGGCTGATGTTTGGCCTTCTGCGAAGAATTCCATCCTCCACTGTGTGGGGAAATCTGATTGCCTGCCTGTGGCAGATGTACTTTCATTCCTCTTAGGAAATCCCTCTCACCTACACTCTAATGTTTTCTGTTACTCCTTTACTCCATTTCTTTCCCTGTCCATCTGATAACCTACCCACAGACTCATTCTTCTTCAGCCCAATGCCATTCCTTGAATAACAACCTAAGAAGAACTTGCATAATTGAATTGTATTGAGGAAGTAAGTTCAGAAAGATTGAAAACTGATGTGTCAACAACATTCTCTGGGGATTTTTAGAACATTACTTTCCTCTATGGTTTAGCTTGGATGCCAAAGGGCAGGAAATTGACTTCCTTTGCACACTGTTACTGTTGGAAGTCATGGTCAGTAACCTTAATTTTCCTTAGTGGAGTGAATTCTGTGACAATATCATCATTAGGGAATAATTAAGGATGGAATCAAACAGGAGGAAACCTTCAACAGTGAAGTTCTCTCCTGTTCATACTCCTTTCCTATCTGTGTAGTGAAGTTTGGTTTGTTTCAGGAGTTGCTCCTCCCAATTAAATGAGGTGCTTCAGAGTGAATAAAAGAAATGCTTTTCTGCAATGCAAACCCATCATAAGCAAAGTCAAAAGATAATTATAAAGGAAATATTTGGAGCTCATTTCACACACAATGGCTAATTTTCTTTATATGTAAAAAGTTCATATAAAGAAACCAATAAGACAAAAAACCAATAGCCAACCCCCTCCAAAATGTGAAAACAGATAGTCCCATAGAAAAGGGGACACAAATCTTTAAAAAATATATTTTAAAAAAAACAGCTTCATAATAAGAGAACTGGAAATTAAATTTATACAAACACCCATTTTTTCATGAATTAGATTGGTAATGATAAAAAAATTACAAGCTGTGTTGGTAAGAGTGTGAGAGGACAGGCGCTCTCATACATAACTGGTGGGAGAATAAATTGCTACAAACTAACGAAGGTTATTTGGAAATATCCTTCAAAATTATGAGTATCTATATGCTTTGATGGGCTTCCCAGGTGGCTCAGTAGTAAAGAATCCACCTGCAATGCAGGTGCCTCAGGAGACATGGGTTCAATCCCTGGGTATGGAAGATCCCCTGGAGGAGGAAATGGCAACCCACTCCTGTATTCTTGCCAGGATCATCTCATGGACAGAGGAGCCTGATGGGCTACAGTCCATGAGATCACAAAGAGTCAGACATGACCGAGTGACTGAGCACTTAGGCATATGCTTTGATGAATCAAAGTCAGTTCTAGAAATTTATCCTACAGATTTTTTCACAGATATAGGTAATGACAAGTTTCTAAGGATTACATTGCAGCATTATTTGTAATAGAAAGAGACTGGTAACAATCCAAATATCTATCAGTAGGAGATTAAATAAATTATGGCATATCCATATAATGGCATATGATGCAGCCATAAACAATACGGGTACTCTTTATGTACACACATTGAAAGATCTCCAAGATATTTTAAGTGGCAGAAAATTAAGGTGCAAAAAACTGGGTAACAGAAGAGGAGAAAAAAGAATACTTACACTAGATTTGCTTGTATGTACATAAAGCATGTCCAGGAGGATAGCCAAGAAATTGATAATAATCAGTCCCTTAGAGGAGAATTGGGTGCCTGGGGCATAGGGTAGAAGAGAGTTTTTTTTTTTTTTTTACTTTGTATTTCTTTTGTTCTTTTAAAGAATGTGCTGCCAATTCAAATTAGAAAGTAATACTTTTTAATAAGAGCAATGCTATGACACAGACTAAATCTGTAATGACCTAAATTCACTCAGTCTGTACCAGATCCTCAATTTTTCCATTCAGTCTCTTTTTGAATTGACTTTCGTGGCCATCCATTCTCCATGTATGCTTTCCTCTGCTCCTCTACGCGTCATACCTTTTCTGTCTCTGCTTCTGACCTCAGTTTGTCTCTTGGTTTCCTCTGAAGTTCTCAAGTAACAACCATTACAGGTGAGCATAACTATGTAGACCCTCTTTTTCTGTGTGCCAGACCTGGGGCAATTGCCTCAATCCTTCCTTCAACACCTCTTACCCTACAGAATGGGAAAGAACGAATTGGTTGGGAGTTAAGGAGGAAGCAGCAACCTTGCCAGGGAACCAGGCAACTGAGAGAGCTCTGGTTAGTAACCTATACCTATATATATGTTGCTGATGGTGGGCGATGTTATTTAAGAACTGGAATTGTAGAGAGGGGTATCTATATACATGGAAGAGCAAGAAGAGTCTACCTTATGGAATGTGCAGGAATGAGAGTTGGATATTTAGGTTCAAATTCTGGCTCTGCCACTTACTGGTTATGTGACTTTAGGCAAGTTTCCTCAGCCTTACTTTTCTCCTCTATAAAGGGGATTCTATAATGGTTAATGTGGCTAAGACTGTAGCAGTTCATCAAAATCCATTCTTATTTTCTTTTGTAGTAATAGACATGTAGCCAGGCACATGGCTACTAACTTATTTCTAAGTCTGCCTTGCTGTCAGGTGTGGCCAAGGGATGAATCCCCTGCCAGAGCAATGTGAGCAGAGGTGCTGTGTGACACGCCTGGCTCTGAAACATAAGACTCCTCCATGCTCTTTCCCCATCCTACAAGATTGAAACCACAGCACCCTAACCTTGACCATGGAGCTGAGGACAAGGCCATAGGTAAGAAAGCAGTGACTTGGAAAATCCTGGCTTTCTAAGTGAATACATGGAGCAGACCTGTGGCCCACCTGGAATACATGTCCACTGTTACAAGAGAGAGAAATGGTCTCTGACTTCTTTAAGCCATTTCATTATTGTTGGGTGTCCTTGTTATGACAGCCTAGCCTTACCCTAACTGATACAGTTAAGACTATGTTGTAAGTAATAGAATGCCCAACTCAAACTAGGTAAACTGATAAATGCTGTAATTTGACTCCCATATAACAGAGAATTTAAGAAGCGGGGAAAACTTTATAGAGTTGAGTCAGTGTGCAATGACATCATCAGAGAATAGATTTCTTCCTACCCCTTTGCTCTGCCTTTTGTGGCATCAGCATCACCCTATGGCTGGTTCTGAATGACTATGGTTCTTCCAGCCTTCATAGCAACTTAGCACACTTTCTAGGAAGAGAGAGAAGAGGAAAGGAGAGGAGAGGGACAACTGAGCTTCTTTCCAATACTCCCAGCAAACTTCTTATTGACCCAATATCAGCCACATGTCTTTCCTGAATTGTAACCAGAGGATGAGCTTATACTGATCAGTTTAATTCCATCCACTTGTCCCACCTCCTAGGAGTAGGGCAGGTCAGCTTCTCTAGAACATATGGACTATGTGGAGGAGGTGTGGGCACCCTAACAGAATTGGAAAGGTTACCAAGAAAACAGGGACTGGAGGTTGGGAAGGTACTACCTTGTCCACTACAGGGAGATGGCGATTGTTTTGAACATTAAACTGAATGATATATTACCCACTCCAGTGTTCTTGCCTGGAGAATCCCAGGGACGGAGGAGCCTGGTGGGCTGCTGTCTATGGGGTTGCACAGAGTCGGACACGACTGATGGGACTTAGCAGCAGCAAGGGCCTAGCACAGTGCTTGGCTCGTAGTAAGTGGTCAATGATTGTGAATTTACTCCTCCTTCCTGGATCTAGCTGGCTGTGCTACAAAGTGGTAGGGGGTTAGAAAAGATCCCCTTTGGGTAGCTTGGGGCTCTGTATTTGGAGGACCAGTAAAACAGGATTGTGATGTGCACACACACACACAAACACACAAATATCTCTCAGTTCCAAGATTTTTGTCACCAGAGCAATTACTGGAGGGAGTGGCCCATGCCTGTCACCGTCACCTGACACTAAGGGAATGAAGGAAAGGAGGCTTGGCACCACCCTTTCAAAGGCTCCCTTCCACTGTGGGTTATAGATGTTTACTGGTAGGTCAGTTTATAAAGACCCAGGTTTGAGATTCCCGAAGGGGCTGCCTGCCCAGTATCTTATGTTACTTGCGCTGCTTCAGGCAGAATATTGACTGGCAAATGTATCTGGGCTCTTCTCTTGGCTTTCTGCCTCAATTCACTTGCTAGAGACTATACAGCTTAATGAAAAGGTTCTGGGCTTGAGGCTAAGACTTCACTTTCCCATCATGTGATCTTGCGTAAATAATTTAATTCTTTATGCCTCAGTGTCCTCATCTGTAAAACAGGGCCTCAGCTCTTGTTCTACTAATCTTTTAGGTTGTGAGCTCAAAGAATAATGTATTCGACAGCACCTTGTAGATAGAAAAATTTTCAATAAAAGAAGTTAGCAGACACAATGATAGAAATATTAGGCTGGTGCATAAATTTCTCCGTACAAGGGCCAACCTTTCCCCGGGGGTTTGGGAAATAAAACTAACTGAGAAAGTACAGGTCAAGTGGAATATTTTTGATCATAGAGATAGAGGACAAAGCTAGGTTTAATGAACAATTATGTACTGATTGCCTAGGTGTGTTTGTTATAGGTATTATGTTTACGTTTTAGCTAATTTAATCTTTTTAATAATCCTGTGAGGTAAATATTATTATGTGAGCTTTACAGATGGGGAGACCAAGCCTGAGAGTGGCAGTATCAGGACCAATATACATGTTTAAGGAGTTGCAGGTCAGGCTTTTGAAAGTCTGTTTAACTACTTAGACGAGTGAGGCCATCAGTCGATTCAGGCAAGAAAGAAGTGCCCACCCAGATACTGCCAGGTGGACTAGCTTATACAAGGAGACAGTCATTCAGGGGCTTATCATAATGTTTTCATTTGCCTATTCATCTATCTAATCCACAAACATTTTCTGAGCACCACTCATGTAACAGGAACTGTGCCAGATTTGGATAAAACAATGAACAACATACAGTCCTGAAGGCTTCAAGAAACATCGGTGCAGTTGAATAGCTTGTCAGACATATATTTATCCTTAGTTCAATCCTGTTAGGAAAATTGCTCCTATTGCTTGGCCGATATTAAAGTTTTAAACATTATTGTTCTGTAGAAATGGTCTGCTTACACTGCTTCCTGCTGGAGAATGGCTAAGTTCATAATAACTGAAGATCATATAACTCAGTGATTTCGTTTCAGAGGCAACTGCACAATGGTCTTGAAATGGTAATAATTGCCTACTGCTCAGGGGATTATCTTATTGTCTGGCAGTGGTTATGAAGACAGTGGGGTTTTAAGAGGCTATTCAATAAGAGTGACAGAAGGAACTATTTTTTATTTTTCCCTGAATGACTCTCAAAGTGAGAATCTAATTCAGAGCCTGTAGAGGTCTGAAAGAACTTCTCTGATGAATTCGAAGTCCTTAATGCTGAAAGGAAACTGAGTTATAGAACAATATAGAAAACTGAAGGTGTGGCTCACATTTTAGTGCAGTGCTGTTTGCTTTCAGAGATCCTGAAGAATGGAGACAAGTTGGGTAATGCCCACAATTAAAACAGCCACTGAACTAATAATGCTTTGTATCTTAGTTTAAATGAGCTGTCCCATCTTCTTTGCCAAGAATTATGCAAATAAGCATCCCAGTCTGAAAAAATACTACAATTTTATCTGTCTGTACTAATGTCATTTGATGAAAGTTTCTTTTGGAGGGAGAACCTTACTTTGTTAATCACCTACTAAAAACCAGAGGTGTTATGTATTTTGCTTATTGAACACTCACTACAACTTTGTGAGTTGTATTTTCACCATTTTACGAAGCTCTTTCCCTTACTCAGGTTCATTTGTTCACCCAACACATTTTTATTGAGTGCCTACTATGTTCCAGGCATGTTTTAGGTGCTGGGAATATAACAGTGAAAAAAGCCTACCAATATCCCTGCCTCTTGGAGCTTTTATTTTAGTGGGTAGAGACAGAACTAAACAAACTGATAATGTGCAAAGTTTTGAGATCTCAGGGTTATGTAGAAAGTTCTGGGGGTAAGAGGAATAGGAATACGAGGTGGCAAGGGTAGCAGGATTTTGTGAATATATAGGATGATCAAAATGTTAATTGTATATTGCCACGTAAGAAATTACCCCAATCCTTATGGCTTCACACACACACACATAAACTTATTAACTTATAGTGTCTGGGTATTAGGAACTGGGAAAGGCTTAGCTAGTGTCTCTGCTTCCAGTCTCTCAAGAGATTCCATTCAGTGTGTCAGCTGGAAGAGTTGGCAGGATTCAGTTCATTTCAGGCTGTTGGAGTGAGGGTCTCTGTTCTTTGCGGGCTATTGGCTGGAAGCCTCGCTTAGTCCCTGCCACCTGGGCCTGTCTATATGGTGGTTGGCCTCCCACAGAGTAGCAGGCAAGGGAGAGATGAGTGTGCCAAAGATGCAGACTGTAGTCTTCTGACATACTCTCAGAGGTGACATGCATCGCCACTGTCTAGTTCTATTCGATAGAGGCATGACTCTAAATTCATCCCACATACAAGTGTTGGGAATTGTATAAGGGTATGAATACCAGCCTTTGACTGTGTGGATCACAATAAACTGTGGAAAATTCTGAAAGAGATGGGAATACCAGACCACCTGACCTGCCTCTTGAGAAACCTATATGCAGATCAGGAAGCAATAGTTAGAACTGGACATGGAACAACAGACTGGTTCCAGATAGGAAAAGGAGTATGTCAAGGCTGTATATTGTCACCTTGCTTATTTAACTTATATGCAGAGTACATCATGAGAAACGCTGGGCTGGAAGAAGCACAAGCTGGTATCAAGATTTCTGGGAGAAATATCAATAACCTCAGATATGCAGATGACACCACCCTTATGGCAGAAAGTGAAGAGGAACTAAAGAGCCTCTTGATGAAAGTGAAAGAGGAGATTGAAAAAGTAGGCTTAAAGCTCAACATTCAGAAAATGAAGATCATTGCATCTGGTCCCATCACTTCTTGGGAAATAGATGGGTAAACAGTGGAAACAGTGTCTAGACTTTATTTTTTGGGGCTCAAAATCACTGCAGATGGTGATTGCAGCCATGAAATTAAAAGACGCTTACTCCTTGGAAGGAAAGTTATGACCAACCTAGATAGCATATTTAAAAGCAGAGACATTACCTTGCCAACAAAGGTCCATCTAGTCAAGGCTATGGTTTTTCCAGTAGTCATGTATGGATGTGAGACTTGGACTGTAAAGAAAGCTGAGCGCTGAAGAATTGATGCTTTTGAACTGTGGTGTTGGAGAAGACTCTTGAGAGTCCCTTGGACTGCAAGGAGATCCAACCAGTACATTGTACAGGAAATCAGTCCTGGGTGTTCTTTGGAAGGAATGATGCTAAATATGAAACTCCAGTACTCTGGCCACCTCATGCGAAGAGTTGACTCATTGGAAAAGACTCCAATGCTGGGAGGGATTGGGGGCAGAAGGAGAAGGGGACGACAGAGGATGAGATGGCTGGATGGCATCACCGACTCGATGGGCGTGAGTCTGAGTGAACTCCGGGAGTTGGTGATGGACAGGGAGGCCTGGCGTGCTGCAATTCATGGGGTCGCAAAGAGTCAGACACGACTGAGCAACTAAACTGAACTGAACTAATTAATACCAGGAGGTGGAGATCATCTTAGACACTGCCTACCACACTCAGGTAACCTTTCTAAAGAGAGGACATTTGAACAGAAACCCAAAGGAGGTGAGTGAACAAGCATGGGTACCTGGGAGAAGAGCCTTTTAGGCAGAGGAGTAGCTAGTGCAAAGGCTGAGGCGGCAAGATGAGGTCGGAAAAGTAGCACTGGATTAGACAATGCAGTTTCATGTGGATCATTGTGGGGAACTTGGATTTTACTTTGAGACAAGAAGGCTTTGGAGGGTTTTCAGCAGAGGAGTGACATGATGTGACCTGACTCTTGTTTGAAGAGGATCACACTCTAGTTGCCGAGTGTGGGGGGAGCAGGGACTGGGACTAGTTAGGAGCCTACTGCAGTAACCCAGTGGTGATCATGGCTTAGACCAGGTTGAGAGTACTGGAAATGGCAAGAAGTGGTTGGATTTGGATGTTTTTCCTGGTAGAGCTCACAGGATTTGCTGATGGTTTAGATGTGGAATATGAAGAAACTGAGGAGTCAATGGTGACTGAAGGTTTTTGGACTTAGCAACTGAAAGAAATGAGTTACCCATTACTAAGCTGAAAAACATTGATGAACAAGCAGGTTTTGAGAGAGAAAGGATCAGCCAGGGTGTTAGTACATATTATCATATACTGCTTAGACTTCCAACTGGAGATGCTGAGTTGGCAACTGGATCTATAACTGCTCAGGAGAGCAGAATGGACTCTAAACACATGTTTGGAAATTACCAGCATTAATAGAGCATTTAAACCAATGCACTGGGTGAACATACTGAAGAAATGAGTGTAGGTTGAGAAGGGGGAAGTCCTATACATTGAAACCCTGGGGCACTCCAAAATCTAGAAATTAGAAAGGTAAAGTCAGCAAAGGAAACTGAGAAAGAGTAAATAGAAAGGGAAAGGGACACCAAGAGAGAGGAGTGCCCTTTAAGCCAAGTGGAGAACATGCTTCAGAGGAGAGAGAGTGCTCAGCTGGGTCAACTATTGCCTTTAGGTCATGCAGGAGTGGATGAGAACTGATCACAGACTTGGGAACCTGGGAGTTATGGTGGCCTTGATGAGAGCTGTTTTAGGGGAGCAGGAGAAGGGAAGGAGAGCAAGAGGAGAAGGTGGGAACTGAGGCTCCTGGGACCAGTTGATGTCTTTTAACAATTTGTTCACTGGACCACCTGCAACAAGCTCCAGTGGTTCTTATGAAACATATAGATTTGGGGTCCCCACTCCAGAATCTCAGTGGATGGCCCCCTCGGATCTTCACTTTTAGCAAATCCCGCTGATGATTCCGTTCTGTGCACTTTTTCCTACATCTGATTAAGTTGCTATCAGATTTAAGATACTGTAAGTATGTTCCATTTGTATAACCTAAATGGTTGTTTGTCCTGGAGGCATTTCTATGGATGGTCATTTGTCCGGAGGCTTTCCTATATTTCCCTTTAGGGTTTTTATTTTTCTGAAGTTTTTTTTTTTTTTTTTAAAGAAAACCTGGGCACAGAAATTCTACAATCCCAAAGAATAGCAGTAGATAAATAAATCTCCCTTCCATATTGGTTCTTAGGAAACTCATGAATTCTGAAATCCTCCAAATCAACATGTTAGTTTCCCAAGGGCTCTAGAAACAGAAAGACAAAATTCATGCAGATTCAGGCAGATTCAGTATTTTGTGGATCACTGAAGTGCTTAATTTACTGAGCCTCTTCACTGAGAAGGATGGAAGAACTGTTGTAGTCAGGTCTTTGGGGAAGGCTGGGGGCCCCTGGGCAGCCTTATCACTAGAGCAAAGACTGCACTGTTCAGCAGTATCTGGAGGTTGTTCTTTTTTGCCCTGACAACAGTTTGGTCCAAGATCAGATATGTTTCATAAAGAACCATGCAGTGTAAGAGGAAAAGCTGCTGCTGCTGCTAAGTCGCTTCAGTCATGTCCAACTCTGTGTGACCCCATAGACGGCAGCCCACCAGACTCCTCCATCCCTGGGATTCTCCAGGCAAAAACACGAGTGGGTTGCCATTTCCTTCTCCAATGCATGAAAGTGAAAAGTGAAAGTGAAGTCGCTCAGTCATGTCCGACTCTTCGAAACCCCATGGACTGTAGCCTACCAGGCTCCTCCGTCCATGGGATTTTCCAGGCAAGAGTACTGGAGTCGGGTGCCATCACCTTCTCCGAAGAGGAAAAGAGGCAGTGCCAATTTAAACTGAAGTTTTCTCCCCGTGTACTACACAGAAGAAAGGGCTCAAAAGATTTAGGTTTGGGGAAGAGGGTGTTCTAATTTGTCGGTCCTTCTCTCCTCAGTCCCTCTTTTTATTACAACCCCCTTCCAAGGCCTACAGACTTGTGCCCATGTCCCCTCCCTCTGTAATCTCCACTCTTCTCATAAGAGACGTTATTACCCTTTGGTTCTTTCTCATACCTTGCAAACCCAAGGTACTTGATGCCAACTGAGTTGGCATTTTGGATCCAGAGAGAATATAATGTGGTGAAATCTAATCCTGTTGATGGCTCCAATTCCATCTCCCCTTTTGTGAGAGCCACTACTGATCTCCTACCTAGTTTACTTAAGCAAGAGACAGTTGACAACATTTTCCTTAGAGGTAGCCCAACATAGCTAGTAGAGGTATATAGAAATTGTATTCCAGTTACTTCTATGTGTATTTATGTGGCCAAGGCAGTTTAAAATATGGAAGAGACTAAAGAAAAACATCTTGAAAGTGGTGCTCATAACTCTAGTCATGGGTCTGTATTTAAATACAAGTTCCCCAAATGACTGAAGTGGGTCAAAGCCATGATGTAAACAGAAAAAAACCAAACATGTAAATAAACATAACACAGAAGATCCCAAAAAACTGTGTTAACCCAGCAGCTCCTAGGCAAACAATAGTTTCCCACCAAGCTAAAATATTATCTGTGAAAAAAGTTGAGGGAGAGGAAGGCTAGAGAAGATTGCAGGTGAGCTTGCAAATGCTCCATGAAGACAAAAGGACAAGCACCATCAAAATTCCAAGACTAGAAGATATAAGAATATGGACAAAAACTGGAATTCCCCAAGGATGTCTCCACAAAAAAAGAAAACTGCCAGTTGAGCAGAGCACCTAACTTCAGCCCCATGTATAGAAAAACCGGTGGCCCCGGCATGCAGGCAATGAATAGTAGCTTCTGGAGTGGTAGTTACAAGTGAACATGTGTGCATCACTCATCAGAAGGAGTACACAGATATATTTGGTGTCAACGTTCCTCAATTTGGGGACAGTTCTTTTTTGCATAACCCTTGTGGTTCTCCTGTTGAGGCAATATCTCCAGGAAGACCTGTGATCTTTGAGGTCCATCTTATTAATGTATAATGTCAGAGTGGATAATGCTAGTGGGTAGTCTGCAATATTAACTGTATTTTTCCTTTACATATTTGTACCAAGTGCTTTTTTAACTGAAAATGCAAAACAGTGCACAAGTTAACATCATTTGGGTACTTAAAACTATTAGACAAGACTAGAACACTGGTTGTAGTCAATGGAAAACTTTGATGTTTAGGCTGATTTCTTTGCTCAGTAGTCACTCACTGTGTTTTTATCAAATGGGGTCAAGTTAGTTTCTCTTCATAATATATGTAGCTAAAAAATATACAGAATTCTAACCTTTTCTTTCTTTGGTGAGTAGATTTGTCAAGTGTTTCCCAAATGTACTTCTTTTTCTTAAAAGATGCAGCAATGACACTAAATAGACAGTAATTGTTGCATAATTAATGTGTAGCAGGTGGACCCAGCAATTTCAGTTTGGAATCTCTGCTCCTTCATCCTTAACTGCCTTGCCCTGTCATACTCCCACCACTTCTCCCATCATGCCCCCAGACCTCCCTCAATGCTTGTAAATAGCACAGTGGACACAATTTAATTTGCCTTTGAGGGCAGCTCTTAAATTAACTGCAAAGGGGGGAAGACAGGCACTCTCAGCTAAATATATATGTGTGCACATGTTCAAGCACACACATTTGTTTTCCTCAAGCCTCATTCTTGAGGCTCTTTATTACTTGTTCAGTTCAATATACTGTCTCTAATGCCCTGCATCCCCATCTAACACCTGCTTGTTAATTTCATTCACTTTTCAGCTAGTCTTTTAGCAACTTAAGGCAATCCACTCAAGAATTATAAAAGGACTTTTTTTTTTTTTCCCTTTGATCATTTTACTAACACTAATCCCATACCTACCATATGCTTTCCAAGATACTGGTTCCCACCCTTTTGTTAACTTCTCTTGTGTATCACCCAAGATCGAGTTTCCTTTGTTCAGTACAGACTATACCATCAACTAAGGGTGGGCTGATATGGGATGAATATCTGAAAGCAATACTTCCTGCTGGCTGGGAAGCATCACTTCACCTGTGCACGCTGACAGTGGGGACAGGCTTGGCCAGAGCATCATTAGTGGTCAAGGTTTTCTCAGGGGTGGCAGGTCTTTTCCTGTGCCTTACATTCAGGATTGAAGGGCTACATGAAGCTATCACAATTTCACTTCTTAAGTTTTCTTCTTTTCTACCTCCTCCTAACAGCTTTGAAAAAATTTAAATCGCAAATTAAAGATCTGGCTTTGCTTTCCTGGTAACTAGCTATAAAACCTTGTGCAACATATGTGACTGCTCTGACCCTCAATTTTCTCATCTGTTGAATCCCTTGGACTGTAAGGAGATCAAACCAGTCAATCCTAAAGGAAATCAACCCTGAATACTCATTAGAAGGACTGATGTTCTGAAGGTGAAGCTCTGATACTTTGGCCACCTGATGCAAAACGCTGACTCATTGGAAAAGACCCTGATGCTGGGAAAGATAGAAGACAGGACAAGGGGATGAAAGAGGATGAGATGATTGGAAGGCATCACCGACTCAATGGACATGAGTTTGAGCAAGCTCCAGGAGATGGTGAAGGACAGGGAAGCCTGGTGTGCTGCAGTCCATGGGGTTGCAGAGAGTCAGACACAACTGAAAAGTAACAACATTCTAATGTGCCTTTCAGCACTGATATTCTGAGCCAGAATATATGCTCAGTGAATATAAAAGTTATGTTTATGCCATCTTGTAGTCTATTAAGTGTAAGGAGGTAAAATGGCTTAGGGGAAAGATCTGGGCTGCCTCAGAGCTTGTCATCACTCAGCAGGATAAGAGGAACAGCTGCTCAAACAGCTCCCACTTATTGAGAACCTACTGTATGTTGGTACTGTATGTTGGACTTCCCTGGTGGCTCAGACGGTAAAGCGTCTGCCTACAATGCGGAAGACTGGGGTTCAATCCCTGGGTCAGGAAGATCCTCTGGAGAAGGAAATGGCAGCCCACTCCAGTTCTCTTGCCTGGAAAATCCCACGGACGGAGGAGCGTGGTAGGCTACAGTCCATGGGGTCGCAAAGACTCAGACACGACTGAGTGACGTCACTCACTCACTGTATGTTGGGCAATGAGATTTTCACACACAAACTTTTTCATAGAATTCCCAGAGCAACTCCAAGAGGCAGACATTGTTACTACTATTATGAAACCTGTTTTATAGGAAAGGTTAGTAGCTCTTTCAAGATCATAAGGTGTTTGGCATAGCTGGAGTCTGGCCACCAAGCACATGTTTTTAACCATTCTGCTACCCCAGTGCCCAGTTCACTTACTATTTGACATTGCCAGTCCATTTCCAAAAGCCAGTTCACAGCTTCCATCTTGGAATCAGGAGTTCTGAGATCCTTTTCTGACTCCATTGTTTACTGAGTCTTCAGGGAAACTGTGTAACTTCTTTGAGCCTCAGATTCCTCAACTGTAAAAGAAGAATACAAGATGTGTCTGCAGTTGCCTGCTTCCCTGTCTGGCTCCCTGCAGTCTCGGCCCCAGCCCGGGCTCTGGGACTGACCTTTCCTCTATGGGAAGGGCTTTAAAGATTTCTTGTTCAATGCTGCAGGGGATTCAATACCAAGCATGGTTCCTGCGGGCCTGGTTAATCAGTTGTGGTAAGTGGGCCTCGACCCTAAACGCAACATGGTAGAGTTGTCAGGATAGGTCCTGGGACCATATTGCTTGTGTTTTAATTTCAGCTCTGCCCTTACTAATGAGCTTGGTCAAATTTCCTCATCTTTTTGTGACTCAATTTTCTATCTGTAAAATGGGGAGGATAATAGTAATGATTTCAGAGGTTGTGAAGATTTAGTAAATTAAAAAATGTAAAGTACATATAGCAGTACCTGACAATTAGTGTTTGCTATTGTCATTATTATTAGAGCTTATGTGATTTATAGTTCATACTATCATACACAAATGGCATCAATTATATATTTATATTATTATTAACTTATTATTATTTACTAATTAAATCCCTGCTGGGTTGCCTCAGGTCTTTCCTGGATAACTTGCCCAGTCTCTCCAGGGCTGCAGCCCTCATCACAATCATGTGCTGGGGCAAGATTCTGCAACTGGACCCCTTGTCTGAGGTGGGGTGTTGCAATCTGTTGAGGATATTTTTAATGTTGGTTGTTGTCTCACATCTCTGAATATCACTTGCTCTAGTGTTCCCCAAGATGGTGCTCTGGTGGCATGTGTGGTCCCTTGGGACACAGACCACTTGTTGCCCCCTCCCCTGTTCCCCGGAGCCCGTTCTGCCCTGTGCCACACCTTTCTGCAATGCTGGTGCTGTGGGCATTTCGACTAGGGCCCAAGCCAGTACAATATGTGTGTTCAGAAGTTACCACTTCACCTTGATGCAGCCTCATAAAATGACTGTAAAGCATGGTGTATGTAAAATAGGCATGAGATCAGACTTCTGTACTTTTTTTTGGTAACAACTTTATTGAGATATAACTCATATACCATGTAATTCACCCTGTTCAAGTATGAAATTCAATTCTTGGATATAGGCACAGAATTGTACATCTATTATCACAATAGATTTTATGATATTTTCATCACCCCTCTCCTCTCCAAAAAAAAAAAAAAAAAAATCACCTATTCTTCAGTATTTGGGCTTCGTAGATGGCGCTAGTGGTAAAGAACTTGCCTGCCAATGCAGGAGATGTAAGAGACTCTGATTGGATTGCTGGGTCAGGAAGATTCCCTGGAGGACAGTATGGCAACTCACTCCAGTGTTCTTGCCTGGAGAATCCCATGGACAGAGGAGCCCAGCGGGCTATGGTCCATAGGGTTGCAAAGAGTTGGACACGACTGAAACGACTTGCACACACACACTCTTCAGTATTTACCCTTTAGTTCCCCAGCTCCAGGTAACCACTAACCAACTTTCTGTCTGTAGAGTTGCCTATTCTGGACCTTTTGTATAAGTGGGATTGTAAAATATGTGACCTTTTGTGACTGACTTCATTTAGCATGTTTTTAAGGCTCATCCTTATTGTAGCATGTGTCCCTGTGTCGTTCCTTTTTATTGCCAAATAATATTCATACTTCTCTACTTTTAATTCAGTAGTTAACTTTGACCCTCTCCTCACATTCCGAAGGGCTAGTGAGGAATTCAACTCCTTCTTCTTGGGGTTTCCATTGGAGGCTGTGTCAAGGTTCCAGGCTCTCAAGCAGAGTTGACACATCCTAGGGCCCAGAAAGGCATCAGCCATCTGGCCACATAGGTTACTGGCAAGATGCCACTGTCTCTCCCTTTGCAGCCTTTAAGGGCCTCCCTTCTGCCATCTTTGTGCCATCTTTAGTGCATGGAGGCCATTGTTGTGGTTGGAGAAGCCTGGGCAGTGGTCTGCCTCTTGGTACACTGATTGTCTCTCTGAGGTCCTGCTGGGTTCTTGGGGGGTACTGGCAGGAAGTAAGGCAGGAAACAGATGGCCCTAGACTTAGTCTCCCCCACCAAGCCAGAGAAACTCTCATTTTAGACAGGGGATATTCCTCCCCAGATTTAACTATATTCTCCTTAATGCCTCTTAAAATAAAATTTACATATTGCATCCTCAAACTTTCCCTGAGGCAAGAGAACAGAGAATCTGTACTCACACGAATCAGGGCCTCAAAGGGGAAAAACAGAAGGGAAAACACAAATTTATCTAAAAAGGTAATCTTGTATCAGAGTACATTTCTCATTGTTCAGATCTCCTCATTAGAAAGGCCCATTAAGCAATGGAGCATTTTATCCCATCATACCTTTTCTTATTTCCCAATCCAGTCATTGCTGGCTCTCTCCTGTGCCACTAGCCCATCTGCCACTGCATACTAACAGCTCTTTGACCCTCATAAGCCACTGGTTACTGTTAGGACAAGATAGGTGGCAACCTTGATTCTGCTGTGTGAATTTTTCCTTTAACAGTATAAAAAAGCTACCTCTCTTTTGCAGTAGAATGAAAATGATCTATGCTATTAGAAATGTAGGATTTCTGCTATATATTTCTATTACACATTTTTCTATTTCTATGACATAGTTCTATTATATATTACTGACAGAAATTTCTATTTTAACTATCTAAATACCGAGTTTTGGTCTCAGGATTCCTTTATATTCTTAAAAATTGAGGATTCCAAAGAGTTTTTGTTTTTTGGGATTATAGCTATGAATATAAACTATACTAGAAATCAAAACTAAGACATTAAAAAACACATATTATAAATTCATTTGAAAACAATAAACCCATTATAGGTAAATTAACATATTTTTATAAAATATGTATTTATTTTCCAAAACAAAAAATCAGTGAGTAGCACAGCATTGTTTTATATTTTTTGCAAATATTTTTAATGTCTGACTTCATAAAAGACCCTGGATTTTCATATTGGCATCTGCATTCAATCTGGTAGATGTTTCTATTGAAGTATATGAAGAAAATCTGGTGTTATGGAGGTATGCATTTGGAAAAGGGAGGAATATTTTAGTAGCTTTTTTTGGATAATTATAGATACGATCCCAAATCTCAGCAAGAGGTAGTTTCTTAAATGTTACTTGTCAATAAATATTGCCAGATGTTTTCTTTGAAATAACAGGCTCATTTTGTTCATTTTCAAGAAAATGTCTGCCAAATTCCTAAATCTGAATAAGTTGCTTTTTCAAGTAAAAATGATGTTTCATGAAAAAAATGGTTAGTTCAGCTTGTAACTCAAACAATAATAACAACAAGCATTTATCTTGGCAATACCCGTTCCACCTTAGTACGGAGCAGATGTTCCTCTGTGGCTGTCCTAGTTTGTCAGAGTATTATTAAGACCCATCCTGAAGTGTTGAGGTTTAATGAAATTAGTGACTTTTAATGTTTCATCAAGGACATTCTTAAGTAAACTAGCTTTCTTTCCTTTTGATTTGTGAGTTTGTGCTGGTGAAGAAAATGGTGTCTGTTGGGTACAGTTTGGTGCTCCTTCTTCAACATGTATTAAGGGACTGTCAGTTTGAGCCAGTATTACTTTTGCATCATCAATATAAATGTCCACATAGTGTAAAAGGCAAATCATTCTTCAAACATTATTATGAAAGTAGTTTTGATCTCTTGGATTCCCCTGCAGAGTTCCCCAGGACTTCACGGATCACACAAAGGAAATGAAAGAAGCCAAGGGAAGAGCACGTTCTTGCTTTGTGAGTGTTCCTTATTGCCGCCTAGGACCTGGTGTTCTGTATGTGCCCTGACCTGTCCCGGCACCTGCTCCCCTCCTCTTCTGTTCTGGGTTGTCCATGATGTAACATGACAACATCTTTGGGAACTCCAGGCATTGAGCCTTTTAACTTGCTCTGTTTCCAGCCTCTGTAGCGGTGCCGGGAAGGGTGGTGGTGTAAAACTCTTTTATTTTCCCTTTCCTTCCAACACTAAGAATCTACTAATGAAAATACTGGTAAAATCCCCCAAAACTTCAAAATTATTGAAAAAAAAATCTAGAAATAAAAGTGATCAGAAATGTATATCCTACTCCTTGTGGTTTTGAAAGCATTTGTCCCTTACAGAGGCCATATTGATTAACCTCGAACATTTTTCCTACATGCTTTATTTTCACTGGATTGAAATCGAAGAGTTTGGAAAAAAAAATCCCTGGCTTTCTATGCTGTCCATAGGAATGGTCTGAAGGACAGTCTTTCCCTCTCGCCACCACATGTAAATGGATCTGGAAACTTTGAACTTGAGTGTTGGGCCCCTTCCAAACTCCTAATGGCTTGTTTCATATAAAAACATGACGCTTGGCAACTTGTATGAGGGATCTAACCCCATATTATGTTACTACAACTAGGTTCAAGACTATATGTGGTAAGCAAAAATATTTAAACATGATAGAGGATAGTTAATAGGATTAAGTACATTCAGTTATTTCTAACTCATATGCTAGAATAAACTTTTATTTAAATATAAAATTCTCTTTTGCTATTCAAGTGTTTAAACAAGAAAATTCATATGTTTTGAAACCATAAAATCTGGCAGTTTTCTAAGAGTCCAAGACTGTATGTTGGATTTTTAAAAAATTCATCCATTTATTAAAAACAGTATTTATCAAGTGCCTCCTGTGTGCCAAACATTGTTCTAGCTGTGGGGATGAAGCAGAGAATAAGAGACGCAGTTTCTGTACTCATGAAGACTATAATCTAGAAGGAGACAAAAGATGACAACTAAATAAGCAAGATAATTTCAGAAAATGATGAGCATATGAAGGAAATAACACAGGGTGTATGGATAATGAATCACAGGGGAAATAAGGTGGTCAGAGAAGGCCTCCCTAGGGAGGTGACATTTGAGCTGAGACCTGAATGATTAGAAGCCAATCATGGGAAGAGCCAGGTCGAAAAGTATTTGAAGCAGAGGGAACATCAGGTACAGAGGCCCTAAGGTGGGAATACATTTGATGCTTTTGAGGAGTAAAGTGAAGGTGGTACAACTTGAATATAGTAAGAAGGGCATGGGTACAAGATGAGGTCAGGTCATGCAGAGCCCTGTAAACCATGTGCAGGCATGTGGATATTATAAGCAAAACAGGAAGCAATTGGAAGGTTTTAAAATAGGGAGTGACATAACCTATGTGTTTTCAAAAGACCACCCTGGGTGTGGTGTAGAAGATGGATTGTAGGAGGGAGTGCAGTGGGCGGCTATGGCAATGGGTTGGCTGTTTGGCAGAAATGGAGAGAAGATGAGTTTGAAGATATACTTTAGAGGTAGAACCAGAAGAAGGCATCAAGGATACCTAGATTTTATTTTATTTGGCTTGAGTTACTAGATGGATGGTGCCATTAGAAATTGAGATGTGTATGACAGGGGAAGGTCTGAAAGCCTTTCTTTATCGTGTCTTTCATTTCCACTGATGTAACAGGTGTGCTGCAGCTCCAAGCATAGTGTCAGAACTCTGGATGGGAGAAGGAGGAAGCTGAAAGTAGGAAGAGGGTGGTGTCTATGTCAGGAAAGCAAAACATTTTGCAGAGATCCTCAGTAGACCCCTACTTTTATCTCATTGATCAAAGTTATGTCAGGTGACCACCTCTAGCTGCAAGGGAGGCTGAGCTCTTTAGCTGGACACATTGTTTCTCTAAATAAAACAAGGTATTTTAATAAGGAGTAAGGGGTGAATGGATATTATGGAAGCAGACAACTAGCAGTGTCACCAGGGATAAATTATGTTTAAGGTCCTTGTTGAATGTTCAAATGGGAAAGTCAAATAAGACTGGAAAGTAAAGTCTGATTTTCAAGGGAGGGCAGAGCTGATAACAGTTTAGAAGTCATTAGTCTGTAGACCACAGTGAAAGTTAACAAGGTAGATGAGATCAACTAGGGAGAGAGTAGAGTCGGAAATTTGTTATTTTGTATTTACTACTGTGACCTGCTCTAATTAATTTTATTCAACAAATTTTAATGTACATTTTCTGTGTGTCAACAACTGTTTCAGACTCTCAGGGCACAAAGGTGAAGCTTTCATACAGCTTAGGGTTAGAACAGGAAGAAAACGTATCAGTTTTAATAAATGATATATGACAACATACATGAAAAATAAATTCATTTATATAGGTTGGTAACACCAATCTGAATTATGGCAGTAGTTCTACTGCAGATCCATATTTTAAGTAAGAATTTAATTTATCTTGAGTGATTTGAGATTCATCTGTCTTACATGTCCATCTGCATATTTTAATTTAGAAATGCATTAAGAAAACCCTGAATTATTTAATGTGACCAAATGCTAATCTTAGTAAATTATGCTAAGTAAATATGCTGATGTTGAAATTAATATAATGCATTATGGAATCTGAAATTAATTTTGAAGTTTAGACTAGGATGATCAGGGAATTATTTGTCAGATGACCCTGGTTTAGACTGGGGCTAAACAAGCGTTTGTTGACTTAATTGCCACTATAATTTCATTTGGAAATGTCATGGGTGTTTCAAACTTTTCATGTCCCAAACTGAGTTCTTTATCTTACCTATCTCTCATTCCTTCCTCTATGTCATGTTTTTCTATAGTTCTTTTGAAGCAAGTGGCGCTACTATTCTTTTGGCTTGAGCCAGAACTCTAGGTACAGCCATTTCCCTCACTCCTCTCTATCAGTAAAACTTCTGATAGTTTTACCTTTAAATATATCTTGAATCTTTACGTGTCCTCCACCTTGGATCATCATCATCTCACTCACACTCTATAGTCATACCCCTTGGAAATCCATCTCTGTAGCTAGAGTGATTTTACTTAGCTACAGTGTGTAATTCACTATTTTGATTAAAACCCAGAAAAAGCTCAGCATTCTGTAAAAATGATGACTTGCGGTAAAATAAATTAAAAATATCAGGCTAACCTGAGATGATGAGGCCCTTTTATTGCAGGGCTTTTCAGAGCCTTCAGTATGCTGATATATATGTAAGGCTTCATATATGCATTATGAATCACTCAGCAGAGGTAACATTGAGAATATTTCCAGACACAAGTTTCAGTAAAGCTATTATTTTGAAGAACACCTCGTGAATTACCTCTGTGAACACCAGTACTTTATATAACTTGGCTTAGGAAACTTTGTCTACAGAAAGAAATCTACTTGTCTTAAAGTGGTGTGTAAGATTTCCCATAACTTGGTTCTCACCTTCCTTATGAAGCTCATTTTTGACCACTCCCCATTTTGAACTTTCTGTCTAATAATAGAAAATCACATCCAGTTCTTGTGCACAATATGCTCCTTGTGACTTTGCTCAAGCTGTTCCCTCTGGAATACCTTTCTCCTTCATCTGGCTAACTCTACTAATCCTTCAGCTCTCAGTTCAGAGACATTCCTCGAAGTACCTGTCCTCTGAGATCAGCACAACACAAAAAGAAAACTGTTTATGTGTCTTTTCCCCCAGTTGGGAAATAAAGATTAAGAGATCATGCTGTGATAATGATGATGGTGGTGATGATAGCAAAATTCTTTTCACTCACTAGATACCAGGCTCTGTATATGAATTATCTTATTTAATATTCACAAAACTCCCATGAAGTAGGTATTATTAGTATTCTCATTTTGCAGAAAAATAAGTTAGGGCTTAGAAAGACTGAGGAACTTGCCTGAGGCTATATAGTTAGCAAATGATGACCTCAAGTGAGAATTAAGACAGCCAGAGGCTGCCCCTTTTGGCACTGTGTCTACAAAACCAGCTTGGCACCTGGCAGTAGACACTTGATAAGTGCTTGTTGATCTAAACTAGTGTGTGTGTGTCCCACACATAAGGATGTTGGACACAATGTAGAAAACAGAAGCATTTGCTGTTAACTTTCATTTCTGGCAAAAGTGGCAGTGGAAAAGGAGGCATGGAACGAACAACAGCTCATGTATCAAATTACTATCAACTTGCTTATTGTCTTATCATCAGATGTACGTTTCAGGAGTGGCCAATGCCTATTTTACATATGTGTTAGTTTTTGCAGGATAAAAAGCAAATTAGTGTTTAATGGGAACTAATAATGTTGTCACCTAATAGAGTAATATCTAATGAATCCTTTCAATCAAAACCAGTGGGTATTTCTAGTTAGAAATGAGTGTGGGAAATATTTTATCTCAAAATATTTTCATACGTAAAAAATATGTATGAGTTTGTGAGAGATGTTGACTATCTAAAGTAATTTTGAGAGTATGAGTCACTTATCCTGAGCCTGGAACTTGACAGTTGCTTTGGAGAGTTACAAGTTTATGATAGTTTCTGCACTTTAGAATTTTGCTATATGCTTGGGAGTATCAGAAGTATCTTATAGTCTGTCTTTAAACTTTTTTTTTTAATAAGTAAAAGTTCAAATTATTATTTTGTTGAACTCTATGAGGATCAAGAGTCATCATAATATGATTGTAATTTGAAATGAGTAATAAATATACGGAATGGTGATTGCTATAAGCTGATTCTTTGCTTCTTAATTAAATTTTGCTGATGATAGAAACATTGAAAACAAAGTAATAGCTTATAAATTATAAAAGGGATTGGTAACTCCCATAATATATGATTTTGTTTGAGGTATGTATTTTGTGTTAGATCAAGTTGGTCACTGTTTAGAATAAAGACCTGCATGACTTTCTATTCCAAATTAAACTATAAATGTAAATGCTTGGGCTTTTTTTTTTTGTTTCATATATGGCCTATCACTTTGGATAAATTATTTAATTTCTTTATGTCAGAATTTTTTCATTATGAAGGGGAAGTTTTCTTATTCTCCATTCCTCTTTTTTTTTTTTTTTTAGGATTAACCACTCACTATTCCCCTAAACTCACTAGAAGTTAATGCCAGGGGATACGGGTATTCTTACTGTGGGCATGTTCTTTCTTCATGTTCAGCTCTTGCCCTTTCATACATGTATTTTCATGAATGTCTGCTAGTTTACCTAGAAAAGACCTCGCGACACCACCAGAGTCAGTAAATCTGGTCGTCTCATTCTTCAATCTTAGCTATTGTTGGGGTCATGTTCTAATGCTTGTATGTAACCAGAAAATATCTGTGTAGTGCGATTTCTTTATTCTTGTGTGACACCATAGCACAAGTCAATAGACTTAGGGAGCTCTATGCTTTCGAGGAGGAAAGAGAGGGTTTTTTTTTTCTTTAGTTAAATGTTATAAAATCTTTAAAGCTAAAATTCAAATAATTGTTGGCTTAACTAAAATCCATCAACTCACAGTAATTTTCCTATTTTTATTCACTAGTGGCAACAGAAGCCTAAAAAAAAGAAGCTCCATAAAGTAAGATATAAGATTTGGGTTAGGGTTATCAGGTAATTGTTCCTTTTTGCCCTGCTCCCAAATTATTTTTAGCCCTGGGCCTCTGAACTCAAGGTAATCTGTGAGGCAGCTTTAACATTTTGTCAGAAGTTAGTAGTCTCCCCTCTTCTTTGTCCTCCCTATCTTACTGGCAAATATTTCTGGGATGACTCAGTTCTGCTTCCTGTTAAACTGTACAAATGATTCATTTAATTCAACATTTAGCTTTTGATCCTATTTGGAAATATATAGTTGAAAGTGATTCCATTCATTAGCTGATGCATTTTCCCTCTGCTAACCATTTTCAAGTCATTTCACTGTTAATTTTGGTTGAGGGAAGAGAAACAGCTCTTTGAAACTCCTTCTAGTCATGGGAGGAGTTTTATGGGTCTGATATGGAGGGCAAAAGCACGGCTTGGCTGATTTTCAGATCTCTCCACCCTTGCCTACCTCTGCAATAGAGATTGGAGAAGCTGAATAGTCGCTGTTCTTACCTCCCCTGAAGAAAGGGGTGGCCTTCGGACAGAGTTCCAGCCAGTGCAGCATAAGTGGAATTCTGCTGAGAAGGGTTTTGGGAAGGGTCTTTTATTTCCTGAAAAAAGGAGCTAGAAGCTGATTTTGTTTTTTTTTACTTCTTCCACTTTTTTTACTTCTTTATTTTTTGGTCTTAAACATGGTTATGATGTTTGGATCTGTAACAGTCATCTTGTGACTTTGAGACAATGAGGCAATGTACTGAAAATGGTAGAGCAGAATTACAGGAAAAAAAACTTGATTTTTATTACATCATGGAGACCCACACTATACAGAACTGCTTCCCTATAGATATTATATGGGGAAAACAAATCCTTTCATGGTGATTTTAAGACGTAGCTACAAATTCCTTGACGCTCCTCCTATCAAAGATGTAGCCTAATTCCTCTTCTCTTGAATATAGGGCAGCCTTAATGACTTGCTTCCAATAAATAGAATGCAGTAGGAGTGATAATGAATGACTCCACAAGTCATAAAAGGTGATACAGTTTCTGTTTTGTTATCAGTCCCTCTCTCTCTTGTGCAGTTGAGAACCTCGGGTTGACATGTCAGAAGTCAGTCTAGGGACTTCCCTGGTGGTCCTATGGCTAAGACTCCACATTTCCAATGCAGGGGGCCTAAATTCAACTCCTGGTCAGGGAACTAGATCCTACATGGCACAACTAAAACCTGGTACAACAACAACAACAAAAGTAGTCTACACTGAAGCTGCCATGCTAGAGAAACCACTTCAGAAGACCACGCAGAGATTGAGATACCCAGGGAGCCCCAGCTGCCCAGCCTGAATTCTCTTTTCATCAAGAACTGACAAATACACGAGTGAATCAGCCTTCAAAGGATTTTAGCCCTTAGTCTTCAAGCTTCCCTAGCTGATGCCAAGGAGAGCAAACAAGCCCTTTCCCCCCAATCTCCACCCAGCCAAAGCTCTCCTCAAATTGCAGATTCATGAGTTAATAGATGTTAAGCCACTAAATTTGGGGCAGGGTCAAACAACTGGAACACTCTATTTTTTATATCATTGTTATTTGGATGTTCTGTTACCTGCAGCCAAAAGCATACACATCTGAAACACTTAATTGTGTAGAAGATGAAAAGAAACAGCTAAAATGATCCTTTAAATGACTAGATGTTCCAATTATCCATTCTAGTCCTCTCTTAGCCTGGCCATGGGTATCAAATTAATTATAGTACCGATGTCAATAGCTTTCCATAGAAATAGATGCTAATTTAGTTATATAAAGGTTTTATAGGATTGGGCTAGTAGAAATATAGAAAAGGAAAAATTTCAATTCAGGTTAGCATATTGCTATTTTATGCTCTTCTGGTATTTTGCTAACAACAACAAAAAAATATGAATAGCTGTCTCACTGGCAGATAAAGCTTGTCTGAGTCCCCAACTTCATCAAAATCCCATCAGTGTTTCTTAATGAAACACTCCTAGCATTTGACAGCTTTGTTCTTTCATTGACATTTGCAGCTTTTTAAATAGATGAATATTTAACGTCATGTTTAATAGACCAGATTCTTTGAAGCAAAATCCCATTAGTTAGTGCTCACTTTTTAGAGTGGATGGTCACTAATTACTATTAGAATTTATTTAAAAGTTTTAATATATGATTTTTATCAAACTCATGTATAAATCCAGCATATAGAAACCAGTAGGATTGTTCTAGATTAATATTCATACATGGAAGCTGCAGTATAAATTAAAAAGTCTTTTATCCCAAAATAACATAATGGTATTTCTAATGATGGAAATTCCTAATCAGCTTTGCAATATAGTTTGAGCAATTTTCTTATCCCATTGCACTGAAATTTTAAACCTAAAGGAACAAAATGTAACTCCTGAAAGCTGGTTGCACAAAAGCCAATTTCACTGTTGTGTGTTTATTTACTCAATGTCCACATCCTTAGTCTGTTGCCAAATTCACAGTGGGGTGGAGCAGCACATGTGTCATTGTGCTGATGCTATGGGGTGGGATGGGTGTGGAAGCTGGGTTGGGGAAGCGGAGGGGTCCTTGCAAAAAGAAGTTACATAAGTGATATCATATGCAGAAGCAGCCTCTGGGGTTTAAAAATAACTGGGCAGGGAGTGTCAGCCTTTCTTGGATCTGACTCCCTGACTTACTATCCTTAAGGGTCAGACCTATATTCCTGGGTGGGCTGAGAATCTGTTTAAGTGCACTCAGTTCCCAATAGCAACCCTACATAATACCTTAAAGAGCCTGGGAATGTTTTTTTGTCTCATGACAGCAAGGTGCTGCCTGCAAAAACCAAACCAATGTCTCAATGAAAAGCCAAAACAGTTTGGACAGATGTTTCATGCTGTGCCTCAAATGTGGTTGTTTCCAGCATGTTTCCTTCAATGAATGGAAACACAGAAAAACAGAAAAGATGACTGCTTTTGCACAGCAGGTCTAAAGCAGATTTTAAAAAGCACTAATTTCCTATCCTAACCTTCTTCTCCCTATCCATCTTTTTTCGGAAACTGAATTATTGATGTATGAGACAATGCCTTGTATTCACACTATCTGATATTTTTAGTTTCGTGACTGGTGAAAAATAAGTTGCCCCTGCATATATACCCTGGTGTCAGAGATTCTGTAGGGGCCAGTGTCATAGTTTAATTTGCACTGAGCCCCCATCTAGCATCCGAGAAAATAAATGTATAGGGGACGGTTGTGAAAGACACTAGGAGCAGTGGAATAGGGGTGAAATTTTTGAAAGTTCAGAAAATAACCTAAATACACATTAGATCTGCCATTTGCCTTTGGTAACTCAGCCCTGAGCATCCTCATCTGTCAATCACTTGAGATCCTCAAGTCATGTGTGTATGCGCGCTCAGTCACTCAGTCGTGTCTGACTCTTTGCAACCCCGTGGACTGTAGTCCACCAGGCTCCTCTGTTCATGGAATTTCCCAAGCTAGAACCCTGGAGTGGGTTGCCATTCCTCCTTCAGGGGATCTTCCCAACCCAAGGATCAAACCCAGGTATCTTGCGTCTCCTGCATTGGCAGGTGGATTCGTTACCACTTCACCACCTGGGAAGCCCCATGTCATAGGAGAGGCAGGTATTTCTGCTCTACTGCATTGTGTGCTCTGAATCTCACTTGGTGGTATCCTCTGCATCAGAACCCTTAGCTTTAGTCCCTGAGCTCCTTCAAGGCCTTCTCCTAGCTAATGCCTTTCCTAGAGTTTCCCAGGTGCTTGAAAGTTACCCCCATTTCTCCTGCTTCTTGGTTTAGCAGAGAGAGCCCATCAATTCCTCTCTAATGCTCTTGCCTCTTCCTGATGTCCTGTATGCCATCAGAAATTAGGAAACAATCTCTCATTCATATAAATGTTCACTTTCAGAAGCATGACCTATTCAAGCCGACTCCTTCCAGAGGCCTGAGTTCTTTCATTCACTGAAGCAGTAGTTCTCAAAGTATAAGTCATCTTTTAAAATCAGATTTCCACTGAATGAAGCTCTTTCTGGTGGGGTAAGGAGTCTGCATGTGTAACAACTCCTTACTTAGGTAGCCAATTGCATCTCAAGATAAAGGTGCAGAGAGATAATTTCATCCCTATACACATCAAGATTACAATTTCTTCTTAAGGATGAGAATGCCTTTTCACCCTCACAGTTTGGAAACCTCAGGAAAAGTCTGCCAATTTCAACAACCAGGACACACCCAACCCTTCAACTTGCAGCAGTCTCAAAACAACTGCACTTGTACTCCATGGGGAACCTTGAAGCTGAGAGCTCCACCTGACCTTTCATCCTGGGCCTTGGCCAGCCTTCCCATGCACCTTTGAGGAGCTCCCTCCTCACAGCGGCTGTGTTTTGTACTCTGGTCTTCTCACTGCTCTGTGCCTCCTCTCCCTAACCACCGCTGTCTTACCACACCACACACTCAGCCCAATTCCCCCTCTCTCTGGACTTCTACTCAATGGTAAATCCCCTTCCAGCAGTTCCTGCAGCCTCTGGCCTCAACTGAACTCTGGTTCTCCCTAAGGATGCTCTTTCCTCTCTGGTCTTCCCGAATGCTGGCTGCCCTCTTTCCTACTCCCATTATGAGCTGGTGGCAGTGAATGTGGGATAGAGCTGGGAAGGGATTGGCAAACTTCATCTGTAAAGGACCAGATAGCAAATATTTTTGTGGCCCATATAGTCTGTTATAACTACTCAAGTTTACCAGCCATTGTAGCGCCAAAGCAATCACAGGCAGTAAGTAATAGGAAAAAAAAATGTTTCAATTAAGCTTTATTTATGGACATTGAAATGTGAATTTCACGTAATTTTCATGTCATAAAGTAGTAGTATCATTTTGAAAAAAATTTCAACCATTTAAAAATGTAAAAGCCATTCTTAGCTCATGGGCTGTACAGAAACAGGGGATGGGCTGGGTTTGGCCTATGGATTGTTGTTTGTTGACTCCTGATCTAAACCAGTGCTTCTCAAACTTTAACGCACATACATCTCAGTAGAAATCCAACTGTTCGCGACCCCATGGACTATACAGTCCATGGAATTCTCTAGGCCAGAGTACTGGAGTGAGCAGCCTTTCCCTTCTCCAGGGGATCTTCCCAACCCAGCAATCGAACTGGGGTCTCCTGCATTGCAGGCAGATTCTTTACCAACTGAGTGATCAGGGAAGCCCTGATACACCTCACTAGGGGGTCATATTAAATACAGACTCTGATTCAGTAGACTGGGGGTGGAACCTGAGATATGCATTTCTAACAAGTGACCAGGTGAGCACACTACCCTTTGAGTAGCAAGGTACTACAATCATGTGTAGAAACTTGTTCTTTATAAAGACATTAAATACAGTTTAAAGATATAGGAAAATGCTCATACTGTAATTCGTATTGGAAGGGCTGTGTGGAAAGTGTGGTAGCTGAGAAAGCAGGCTTTCAAACCAGACTCCCACTTACCAGCTATGTGAATCTGGACACACTTCTTAATCTTTCTCAGTTTCCATTTCTGTAAAACAAGGTAATGATAATCTCTACTTCAGATGGTTGCTTTGAATTTTAACATGTGCTAGCAAGTTCTTGATAAATATTAGCCATTATTATTTTTAACTTTAAAAAGCAAGACATGATTTAGATAACAAAATAATAACTTAAATCTCAGTGCTTTGGGGGATTTCCTTGCTTTCTGTTTTTGGAAAACATTTGCAAGGGTCATGCCCATTCTTTCATTCAAGAAATGTTTGCTGAGGGGCTCCTTCTCCTGCCAGGCATTGTGCTTACTGGATCTGCTAAAGATGAGTGAAATGTAAGCTCACATAAGGGGGAGATGGAAACAGAAAGCAATTTCAGCCTAAAATAAGTGCTGTAGGAGAATGGATACAGAGGGCTTGGCAAAGGGATAGGAAAGAATGTTCTCCCTGCTATAAGGAGAGGTCAGAGGGATTCCACACAGGAGGTGACTCTTCAGCTGGACTTCAAGGGATGAATATGGGTCTGCCTGAGGGAAGAGGATAAACAAAGGCAATGGAGCATTCAGAGGGAGTTTAGGGAAACTGGCTCCTAGGGATGTGTGGGGAAGGCCAGGGAGACAGCCCTGACCAACCAGAACAGATGTAGGCCTTTATGTCGTAGATGCTTGGACTGGCTGGGTTATCAGTTCTGGGTAGGTCATTATCCCTTTGTGGAAAACATCCAAATGTTACCATAATACATGACAGCAGGGACTTGAAGAAAAGACAGTGTCAGAAAATCCTTGACCACTTTTGCTGGAGTCGCAGAAAGACTGAGGAGCCCTCATGCTGAGTTAAGGAATCAGAGCCTCTGTGGCTTGTCCGTAAGGACTACAATAGACTGGATAAAAATTCCCTATAACTTGGGTCCTACCATTTTAGGGCCAAGGAAAATGGCCTTTGTAAGTAGTCTCCTGGGAATGTACTTGGCTAATTATCTGCCGTCTGTTACAGAAGGGACTCTGTGTGGTGCTGTGAGGGCTACTGCTATACAGTCTGGCATCTGTCACAGAGAGTTTAGCCCCTAGTGCTAAACTGTCATAGAAGTCAGTTTGGGAAATAAAAGCATAGAAGTCACTGCACCACAGGGCAAAGGGAGAAAACAGCCTTATAGAACTTTATAGGAAGAAGAAAGTTTATAAGGAATTTGGATATGGAGTGGGAGCTCCAGGTGTGCTTCGTGGAGGCAGCAGCACTTGAACTGGCTTTGAGACTAATGTTTCTGTCTTTAGGAGTTTCCTTCAGAATCTCTGGCTTGTTGCAGGTAGGGAGGGGACTGAGGTCTACCTGTGTAAATAACTAACTTCAGTCAGTGGCATCAGAACTGACGGTGGTAGGGCCCCAAAGCTGCCATCTGAAAGGACATTGAACCTCTACAAAGCAAAATTTGCAGTCAAAGAAAATTTGGATGACAGCCCAGAATTAAAATTTAGAGATCGTTCTTGGCAATATCTCTTCTGTCTTCACTTACTGATTCCCTGAGACCTTCTGTTCTCCATAGCAGGCTTCTAAACCAGAAGGTCATGTGTGAGAAGTAGCAGGCCCCATAGCAAGGCAGGATGGAAGGAGGGAGGGTATTTCCCCTGGGCTGGCCATTTGCATCCTGCTGCTCATTGTCCTAAGGGGCAGACTACTGATCCCAGCCTGCTTTCCTCTCTGCTTATCCCTTCTTTCTCAGTGGTACAGGATGGACTTTCTATCCTAATCCTCTCCCAAACCATGTTGATCTTTTTGAATGGATTTTTCTCCATCTTACCTGTCTTGAATTGAGATTTAGCCACATCTGGGCCTACTTGGTGACCCTGAATGGCCCCAGCTGAGTTGCTTGGCCGGACTGGGGATTTGTGCATGGGGCTTGGAACTGGTAAGAGGGCACTGAGGAGGCCACCACAGGGCTTCCCAGACCAGCCTGTGGACCAGGTTTGTGGTCAGTGGAGAGGGGTCTACAAGCAGAAGATAAAGGTGTTTTTTTGTTGTTGTTGTTTTTGTTTGTTTGTTTTACAAGAAATTCTTTGAGTGAGCTGGCCAGGAGAAATATCAATAACCTCAGATATCCAGATGACACCACCCTTATGGCAGAAAGTGAAGAGGAACTCAAAAGCCTCTTGATGAAAGTGAAAGAGGAGAGTGAAAAAGTTGGCTTAAAGCTCAACATTCAGAAGACTAAGATCATGGCATCTGGTCCCATCACTTCATGGCAAATAGACGGGGAAACAGTGGAAATAGTGGAAACAGTGGCTGACTTTATTTTTCTGGGCTCCAAAATCACTGCACATGGCCACTGCAACCATGAAATTAAAAGACGCTTACTCCTTGGAAGGAAAGTTATGACCAACCTAGACAGCGTATTAAAAAACAGAGACATTACTTTGCCAACAAAGATGTGTCTAGTCAAGGCTATGGTTTTTCCAGTGGTCATGTATGGATGTGAGAGTTGG
Source organism: Bubalus kerabau (assembly GCF_029407905.1). Lineage (NCBI taxonomy): Eukaryota > Metazoa > Chordata > Mammalia > Artiodactyla > Bovidae > Bubalus > Bubalus kerabau. Next base: position 77,165,180 of record NC_073624.1, on the reverse strand, counting down.
ACTATAAAGAGATGAACACTAAAGAATTGATGCTTTTGAACTGTGGTGTTGGAGAAGACTCTTGAGAGTCCCTTGGACTGCAAGGAGATCCAACCAGTCCATCTTAAAGGAGATCAGTCCTAGGTGTTCATTGGAAGGACTGATGTTGAAGCTGAAACTCCAATACTTTGGCCATCTGATGCAGAAAGCTGACTCATTTGAAAAGACCCTGATGCTGGGAAAGATTGAGGGCAGGAGGAAAAGGGGACAATGGAGGGTGAGATAGTTGGATGGCATTACCGACACAATGGACATGGGTTTGGGTGGACTCTGGGAGTTGGTGATGGACAGGGAGGCCTGGTGTGCTGTGGTTCACAGGGTCGCAAGGAGTCAGACATGACTGAGCGACTGAACTGAACTTTGAGAGAAATGTCGATCAACAATCTCACCTGCCAGGACCAGGTGAGAAAATGCTCCTCAGAGTGCACCCAGACATTGTTAATCACTTCCTGAGTTCTGGCTTCCAGAGTCCTGAACACTTAACATGGGCTCAGGTTGGGTCTTTTCATAGTGTGAAGGGAAAGGGACATTTTACCTATTTTCCTCTTCTGAAGAGAATTTTTCTACCTCAACAGTTGCTGTTTGGGGATCTCTGAAAACTGCTCCCTGGGCAGGGAAGCAAATTCTTATGGAGGGCTGCAATGAGATACTGCTCCAAATGGATGCTTATGTAGCATACAACCCTGATGAGGCTGGGGTACAAGAATATAAAAAGCCTGTTTGTGAACACACATGAGGTGCCCTTGGATGCCCCCAATAGAAGCATGGAAGTAAAGACTGCCGAGATCCCTCCTTAGTGGTCAGGTGAGCACATTAATAAAATGTGAGTTGTTATTGTAACCTCATTTGTGTCCACTGTCTGGGAAGACTGGAGGAATGAGTTACATCTGTAAATGTACATACATACATATGAAATTGATACTGAAAGGTCTGTTACTCAACTTAGTCACAAAAAAACTGCAGCAGCATAGGTCTCTGTGAACTGGTGCCCCATTTGGCATGGGTGTGAATCAGCAAACCTGCAGTTATTTCTGTTTCCTAAACCATTCTTGCCAATAAGTAGCAACAGGGCACAGGGCTCTTCCCTTATCACATTGGGAACACAGTTACCTGGATTTGTATTTGTAGGTGATCTGTCTTGCTTGCTGCTGCTGCTGCTGCTGCTGCGTCGCTTCAGTCGTGTCCGACTCTGTGTGACCCCATAGACAGCAGCCCACCAGGCTTCCCCATCCCTGAGATTCTCCAGGCAAGAACACTGGAGTGGGTTGCCATTTCCTTCTTCAATACATGAAAGTGGAAAGTGAAAGTGAAGTCGCTCAGCCATGTCCAACTCTTAGCGACCCCATGGATGGCAGCCCACCAGGCTCCTTCGTCCATGGGATTTTCCAGGCAAGAGTACTGGAGTGGGGTGCCATTGCCTTCTCCAGTATTGCTTGCTAGAATGTATTATAGCCAGGACTTTGTAATTTTGTTAAGTGCCTCAAACCATGCCTAACACATTGTAGGTGCATTTGTGAATAAATGAACACTTGGGTTTTATGTATGAAACGCAAGTCATTGCTCTCTTTTCTATGTTGCTACAACTTCTGCCCAAAATACCTTGAGTCCCTGGAAGATGGAATATTCCACCCTCTCTGTGTAGAGATACTAGGTGGTTCCCAGGGCATTGGGTCAGCATGTGGGTGTGGATTCTTGTATGGACACAGGCTCTGGGCTTAGCAGACAGTCCCAAAGGCTCGGAGGAACTTTCAGGCAGAATACCATAAAGTTCATCTTCCTTTAAACATCTTATTTTTCCCATTAATGAAAATAACACATGCTTGTTAAATACAGTTTGAAAATGGCAGAAAAATACAAAAGTGGAAAAATTATCCATAATCCCTCTACCTCAATACAAAACCATCCTTATTTTCCTCCTAGATTAGGGAAACAGCTTTGAAACCTGCACTTTTCCCTCCAATCTAGTCATAGGGCCAGGGAGAAACCGTTCTAAAACACAGACCTTAAAACACTTCAAAGGCTTCCTGTTGCCCTCAGTGTCCAAACTCCTCAGCAGCATCGGCTCTGCTTGTCTCTTCAGCTTCCTATCCTCCGAGCCCTATCACGTTATACTAGTGCCAAATGGAATTTCCTTTAATTCTTTAAACAAGCCACATCTTCTCTTGCTGCCTCTGGTCTTTTTCACAAGCTGTTCACTCTGCTTGGGATCCTCTCCACCTTTCTTGGGTCTTTTCCTCTGTTTACTTGTCTGTATTTTTCTTTCTCATCTTTTCTCTCTCTGGTGCAGAATTTAGATACTACTATCCTCTAAAACTATATAAATTATAAAAATACTTCTGCCATATAAAACTACATAAAGTATAAAAATACTTCTGCTATATAAAACTACATAAAATATAAAAATACTTCTGCTATATAAAACTACATAAAGTATAAAAAAAACTTCTGCTTCATTGACTATGCTAAAGCCTTTGACTGTGTGGATCACAACAAACTGTGGAAAATTCTTAAAGAGATGGGAATATAGACCACCTGACCTGCCTCCTGAAACCTGTATGCAGGCCAAGAAGCAACTGTTAGAACCAGACATGGAACAATGGGGTGGTTCCAAATAGGGAAAGGAGTACGTCAAGGCTGTATATTGTCACCCTGCTTATTTAACTTATATGCTGAGCACACCATGCGAAATGCTGGACTGGATGAAGCACAAGCCGGAATCAAGATTGCAGGAAGAAATATCAATAAACTCAGCCATGCAGATGATGCCACCCCTATGGCAGAAAGCGAAGAGGAACTAAAAAGCCTCTTGATGAAGGTGAAAAAGGAGAGTGAAAAAGTTGGCTTAACTCTCACCATTCAAAAAACCAAGATCATGGCATCTGGTCCCATCACTTCATGGCAAATAGATGGGGAAACAGGGGAAACAGTGACAGGCTTTATTTTTTGGGGCTCCAAAATCACTGCAGATGGTGACTGCAGCCATGAAATTCAAAGACGCTTGCTCCTTGGAAGAAAAGCAATGACAACCCTAGACAGCATATCAAAAAGCAGAGACATTACTTTGCCAACAAAGGTCCATCTAGTCAAAGCTATGGTTTTTCTAGTAGTCATGTATGTATGTGAGAGTTGGACCATAAAGAAAGCTGAGCAACAAAGAATTGATGCTTTTGAACTGTGGTGTTGGAGAAGACTCTTGCGAGTCCCTTGGACTGCAAGGAGATCCAACCAGTCCATCCTAAAGGAAATCAGTCCTGAATATTCATTGGAAGGACTGATGCTGAAGCTGAAGCTCCAATACTTCGGCCATGTGATGCAAAGAACTGACTCATTAGAAAAGACCCTAATGCTGGGAAAGATTGAGAGCAGGAGGAGAAGGGGATGACAGAGGACAAGGTGGTTAGATGGCATCAGTGACTCAATGGACATGAGTTTGAGGAAGCTCCGGGAGTTGGTGATGGACAGGGAAGCCTGGTGTGCTGCAGTCCATGGGTCGCAAAGAGTCGGACAGGATTGAGTGACTGAACAACAATACCCTGAAACACCCTCCCCTATTTTCCTACTAAATCTGAGTTTGGTGGTCCTCCCTAGAATCTTTCCCATCCTGAGGCTCCACATGGTATTTAGCCTTTCTCTGTGAGGGCATCTCTTTATTCTCAAGCACAGCCCAGCACCTTGTTCATGTCACACAGCTCAAGAAGTATTTGTTGAAGTGAATTTAAATGGAACTATTGTTTACATTCTTAGAAATATTTCCCTTTAACCTTTGCTTTAATTATATTGTGCTTTCCATTTTCCATAATCATGTAAATTTTGTTAGAGGCCATATCATATACAGATTCTAATCTTACTTTTTAACATTTTACAAATTATATTCAGTTTTACTCCGGCTTCATAAACTTTATTTTTAATGACCACATACTATTTTATCAGGTGCATGTACCCTGATTAATTTCTATTTTGGACATTTGAGATTGTTTTTCCTGCTACAATTTGTTAATAATTTTGTTATAAGTATCTTTGTTTATCTTTGGGCTTAGAGCCTTTTTGTATTTTGAATTATTTCCTTAAAACATCCAATGTAAAATGTTAAGGTCAATAGGTATTTAAAGTTCTTAATACATGTTGCTTAACTGCTTTGGCAAAGTGTTATTTTTCACTTCATATTCCCACCAGCAATTTATGTGAGCAGTCATTTCATTCATCCTCACCAAAGTTACTTCCTTTTCAACCATTAAAAGCTTTCCAAGAACGTGTACCTCCCAAAGGCAGCCCTAAGGACACAGGGACAACATTTGTCCCTCTTCTCACTCTCTTCCCCGGGCAGTGTCTCAGTTTTATTTTTGGAATGCAGACTTGCCTAATTCTGACCCCACTAGGCTCTATAATCACTCTGAGCATCTGTTTACTCCTCTCAGGGAAGTGAGAGAGTTTTAAAATTTCTGTTTATTCTATTATAAATCCTTTAGATGGACTCAAGGCAACCTCTAGCCTCATTTCCCACACTTCCACCAACACACACTCTCTCTCTCTCACACACATAGTACACGCTCACTCATGAATAACTTATGGTCCACCTGAGGGCAATATCCACTGAGACCCCCTTCCACTCTCTGTCTTTTTCCTGGCTCTCTGATTCCTTTGTCCTCCCTCTAGTTCCTACTTTTCACCTCATTTCCTCCTTTCCTCCCATTTCCTTCCTTTGTTACCCAGTTATTCAACAAATTTATCAAGCACCTACTACACCAACCATAAGTGCTGGGATACATAGAAAATAAGGCAGTAGTAGTTCTTGCCTTCACAGAATTGATTCTATTGGGGAAGAGATTAAAAACAACAAGCAAACCTATATATTGAAAGTTACACAGTGTGATGGACATTGTACACGAAGCAAAGAACGAGTCAGAGAATATTGGAAAAAATCTCTAGGTAGAATAATCACCTTCCTTCTTACTTAGCCCCTATCTGTATCTGTGCTTTCTTTTCTTCAGTTTCTGGTTTATTTATTTACTATTGGTCTCAAATGTAAGCTCCAGGAGGGCAAGGATTCTGCAGTTCACTGCTGAGCCTGGCCCACTGCAGGTTCTCAATAAGTATTTCGTGGATAACTTCTTAGCATATGTTAAACTGGGGCCTGAGGATGTGAAAGAGCCCTTGGTGAAGGCAGGTGGTGTCAGAGGCTCCAGGTGGAGGAAACAGTAGGTGCAGAGGGCTCTGAGGCAGGGAAAAGGGACAGAGAACAGCCTAGAGGGGCTGGGTCAGGGTGAGCAAAGGGGCCAGTGACACCAAACAATGACATTTGGCTGGCAGGCAGGGCCCCTATCATGCCAGGCCTTGTAGGCTGTGGTCAGGAGTTTGGATCTCATTCCAAGGGCAATGGGAAGCTACTAAAAGCTTTGCTTTGACACGATACTGAGATATGCTTCCCTGCATTAGCACAGTTCAGTTCAGTTCAGTCACTCAGTCACGTCCAACTCTTTGTGACTCCATGAACCGCAACACACCAGGCCTCCCTGTCCATCACCAACTCCCGGAGTCTACCCAAACCCATGTCCATCAAGTTGGTGATGCCATCCAGCCATCTCATCCTCCATTGTCCCCTTTTCCTCCAGCCCTCAATCTTTCCCAGCATCAGGGTCTTTTCAAATGAGTCAGCCCTCCGCATCAGATGGCCAAAGTATTGGAGTTTCAGCTTCAACATCAGTCCTTCCAATGAACACCCAGGACTGATCTCCTTTAGGATGGACTGGTTGGATCTCCTTGCAGTCCAAGGGACTCGCAAGAGTCTTCTCCAACACCACAGTTCAAAAGCATCAATTCTTCTGTGCTCAGCTTTCTTTATAGTCCAACTCTCACATCCATACATGACCACTGGAAAAACCATAGCCTTGACTAGACACATCTTTGTTGGCAAAGTAATGTCTCTGCTCTTTAATATGCTGTCTAGGTTGGTCATAACTTTCCTTCCAAAGAGCAAGCATCTTTTAATTTCATGGCTGCAATCACTATCCACAGTGATTTTGGAGCCCCCCAAAATAAAAGTCAGCCACTGTTTCCCCATCTATTTGCCATGAAGTGATGGGACCAGATGCCATGATCTTAGTTTTCTGAATGTTGAGCTTTAAGCCAACTTTTTCACTCTCCTCTTTCACTTTCATCAAGAGGCTCTTTAGTTCTTCTTCGCTTTCTGCCATAAGGATGGTGTCATCTGCATATCTGAGTTATTGATATTTCTCCCGGCAATCTTGATTCCAGTTTGTGCTTCCTCCAGCCCGTATAATTAAAATATTTGTGTGTGGTGGGGAGGGTAGGATGGGGATAATTCACGTGGTGAGTTCTTGTACAGATCTCTCCTCACCCTGTGACCCATATTCTCCCTGTTGGGTGTGGAGGACTAGACTCCTTCCAAGCCTAATGTTTTGGGACCCAGTCATTACCAGGCAACAAACATAAGACTACACTCCCCTCATTAACATATGTCCTTATGTTTGGATGTCCATATTTCTTCTAGTGAGAGGGGAAACCTCACTCCTGAAGTGGAGTCTAGAGCTGGCTGCCATTTTTAAGATGACAGTAGATCCCATACAGATTTGGTAATCTGAGGGAACATCCTTTATATTTCTGTGGTCTTAACATGAATGTGGAATCATAGCTTTCCCTTGAACTCTGCCATTTGGTCTGATGGAATGGAATTTTGCCCAGCTTGGTTCATTTCTACTAGACTTGTTTGGGGTCTAGTTGAGTCTTGCTGTGAGGAGTCAGGCCCTGTAAGCGCAGGAGAGGCTCCCCACAAGGAGAGCTTTTGAGAGCTCTGCTAATGGAAAGGCCTGCTGCCTCCCAGCCCTTGTCATCGAATGACCTCCTTTGGGGGCACTTTCCTTCTGGCCTCTGAATCCTGTGACTTTGGTACTCTCTCCCTTCAGCAATCCCAACACCTGACACAGCTTTTGGCTTCTTCCACGGGTAACTCTGCCTGTCACTGATCGTTTCGGGGCAAACTACCTCCTCACCCACTTACTTGCTTGGATTCCATTTGCCTTGCCCTTCCCATTAGGGAAGGCCCGCCATTCCCATGCAGCATTAGTCAGTTCTCCTCAGGGAAGCCATGTTGTCAGCTGTCCCTGAGAGACAGGGACAGGGATCCCTATTTCCCTTTGCCCAAACCTGGGAATCCATGGAATTGACAGAGTTGGAAGGTGTGTAAGTAGCACAGAATAAAACAGATGCTGCGAGTGGACATTGGGCAACTGGCAGACTCAGGAGACTGTAACACAAGGCACATTAGAGATGCCATTTCCCTCACTTCCTGGAGTGGGCATGGAGATGGAGGGGATCCTTTTTCTCTTTTGATTGTGAGCAAAGGGCCCTGCATAAATCTGATTATTGTAATTGAGTTAAATTTGCAACAGACTCAGTCTGGCACATATTTAATAGGATGCCTGATTGTTACTGGGTTTCGTGGCCCTTAGGCACACCCTACAAGCAGTTTGCTGCTGTATTATTTCTTTTATTTGGCTAGACCCCCTTTGTTTTTTTCATCTCATTTTACTTCTTTAGCATCTATAATTGGCAGTGATGGTATTCCACCATGGTGCTATGTTAATTTCACATGAGTACATCACACTTGATAGCCATTATTATCCTGCAGAGGAAATTAGACACAGAGTTCATACACATAATTAACAAGTGGAAGGGGCCAGTACCGTGTTCTGATCCTGGTGTTCTGACTTCAGCCCACGCTCTTTCAACATTATTGTGTGCTGTTGCATAATTACTCTCTCCTAGTGTACCTGAAGGCCTTAGGATCTCATCTGCCAGCAGTAGGAGTGATCCAGGCAAAGTAAGGACATTCTTGCCCTTAATTGAAACAGAGCTTTGGATTCTAGGATCTGGTGATGTTAGGGTAGGAGGGTGGGAAGGATAATGTAAGGTTTAAAGGAGGTGGGATTGACAACACAACCCCAGTGTTCTATATTTTCCCTACTCCCACTCCATCCCTGCACCTAGAAATTGTAGAACAGGTCTATTACCAGGGTCATTCTTGTGCTACATCAGGAAGAAGAAATTCTCTGGACAGAGAATGGCTCCCCCTGCCCCAGCTTACTTGCTTATTGTTCAGTGAGACAGCATTTTATTCCAAAACTAGAGTAAAAAGGTAGAGAGATGGGTACATAAACCTCTAGGTATGTGATTGTAGGGGAATGCCTTAGGAGGGTGGCGGGCAGGTGGAGCAGTTAGTGGTGTGTGGTGGGGAGGGAGAATGAAGAGAAGGTGAATTTCCCATTCACTGATGTTGTAACATGGTCCTTAACATTACAGAAAGATTAATCTCCTTGATAGTCTTCTCTATTTTCAAGTGCCATGCCTAGTCTTTTGGGAATAGGAGTTTTCTCCACTTATTTCCTACCATGGAACTTCCATTAATTGGCTTGCCAAGGACAGGGGTCACACTACCCCTGATGGCAATCAGAATTGCTCCATAGCCAATGGAATAAGCTGCTTACTTCCAATGGATGGAACAGCAGTGGGAATTTGTACTCTACTTTGTGGCGGTCACGTGAATGCTTTATTTTTCTTGGTCACTGAACCTGTGTACAACTGCAGAGAAGGTGACAAGGAAGTGTGAAAAGATACGAAAGCCAGTTGAGCAATCTGTTCTTTGCAAGCTTGGGAGTCCCGAATAAAAAGCTAGTACTTCAGAATAGGTCAAATGGATAGCTGGCCAGTCATGGTTGCTACGGTAACCAACAAACATATTTGGCATCCAGAGGCCCTGACCTTGAAAAGGATGATGGCTTTTGTTATGATATTTGTGAACTCTGCTTCATCTGTTTCTCCACTATTTATTTTCAAAGTTGTTAATAGTAATGAATTACTCATTACCTGCAGTTCATCTTTGCTCGGGTTTGGTGCTAACCCAGGCCCCCACCTCCCTAGCTGCTGTGGTCAGTGTCTGGTGTGTGGTTCTGACCTCTCTCATAGCCTGCAGAGGTTTAAGGAAACCACGCACAAGCATAAGGAGACCAGAGTTCTGCTGTGTGACTTTAAACCCTGGGGCCCCTCAGTTCTATTTATAAAGGAAATAAAAATACCTAACCTACTGACCTTATAGGATTCTTTGAAAATATATAAAGCTTTAGATGTAAAGATAATTTGAAAATATTTAGCGGATTATATTCACTTAAAAGGAGCGTAATATTTTAACATTTCAGTCTTCACATAGAATGCTAATTACAGATGACTAATGTTTGCTCTTAAGTGTCAATCCTAACTGAGTGATAGGGGCTGCCTCTGTGTTAAGAATTTCAAGGCTGCAGCTAAGCTCAGCTGGCAATAGTGGCAATCATTTAGTGATGTCTATGCGTGCAGGAGGGAGGTGTGGCATCACAAGTGCTGTGTATTTGCTACCTTGATTTAGGACATTCCTCCATTGCTCCTTGGGCTGCATCTGGAAGTTGAGCATTCATTACTGCTCTGCAGCTTGTTTGGTGCTGGTCTGCCGGACTGATTCATGGGAGAGAAATACTAGTAGTTCAGGCTGAAATCTGTAATGATTTTCGTTTTCCCAAACAACATTTTGATTTCTTCCCAGTAAAAGTGAAATGTGTTTATCACTGGAAAATTGACAAATAACAGAGTAGCAGACAGAGACAATAAGAACAGCTCATAATCTCATCATTCCTGGGCAACTTAATATTTTGGTTACAGATTTCTTGCCTTTGATTTGATTTATTAATATTTTTAAATAACCATTGGGTGCTGTATGGAAAATGGATTTTAGACAGGCAATGTGGATGTAGGGAGACCAGTTGGGAGCCTCCTACAAAAGTCTAGGAAATAGATGCTGGTGTCCTGGGCTGAGAGCTGAGCATGGAGATAGTGAAAGGTCATTGGACTGAGCACATATGTTTTGAACACAGAGGCAAGGGACTTGCTGATGGATTGGATGTAAGGAAGGAAGGCATGAAAAGGATGATGCTCAGATTCCTAGTCCCATTTCTGGTGCGATGATGATCCAGGTACAGAGGTGGAGAACAATGGGAGAGAAGTGTGTGGGGGAGGTGTGGTGGTGGAAACCAGGAGTTTAATTTTGGATATAAGAAGCCTGAATGGAAATTTCATACCCCAATGGAGATTTCAAGTAGGCAATTGGATATATGGTGAGAGTTCTGGGAAAGAAGATGGGACTGGAGACTTTAACTTGAGGATCATCAGCCTAGAGAGGATGGAGAAGAGATGACTAGTCTAGGGAAGTTAAATTCAGATGGAGAGGAAGACTGAGCATGGAGACCTGAGGGTGTCCAAAATGTATCTATTGGAAAGTAGGGGAGGATGCAGCATAGGAGATCAGCCAGTGACTAGCAGGAAGTCTAGGAGAGGGTGCAGTGGGTGGTACCAAGGACAGAAGGCAGTTTAAGAGAAAGAAAGTGCTCCCTCTCTCTTTGCACATACAACACATCCATATGTTACACGTATGTACATATGCATATTTTTCACAGACTGTTTCTTTTTACATAAATATAGGTTTTTTTCATTTGTCATGAGCATTTCCTCATTCCTTTAAAAAATGCTCTAAAATATTATTTAAAGTATTATATCCCTATGGTTTGGGCTCCAAAATCACTGCAGATGGTGATTGCAACCATGAAATTAAAAGACGCTTACTCCTTGGAAGGAAAGTTACGACCAACCTAGATAGCATATTCAAAAGCAGAGACATTACTTTGCCAACAAAGGTCTGTCTAGTCAAGGCTATGGTTTTTCCAGTGGTCATGTATGGATGCGAAAGTTGGACTGTGAAGAAAGCTAAGTGCCGAAGAATTGATGCTTTTGAACTGTGGTGTTGGAGAAGACTCTTGAGAGTCCCTTGGACTGCAAGGAGATCCAACCAGTCCATTCTAAAGGAGATCAGTCCTGGGTGTTCTTTGGAAGGACTGATGCTAAAGCTGAAACTCCAATACTTTGGCCACCTCATGCGAAGAGTTGACTCATTGGAAAAGACTCTGATGCTGGGAGGGATTGGGGGCAGGAGGAGAAGGGGACGACAAAGGATGAGGTGGCTGGATGGCATCACCAACTCGATGGACATGAGTTTGGGTGAACTCCCGGAGTTGGTGATGGACAGGGAGGACTCGCGTGCTGCAATTCATGGGGTTGCAAAGAGTCGGACACGACTGAGGGACTGAACTGAACTGATCCCTATGGTTGTAACTTTAAAAAGAAAAAAATCCTGTGTGTACATCTTGCGTTCCTTTAGATTCAATTCCCTGAAGTGGAATTACTGGTGGATATAAACATCTGTAAGGCTTTTGATCCATGCTGTCAAATTACCTTTCAGAAAGGTTGTACCAAGGCTGTACATTCCAGCCACAAATAACTGAAACCAAGTAACTGGCAACAACTGTTACCATCAGTAAAAAAAGAAAAAATATACAATGCTATCTAGTTGTTTTTCCCATATGTGTGACTTGATTAATGGAGGTTGAGCATACTTCAAGGTAAGGCTTCTTGTGTGCAGTCTGAGTGGTGAACAAGTTGATCCTGTACCCAAACATTTTAAATATGAAGAAAATGAATGTAAACCTCACCCAAGTCAGCCATTCAGGGCAGGAGGGCTGGGGAGGAGGAGGAAAGCTGGTTTCGGGCCAGTTTCTCTGGTGAGGGGTGGAGTAGATCTTGGTCAGCAGCATGGAGATTGTGTGGTTCCCACCACTCACTTGCAGGGCCTCCTCCCCTCCCGGCTGACTTCCTGTGGCCCAGTCTGGGAAAGGGCGTGGTCACCAGTAGGCAGAAGTAACTCTCAGAAGCCCAGCAGTAAGAGCCGAGTTGTGGTAGGTGGTGGAATCCCTGTTGCCCCGTGAACAACTGCCCAAATTGCCCAACTTAACAATAAACAGAGGGATGCAAGGCAGATTGCCCCACGTGCAGCGTCCCTTGCTGACTGGGTGGAGCCATTTCAGTTCTGACAGGCCTGGCCTTAAGTATCCTCCACCCAGCCTTTCTGGGCATCTGTCCAGCTGAAGTGGAAAGACCCTCTGTATTGTGAAACTGCAGCAGGGCTCGGCATCTTTCTGTTCGTCTGCTGCATTGCAAAGGACAATTGCACCACACTATTATGCTCTCCGTGTGGAAACTACAGATACTGAGGTGATAGGAATCTGAAGAATGTGTGGGACACAAAGATAGGTCGAAAATGGGAATTGTGGCAGTCCTGTGTGTGCTATCTCACATTTCATAACCACGCCAATAGAAAACAGGAAATATTAAAAAAAAAAGCAACCCTAAAGATAAAAAGAAAGCATCGCTGTCCTGTGCTTTCTGGATGGCACTGACACATGTAATGTCTTCTATAGTAGCCAAGAAAGAATTCCTGAGACAGAACTACCATGGAAGTTAGCACACACTCCAAGTCCAAAGGAAACATTCTTTGAGAAGTTAAAAATGAAAATAGAAAGTTTTAAAAGGAAATAAGACTGATACTCAAGTTTCTTCAGATGTTTTCCTTTTGAAATTATAAAATAACACATCTCATTATAAATCAACTTATGGAGAAATGTATAATGTAAAGCTTGTCTTCCCTTGCTCCCTCAGATGTCTCCTTTCTAGTCTCCAATAGTTTGGTGTGTATTTCTCAGAGATTTGTTCATGCAATTGCAAACATTTGTATAAGAGTATATTATATGGCTGATGTAGAAGAATATGTTTATCAAACTGCCAACATATAGTGCTCCATAATATATACCCAAATATATAATTTTGAAAATGAGATTATACTATACAAATTCTGCAACTTGTTTAAAATTTTAAACCCACTTTCTCTCTGCTGCTTCATAGGTGGTTTACTTTGATCCATGCTTTATAAAAACAAAACCTTTGTGTGCCAAAGACTACCAGATTCATTCATTCAACTACTTGTTGCCTGCCGACTATGTCTCAGGCACCATCAAACTGATAACTTATTCCAGTGAGTTCTTAGAGTGTTTATTTTCTTTGGAGAGGTAGTCTACACACTGCGAAGAGCAAAGTTTTGGATTCAGAAGAGCAGAGCTCTGAAATCACATTTACTGAAGTTTTAATGTAGGTGCTGCCTTTATCTATCTGGGTGATTTTAGGCAACTTTCTTCATCTCTAAGTCTGTAAGATGAAGTTAAAAGCAAGGCAGGATGATTAAGTGAAAAGCGTATGTGAAGCATTGAGCGCAATGTATAGGCATTTGATAAATGTTAGCTCCCTTTCCCCCATCACCTCTTAATTTGTCACTTTTAACATTCCGCCTTTTACAATTCCACCTTTTGAACTGTTAAATGTTCTATCTCTTGAATTAGACAATAAACTCTTATAGGTTAGAAGCCACATCTTATATTGCTTGACAAACCCAAAAGCATCCATCATGGTGCCCCGAATGTGGGAGATGATGAATAAATGTTTGCTGTTAGATTGATTGACGGTTTCTTGACAAGGTTAAAGCTGAAGGACGTACTGCTCTCTGGAGCCAGGCACATAGCAATGAGCTTCAAAGAAGAAAACGAGCCTCAGTTCTTGGAGGAAGGCCATTGCCTAGCACCTCGGGGAGACATGGTGCTGATGGAGGAGCAGGACGCTGGACCAGCTCTGCTGTGTGGATTGCAGATCCTGTTGGCATTACAGAACAGTTATGCAGTCATACGAGGAATTCCTGATCACCCCACCATGACCAAATTCATTTAGCTAAGCTAAATGAATTTCAACAGGCTGTCCCTGTGGCTCATGGATTGACGGATTGCACAGCTGTTATTGTACACTTACAAGGGAAATTAGGAGTAATTAATGGGCTGGGGATCAATAGCAGTACTATCTTGTAGGGAACGATTTAATTTTCTTTCTGCATTAAGAGGGAAATGCAAAGATTTCACATAGTTAGAACACATGGATCCGAGTCATAGATACCAGCCGCTGAATTTCTCAGCTTATATAAAAATTTTAACTTTCAGCTTACTTACTCTTTGAAACTACTTACTTTTTGAAAGGCTGATGAACACAAGCACATGGTGGTGGTTGTTCAGTTGCCCGGTGTGTCTGACTCTTTGCAGCCCCATGGACTGCAGCTCACCAGGCCTCCCTGTCCCTCACCATCTCCCGAAGTTTGCCCAAGTTCATGTCCATTGCTTCGGTGATGCCATCCAGCCATCTCATCCTCTGATGCCCTCTTCTCCATCTACTCCCAATCTTTCCCAGCATCAGGGACTTTTCCAATGAGCCAGCTGTTCACATCAGATGACCAAAAAACTGGAGTTTCAGCTTCAGCATCAGTCCTTCCAATGAGTATTCTGAGTTGATTTCCCTTAAGATTTACTGGTTTGATCTCCTTTCTGTCCAAGGGACTCTAAGATGTCTTCTCCAGCACCACAGTTCAAAGGCATCAATTCTTTGATGCTCCACTTTCTTTACGGTCCACCTCTCACAACTGTACATGACCACTGGGAAGACCAAAGCACGTGGTGTATCAGTACAAAATGGTACAGAACGGTTACTTCCTAGAAGCAACCGCTGTTGCTAGTGTCTTGGGTGTTCTTACAGAAATGATGCCCTCTGTGTGCGTATGTTTGTGTGTGTGTGTGTGTGTGTCTGTATGTGTGTGTGTATGTATGCATGTGTGTCTATGTGTCTTAGCTAGAGTTTCAAGAACCCAAGAACTTCCTGGAGGTCTGCTATGTCTTTTTGGTTCATCCCTGTATCTCTCATGGCTAACATAGAGGCCAGCTGGTATTGTCCAAAATTCATTGTCAATAATTATCTGTTCATTGACTGACTAGATCTGTTTTAATCTATGACTCATGAGATCTATTTTAATCAATGACTAACTAGATATATTTTAGCAGTTTTTAAAGTGATTTGCAATATCTTGGTACATATTCATTGTGAACTAACAAAAGTCGTACAATTTGACATGTCCAGAGAATAACGAGTGAGTGAAAATGACTCAGTCGTGTCTGACTCTTTGCGACCCCATGGACTATACAGTCCATGGAATTCTCCAGCCCAGAATACTGGAGTGGATAGCCTTTCCCTTATCCAGGAGATCTTCCCAACCCAGGGATCGAACCCAGGTCTCCTGCATTGTGGGCAGATTCTTTACCAGCTGAGCCACAAGGGAAGCCCTGGAGAACAGAGTATCTTAATTAATTTTAATGTATTAGTACAATAGTTTAAAACCACTGATGCAGAAACTGCCTGTTTGAATGTTCTCTAATGACTAGGGGAGCTCTTTGGAAAATATGTACCACTTGAGTTTAAATAAGGATTGGCTAATTAGCAAAAAAGAACATTAAAAAATATGTCAGAACACACATGCAAATTAGTGTGCTTATTGAAAGCTGCTACTCTGGGAGACTGTATACTTTAATTGTCTCTGGGTTTATAAACCACCTATTACTATGGCTGCTGCTACATTTATTATTACTATTGCCACTACTACCAATATTAGTTTATTTAGTAAATAGTATGTATCAGCACCATGGAAGTATTTTATGCACATTATCTCATCTCATAGCAACATTATCAAGTAGGTATCATCACCATCTGCTTTTATAGATGAGGAAACTGAGACACAAAATGATTTCATAACTTGCTTACATTCACAAAGCTCATGCAATAGTGGAATGGGGGGGCACTGGGGCCCAGCTTGATTTCAAAGCACATACATCTGATCAATACTTCAAAGTCACATCTCATTTTTGACTAGAAATGGAGCATTCTTATTGATTAACCTTCCTCTTTGCCAGATTTAGTTCCAAATGATGTTTGATTCTATCAACGAATGAAATCCATCTTCAAAAAGAATAATGCTTTGTTAGCACTGTGGCTTTTCAAAAGATATTGTGTCAGTTGCTAAAGTCAATTCAAAGACAGGAACTCCCAAAATGGTTTGCATCATTAAAATTAGTGATCAGCTTCCTAAGGTTTCTATTTTGAAATGGGTAGTACCCATTTATGTGTGTATACATGCATTTTTTTTTTTTAAATCCATCTTTACATTTATGGTCATGTCTCATGTATTCACTTAAATAACAGGGAACTTGCGGAGTTTCCCTTTAGAGTTTTATAATTAGAAAACACCAAATTGCTTGTATTTCTTCACATTTCATCACTGGGGCTTTATAATCCAGACAGTCCTAGGCAAATCTGTGAATTATGCAAAATGTATCTTGCCACATCCCTTTCTTTCAGCACTTCCTTTTAATTATTTCTCCATCTACTCTCTCCTCTCCTCACTCAAAAATGTTCAGTGAGCATCAGCAATCACATGTAGAGCAAGTTCAAGGTCCCACTCTGTCCTGTCCTTTCTGGGTGCTCCTTTCATGTGCTGCAAAGTTATCCATCTTTTTAGCTATCGGACCAAAATTCTATTCTTACAGGATCACCAATAGTAATTTTAGAAGAAAAGACAGCAGAGAAAAACTAATCCACAGCAAGGGGTGAATGAGTGACAGCTAAATATGGACGTCGTGATAGTAGTACTGGCATTCAGAAAGAGAAATCTATTAGGCCAAGAGGAGTATATTCATTCTGGGTTAAATACCATTCTTGTCCTTCCTCAACTGTAACAGATCCTTCATGGGGACCTTTCTTGTCCTACCTCAACTAAAGCTTATCTTACATTTTTGGTTGGACATTAGCCTAGTCTAAGACGACCCTAGCTACCTGCTTCCACTTTTGGAGTCTTGTGAAGACACTTACTTTGGTTGGCAAAGGACACAGATGGAGAGGTGAGGGGATGCAAGTCTGCCAAGGACACCTTCAGATGAGTCCATGAGAAACACACTGACTTTATTATTTTGTCCAAGACTGTTTGTTGTGGTGGTCATGATTGTTTGTTCTGGTTTTTAAAAGGGAGGAACTGACAACCTTAAATCGTCTTTACTTTGTTGCTTCTAACAATGCTTTTGACTTACTGGATGTCTGTGGTTCCCTGACACACCAACTTTTCTGCCAGTTTCAAAGTGAAATAGTATTTGGGGCATGCCACCTAGTGGTGATAGCTTTTGGTTGATTGCTCAATGGAAGAAAGGAAACCAAACCTTAGTCAGTCAGTCTCCTGGGCCTAAAGCCACATAGAGGCCATCTGGGTCCTCCTTTAGCTTTTATGTAAGCAGGCAAGTACATCACCTTTTCTATGGACCCGAGACATAAAAGACAGGCAGATCAAATCTGCTGGGGCTCAGAAACCCACCGACTCCCAATTCCCTGGTGAAATTTAAACTTTGGCAGCCCGCCTGCCTGGGGACACTTATATCCTCACAGGTTTTTTGGCAGTCCCAGCAACAAATGCTAGGGAGACGACAAGGCTCTCTCTGAGTCTTAACCTCAACTTACTTCCTGTCCTCTCTCTGACCTCTTTTCCTTCCTCCCTCCCCTTACCCACCTTGGCTTGCTCCACATCCCTTCTGTGTTTACTGCTTTTCTTCTTTGGTCATGGTTTATATCCCTAAGAATCACCATATAATACTTTTAAAAACTTGCCATAATTTCCTTTTTAAATTGCATGTTTACTTTTTCTCCCTTTATTACATATCTGTTATATTCTGTGTTCCTGCATAAGGCAGTTTTCATATTCATAATTACATTTAACTTTCATGGGGTCCCTTGACCACCTATGAAGCCCTGTGATGTTATTTTGCAGAAGAAGAAATTGAGGTCTGAGAAGTTAAGCAGCTTGTCCAAGAATACACAATCTGTAAGGGGAACACAGAGAAAGAAAACTTTGATCCTTGGATCTACAGCCTTGTGGCCATGTCCTGATGTCTTCATAGATCCCAAGCATGAATATAGCTTCTCTTAGCACTTTTGTCTTCACGATATGAATAAAGAGAACCCTCCACAAGGAGGCTAGTGTAAGCCTGAGAGCCAAGGTGAAAAATTTGAAATAGGGTATGAGAAAGTGGAAAGAGAACTAGCTAGGGAGGGACTCTTGGATTTTCATAGCCCCAAGAATAATAATTGCTAACTGCTCTGTATGTGAAAGTGAAAGTCACTCAGTTGTATCCAGCTGTTTGAAACCCCATAGATTGTAGCCCTCTAGGCTCCTCTGTCCATGGAATTCTTCAGGCAAGAATACTGAGGGATCTTCCTGACCCAGGGGTTGGACCCAGGTCTCCTGTATTGCAGGTAGATTCTTTACCATCTGAGCCTGTATACATTCTCCATTTTATTCTCATAAAGTTCTGTGAAGTATATACTGATATCATCTTATTTTAAGGCTAGAGCAGTAGTTGGTCCAAGGTCATCCTGCTGGTAGGAAGCTGGGGAAGAATTAGAATCCAGTTTGTCTGACTCCAGAGTCTTCTCAACTGCTGTACAAACTTCCTTTCCATGTCAACTAGATCTAAGAATTTGATAGTGATATGGTCACAGGTCTTACCCCTGGTTTTGAAGGTATGTCTGCAGGGAACCATGGGACAGATGAATGAAGAGGGAGAGAATGGGACAGAATAGAAGACTAAAGTGAAACAAAGCTCGGGGAGGGGCAGGAAGCCTGAAAAAATGCCAGTTGCAATGAAAGTAACCTCTGGGAAAGATGGACTGATAATCTTCAATGCAAAAAGTTTTGAAGGAAATGTTGATCCATTGAAAAGGTTAAAATTTGGGGTTTTCTTGTTTTGTTAGCAAAGGATAAATATATGAATTGCTGTTCAGGTCAGTTCTGTCGCTCAGTCGTGTCCGACTCTTTGAGACCCCATGACCCGCAGAACTCCAGGCCTCGCTGTCCATCGCCAACCCCCGGAGTCTACCCAAACCCATGTCCACTGAGTTGGTGATGCCATCCAACCATCTCATCCTCTGTCGTCCCCTTCTCTTCCTGCCTTCAATCTTTCCCAGCATCAGGGTCTTTTCAAATGAGTCAGTTCTTTGTATCAGGTGGCCAAAGTATTGGAGTTTCAGCTTCAACATCAGTCTTACCCAGGACTGATCTCCTTTAGGATGGACTGGTTGGATCTCCTTGCAGTCGAAGGGACTCTCAAGAGCCTTCTTCAACACCACAGTTCAAAAGCATCAATTCTTCGGCGCTCAGCTTTGTTTGTAGTCTAACTCTCACAACCATATATGACCACTGGAAAAATCATAGCCTTGACTAAACGGACCTTTGATGACAAAGTCATGTCTCTGCTCTTTAATATGCTGTCTAGGTTGGTGATAACTTTCCTTCCAAGGAGTAAGTGTTTTTTAATCTCATGGCTGCAATCACCATCTGCAGTGATTCTGGAAACCAGAAAAACAAAGTTAGCCACTGTTTCCCCATCTATTTGCCATGAAGGGATGGGACCGGATGCTATGATCTTAGTTTTCTGAATGTTGAGCTTTAAGCCAACTTTTTCACTCATTTTTCAATAATTGCTGAAATAGCTTTTCCTCCATACAATGCTAGTACATTTTCCAAACATGATTAACTCAAAATACTTGTATTATTTATCATAAAACCAATGGAATAGTCTTTCACACTAATTATTTCACATATTTATGTAAGATGAGTAGAAATATTAATTTTCAGGGACTGTGTCCATTTAGGCTGCTTCTGTCTTGGTTTCTTAATCACTGAAATAAAATAGATAATACTTTCTACTTCACAGGCATTGTGAAAATTAATGAATAAATACTAAGAACTTGGGGAGGAACTAAAGGAGTATGTCAGTATATGCTGTTATTATATCCTCATCCCTATTCCGAAGTCATAATGCTCTGACGGTGACACTGATAGTCATCACCATGGAAACCAATGATGTATGCTATCTTTTGCTCTGGGGCCTCTTTCTATCCTCCAGGCAGTTGCAGAGACTGCTGCAAAAATAAGATTAACTCCCTCTTCTTACTGTTCTTAAGTTCTTTAACCAGTTTACAAATGCCATCTCTACTAAACTTTTCCTTCAATGCTTCCCTATACTTCCGCCACCATCTTTCTATTCTAGATTAGCCCCCACTCATTTCCGTGAGGGTAATTCTGGGCAGCATGCTTTTCTATTCCTTTGTTCTCTTCTATTTTAGTCTTCCTTTCCTCCTTGTAGGTGGGACCAACCTTTAATGATTCACCAAGTTGTCCTTTATCCCTATTAATGTTTGCATGGAGAAGCCAAGCCAACTTAAAGTTATGAACTTTGTTATTGTGGCCAGTTACTGAGATTTCAATGTCTGTGTGGTGTTTTGCTTCAGTTATTAAGAAACTACCATAAATAAATGGCTTAAACTGTAATTCTTGAAGATGAATACAATCAAATTAATGGTAGTTACTTCACCTATGGGGATATCCACCTTGATGGTTATTAGGTTGTCTCTATTAACATTTTGTAAATGAGTTCAATTAGATTTTTGAAAATCCGATATTCTTTGTTTCTTGAGAGATTATTTGGCACATTAAAGTATTCTTATTACAACATTTAATCTGGAGCAATGAAACATATGAATTCCCTAGTGAATATTTCAAATGTTTTTCCATACTACCAAGTATTTTTCAGTTATCAAACTAATACAGTGAAACCTGACCCTACAGGAACAGAAAATGGTACCTTGCTTTGAAGAGAACATCCTGAACCACTTCTATTGAAACTTGCTGCCAGTAGTCATTTTTTCACTGTTAAATTGAACCCCCACCCATTTTCCCTTCCCTCCTTTTGAGTCACTTAAGATGAAAAACAGGAAAAGAAGGTACACTGATTTAATAGTTTTCCCATCCTTCAGATAATCCTCTTTCAACCATTCTCTTTCACTTTAGTTTCTCCTTCCCAGCAGGGGGCTAGCAGCTAAGCAGCTGCCGTCTTGCTATGGAGTAGCTGTGAGGATGTGAAAAGCACTACAAAACTGTAGGAGCCTCTGGCTAAGCCTCTTTGACAGGAAGGAAGGACTGGGCACTGGGCTGTGAAGTGCGTGCCCGGAGGACAAGTTTCCCTGTCTTTAAACTCTGTGCCTGGTGTGGTTCTAATTCCAGCAGGCCCCGGTAAAGAGCAGGCCTGTGTGTTTCATGAAGTTCCAGGCAGCCCCCGGTTCAGGGGGCCAGCGGGGATTGTCAGGCAGGATTTGAGGTGCTATCCTTCCCTTAGCTTGCCAATCTGGGACTGTAAGTGAAAGCCTTGAGTTGATGTTTATGTCTGGCTTAACCCCCTGTGCCCATCGTACTTCCCCTCTCTCTCTGCCAGGTGACCTCCCTCTCACTGCTGGTTCGGTAGAATAGGTCACTGCTTTGCGCTGCCATATCCCAGGATTTTCAGGGGGCTGGTAATCAGAGGCTAGCCTGGCTGAAGCCTCATTTAGTTCTTCTGGTTTTGAGGGCACAAACGAACCAGAATGAGTTGAACCTAAAGTTAAATTAAACCAGAGTACAGAAAGACATTTGCTTGGTGGTCTCTATGGTAACCTGCCCTTTTAGAATAAGGAACAAGTGAGTGGAAGTGGCTCTCATGGCTCACAGTGGCCCCAAGTTCTTCAGCATTTTCTGCGTTTCCCTTCCGTCTCCTTTACTGGAATGAACCCTGTGACACTCCATGCCAGGCACTGTATTAAGTGCTTTACGTACATCTCAATGGCATACCTACAATAATTACTGTTATTAAGCACTATTATTATGCGTTGTTATTATTTCATTTTTACAGGTGAAACTGAGGTTCACTAACCATTTTGTAGCTCAGAGCCTGATACATATTGAGGGCTCAAGAATGTTTATTTAACTGAAATTTGACCAATTCTAAGGAGTTAGTCCCATCATGGTGGAAATCCTTGACTGGGATGAAGGCAAGTGTTTTTTTAAGAGTGTCGAAATACTGGAAATTCCCTGGCTTGGTGGTCCAGTGGTTAGGACTTGGCATTTTTCACTGCAGGGGTCTAGTGGGAAACTAAGATCCCACATGGTGTGCAGTGTGAAAAAATTTAAAAAAATTATTTAAAAAAAGAGAGTATGGAGATATTGACTCATCACTAGTCTCTAGGAGTGTTGGTGAGGGGGTACTTTTTCTTGATCCTTTTAGAGTCCTTGGCTAGGTCTGAAAATTACACTGACTAAGACAGATGAACACACCAAAAAATAAAAGCATTACAAATTTATTGAATGTAAGTTTCATGTGACATGGGAGCCTGTGATAATGAAAAGAAGATCTGAAGAAACAGACCTATGTAGTTTTATGCTGGGTTTGATGAAGTGTGGTCAGTGTAGAAATATGATAGGTTAGGGAGTATGAAGAAGCATGTATAGTAAAATGCAGCAGACTTAGCAAAGTGTATTTGTTGGGATTCTTTAAGGGTCCATTTGTCTTCAGACATAATCATGCTTCTTTCCCCTGGGTATAGGGAAGGTACTTCTCACATAAGTGTTTTATGACTTTTCCAGGGAGAAGGCTATGGAGAGAGAACGTCAGAGTGACTTTCTTGTTTCTGTTTTCTCAAACTCCCTTCAGCTGAAAATGTTCAACGTACCAAGGTGCCATATATTGGGTTAGCAAGTCCTGAACCTCATCAGGGTCAATCAGCCTTCTTTTTGCTGCTACCTGATTATAGGGTGTCTGGAAAAATCCCTTCCAATTACTTTATAATGCTCAGATTTGTTAGGTTCTATTTCAGCACATCCCAACGTGTTCATAGGTGCAGCTTGTAAAGATATCTGTGTGGCCCAGTACATTGGCTTCAATCAGGAAAGATGGTTTCTTCACTGTGGGGCGTCCTCCCACCTTTAATATGTTAACATGCTTTGAAAATCTCCTAAAGGGGGACATAAATATTTCATCGATTCTAAGCAGCACTTTCCCCCCACATTTTATGGTCTCCAAAGCTAGGATGCTTCTCATGGACAGAGGCATCCTCCAGTGGCTGTTGGTCAAGCAGCAGTTGTTGGTGGAGGTCACTGTGTGGGCACATGTGAACTTGTCACAGCTGTTGTTGTCCTATGTCAGTTGAGTTAGGAACATTCTTAGAACAACATATGTACGTTTAATTGCTCTTTAAAATGTCTTTATAAAGATCACATCATGATTTGGCAATGGAATGAAATGTTACTGTATATGCCAGGAGGTTTGAAAACAGAGCGGTAGGGGTATACGTACGATGTTACAGCAGCCAAAACTCATCATACAGGGTTAAAAGCAATGCCACATTTTCTTGCAAAACAATAATCAAGTGCTTGATAGAACTTAAAGGAAAATACCAAGTGGCGGAGGATATATTTTGTTACTGTGTTGTCCTTGCTGTTGAGTCACTAAGTTGTATCTGACTCTTTTGCAATCCCCTGGACTGTAGCCCACCAGGCTCTTCCATCTATGGGATTTTCCAGGAAGGAATACTGGAGTGGGTTGCCATTTCCTTCTCTGGGGATCTTCCTGACCCAGGGATTGAACCCGTGTCTCCTGTATTGCAGACAAATTTTTTACCATTTAGCTACTAGGGATTGAGGTAGGGGTAAAATGATTGCCTGCCACTTGCCGGAGAGCAATGCAACAAAATTCAGGAGAACTGCCAAATCCCTGGAAGAGCAGAATGGCCTGGTTTAATTGGCACTGCTTTTTCTTTTTTAGTGGTACATAAGCAATCCTTTATAGGTTTGATGAAATATGTTAATGTGAAACATTTCCAATCTTATTCGACCACAGATTCTTGTTTCCTCAGGAACATCTCTTGGAACTCGTGTTCTGTGAACTATAATTCTAATAATATCTACCACTTATGATTGGCCAGTCACTATTTAAATACTTCACCTACATTAACAAAATGAATCCTCACTACCATCTCATGAGGCAGGAACTATTATCTCTATGTTGCAAATAGAGGAAAGCAAGGCATGGGGAGACTGAGAAACTTGCCTTAAATTACACAGCGGAGCCACGATTCAAACACGGGCAGGTGCCCAGTGTGTGAGTATTTTACTGCTGCTGCTGCTAAGTCGCTTCAGTAGTGTCTGACTCTGTGCGACCCCATAGACGGCAGCCCACCAGGCTCCACCGTCCCTGGGATTCTCCAGGCAAGAACACTGGAGTGGGTTGCCATTTCCTTCTCCAATGCATGAAAGTGAAAAGTGAAAGGGAAGTCAGTCGCTCAGTCGTGTCCGACTCTTTGCGACCCAGTGGACTGCAGCCTACCAGGTTCCTCCGTCCATGGGATTTTCCAGGCAAGAGTACTGGAGTGGGGTGCCATCGCCTTCTCCGGAGTATTTTACTACCACAGTATATAGTAGGGGAAACTGTCCTAGCCACAGACTGGAAGAGAAGAGTGCTGCCAATCTGACCCATGGTTAAAAAATGAGTAAGTACCACAACTCCTACTGACTCTTAAAATATTCAGCAGGAATCTACAAGGAGAAAAGAAAGATTTCCTTGCTCTTTATTGATACTGTGAATACATTATTTCCTTTTGCATATACCTAGACAATCTGCAGTCCCCCCAGGTTATTAAGATTAAGAAAGAAAGTCACTCTCAGTGGAAGATGGAAGCATTACAAATTTAACCTGAATAAAATACCAGGAACAAGACAAATAAAGTTGGATGGTGAGGCAGGATTTTCAGAAGTTAGACTACTTTGTGCCACTCTTCCTATCTTTTAACTAGCTACAATTTGTGAGATAAATTTCAGAGGACCAGATGGACTTGCTGATAGGTGTAACAATCTCCTAGTAGCTTAGCCCCTAGGGAAGAGGCAGGTGACAGAAGGATTTAGGCAGTGAAATGAAACCAAGAACAAAAGGTGGTGTCATTGCTTGGAGCCGTGATGCTGTTCAGGTCCAATCAGCTTAAGTTTCCCAGGCAGGTGACTGTGAGGATGATTCTGCATAATCCATCTCCTAAGAGATTTTGCACTCTGCAATGGGTTTTCTCCACATGTGAGTTGCTTCCTGAGATTAGCTTGGCCTTCCTGAGATCGGTCTGGCCTTATAAAAGCAGCAAGTGAATACAGCAACTGCTACCTTATGGTAATTTAAGGAAATTATACTCTTCAGGAGATAACATGCTATTCAGTTGCTATTTATCTGTGCCAGCTGGGTAAGAAAGGAAGATGATTCATAGCCAATCCAGTGGGACCAGTGAAAGGCTTGATTACACCTTGGTTCCAGGCTGTCTTGTGGAGCTAATGCCTTGGCATATGTGGGTTCCAGAAAGACCGGAATGATTACACACAGTCCAAGATTTAATGTGGGATTGAGTTTTCTGAGAGAAAACACACAGGTTTTAGGCTAGTTGTGGACAGATCTTTTCTGTTCATCAACCAAGGAGATGAAAGATGGATTCTACTTTAATATGTGAATTGCAGCTCCAAAAGAAATCATATGGAGATAGCTATCTTTATGACAGCTGGCTAAATGGCAGCTACCTAAATAAAAATGAAGGAGATATTACAATATCTGAGTTAAGAGAAAGCTTAACAAATGGAAAATTCTAGTGTATTACAATAACTCATCCTTGTGTACAAGAGCTGCTCCATACATATATCATGATAAAAACCAGTTGGTAATAAAATTTTGAGAGGGTTCATTACACTAAGTTTATAAACCAAGCTTCCAGGCTTACGCATTAGGGATACTCTTTGTTCTGGAAAGCTACAAACTAGAAGGACTTGATAAGAAAGTACTAGAAAGTGTCCAGCTGTTAGCTATTATCATGTTTCCTTTGAACATACTATACAAAGCTTGTATAGTTGCAGGGAGAGTATCTGAGGAGATTAAAAACCATGGTTACATTAATGCACACCTGTCTCAGGGAAACTGCATTCACCTTTCTCTCACAATGTATGCTCCCTGCAGCTTCTCTGCATCATCCGGCAGGCTGCTTTTGGACTCTGTAGTGCCTCAAGTCACTTTCAGCACTGTTGGAGAATAGAAGCCATTAAAGCCGAACTGATGCTAGAGACAAGACAGTGAATAATCCATTTGAACGCCAGTCAAGAATGCGTGTGGCAGCTCAAACCTCCTCAAGCACAAATATTTTTCCGGAGGTAGAATGACATCTAGATAACTACTGTTTCAAAGTGATGTTAATTGTCTTCAATAAAATGAAATCTGAAATTTCCCACCCATGTGGAAATCATCTGAGCTTAGCAAAAACATTTTCAAATACTAATGAGGTGGCATGAAATATTGATTATATTATAAGCTTTCTTAATTTTCATTTCATTTTTTTAACTTACTACTGTAAGCAAAGATAACCATTTCAAGAACTTTTAACCAGGTCTGCAAAACCTGTGTGATTACCAGGCCAGATCCTCTGAATGGCCAGCCTCTTATGGGGCAGAGTTTTCTGAGGTAACAGGCCACTGCTTTTCTCTCCTCTAACAAAAAGGCAGGAGGTACAGATTCCTACTTAGGCCACAGAAAATGACTGATCTGTTCAACTTTTCAACTCACTACCTTAGTTGTGTGCTGGAAACAATCTGCAGTCTTTCCTTCACATAGGAGGTGATGAGGGTTGGGGGAAGGGGAGAGCCTAGCTTCAGGAAATGGTGCTTTCAGTGTTAAGAGTAAGGGCTGTTCGGCCAGTCATAAAGGAACCACTCAGCCCTGTTGTGTTCTTCTGGAGTGAAAACCTGGAGTTCAGGTAGGTGTGGACGAGATGTTATTCACGGGGAATACTTAACTGATTTTCAAGCAGACAAAGTTAATACAGCACTTCATTATTTAGATATAGCCAAACTGTTCCTCGTGGCAAGATAAAGAAGAGAGTAAGTAACTTTCACAGCACATCATGGAACATGGATCTCCTTCTAGGGCAAGGCAGTTGCCAATTTACACAGATGCTTATTTTATAATGACTGATGGTTATGGTTGGGTGAGCTCTCAAAGCAATCCTAGTGACCTCACTTATAAAATGGGAGTGGGGAGGTGGAAGGTGGGATGAGATGTTTTTTAGGTCTCTTCTGTGATTCATTTAGAATCAAAGAAATAAAGGGAAGACAAATTGCTTCTTTTTATTTAAGTGATCCCTTATTTATTCCTTTCCCTTCACATCCCAGAAATGAAGTTTTTGCATAACTGAAGTGAGGATGAATGGATGAATCTTAGAATTTCTTTTCTTGGGTACTCAATATATTTTCTATAATATAATCTTCCTAGACTATATTCTGCATTCTTTCACATATCTCCATATGTGAAGATTACTCTGGGTCAGCAATCAATCATGAGCATGTTCTTAATCCCTCTGTGCCTCGGTTTTCTTGGCAATAAAATGGTAATAATATTTCTATTTTATAAAGTTATTGTGAGGATTAAAAAAGTTAATAAATGTAAAACTTCTTAGATGAGTACTTGGCATATAGTATAGTGTGCATTATTATTATTACTATTATTTTATATTATCAGAGTTTTCTGAATCTTTACCATTTACTTATGACTTCCCTAGGAGTGCAGTAGGGGATAGATGGGGCAGGAACACTGCAGTTTAGGAAACATTGCAACCTTCCAGGATCTTATAATCTAATACACACAAGAAATGACATATTTAAAACTACTTGGAGTAACATGCTACAATAAGTAATCAGAATCAAACGCTGGTTTCAGTAGCAGCAGTAAAGAATGAGATTAAATGGGTTTATGCTCTTCAGGGAGAAGGTTGAGTTTGAGCTGAGTGGAAGAACAGGTAGAAAGAGTTGGATGAAGCAAAGTGAGGAGGGCGTTCCAGGTGAGAACAACATGCAAGAAAGCAGAGAGACCAGAAAGAGTGTGAGTTGGTCTTGGGGCAGTGGGAGACAGAGCTGGCAAAGCAGGTGAGTGGAACAGAATGGAGCTTCATTATGGTAGTTCCAGAAAGTTCTCTGTACTTAGAGGATTCTCTACCTTATGGAGTGGAAACAGAGGAGAACAGCAAATTTCTGAGTGAAGAACAGAACAACAGACATAGACTTTGAGAAGATTTTCATAGTTCAGAGGTTGGAGGCTAAGTCTGTGAAGACCACTGAGGAGGTGGTTGCTCTGGCTGTGGCGGTGTGAGGAGATGGGGGCCAGTCTGGGGCATGGTAGAGGGAAGAAGAGGAAAGAAAAAGACTGAAGTGGCATTTTGAGGAAAAATTAGGCAAGTTAGCAAGGCCTATCTGTTAACTGACTGGACTGAGGAAACGAAGTAGAGGTAAGTCAAAGGTTGTTACAAATATTCAAATCTCTAGATCTGGGAATTAGAGATCCCATAGAAAACTGGAGGAGAATTGATTAAAAGAGGAGAGAAGCAAATGAGGAGCCTGGTGTTGTATAAATATAGTTGGCAATGACAATATGACCTCCAATAATGATAGCTGATACTTGTCATTTACTGTGTACCAGACACTACGTATTTTACACTGTAAATTCATTTAATCCTCATGGAAACTGTTTGTGATAGGTACTTTTATTATTCCCCTTTTATGAAGGACAAGAGGATGAATAGTTAATACAGTTTATGCAGTTGGACTGGGATTTAAACCCAAGCCATCTGATTCTCGTGCTTGTGCTAGACCACCACTGTGCTTAGTTCTCTCAGGAAGTCCAAACTCTGACAGGAAGTGAAGACTGAAAACAACAGTTGGGATTGTCAGCATAGAGGTGTTAATTGCAGTTATGAGAGTGGATTAGCTTTCTGAAGCAGAAAGCAGGCAGATAGGAGAGCAGATGGCCAAGAATGCATCCTGGGGGAGGCCCACACTGAGAAGTCGAGCACTGGAACGTGCAGAGCGTGCAGAGCCTCCATGAGGGTGAACAGACCAGAGAACAGGCTGCTGGCTTAGCCTTGAAAGGACTGGTTCAGGGATGGGTCTAGGGATAGAAATCAGGGCGAAGGAGAAAAAGGTTCCTCAGAGACTAAATGGAGAAATGATAGTTTTGTCAGGGAAATGAAGAAGAAAGGGCAGGATGGTCAAGTGAAAGGATTTCTTTTCTTTTTTTCCAAAATAAGAGAGACTAATAAGAGAGACTTATACTTCAAGAGGGTTTCCCTGGCAGCTCAGCTGGTAAAGAATCCACCTGCCATGCAGGAGACCCCAGTTTGATTCCTGGATTGGGAAGATCCCCTGGAGAAGGTAGGCTACTCTCTCCAGTACTCTTGGGCTTCCCTGGTGGCTCAGCTGGTACAGAATCTGCCTGCAATGTGGGAGACCTGGGTTCGATCCCTGGGTTGGGAAGATCCCCCGGAGAAGGGAAAGACTACCCACCCCAGTATTCTGGCCTGGAGAATTCCATGGACTATGTAGTCCATGGGGTTACAAAGAGTCGGACACGACTGAGCGACTTTCATTTTCATACTTCAAGAAGCCAGAGGCAATAAGAAGAATGTAATATGGAAAAGGAAGGGCATACATATAGGGAAGAAAAGATCCTATAGGAGTTTTAAAAGGAGAGAATCAATGGCTTTTACTTAAGTGTGAGGAGAGGACTATTGGATTGTCAAGTCTCAGGACTGGAAATGGTCCTTAAAATCTGGTCACTTGTCTGGTCTTTGAGATAGATGCAGGGTATTGAGGAAGATAAACTTGAACATGCCACACCCCTCCCCAAATTTATTTATTTAACAGAGAAATATATGTGCTATCTCCACTTATATGTCTCTGTAAGATGCCTAAGAGACATATAAGTGGAGATAGCACATATATTTCTCTGTTAAATAAATAAATTTGGGGAGGGGTGTGGCATGTTCAAGTTTATCTTCCTGGCACCCCACTCCAGTATCTTGCCTGGAAAATCCCATGGACGGAGGAGCCTGGTGGGCTGCAGTCCATGGGGTCGCTAAGAGTCAAACACGACTGAGCAACTTCCCTTTCACTTTTCACTTTCACGCATTGGAGAAGGCCATGGCAACCCACTCCAGTGTTCTTGCCTGGAGAATCCCAGGGACGGGGGAGCCTGGTGGGCTTCCATCTATGGGCTCACACAGAGTCGGACAGGACTGAAGTGACTTAGCAGTAGCAGTAGGCATCTTAATCAGAGAAGGCAATGGTACTCCACTCCAGTACTCTTGCCTGGAAAATCCCATGGACGGAGGAGCCTGGTAGGCTGCAGTCCATGGGGTCGCTAAGAGTCGGACACGACTGGGCGACTTCACTTTCACTTTTCACTTTCATGCATTGGAGAAGGAAATGGCAACCCACTCCAGTGTTCTTGCCTGGAGAATCCCAGGGATGAGGGAGCCTGGTGGGCTGCCGTCTATGGGGTCGCACAGAGTCGGACATGACTGAAGCGACTTAGCAGCAGCAGCAGCAGCAGGCATCTTAATATTAATAAATCCAAATGACCGCCAATTTCTCACCCTTGCATCTAGTCCTTGCATGTGCACCTTGCATCTGAGAATTTCCTCCTCCATTCTTTTAGTTGTTTAGGCTAAAACCTTTGGCTTCACTTTAGTGTTTCTGTTCCTCTCACATGTGGCCTCCAATACATCAGTGAGTCTTGTCCAATATATATTTAAGATTTATCAATAATCGGCTCATGTCTCACTATCTCCACTGACACTACCCTACTCTAAGCTACCGATAATGTTTGCCTGGACTTGCGTGGTCTCCTGGCTTCCACCCACCCTAGACCTTGTACAGTCTGTTTTCCTCACAGTAACAAGGGTAGTTCTTTAACAATGTCAACTGCATAATGATACTCTGATGTCTAGAACCCTACAATGGATTCTTGTCTGTCTCAGAATAAATGCAAAGTCCTTGCCGTGCCTACAAGGTCACACCTATCATTTCCCCACAGGCTTCCTCTACTCCAGCTACACCGGCATTCCCCCCAAAAAACCAAGGATGTTCTCATCTCAGGGCCTTTGCATATGCTGCTCCTATGCCTTGATTCATTCATTCAATTGTTTGGGTTCCTATTATTCTATTCAAGGTAACTGGGACTTATCATAAACAAATGGTAAAAGAATCTTGCCCTTGCTCTGCTTACATTTCCAACATGTCTGCACTTATCACTCCTTTGGCACAGTTTTGCTGACCACCTGATCTAAAACAGCAATCCCTTCCCACCACCCCATTGTTCCATATTCCTCTGTCCTCATTTTACTTAATAACACCTATACCCTTCTGATATATCATGTTATTATTTCATTGTTTATTACCTATCTCCTCCCAGTAGGATGCAAGCCCCTTGGCAAGAACTTTGCTTGTTTTAGTCTTTGCTGTAGTTCTAGAATATGACTAAGCTTATATATTTTCAAATATTTGCTAAATAATTAATACATATGCACTTTTAATTTATAAACCCGTATTTTTAATTCTGAAAATATTTCTAACATTTTTTTTCCTCTACATTTCTTCTCCTTTATTTCTTGTTTTCAGCTCCTATATTATGTCAGATTTTGGACCTCTTTGATGACTGTAGATTTTTATGTCTTTTATGTCTTTTCATGGATTTTTCTTTTTGATCCAACTTCCAGGAGGTGTCCTCAATTTTATTTTCTAGCTCTTTATATGGCATTTTATGATTCTGCTATAATGTCTTGAGTTTCTACGAGTTCCTTTATGTTCTCCCATTGTATTGGTATAATCATTGTACTTACAAGCTGGACTGAATAGGATAAAGCATAAATCAGGTTTATTCTTTCCCATTTCTTCCTGTTAAGTCCTCTTTCTGGACAGAATCTCATCTAGGTCCCAAACTTTTTTAGTCACTCAGAAAAAAAATCCCTTGTTTGCTTTTAGTCACAAAACAGCTTCCAATGAGTGATTTTAAAGTTCTCACCAAATACAAAACTCTGATTCACTTCCCTTTTCCCTTCCTCCTGCCTCTCTCCACCCAGACATGTGCCCGACTGGGGAAAGATGCATAACTGATTTCTCTCCTCCAATGTTGTACCTTCCTTCCCTTCCTTATGTTCTAGATGTTGTTTCTGACCTTTTCAGGGCCAGGCCCAAAAGGAGAGAGGATTAAATGAAAAAAAGACCTTTTGTAGCTTGTGCAGTTTGTAACCTGATGATTTCCTTTGATGGAGCAGGTGCCCAATTGCTGGCTCTGTCCCTCAAGGGATGTACTGGAGGTGTGCCCGCCTCTGACCACAGCTTTCTTGGTGCAGGTGGGGCTGGACAGCAGTAGCCACCGCAATACCACCCTCAGAGCCTGGACTTCTGGCCATCCACTGTTGGGTCACATTTCCCTTCCAATCTTAGGTAGGAGTGAACATGACGACTGTCAATTGGCTCCCTCTCATCTGTTCAACTTGACTCACTAGGAAACTCAAACAGTCTTGCCCTACTGTGGGCAGAAATGTAGTCTGTTCCTGACGCAGCCGCCTCTCATCATTCTGCCATTAAACCAGAGAACTTAGCTGTAATCTTTCACTATTTTGTGTGTCCCAGGCAGGAATGAGATAATAGCCTTTCTGTGTCATAGAGTCCAAAGAGGCTCTCCACGTCAAGCTCTCCAAATGTTTCCTTGAAGCTCTTCTCACTCATCTTGAGGTAATGGAAAGCATTGCCTCTATCCAAAAGCAGGTTCAAGGTACATTGTTTAGAGCATAGCATGTGGAGAAAACTGGAGAATTGAGTAACGTAGATATTATTTTTTCTCCAATCAGGAGAAGAAAAGAAAATTTCTGACAATGTAGTTCTGGAAGCTGCCTAGCAGTTCACTTGATACTGCAGCCAGGAGAAATGTCCCATTAGCCGCAAGGAGACAGGCAGCCCTGACACATCACTTTAGTTCTGAGATCTGTATCTCTTACCCACAATGTTTTAGACTAGGCATAACATATGCCTCCGGTACTCGTACAGACAGGAAATAATACAAAAAGAAATATTATGACAGATAATCAGTATTTCTATTGATTTTTTGAGGGGCCATTAGAGGATAGTTATCAGAAGTATGATCGTGGGCATCAGACAAACTTCCATTTGAGTTTTAGCTCTGCCAGCTATTAGTATGTGACCTCAAGCAAATTACTGAGCATCTCATAATTGTTTGCTGTTGTTCAGTTGCTAAGTTGTGTTCGATTCTTTGTGACCCCAATTTTAACCGCCCCTAGATGTTAGCAGCAGTGTGTCCTTTGTAGATAATCCAGTTGTCTGTGTGCTGCATTGCCTATTGCTAAGTTGGCACCACGGACATCATTTCTATCTAAGGCTGGGAACTACCTTTCCCAGAATCCCCCTTCCTAGTGGTTCCAGGTTAGAGTTTGTGAGACTTTGAGTCTGTGACTTGTGCAAGACTTGGAAGGTATATGAAAGGAGTCCATTGTTTTGGGGATAATAGTTGCCGAGGTTCATCAGGGCTTCACCAGACACAGGGGCTCAAAGCCCTCTTCATGAGCTCGCACAATCTGTGGTTTTGGCAGCATTCTCAGAGCTGTCCCATGAGCTAAAAAATTCTCTACCCACACTCCAGGGCTTCAGGCTGAAGTCACCAGTGACTCTCCATTCCTACAGCTGCCACCTTCTAGACCTTTACTTCCCCAGCTCCTCTCTGTTTATGTAAGCTGTCATTTCTATATGAAGTTCCTTATTCCTATACCACTTATAGTGGCTCTGTTTCCCTGACAGAACCATTCTGATACAGTATATGTAGCCCTAAGACATGTATCGAGCACTCTAAATATTAGACAATAATAGTAACACTAATCATAAAAGGTATTGTTTACAATAAATTTGAGATGAACAGATGAATGATGTTAGAAATGGGTGAAGGGGGTCAAAAGTTACAATCTTCTAGTTATAAAATAAGTCATGGGGATGTGATGCACCATATGGCAACTATAATTAATAACACTATATTGCAATTTCAAAGCTGATAAAAGAGTAGTTCTTAAAAGATCTCATCATAAGATAAAAAATTCTGCAATTACGTATGGGAATGGATGTTAACTTATTGTGGTGATTGTCTTGCAGTACATACAGTTATCACATCATCATGTTGTACACCTAAAACTAATGTAATGTTATATGGCAATTACATATCAATAAGAAAAAAGAAAAATTGTTAAACCATGTGAGTTCTACTGTTTAGGAACAGCAAACATGAGAAGTTGTATAAAAGGAGACCATTCTTAATACCTCATAACAAAAACTGCTCATTTCTATAACACTTTTCAATTTACGACGTGTTTACACATATCTTACTGCATTTGTCTAAGATAAAGCATATATTTGAAACACTTACTTTCTTAACAATAAAAGCCCATGATCAAGAGAATAGTACATGTAAAATATCATGTATGAAACGAGTTGCCAGTCCAGGTTCGATGCACGATACTGGATGCTTGGGGCTGGTGCACTGGGACGACCCAGAGGGATGGAATGGGGAGGGAGGAGGGAGGAGGGTTCAGGATGGGGAACACATGTATACCTGTGGCGGATTCATTTTGATATTTGGCAAAACTAATGCAATTATGTAAAGTTTAAAAATAAAATTAAAAAAATATATATATAAAATAAATAAATAAATAAATAAAAGTTAACATTTTTCCAACAACAACAACAAAAAAAGAGAATAGTACAACTACAATGACAGAGTGATTTATATTGGAAAAAGAACACTTATTTAAAACATGAATGTGTTCCACAGAGTTCTCTCTCATCAGAAGAGAATGAAGCTGCCCTCTGTCTCATGTGTTTCCTAGTGTTAAGGTGTGAGCCTTGGATCACAAGGGAGTAGTAACAAACACTAACAACTGTCCACAGAGTTGCAGAGTTTGGCTTTCCAATTAATATATTGAACACACACGTTATGACATGTATATGCGCTATTGTACTTCATGGTACTAAGTTGCTTCAGTCATGTTCAACTCTTTGCAATGCTATGGACTATAGCCCGCCAGCTCTTCTGTCTATGGGATTCTCCAGGCAAGAACACTGCTGTGGGTTGTCACGTCCTCCTCCAGGGGATCTTCCTGACCCAGGGATCAAACCCGCATCTCCTGTGGCTCCTGCATTGCAGGTGGATTCTTTACCGCTGAGTCACTGGGGAATTAGGCATAAATGGTAGTACGAGTTTATAAACGACCATAGTTGTAATTACTTTTAGAGAGCCAATATTTTTTCTCTTTTGGGCTCATTAATATTGATAATTTTCCTTAATGCTATGTTTTACACACCTATAGGTAGAAAGATGAGTTCTGGGCCCAGATCCTCAGATTATTTCTGTTTTCCTTGCTCCCCTCTAGAGTAGGGGTTCCTGTGCTCTTCTCATGTCTAATTCCCATTCTTCTTCTGCCTTTTGTCCAATTCCCCTCATCAGAATGTCCTGCTGGCCCCTGGGTCTGGCTTTCCTAATTGCCTTGTACCAACTTTGCTTGAATCTCTGGAAATACAAGGCTATGGATGATATTCTGTGGAGGCCAAGTATAATACCATGCCACATGGTAAGGCAGGGGAGATCAGCATAGGGAATGAAAAGCGCACAGCAAAATCCAGGCCTAGTGCCTGAACGAAGGGAGCCAAGTGCTGGCAGGTACCCTTCTTCACTCCTGAAGGTTTGGGGTCTAAGACTCTAATAGCTGCATTGAGACTAGTTGTCAGTGGGAACAGACATTTTTTGGCCTATGGCTTCAAATGTATGCTACTTGTTAGAACACTGACCATGTAGTGGGAAGATGCTTACAGTGATGCACTGTCCATGTCCTGCTGCTATTGGCTGTGTTGAGCTTGGCTCAATAAATATAAAAAATATAATAATGTATAAAGTATAAATAATTATATTTTAAATTAAAATAAAATTGTATTTAAATATATAATTTATAAAATTATATTTTAAATTAAATTATAAAGTATTAATAATATAATAATAAAATAATACAATAATATAGCTCAGCAGGCTATATCCTGCTTTCAGCCCCTTTAGGGATTACCTTCACTGCAGACAGCCACCGTGTCCAAGGCCATACACTTCCTAGGGAGGCCAATAGGGTCCAATGCAGGACAACTCTGATGGGCCATGCTAGTTTTGGACTCCCTATGGAGTTGGCTGAGGCTGTGGTGAGGCTGGTCTTGCAGCTGGACTTCTGCTCATTCCTGCTCCCTTGATCTCCCTCCACAGGTGTGGAACCCCAGGGCCCTCATTAATAAACATTTGACACACATAACTACATCTCAGAGTCTGCTTCCCAGAGAACCCAGTCTGCCACAGACTGCTCTTCATATCACCAGTATTGTTGATATCTCTATTTTGCCATTGTTGCCTCTGCCTTTCTCTTTGATCTTTTCAGTTTATACCTGTTTTCCTCATTTACTGTCATTTTTTAGAGTTTTAAGAGGGACTGGAGATAAATGAGGAGAAGGCAATGGCAACCCACTCCAGTACTCTTGCCTGGAAACTCCCATGGATGGAGGAGCCTGGTAGGCTGCAGTCCATGCTGTTGCTGTGAGTTGGACACAACTGAGCGGCTTTAATTTCACTTTTCACTTTCATGCATTGGAGAAGGAAATGGCAACCCACTCCAGTGTTCTTGCCTGGAGAACCCCAGGGACGGGGCAGCCTGGTGGGCTGCCGTCTATGGGGTTGCACAGAGTCGGACACGACTGAAGCGACTTAGCAGCAGCAGCAGCAGCAGGAGATAAACGAAAGTGTCGAATCCATCACTG
Organism: Bubalus kerabau; assembly: GCF_029407905.1. Taxonomy (NCBI): domain Eukaryota; kingdom Metazoa; phylum Chordata; class Mammalia; order Artiodactyla; family Bovidae; genus Bubalus; species Bubalus kerabau. The sequence continues at coordinate 77,128,690 of NC_073624.1, read as the reverse complement.
TGCAACTCAGAATTACACTACAGAGAACATAATTTATTCTAGCAATTCAAAACAGAAAAAGTATTTTTAGTGCATTCAGTGTTGAGGCAGATTTATTGCAATGATGGCCCCAATTATTTCATTCCTCCTTTACAATGTGATTTTGTAACTCCTCACATCAAAGGATTGAGTCTGTTTCCTTCTCATTGAACCTTGCTTTGGCCTATGAAATGTGGTAGAAATGGTGTGCTGTTTCTAAGCTGAACCCTCAAAAGCCTTGTACACCTTGTTCTTCCTCTTGAAACTCCATGAGAACAATCCAGTCTATGCTGCTAGAAGATGAGGGCCCACATGGGGCAGTGATGAGTTGTCCCAGCTGAGGCCATCTGAGACCTGTCAGCTTCTGGCTAGCCCATCAGCTGACCACAAACACGTGAGCAAGCTCAGTAAAATCAGCCAAGCTCAACCTGAACCAGTAGAACTGGCTAGCTGACTGATAGATTCATGCAATAATAACGGTTATTGTTTTAAGTTGCTGCATTTAGAAATAATTGCTATACAACATTATTATGGTAACAGATACAAGTGGCTTAAAGATTCACTGGGATATCTGAAGAAGTAGACTCTGGATCCATGCCACATGACAGATTCACTAAAGTCATGAAGTTGTAGAAGCAGGATACTCCCTGCTAAACTAACAAGTCACTGCTACAAGCCCTGTTTCCAGAGCCCTGTCACCTCTCCTGTAATCAGGAAGCTGTTAACTCAGAATCATGCTGCTGCTGTTACTGCCATGATTTATGCCATGATAGCAGATACCTATGTTTTCCCTTTCTTCTGCTTAATTCATTTTCTTCCATCTAATTCATTAAGTGCTTATGAGCAGAATGTAAGTTTTAACTGGACTTCAGCTGCAAACCCTCTAAAGTGTTAGTCATTCAGTTGTGTCTGACTCTTTGTGACTCCATGGACTGTAGCCTACCAGGCTCCTCTTTCCATGGCATATTCCAGGCAAGAATACTGGAGTGGGTAGACATTCCCTTCTCCAGTGGATCTTCTCAACTCAGGGATTGAATCTGGGTTCCCTAAATTTCAGACAAGCCATCTAAGGTCAAAGGGAGTTTTAGCTTTCTAGTTCTGCAGGACATGAGAGGGAGGCTGGAATGGACTTGGAATAAGTCCTCCTCAGTGTCTGCCACAGCTGCTGCTGCTGCAAGTCACTTCAGTCTTGTCCAACTCTGTGTGACCCCATAGACGGCAGCCCATCAGGCTCCCCCATTTCTGGGATTCTCCAGGCAAGAACACTGGAGTGGGTTGCCATTTCCTTCTCCAATGCATGAAAGTGAAAAGTGAAAGGGAAGTCACTCAGTCGTGTCCGACTCTTAGCGACCCCATGGACTACAGCCTACCAGGCTCCTCCATCCATTGGATTTTCCAGGCAAGAGCACTGGAGTGGGGTGCCATTGCCTTCTCCGGTCTGCCACAGCTATGATTAACTAAAGTGAGCATTATACAACTTATTTCACAGGTAGTTCAATAATACTGAAACAACTTCTTTAAATTCAGTGTATTTCACAATTGGGCATATCACTCACTACACTGTCAATCACCATTAATTCAATAAACAGAAGTTAAGAGTAAAGGATGAACAACACAGTACCAAGAATTTGTGAACTCATTGCTTCAGCAAAATTCAAACACAATTTCTTAAGGGAACCAACAACTATCAGTCACTAAGGAGAGGAAAACTGATTTATATGCTGAGAAATTCTTGATCCCTTATTGATACTTGATATAGCAATGCTAATAGAAAGAACAGTGATTTCAGAAACAATATTTGGTCTTGATCTGTAATTATCAAGGTATATACACAACTATGTGATAAAAGACCATTTCAAAATTTATGTGGGCATAGACTAGAAATTTACAAGATTCTAAGGAAGGCAAGTGGGGAGCATCCTTCGATCTGATCTTTAAGATACAACATCTGGTTTAAGTGGTCAGAAAATTAAAGCTTCCAAATCTGCTGAATTAGCAACTCTAGAAAAATCTGTAGGGATGGTGACAAGATGATGAGTAATCAGTGAAGATAAGAGAAGGTAATTCTTAGATAATAGGATCTTGAACTGTGAAGGCTTTAAAATGGAAGGAATTTCATCCCCCCCAATTTCGTTCTCTGCACCTTGTTCAGTGGAGGCACAATGTTATTATGGTATGTAAGGCTTGCAGTGGTTTATGCCTTACTGAGAATTACTGTACTCAGCCACAGCCTTGTATGGCAAGGAGTCCCTCAGGCTTTCACACACAAAAAGTCTGTGTTGTCAGAAGAAACTGGAGTCCCTCCAAAAGGTGCCCCACTGATTCAAAAGCTAGACACTTCTTTGTCAACAAAGGCATACGGGGCTAAAAGTCTGAAGGGCAAATTGCATTTGGCTCAGTCGTAAGCCTTAATCACAGACTGTTTATTTGGTTCTTGCTGACAAAAATCGTGAAGTATCAGCAATTTTGCTTCTAAGGCAGAATCAATTGACTTAATATTTTTTACTTTTTTTCAGTTGTGCAATCAGAAATTCATTCATATGAGGAAAAGGCAGTTAATACCTATGGGAAAATGCCAAAAAAAGCAGTAGTCAGACTGATTTCTTTTTGGCAAAGGCTGAGCTGATGCTGAGGCTGAAACTCCAATACTTTGGCCACTTCATGCGAAAAGTTGACTCATTGGAAAAGACCCTGATGCTGGGAGGGATTGGGGGCAGGAGGAGAAGGGGACGACAGAGGATGAGATGGCTGGATGGCATCACCGACTCGATGCACATGAATTTGGGTGAACTCCGGGAGTTGGTGACGGACAGGGAGGCCTGGCGTGCTGCGATTCATGGGGTCTCAAAGAGTCGGACACGACTGAGCGACTGAACTGAACAGAACTGAGCTCAAGATTTACCAAGGGAAGCCCATGTAAGTGTGACCTGAGGGGAAGTTACAAGTGCCAGAGCATTGCTGAGCCTGGAAACTGGTCTTTCAGCTACCTTGTAAGGTATTTCAGAGAAAATTACACATATACATATGTGAGGATGATGTCTTACCATGTTGCTAAAATGATGATTTCTAAACCAGCTTTACTCTCATTTCTGAAGAAGTAAGAGAATAAAAGAGAGACAACAGACAGCAAGTAATTTACCTTTTGGGGCAAGAATCTTGAGCTAAAGTTAGTTAAAATCTTCCTGATCTCTGGCCTGGATTCAGCTCCTTGAGGGCATAACAAAAGAAAGCGAAACATCCTTTAGATCAGGTGTTGCCCATGATGGAATTTATTTATTTATTTATGAGTATTAAGTTCACAGATTTTTTCATTTGTTTAATAAAATCATTATTTTCCTGGGCAAGACCTACTTGTTTTAAGAGCAAACATTCTATGGCGGCTTGTTAAGTTATAATTCCAGATATTTTATAACACTGCTGCTAAGTCACTTCAGTCGTGTACGACTCTGTGCGACCCCAGAGACGGCAGCCCATCAGACTCCCCGGTCCCTGGGATTCTCCAGGCAAGAACACTGAAGTGGGTTGCCATTTCCTTCTCCAATGCATGAAAGTGAAAAGTGAAAGGGAAGTTGCTCAGTCGTGTCCAACCCTAAGCAACCCCATGGACTGCAGCCCACCAGGCTCCTCCATCCATGGGATTTTCCAGGCAAGAGTACTGGAGCTGGGTGCCATTGCCTTCTCTGGATTTTATAACACAAGGATTTATAAATTTTTAAAATTATGGTCAGTTGAAAAAAACATTGTTTTAATATATTTCAACTGTGACTCATTCAGGGAATTTTTTTTTGGTTTCTTTTTTTTAAAAATTTATTAATTTTAATTGGAGGCTAATTACTTTATAATATTGTAGTGGTTTTTGCCATACGTTGACATGAATCAGCCATGGGTGTACATGTATTCCCCATCCTGAACATCCCTCCCCATCCCATCCCTCTGGGTCATTCCAGTGCACCAACCCTGAGCACCCTGTCCCATGCCTCGAACCTGGACTGGCGATCTGTTTCACATATGATAATATACATATTTCAATGTTATTCTCTCAGATCATCCCACCCTCACCTTCTCCCACAGAGTCCAATAGACTGTTCTATACATCTATGTCTCTTTTGCTGTCTCACATACAGGGTTAACGTTACCATCTTTCTAAATTCCATATATATGCGTTAGTATACTGCATTGGTGTTTTTCTTTCTGACTTACTTCACTCTGTATAATAGGCTCCAGTTTCATTCACCTCATTAGAACTTATTCAAATGAATTCTTTTTAATGGCTGAGTAATATTCCATTGTGTATATGTACCACAGCTTTCTTATCCATTTGTCTGCTGATGGACGTATAGGTTGCTTCCACGTCCTGGCTATTACAAACAGTGCTGAGATGAACATTGGGGTACACGTGTCTCTTTTAATTCTGGTTTCTTTGGTGTGTATGCCCAGCAGTGGGATTGCTGGGTCATATGGCATTTCTATTTCAATTTTTTAAGGAATCTCCATAGTGGTTGTACTAGTTTGCATTCCCACCAACAGTGTAAGAGGGTTCCCTTTTCTCCACACCCTCTCCAGCATTTATGGTTTGTAGATTTTTGGATAGCAGCCATTCTGATGGGCATGAGATGGTACCTCATTGTGGTTTTGATTTGCATTTCTCTAATAATGAGTGATGTTTCTTTTCATGTGTTGAGCATGATGAGCATCTTTTCATGTGTTTGTTAGCCATCTCTATGTCTTCTTTGGAGAAATGTCTGTTTAGTTCTTTGGCTCATTTTTTGATTGGGTCATTTATTTTTCTGGAATTGAGCTGTAGGAGTTGCTTGTATATTTTTGAGATTAATTCTTTTTTCGTTGCTTCGTTTGCTATTATTTTCTCCCATTCTGAAGGCTTTTCCACCTTGCTTATAGTTTCCTTCATTGTGCAAAGCTTTTAAGTTTAATTAGGTCCCATTTGTTTATTTTTGCTTTTATTCTCATTACTCTGGGAAGTGGGTCACAGAGGATCCTGCTGTGATTTATGTCGGAGAGTGTTTTGCCTATGTTTTCCTCTAGGAGTTTTATAGTTTCCAGTTTTACATTTAGATCTTTAATCCATGTTGAGTTTATTTTTGTGTATGGTGTTAGAAAGTGTTCTAGTTTCATTCTTTTACAAGTGGTTGACCAGTTTTTGCAGCACCACTTATAAAAGCAGCTTCCTTAGCCTGTCTGCTCTTCAGTTCCCAGTCTTAGATAAAAGTTTCTGGCTCTAGATTTATAAAGCATCTTCAGAATACCAGGGTGCTCGCATTAGCCCCTTCCTAGCTTCCTTCTCTATCATTTCCTGGGGTCTTTGTATACATGTCTGTCCTACTGTGTCTTACTCATCTTTGTATCATTTTCCTTCAACTTCTGTTTTTTGTTTTGTCTTTTGTTTTGCTTGTAGATAATACATTTGTTGGTTAAATGAAAATATAGTTAGAGGCAAATACAAATTCTCTAATGTTTCAATTGTTACCAAGAAAATGATGGGATGTTGCTAGCTTTGTGAAGATGATTGACTTCCTGTTCTTAGTAGAATGAGTAGCATATTTACCCTTCAAGTACAAATAATTGCTTTAAGCGATTTTGATATGCTTTTGTCTCCAAAAGAATCAAGAGCCCTATTGGGATAGATATAAATCAAAGTGACTCTAGAAAGGCTCAATGGAAGGAGTCATTTTAAGTAGAAGGATAGCCCTAATGATAGCTATCAATACCATAAAATTTCCATATATTGAAAACTATGAATAAAACATTCATCTTCATACCTACTACTAATGGAGTTAGATTTGTGAAGAAAAAAGTGTTTATGAATGATACCATCTCTTTCTTTCTTTTTTTGTCCTTCTTTTATCCCAGTTAACAGGTATACCACACACACTCTTCTACAACTTGCCTTTTTTTGGTGAGGGGATGAGGGAGAATCATTCCAAGTCAGCTCAAAACAATGCTTATTTCTTTTTAAGAGTTGTATGGGAGTGTGTAAGTTGATAACTGTTGTCTCAATTCTAGTCTCACCCTTTGGAACCTATAGACCCTTTGGATTCTGCTAGTTCTCTGTTAGGTCTGCTAAGAGAGAACACTAGAGAAATAGGAAAATTCTCTTTTGCTACCTTTTCCTCTCTGCGGCTCCTTAACAATGACCTTTACCTCTGTGGTGGCAGTTGGTACAGTCTCCTTGTTTCCTTCCCTCTTTTTTTCTGGCAGCCTCATTTTGTCCCCTCAGAGGCATCAGCACCAGCTAGGCAATGACTGTTTTTCAGCAGTCTGACCAACTCCCATGAAATTTCTCCAGCCAACCTGGAGCTGTGCCCCAATGTGTGTGTGTGTGTGTGTAAGTCGTTCAGTCATGTCTGACTCTTTGTGACCCCATGGACTGTAGCTCACCAGACTCCTCTGTCTATGGGATTCTCCAGGCAAGAATTCTGGAGTGGGTTACCATTCCCTTCTCCAGGGGATCTTCCTGACCTAGGGATCCAACTCATTTCTCCCGCATTCCCGGCAGATTCTTTACTGTCTGAGCCACCAGGGAAACCCTGTGCTCCAGTAACCTCAAAATTTTCCCTCTGTTCTTCCAGCTTCAGGATGTGAGGTACTTCCTGGAATTACCATGCTCTCATTCTCTTTTTAGATTTTTTTAAGTTTTTAAATAACCCATAGCTTATATTTTCTCTGTTGAAATGCTCCTGGTAGTTTCTATTTTCCCTACCAGACCCTGACAGATATACATAATACCTACTTGACATCTGCTGAGTCAGAAAGCCAGAAGGAACAGAGCAGCCTGCACTGCTGTGCACACCTGTTGCATGACCAGTTCCTGCTCTGGCCCTGGAGGACCCATAATGTATGTAACTAGTACCCTGCAGATGGACATATAAGTTGCTTCCAACTTTTGTTACTATAAACAATGCGGTAAACAACATTAAATGAATTGGTTTTTCACATATGGTTAAGTATATCTGTAAGATAATTTATAAAAGTGGAATTGCTGGATGAAAAGCATCACCAAGTTGCCTTTTAACTTCCTGATGTTCAAGCTGGTTTTAGAAAAGGCAGAGGAACCAGAGATCAAATTGCCAACATCTGCTGGATCATAGAAAAAGCAAGAGAGTTCCAGAAAAACATCTATTTCTGCTTTATTGACTATGCCAAAGCCTTTGACTGTGTGGATCCCAATAAACTGTGGAAAATTCTGAAAGAGATGGGAATACCAGACCACCTGATCTGCCTCTTGAGAAATTTGTATGCAGGTCAGGAAGCAACAGTTAGAACTGGACATGGAACAACAGACTGGTTCCATAATAGGAAAAGGAGTTTGTCAAGGCTGTATATTGTCACCCTGTTTATTTAACTTATATGCAGAGTACATCATGAGAAATGCTGGACTGGAAGAAACACAAGCTGGAATCAAGATTGCCAGGAGAAATATCAATAACCTCAGATATGCAGATGACACCACCCTTATGGCAGAAAGTGAAGAGGAACTCAAGCCTCTTGATGAAAGTGAAAGTGGAGAGTGAAAAAGTTGGCTTAAAGCTCAACATTCAGAAAATGAAGATCATGGCATCCGGTCCCATCACTTCATGGGAAATAGATGGGGAAACAGTGGAAACAGTGTCAGACTTTATTTTTCTGGGCTGCAAAATCACTACAGATGGTGACTGCAGCCATGAAATTAAAAGACGCTTACTCCTTGGAAGAAAAGTTATGACCAACCTAGATAGCATATTTAAAAGCAGAGACATTACTTTGCCAACAAAGGTTCGTCTAGTCAAGGCTATGGTTTTTCCTGTGGTCATGTATGGATGTGAGAGTTGGACTGTGAAGAAAGCTGAGCACCGAAGAATTGATGCTTTTGAACTGTGGTGTTGGAGAAGACTCTTGAGGGTCCCTTGGACTGCAAGGAGATCCAACCAGTCCATTCTGAAGGAGATCAGCCCTGGGATTTCTTCGGAAGGAATGATGCTAAAGCTGAAACTCCAGTACTTTGGCCACCTCATGCGAAGACTTGGAAAAGTCTTGGAAAAGACTCTGATGCTGGGAGGGATTGGGGGCAGGAGAAGGGGACGACAGAGGATGAGATGGCTGGATGGCATCACTGACTCAATGGACGTGAGTCTGAGTGAACTCCGGGAGTTGGTGATGGACAGGGAGGCCTGGCGTGCTGCAATTCATGGGGTCAAAAGGAGACAGCCTTCAGAATGGGAGAAGATAATAGCAAATGAAGCAACTGACAAACAACTAATCTCGAGAATATACAAGCAACTCCTACAGCTCAACTCCAGAAAAATAAATGACCCAATCAAAAAATGGGCCAAAGAACTAAATAGACATTTCTCCAAAGAAGACATCCAGATGGCTAACAAACACATGAAAAGATGCTCAACATCACTCATTATCAGAGAAATGCAAATCAAAACCACTATGAGGTACCATTTCACACCAGTCAGAATGGCTGCGATCCAAAAGTCTACAAGTAATAAATGCTGGAGAGGGTGTAGAGAAAAGGGAACCCTCTTACACTGTTGGTGGGAATGCAAACTAGTACAGCCACTATGGAGAACAGTGTGGAGATTCCTTAAAAAACTGGAAATAGACCTGCCTTATGATCCAGCAATCCCACTGCTGGGCATACACACTGAGGAAACCAGAAGGGAAAGAGACACGTGTACCCCAATGTTCATCGCAGCACGGTTTATAATAGCCAGGACATGGAAGCAACCTAGATGTCCATCAGCAGATGAATGGATAAGAAAGCAGTGGTACATATACACAATGGAGTATTATTCAGCCATTAAAAAGAATACATTTGAATCAGTTCTAATGAGGTGGATGAAACTGGAGCCTATTATACAGAGTGAAGTAAGCCAGAAAGAAAAACACCAATACAGTATACTAACGCATATATATGGAATTTAGAAAGATGGTAACAATAACCCTGTGTACGAGACAGCAAAAGAGACACTGATGTATAGAACAGTCTTATGGACTCTGTGAGAGAGGGAGAGGGTGGGAAGATTTGGGAGAATGGCATTGAAACATGTAAAATATCATGTATGAAACGAGTTGCCAGTCCAGGTTCGAAGCACGATACTGGATGCTTGGGGCTGGTGCACTGGGACGACCCAGAGGGATGGAATGGGGAGGGAGGAGGGAGGAGGGTTCAGGATGGGGAACACATGTATACATGTGGCGGATTCATTTTGATATTTGGCAAAACTAATACAGTTATGTAAAGTTTAAAAATAAAATAAAATTAAAAAAAAAAAAGGAGTCGGACACAACTGAGCGACTAATCTGATCTGATCTGATTGGTTTAGTTGCTCATATGCAAAAACAGAATCTATCTGCAGGAGAAACAGAGAAATCAAGAAAGGGAAGAGGGAGCCAGCTGTGACACCCTTATCTTACAGAATGCTACCCATCCGTTAAAATAATTACTTTCTGGCCTAGATTTGAATTATGGACTTCACTTTGAGCCCTTTGGAGAGGAGGAAGGCTAAAACATAAGTGGAAGAACTCTGTAAGACACTTTGGTATTCCTTCAATAAGAGGGGTAACACAAAAAGTGTAGGGAGGTGCTTTGCCACAGATTGCCAGCAGGGCTGAGCAGGCCAAGGAAACTCCAAGCTGTCTGCCCAGTAGTGACTCAGTCCCCAGTAAATGTTAGTGTCTACAGGAAGAGTGACACCTAGAGATGTGTGACTATTGTAAGAAGTGACAGTGCTGCTGGGCAAATTACATGTGGTAGCTGTAAGCACATGTGAGACACTTCCTAGGGACTCCCCAGAACATATGGGTGGAACTTTGTAGGGAACTGGGTCTGCTGCCTGCAGCAGTGAAGTGTTAAAAGCTGGTAAAACAAAAAACTGGTTAAAAACTCATTTACTAAGGTTGTCCTTTTTTTCATGTCTGTATCTTTGGCTCATAAACTGAAGTAGCTGTGCTGTGTGTGCTGTGCTTAGTCGCTTAGCGACTCTTCCCTTCTCCAGGGGATCTTTCTGACCCATGAATCAAACCAGGGTCTCCTGCATTGCAGGTGGATTCTTTACCAGCTGAACTACCAGGGAAACCCCAAAGTGAAGTAGGATTTTCTTAAAAATAACAGAGTAAAACATTCTTCTTCCCTGGGTCCTTAATAACACATCTCAGCAAACTCAGGTTGTGACGAAGTAATTTTTTTTTTTACCATCTGCTGTTTGGTTTTCTTGTCATTTGTTTTCTGCTCAGCAGAGCCAGATTAGTTATTGTCCTTGTTTGGCAGATAGGCTACATTCTACATACATACTGATTTCACCTTAGCATTAAGTGGTAACAAAGCTTTGTGTACAGAGCTGTATCTTTCCTATCCTATAAGATCTGGTCTGCCTTCCTGCAGAGGATTTTATGTTTCATTGCATCTTGTTTGTGCCATTCTTAATTTACACGACAGAGATGCTGTCATCACCAATTAACATTTATCAAGGGCCCCTTGGATGCATGGCTGTACAGGGACTAATTTAATATTCTCTTTGTTTCAGATATCAGGTGGCTCCTTCAAATGAATTTTTAAGTATCTCAGATGATGAAGAAGAATAGAGATACCAATTAGGATTCAGAAGAGAAGCCTCTGCAGAAAATGCTTAAAGGAGGGCATCAAGGATTAATATTAATATTTGAAAGTTTACAAGAGGGTATCCTTTTCTTCAGTTAACAAGTGACGAAAGTAAAATGAGACTGCATTTGTTATTCCTGGAAGAAGCCTGGCAGCATTCCATCCAGACATCTACCCTTTAACTGTTCCATTTCTTTACTCATTTTAGTTCTTCTAATCTTTAAGGCTGAGTCTGAATCTTTCTTCCTGAACTGTTTTCTATCCATCACTTTTAGGGATGACTCCTTCCTCCAATTCCTATGTTGTTAATACCACTTATTTGGCAATTTAGCACATGATACATTGTACTGCTGCTAAGTCGCTTCAGTCGTGTCCAACTCTGTGCGACTCCATAGACGGCAGCCCACCAGGCTCCCCTGACCCTGGCATTCTCCAGGCAAGAACATTGGAGTGGGTTGCCATTTCCTTCTCCAATGCATGAAAGTGAAAAGTGAAAGTGAAGTCGCCCAGTCGTGTCCGACTCTTAGCGACCCCATGGACTGCCGCCTACCAGGCTCCTCCATCCATGGGATTTTCCAGGCAAGAGTACTGGAGTGGGGTGCCATTGCCTTCTCCCGATACACTGTACTATTACTGACTAAATATATGTTCACTCTCTCCAAGCATATTAGAGAACTATCTGGACAATTTAGTTCTTTTCCGTTGTTAGGGTCAGCATGGCATTCTCTCAAAGGTAGCATCTTTGAGATTCTATTGATGATGATAGCAATAATTCATAAAAATCAAACGAAATTTCATTTTTTAAAAGGATGAGAGGAGAAACAAAGCTGAGGCTCTGAGAGTTGAGACTCAAAACCACCATTAATGAACGCGTCCTAATCTAGGAGCTATATGTACATCTTCTAGGGGAAGGGGCTGTGAGAGGCAAGAACATCCCCGGAAGTCAGCAGTTTGCCTTTTGAGATGCAATAAAAAAATGGGCTTTGGCCTGCCTAAGCGCAGAGGAGCCTGTAGGGCTGCCGTCTATGGGGTCGCACCGAGTCGGACACGACTGACGCGAGTTAGCAGCTAGCAGTAGCAGCAGCAGCAAGCTATATTTATTTTCTGGCCTCTTCCTTTTGATGTGATAGTAAACAGTGTAGCATGGCTGTCCATGGCAGGAATTGATATTCCAAAGCACAGACCTGAATATTTTCACTTCATAAAAAGAAACATTCGGTTCTGTCATACACGTTGGAATGAAAAACACACCGTGCTGTTTATGACGTCAAGAATCAGGGCCCACCGAGGTCGGTGACTCAGCGAAGCCCAGCAGTTAGACCATTGTTGCAGAGGGGCCCACAAACCAGACGCCATCAAGAGCTCCTCAGGACGAAGCTCCCGCGGGGCCCCGCCCACTCCGGGTCCGGGAGCCTCATTGGCCAGCCTTCCGCCCGCCACTTCTACCAGCCCGCGGGATTTGGCTCGGGAGGCGGGCGTTTTCCTTTCCGGCACTAATTGGTCGAATCTTAATGACGGCATGGGATTTTTCGAGTCTCAATTGGTTCTTAGTCTTCAGAATGGGCGGGGAAAGGCAGAGCGACAGGGCTCAAGGAGGGAATCGCGGAGTGCGCCGGCGCGTAGTCGAGGACGCTGGGCCGAAGCTTTTGCTAGGGAACCTACTGTTGTCGCCCCGCCCCCTCGGAGCTTTTTGTCCCGTTAACTGTCGGGGTGGCGGGGGCTCCAGCTCAGGCCGACATGCCGGTGCGCTTCAAGGTGAGGACGGGGTCCCCGGGCCCGAAGCCTGATGGGGGTAGTTAAGGCGGGGCTGGTGCGGCGTGCCGGAGCCTCACCGGCTTTCTGGGCCGCGCCCCTCGGCCCCGTAGAACCTGTCAGCTCCCGAGCCTGTCTGTCACTATCCCGGAGGATGCTCATCTCCTCTTACCTAGCCCCCTCTCCGCTCACACTCAGTTCTGAGTTGTCGAGTGGAAGAGTTAGATGGTTTGAGATGGATTTATTTGGGGCGGGGGGGAGGTGCTCAGAGGCGTGTACATAGTGGGCGCTTTCTAATGGGAACTGCGGCGGCTTCAGATCGGGGCACCTGTGGACCACATCACAGCTTAGCATTTAACACCCTTTCCCTTTAAAACTTCAGAGTGTTTTGTGTCTTTTAAAGGCTTGAGAAATGGGACCCTGACAAGATTAAAGACAGGTTATATGAAACACATTATTCATAATCATGCATTTCTTTAAGGTTTGTTGATAGTTCCAGGTAATTGATAGCTGTCAAGGTCAAGCACCCTGCAGCATAACAGTTGACCATAGTGCTCCACAAGCCCTGCAGTCTTCTTTTATCTTGAGGGTTTGTATTCAGAATGGGAGGGAAATTTTTCTTTTCTTGGTTGACTTTACAAAACTTCACAAGGAACTAGGCATAATATTGCAATATAATATTGTGTACTCAGTGAGAACTTCATTAATTAGGATAATTATAGTGATGAGGATTTAAATTGCCACCGATTTTCAGACCAAAGCTCAAGCTTTTGATTCCAACATCCAGCAAAAGGGTAGCCACTCTGAGCCTCAGATTCCTAGTAGCATCTGCCTCAAGTAGTTGTGGGGATTAAGGTTATAACACTGAACTGCTTAGCACAGGGTTGCGTAAATATTAGGAGCTATTATTAAGGAGCTCTTCTGTGTTCAATTAGTCTTAAGTATGTCCACTCTTTTTAGAGGTTCAGAAATGATTTTTACTGATATATACTTTAAAACAACTTTCATTAATTACATTGAACTTAAATTGTACTTTGCATTACAGGGATTGAGTGAATATCAGAGAAATTTTCTGTGGAAAAAGTCGTATTTGTCAGAGTCCTGTAATTCCTCAATGGGGAGAAGACACCCATGGGCTGGACTTAGATCAGATCAATTAGGTGAGTTGAACAATTAGTTGTCATTATAACTTGAATAAACCTTGGGAAAAATGATTAAAAATATGTGGTTTCCCAGAGTGTGAAAGAAGGAGAGAGAAAGAGACTGACTTGATTCAACCTGCTTGCTTAATTCTCCCTCAGTAGAATATAAGATCTCTTAGATCAGAGCTCTGTCTTCACCACCGTGTTCCTGCCCAGTACCTAACATAGGGCCTTGGCACATTCTAAAGCTTATTAGAACTCTCTTTTTTAAAAATTGAATGCATAAACCTGGGTTTGAATCCACATTTGATGTGTGACTTTGGACAAATTGGGCCTGTTTCACCAAGCGGGACTTGGGAAGCCCCTTGCACAGGATTGTTGGGAGTGATGAATGAGATGTTCCTGTTAAGGGCTAGGTACTTCTACACAGATTGTGCTAGGAGCTCCTCCTGTGACCCCTGTAAGAGTGCTGATGTGTAGGATATAATTTCCTCCAATCTTAGATGTTTGAAGCCAGGAAAAGACTTAAAGAGTGGGGTGCCAAGTCTGGAAACTAGTAAGAAGAGCATATTTCCAGGGTTAGGTTTGGAGAACAAAGGGAAGGGTAGACTAGAGTGGGTGGTTCTTTTAATATTCCTCTGAATTGTCAGGCTCCTTTGCCCAGAGCCTGGCTTCAAAGCTCGAGTGTCCCTGCATCTTAGGCAGGGTGGTGCTTTAAGAAACACCTTGGTGAAACAGGCCCAATTTGTCCAACAGGCCCAATTTGTCCATCAAATGTGGATTCAAACCCAGGTTTATGCATTCATTTTTTAAAAAAGAGAGTTTTAATAAACTTTAGAATGTGCCAAGGCCCTATGTTAGGTCCTGGGCAGGAACACAGTGGTGAAGACAGAGCTCTGTTCTCAGATACCTATCCAGATGACCAGAATTCCACAAATTTGAGGCTCTATTAGATTAAATATCCCAACATAAATCTCTCAAATGTAGCTAAGCTAAGCCCATCGAGGGCCTTAAGGGATATTATGACGCTGGCCAACTGGTTAACCACATAACATTTTAGCTTAGATCAGCTACATTTGAAAGGGTGATGATGAAATGAGACTATGGGAACAGAGCCACTTTGGAGTATGATACCTTAATGAGAAAGGAATGTCTAGGGGGAGGGGCAGAGTGGGAACTCCAGGTTGCTCAAAAAGGAGGTGGAAAGCTAGCAAGGAACAGCAGCAGTGTTACCTGAAACTGGCTAGACATTCTCTGTGTCTTTTTCCTCCTAGTGTGTGCTGAGAGACAAGGGTGGACCACTTGAGAAGCTTCCCTTTTCATTTTGCTCTTCTTCCACCAGCCCTGCTCTGTTAAAGAGGGATGTCTAGGGCAGTGGTCTTCAAGTATTTTTGGTTTCATACCTGCTAAAAGAATTTAGAAAGTCTATCTCTCTTCACATTTTAAAGTTGATATTTAATTTTTTTAATAAAAAGTGTAATGAACAGTACAATCAAAGGACATATTTCTGACTTATTGTGCATACACAAATATCATACACATTTTACATGTATTTTGTTAACTTTGGAGCTGCTAGTTTAGTTCAGTTTATGGTAAATGTTCATCATTTAATTGGTAAAGTCAGTCCTCATTGGAAAACTAATCAGATAAAATTTGAATTATTTTCCATGAAAAGAAAGTCTAACTTTATTTTTTGGTTCACATAAGTACATTAATATGCATATATGCATTTCACATAATGACTCTCTTACACTTGAATTTTAGTTTAAGATAGGTAGATGGAAAAGGCATGGAGCTAGATAAAATAAGGTACTGTTTCTTTGTTATTTCTAATCTCTGCCTTCTTTGCTTTGCTGTCAAATATTCCGCATCAGGAGTTGTGCTTTCTTGAATTGTTCCTTTGTTTGTCCTCCCCACCTATGACAATTTTTTTTTTTTAATTCCATAGGGTGGTTGAGAGGCGTATCTTTCTTTTGTAAAGTGGGCAAAGGGTGATTATGAAAGGAGCGGTGAGAAAGGAAACTACAGATGGCAGATGAAGCCCTTAGGCAGATCATTGTCAGGAAATGGCACATATGGAAGTGAGGATCTGGAAAGTGATTCCCTTAAGCTGCTGTTTCTGCACCCCACACCCGGATGTCTTTATATGCCTCCAGACATATATGCATCCAGTGTGAAGACCGTGGTCTAGGGGAGACTTGCACCAGTGGAGACTTTGGGTCCAATGGCCAAAACATCCATGATAGAAGCTAAAGAGCTCTGATTTTAGCTAATGCCAGATTGGCTCTCCACCTTCCCTTCTCTTCTAGTCTTAATCTTTCTTCTCCATCCTACACCATCTTCTATTTAAAGAATAGCTCCAAACTAGGGCAGTATCTCAGTGGCTGTCATTCTGCAGAGCTCCTCTTACCTGGGTAGAAGGTTAAGTTTTTTGGGCATTTGCTTTCCAGAGAGAAATATAGAGAAATAGTATCTTAGCTCTGGTTCAAAGGGTTCATTCTCTTTAACTTCTCAGGAACTCAAGGCAGATACAGAGCCAAGATCCAGCATAATGACATCTCATCCCTTCTCATCTTGGTCTACACTGCATAAGAGAAGCTTTGTGAAAAGTTCCAAATTTTGACAGTACCAGGGCCCATTGTTCTGCTAAGTAGCACAGGAAAGTAATTAGAAACGGAGGCAACACATTCCGCCTGGCTTGCCAGGTCCATCACGTTGCAATTCTAGTGACTTGTGTTAGGATAACTTGAACATCATGACCCCAATTTAAATTTATGGTCAAACTTTTACTATTTCTTTAAAGCAAAATTAGAGATTTTTACATTGAAAAACTGTACTTTTTTTTTAATCCTGTAACTGGAAGGATATTGTGTATCTCAAGTGAATTTTAAATTCCATTTCTTCTCTCATACATGTGATTCAAAGTTGTCTTTGTGGCTTTATGCTTTGGTTTCTGCTAATTTTGCATATTATATTTTGTAGGAATCACAAGAGAGCCAAGTTTTATTTCGAAAAGAAGAGTCCCTCATCATGACCCACAGATTTCAAAATCTCTTGAGTGGAATGCAGCTACCTCAGAGAATGATGTGGTCCTATCACCAGAAACTGAAGCTCCTAGAACACCAGAATCACAGGAGGCAGAACAAACAGATGTTAACCAAGAAAGACTTCTTGCAGTAGAAGCCTTCAGGGGTCCCAAGAGAACCAGATCTCACTCTGCGGACTCTAGAAGTGAGGGGGCTTCAGATATTGTAGAAAATAAGGAGGATATAAAAGCAAATGACGTACCAGCTAATGAAAATGTGGAGCTGAAACATTCTACCAAGCCTCTTTCAGAAAATGTAGATGATAGGGTATGTGTATTTGCTGTATTTCTTTTCAGAAGCATAGAATTCTCTATAAGTTTTATCATCATTTTAGTAATATTACATTTTGTGCTTAATTTTTTTCTGCTGTTTTCTTGTTCAAAGTCTGTAGAATCGACTATAAGGTGATAGTTGACTTTAGTTATTATGAATTAGTTCTATTCTTAACAGTTGCCATTTTGTACTGGTTATTTTCAGATATCCCTTCATTGGGAAGACAGTCTGCCTCTGGATTTCATTTATCATATATCAGCACCTGAGTCCTAAGGGAGAGATCAAGTTGAGACAGAGAAGGGGAGTAGGCTATTACTTCTGGCAGGGATGGTGAGCTGACTTATACTTAGGCCCTTTTCAATTTCTTATTGTATACCAGAGGAAAAAAAACAGAGCCTCAGTTGGCAAAATGCAAAAGAAAGGAGGGGTCTGGCTGGATCTCAAAAGATCTTGCAGTTTGCTCTCTTATGTCACAGCTGGCCTGTGGAAGGCCCCTGCAAGCACATAAGCAGAGGCTGCGGGGCCCTGTGCAGACACCTCACTGCCTTCCACAGTTTCCTCCCCATTTCATGTCCACCACTGACTGGAGCCCTGGAGAGGCATTTAGAAGTGTTGGAAAACCAGGGGACACAAGGGAATCAAGGGAGGTAACATGTAAGTCTGATGGGCAGGGGAAGAGGTGTCCCAAAAAGCAAGGTGTGGATGAGGTGATGTGCTGTTGTTTCTTACTAGTAGATCCATTTATGCATAATTGGTAGGAAGGAACTGAGAAATGTTACCTTTTGTTGGGATGCACAATAATTCCTTGACAGTATTAAGAAAGGAATTTTAAAGAATCACAATTTAAAAGGAACATTATCGATTGGAAGTTTGCTCTATAACAATGTGCATATGGTTAACAATACTATACTATACACTTAAATTTGTTAGGAGTGTAGATTTTTATATTGGATGTTTTTTTAAAATCACAGTTAAAAAATAAGTTTGAATAGAAATTTTTAATAAATTTCAATGTTCTGTTTTTTTTTCTCCCCCAACAGTTGAATAGACTTCTGCAGAAGAAAGCTGGATTGACGGTTGTTCCTTCACATAATGTCTTGAGGAATTCTGAATATCAAAGGCAGTTTGTTTGGAAGACCCCTAAACAACCTGCTCCAGCTTTTGCAGCCAATCAGGTAGTTTAATGGATACAATACATTTTTGAGTGCCATTATCTAATCTAGTATTGCAGTTTACATAGAAATTAGATAGTAGATCTGGAGGTAGGTTCTAGAAAAGTGAAAATGAGAGTTTTGCTAAAATCATCCTATTACTTCTGATTTATAGCAGTAATATTATACTGTCCTAGGCTACTGATGATCATTGTTGCCAGATCCATCACATATACTAAATATGAGACAGGGTAATGAAAACTTGAGGACTGGTAAGTTTTTGCATGCTGTGAATTTTTTTTACTTATTAAAAAATTATTAAATTAAATTGGTTTTATTCTGAACTGTTGTGTTTCATTGACTAATACATTGCATGTTTTCTGTCTAAGAAAGGCACAACTGCTTTGGATATTTACTTTAATAAGTAAAAAATAGGTTGAGGTGATACAAGATGTATAATTTTGTCTTTATATCAAATGAGCAATGATAGGAATTGTCAATTTATGTTTATAAAATTCAAAAGCTAAAATGGTAACTAGAAGTGATATTAAGTTTCATTGTATTCTCACACAGTTTTAGTATTGGGCTACCATTACTAAAATATACTTTTTTTTTTACTACTGTAATTCTCTAGAAAGTTCTTAGCTCTTAACTCATTTGTGTTCTTAACCATATTCCTAGGTTTAAGTAGGAAATACTTCCATTTAGAATATCCCCAAAGGTTCATGGCAGCTTAGTTTTTTCTTTCTCACTCACCTGTGTACTTTATACATCCCCAAAGACTGAGAGGATAATTAGATTCAGAAAGACAATAACATGTCATCTTATACTAAGATAATATTTCCACTGTTATAAATTGTAGCAGATTTAGGTTTACTTGTTATTCAGTTTTTAAAAACCTGAAATATATATAACATTTTAGGAACACAAGAAATAACCTCAAGCAATACATTTCCTTTATAAACCTAGTGAATAGAATCAATACTTCTTTTGCTGGCTCACAAGTGTTCTTAGATAGAAAATGTACCACAAAATATGGCCTGAAAATTGTGATTGTTTAGTTTTTATGGAATATAAGCTAGAGGTAATTCAAATCAAAGCCCTATTGACAACTTTTACATATTTCATTGAAAAGCATCATGTAGAAATGTTCTTTTTATAGTATCAGAAGTATAAGTCACTAGCAAATACGTTTACTATTAGCTTTATTGCTTTCATTAGTGAAGACTTCAGATAATTTTTTGTAAAGAAATGCTCTGTTAGTTAAAACGTATAATCAGTTTCAGGTCTGTGGATTGGAGAGTTGTGTGATAGAAATTTTTTCCATGCTTGTTGATGGGGAAATTCCTAAAGGAACTATTCATTTCTGTTTTATCAGACACTTGTTTTCTGAAAGGATGTCTTATATATAAAGGAGTAAGAACAATTTATGACAGAAAAGTTCTTGAGATTATACTGTACTTAAAAAGATATGCTGTTTGGTTTTGAAGTGTAGGTGTATTATTCAGCATTATGAAGCAATTAAACACCTTATTTGAACTCCATATCTTTTCCGTTACTTTCTTTGTAATCAGTGGCAATATACCATAAAATGGAAACCATATCATGGAATAATAAGGATAAAAGGAAACATTTATAAATAGAAACATGATAATTACCTGATTTTTTTCCTTGCTTCAGGCTAAAAGTAAGTAAGCAAAGGAAGAAAAAATGAACAAATGCATGTCAGATATTGAAAATATTAAGAATATTTTATTGTTGCAGGAATAAAAAAGTTGATGTCAAGGAGGAAAAAATCTGTAGAGCTGACAAAGTTGCCTTGTAAAGCTAATGTGTATTTTCATGTGATTAAAATTTTCCCATTTTACTTATCCTATTGCCAAACTAACAGAGTGGTAGGGAACTTTGGGGAGAAAAAATATGATTTATTATTTCTCTTGACTTAAGTATTATTTTGATTGTAATAACTATTACTCAGAACATAGTAATGAGCATCAAAGTTGACCTTTGGATTTTCCTTCCAGTTTTATTGAGGTATAATTGAGAAAAATTAATGTAATTTTTATGTACAACATAAAGTTTTGATATATGCATTCATTCTGAAATGATAACTACAGTCAAGCAAATTAACACATGTGTTGCCTCACATAGTTACCATTTTTTTGTGTGTGTGAATGTACAACACTTAAAAATATTTGACATCTACCCTCTTAGCAAATTTTAAGTTACAGTACAGTATTACTGAGTTCTTCCCTGGTGGCTCAGATGGTTGAGTCTGCCTGCAATGCACGAGACCTAGATTTGATCCCTGGGTTGGGAAGATCCACTGGAGAAGGGAATGGCTACCCACTCCAGTACTCTTGCCTGAAGAATTCCATGAACAGAGGAGTCTGGTGGGCTATAGTCTATGGGGTTGCAAAGAGTTGGACACGACTGAGTGACTAACACTTTCACTTTTTTCACAGTATTTTAACTGTAGTCATGCTATACTTTAGCTCTCCATAACTTATTTATCCTGCACAGATGAAACTTTGTACCGTTTGACCAACATGTCTCCATTTACCCCATCTCCCAGTCCCTGGCAACCACTATTCTATGAATTCTTTTAGATTCCACATATAAGTGGGATCAAACCGTGTAGTATTTTTGTCTTTCTGTGCCTGGCTTATTTCACTTAACATATGTTCTCCAGGTTCATCCATGTTGTAGCAAATGAAAGGATTTGCTTTTTAAATGCCAAATAATATTCCATTTTCTGTATCCATTCATCTGTCCATGGACACTTAGATTGATTCTGTATCTTGGCTATTGTGAATACTATATTGACCATGGCAGTGTAGATTATCTAGAGATACTGATTTCATATGGCTTGGATATATACCTGGAATAGGGTTGCTGGATCATATGATAATTATATTTTAAATTTTTTGAGGACCCCTCATTACTGCTTTCCATATGAATTTACATTCCCACAAATAGTGGACAGGGGTTCCCTTTTCTCTACATCCTCACCAATATTTATTATCTTTTGTATTTTGTTAATGCCCATTCTAACATACGTGAGGTAAAGTCTCATTGATGTTGATTTACTCCTTGATGATTAGTGATGCATTCGTGTACCTGTTGACCATTTATGTCTTCTTTGGAAAAAAGTTCTTTTGCTTATTTTTAATCAGCTTGTTTTTTTTCTATTCAGTTTTATGAGTTCTTTATTATTTTGAATATTAACTCTTTATCACATATGATTTGCAAAATTTCCCATTCCATCAGTTCAGTTCAGTTCAGTTCATTCGCTCAGTTGTATCCAACTCTTTGCGACCCCATGAATTGCAGCATGCCAGGCCTCCCTGTCCATCACCAACTCCCAGAGTTCACCCAAACTTTTGTCCATCGAGTCGGTGATGCCATCCATTCCATAGGTTATGTTTTAATTTTGTTGATGTTTTCCCTTCTTGTGTGAAATGTTTTAGTTTGATGTAGTCCCAGTTGTTTATGATTGCTTTTGTTGCCTTTGTTTTTGGTGTCAAATCCAAAAAATCATTAAGATCCATGTCAAGGAGCTTAGCCTATGTTTTCTTTTAGGAGTTTTATGGTTTCAGGGCTTATATTCAAATCTGTAATCCATTTTGATTTAATTTTTATATATGGCATAAGATAGTGGTCTAGATTCATTCTTTTACATGTGGCTATCCAGTTTTCTTAGCAGCATTTATTGATGAAACCCTTTCCCCATTTTACATTCTTGACTCTTGACTCCTTTGTCATAAATTAATGGACAATATATGCATGGGCTTGTTTCTGGACTCATTCTGTTCCATTGGTCTATGTGTCTGTTTTTATGCCTCTTTGCCTGTTTTTTAATCAGGTTGTTTCTTGCTATTGAGTTGAGTTCCTTGATTTCTTTAAATATTTTAGAAATTGACCCCTTACAAGATGTATGCAGGTATTTTCTTGTACTCAATAGTTTGTCTCTTCACTCTGTTGATTGTTTTCTGTAGAGAAGTTTTTTTTTTAAGTTTGACACAATCCCATTTGCCTATTTTTGCTTTTGTTGCAATGGCTATTAATTAGCCATGTGAAATCAAATTATAGTCATATATAATTTTCCCTTTTTTGTATCCTGATGATTCAACTTTATATGTGGAATGCTCTAAGCAATTGAAGTTCTAAGTTCTACATATTTAACAAAGAAAACTAAACTAAAGTAATTTTTGTTTTAAGGTTTTCCACAATAAAAGCAAATTTATTCCACAATTCAAAGGTAACTCATTCATCCATGAAACTGAATACAAAAGAAATTTTAAGGGCTTATCCCCAGTGAAAGAACCAAAATTAAGAAGTCATTTGAAGGAAAACGGAAATTTTGAAACAATATCTCCTGAAAAGAAGGTATTTGTCAATTCTTTTTTTTTAATTTATTTATTTTAGTTGGAGGCTAGTTACTTTACAATACAATATTTTCTTTTACTTAGCACCATTTGCAACTTTATAAGTTTCCATTTGAGATTTTTGTTTTTAGCTAGTTCATTATTTTGTTTGTTCACTTAATGTCAAGTGTTCATTGAGCCCTTGGTAGAAGCCAGGCACTGGTAGGTACTGAGAATACAATTATAACCACACTAAGCCTTAAGCAGCTCTTGGGCCACGAGCTCTTGTTGCCTGGGGTAGACAGAGATGTAAATAATTAAGTATAATACAGTGCAACGAATGCTTAATAATATAGCATGTAAGTCTGCTATGCCTAATATCAAATGATTGGCCTTACAGTATTGTGAACTTCAGGGGTTACAGTGGTGATAGAAACACATACTTTAAACTAAATAATGGAAATTAAGACAGAAATACACATACACACATGTTATTTTAAACTAGAGCTTTAGTATACCAAATTATAGCCAGTATAATTCACACGACTTAACTTAGTACATACAAACACCTACTTCTGTAAAAAATTTACAGCTGTTTGAATTGCATCATCAGGTTAAAACTGTTGTAAATTATAGGTAAATCAGGGATAGGTCCTATTTTTGAATCTCCTGGAATGTCATACCTATTTTATGGATTCTAAGAGTGAAAACTATATGACTAAAAGCAAAATGATTTATATATATATATAATAAACATAGTTATATATGTATTATAAAAATCATACATATATATTATATATAATGTATGTGTATAATAATGTATAATACTTTTTTATTTGGACTTATGATATTCTTAAAGAGAAAAAGAATTGTTAAGTTATTCACTAAAGCAATGTGCTAACTTACTTTTTGGGACCTTCCATTTAATTATTGCAACAATTAAGTGTAGATTTAGAATATCAAGGGAAAATTTAAGACCAATGTTCAAAAGGTAGTTGAACATCTAAATAAATAAACTTGATATAATTAAAACATTTTTCCTAGCCAAGTATGTAAAATTTTTACTGTTAGAAAATGGAACCATATCCTGAGCTATATACTTCAAGAAACTAACCAGATATACTAGTTTCAGAACTTGCTTGTTGACTTGTGATTTCTGCATTATCTTAGTAGTAAAATCTTAGTTTTAAAAGCAATTATAATTCAGTATCCAAGTATACTTTATGACATCTGTATTTTCACATTAATGTATAACATAAATGGAGCATGAAAAGTTCAAATTATTTTCATTTTAGTGTAATAAAACAGATGATCCTTTAAAATCAGAAGCAGAGATGGAATCAAAAGACTCAAACCAGCCTAAAAAGAAACTTACTCCTTGGAGACATCAAAGGCTTGGGTATGTATTTTGTAAGAAAAATATCATAGTATTTAGCTGATCAGCATAATATTTACTCTCATTTCATTGAAATATTTACTCTCATTTCATTTCTGTTAGGAAGGTGAATTCAGAATATAGAGCAAAATTTCTGAGCCCAGCCCAGTATTTATATAAAGCTGGGGCTTGGACACGTGTGAAGGAAAACATACCAAATCAGGTGAGTATATAAGCTCAGTAAACCCACATTTTCTCTGATACTACTTGAGTTTAATTTCAATAGTTTTACCTAGTAGTAGAGACTACAATTTAAAGATATATGATGCGGTGATAGCACCAGAAGTATCAGTTGGATATTATTTATCAAGGTATTTACTTTTGTTTTTAAAATATCAACTAGCTCCTTAGAGATTAATTACAAGGTCTTTAAAGTTAAAAATGTTTTTCAAATCAACTATTTATGTTAATGAAGTCAGTCTATAGAATTGTAGCATTATAGACTTGATTATTTTATAATCTGCAGACCTCCACTCTCAAGTGAAGACTGATTAAGTTTTCAAGATTGGTTTGTCTGACTGCACCACTGTTAGCTCCTTGTTTTGGAAGGATTATCTCTTGGCCTGAGACTTTTTAAAATTAAGATGAGTTGGTAGTTAGGGTTTCAGTCAGTTCAGTAGTGTCCGTAGCTCAGTAGTGTCCAGCTCTTTGCAACCCTATGGACTGCAGCACACCAGGCTTCCCTATCCATCACCAACTCCCGGAGCTTATTCAAACTCATGTCCATTGAATCGGTGATACCATGCAACCATCTCATCCTCTGTCGTTGGCTACACCTCCTGCCTTCAATCTTTCTCAGCATCAGGGTCTTTTCCAGTAAGTCAGTTCTTCACATCAGGTAGCCAAAGTATTGCAGTTTCAGCTTGACATTCAGTCCTTCCAGTGAATATTCAGGACTGATTTCCTTTAGGATTGACTGGTTGGATCTCCTTGTGGTCGGAGGAACTTTCAAGAGTCTTGTCCAACACCACAGTTCAAAAGCATCAATTCTTTTGTGCTCAGATTTCTTTATGGGCCAACTCTCACATCCATACATGACTACTGGAAAAGCCACAGCTTTGACTAGATGGACCTTTGTTGGCAAAGTAATGTCTCTGCTTATTAATATGCTGTCTAGGTTTGTCATAACTTTTCTTCCAAGGAGCAAGCATCTTTTAATTTCATGGCTGCAGTCACCATCTGCAGTGATTTTGGAGCCTGTCACTGTTTCCACTGTTTCCCCATCTATTTCCCATGAAGTGATGGGACCAGATGCCATGATCTTAGTTTTCTGAATGTTGAGCTTTAGCCAACTTTTCAGTCTCCTCTTTCACTTTCATCAAGAGGCTCTGTAGTTCTTCGTTTTCTGCCATAAGAGTGGTGTCATCTGCATATCAGAGGTTATTAATATTTCTCCTGACAGTCTTGATTCCAGCTTGTGCTTCATCCAGTCCAGCATTTCTCATGATGTACTCTGCATATGTTAATGAGCAGGGTGACAATATACAGCCTTGACGTACTCCTTTCCTAATTTGGAACCAGTCTGTTGTTCCATGTCCAGTTCTAACTGTTGCTTCTTGACTTGCATACAGATTTCTCAGGAGGCAGGTAAGGGTATCTGGTATTCCCATCTCTTTAAGAATTTTCCACAGTTTGTTGTGATCCACATAGTCAAAGGCTTTAACATAGTTAAGATTTAGATCTAAACATTTAATGGACTCCGAGGATTGTTACATCTGAAGTTATGATAAGGTAACAATCCTTATTCTTGCCCTCATGGAAGAGGACATTTTTGTTTTTGTTGTTAAATTAAGATCTTTCTTTAAGATTTCTCTCTTTAAGATTCCTATGGTAATGTGACTTTTCTGGGGTGTTTGTTTTATTAACTACTACTGGTGGTTTAAAGTGTTTAAATTAGTGGAATAGTTTGCCTTAACTTCATGGTCAAAATCATTCAAAAAGCAAATTGGAGTTAGAAAAGAATAAGAGTTTTTAGTTATGAGATTAGTGATCACTGATGGTGATAACAATTTTAGTTGACCAGGTCATAGACATTTAATATTTTACTTAAATCTTATATACTTTTTTTTCCCTGGAAGATACTTTATGTGGCTGTTTTTTATGTACCAACAATTAGGTATACCCACATTATCCTACTCCTAACATTTCATGGAATATTATTCACACTCTTCAAATGCACCTGGACATGATAACTTCATTATTTGAGTATTAACTCAACTGAAGTCATGTGACAGTTTTCTAGTCCATGTGTCGTCTTCATCTCCCTCTTTCTTCTGTGAGATATTGTACTTTTTGAATCTATAAATAATCTAGTCACTAGGTATTTTAAACCAAGTCCCAAGTTCATATTCACATAACATTAAGGTGGTTGACTTTTTGGTCCAGTAATTGTTTGTTGCCTCCAAACTATAACCAGTGGCACTATTCCTCTTTAAAATGCTCACTTCAAGGGTTGTTTTTTTTAATAATAACCAACAATTGCAATTAAGTCGCATCCTCAGATTAAATGCTGGATCTGTGTTAAATCCCTTTTTCCCTTGATTTTTAGCTAGTCTTCTTATCATCCCAACTACATTGGTTGAGATCATTTTTTTCTGATGTGCGTCCAGAAATTGGACTTTGTTTCAAGATGAAGTGCCACTTTTGAGAGACGTTCTATAATTTGACAGGCTTTTAAGCACTTTTAGGTATAAGATGACTCTTCATTTTCAGGGGATGAATTTTGGAAAAAAGAACTATTTTATTCCCCAATTTTCTGAGTTTGAATTTTTACATTTAAATTTTAAACAAATTTAGTTGTGTTCTTAATTTACAAAGAGAAATTCAGAAAGGAAGACATTTATAGCATTTACGTCATGTAATCTGATTGTATTACTTGACCTGGGAAGGGGTGTGTGTATTGCTTTAATTGTTTGGCATGGCTTATTATATCTTTTTTAGTGACTCTGGTTTTTGGCTGTGAGGATTGTTTTTAACACTGAGTTCAAGCCACTGATTTTTTTACGCTTTATAGCGGAACAAACACGTTACTTTGAAAATATCAGCCTCCTATTTTTTCATATTAGGATTGCAGAAATTTAAAATTATGTATTTCCAAAATATCACAACATTAGCATGAAGATTATTAACAAAGATTGCTGATAAAGTCAATTTAAAGCACTGAGTTTTAAATGTCAGTAACAGACAAAGCTGAATCAAGTTTTTACAGAATTTCTGTATCTCCACTCCCTTTTTTAAAAAGAAATCAGTGTCAAATAAAACTGGGTCATTGTGTACATGGAGGGGATGTTTGTCCATCCTCTCATTCATCAATCAGTGATGTCCTCCCCCATGGACAGAATGTAGCCTTCTCCATGGCTCCTTCTTGCTCAACCCTCACTCAACTCAGGACTGGTAGGACCCCCTTTTGAAACCTTCCTTCAGTTTATATCTCATTTGTTTATTATGGCATAGATCATACCAGTGTTATGATAATGACTTATCATATAGGAGGAAGTCTGCCTCCTCTACCAGATTCTGAGTTCACTGAGTGCAGGCCCTTTCTTGCTTAGCTTTGTTTGCTACCAGCCGCGTAACTCAGGCATAGCACTTAGTCCACACTCAGGAACAGGTTGTGGAATCAGTGTTGAAAGGCTACATTATCCCTTACCTCAAGGGATTTGTAGGTTAGTAGGGGAGAATGACACAAGCAATAATTCCAGAAAAATGAAATAAGTACTAATGAGGGTATGCATGAAGAGCTTTGAGAGTGCAGAGGAGGAAGTGATCCTAAGACGTGAAGATTTTATCATGCAGGTGATGATAAATGACCATGATACGTTTGAAGCATGCAGAGACTTATTAGAAATAAAATCTGGATTCTATCAAGGCACTTTATTACAAGGTTCCTGTGCATTCAGAATACCCTGATTATAAGTTCAGACTCAATCCGTGTGTCTCAATTCTACCTGTTAAATGAAAAAAACGCTAACTAGTAATTTTCTGTAAGTTAAAAAAAAATGGTAAATGAATATGGCTCAATTTTTTTTGACAGTGAAGAAAACATTTGAAGAAAACAATGTTTTGAATTATCCTTTGGGAATGTTTCAGGTTTGGTTCATTAGAGCAATAGGATTCTATTGGGATTTTGTGGTTTTTTTTTTTTTTTGCCCTGGCAGGTGCTGTCCTTTGCTTTGGCTGATTCATTAGACATAGCGCTTGCCTCCCTATGCATCAGTAGTATCCTTAAGGAGCTGAGGATATGTTTCTCCAGTTGCTTTCACAGCACTTATTTCATTATATGCTTTTTTGTCTTCAAGTGAGAGAAGAGCAGCTTTAGCAGACAGCATCCAGATAGCCTTTTCAGGCTAATACTCTGTCTTTTTGTTAGGAAGAAATTACACAGTTTTTTTGAGAATAAATCAAATAGATTATTGAAAACAATTTTAAGCTGCAACTTAGTTTTTTTACATTGTGGAATTGTATTTAAGAAAGTCAGAAGGTGGCAGTATAATGTATCAAATGAAAGGGTTTCAGTGAGTATAAGAGACTCCTTTTCATGTGAAAATATATTATTTGCATATGAGGAAATTAATATGTGAGTCACCTCATATATAGTTCATCAGAATATTTTTGGGGTATCCTGTTACTTTGTCAAATTTATTACATCTATTATTGTGATAGTCTTTTAAATTATGTATTTAATACTGGTTTGGCTGATTACAAGGGAATGTTGAGGAATTTGGAGGGGGAAGTCATGCGACTGTCTCAGTGGTGCTTCTGTGGTAGTAGCAGCTGTACATAAGCCAAGAACTGAAGACTGAGGTAGGGCTTTCTGGCATGTCAGTACTCTTCCAGAGGTGGGGAAATAGTCATTAGGTTACCTTGTGGTGGACAGCATTCCACTCATGCAAGAATGTCGTTGGTTTTCAAGGCAATGTTAAGGTATCTTGGTTACCAAATTAAATGTTTTTAAAAATACTATAAAAAATATTGATTGACAAGTTTTGGTATATATTTAGAAGGAAGAATAATAAGATATTCCACTGATTCCCATTAATATTCAATTATGGCATTAACCTGTCATTAAGTATGTTTCTGTATTCCTCCCCTAGGCTTCTCTAAATGCCATGTGGTATGCGGAGGTTGGTCGCTTTCATGTTTTTAAAAATTGTAATAATGCATAGAGTACTTGTGTAATTTCAGTTGAAGAAAGAAGTAGGTGTCAGTGTTTTTCTTAGCTGCTGCAAATTTCTCCCTGCCTGCTGGCCTGAAATAAAATAATTGCATTGTGCTTAAGCTTGACTATTTTACTTTCTGCTTAAAAACGCACATAGCCTTATGAATGTATGTGGCTGTTTTGCCGTTCTTACTCCTTGGTCTCTGGCTGTATTTGTGCAGTGTCTCGGATATGCTACTTGGTGGTATTTGCAAGGAGCGTTTAAAATAATACATGGTATCTCAATTCTCCTGCATAGGTTAAAGAACTCCGAGAGAAGGCTGAGTTTTATAGGAAACGAGTTCAGGGAACCCATTTTTCTCGGGACCATCTGAATCAGATTCTGTCTGAAAACAACCGCTGTTGGGATGTCTCCTCAACCACGAGCTCAGAAGGAACCATTAGCAGCAACATCAGAGCGCTAGATCTTGCTGGGTGAGATGTTCTTAGTGGATGGTGGAAAAGTATGTTATAGAGTAATGTGGATCATAGAATTATGTAGGAACATGATATGAAGACTCAAAATTTGTATAGTCAAATGGAAATATATCAGCCACTAACTACTTTTAGTTTATTTTTTGTGAAAAGTAAAGCTATACGTACTTGCTTTACACACCTGTATAGAAATAATGCATAATTTAAATCTGGAAGTTTGGATTTTATCATATTCCTTGTTAGCAATTAAGAGTAAAATGGGGATGACTAGCAGTAGACATAAAACTTTAAAAGTAAAACAAAAAGACAACAATAATAAAAACTTAGAGAATATTAGCTATTAGTACATATCCATTATCATTCATTAATGGATCTTTGTGATTAATAAGGGATTTTGGCCCTGATTCTGTGAAACACTTCTCTTCAAATTTTAGGTTTTAAAGTGAACACAAACTATTAAGAGGAATAGCACATTGATTTGCATCAAATAAAATAGTTTTCTGTTTTCATAGAGTATTAGTATGATCATACATACCAAATTGAACTGTAAATTCTAACTATGTGACATCTGATTTTAAAAGTCCACAAAATTTGTTCTTTAACAGTGACTCAAAAAGATTAACCTAATCTAAAATACGAAATTTGAATTAGCTTATTTGGTGTATAAGTACACACGAGTTTGTGCACAAACCCTAACTGAGTAACTGAACAAGGGGGTCCTAGTTTATGTATGCATTTATCAATTGAAGATACATAGGAGTTTTGTCAGCAGTAGTACAGGCATATTTGTGTGATGGTAGGAGTAAAAGGACATAAATTTATTTTGGAATATTTTAATAGATTATAACTTTAACTTCCATAAAATGAACTCTTAGTTTGATTTTTTCCTTCACTATCTGGGCAAAGCAATATCAGTGGGAAACATAGTTGTGAACCATGGAAGGAAATGATGGACTTAATGAGTATCAACTAGAAACCTCAAAACTACTAAATTTAAAATAAAACTTATTTTGTTATGCAGAGATCCTACAAGCCATAAGACTTTGCAGAAATGTCCTTCTACACAGCTAGAAGAAAAAAGAACTATTTTGGAAGAACAGCCCCAGAAAACTACCACAGAGAAATTGGGTGTGTCAAATGCTCCCATACCTGTTAGAAGGCGTCTGGCGTGGGATGCTGAGGACACCACTGAAGATGTACAGAAACAACCAAGGGGGGAGGAGGAGGAGAAGGAGAAGGAGGAGGAGGAGAAGGAGGAGAGGGACAAGCAGGTTAATGTGGAAGAGCTGGAGAAGCTGGAAGTACAGGACAAGTCTAAAACAGACAAGATCCAAGAAGAGTAAGTGTTTAAAATTAATCAGTATGTAGACGCATTATTCAGAGAAGGCAATGGCACCCCACTCCAGTACTCTTGCCTGGAGAATCCCATGGATGGAGGAGCCTGGTAGGCTGCAGTCCATGGGGTCGCTAAGAGTCGGACACGACTGAGCAACTTCACTTTCACTTTTCACTTTGATGCATTGGAGAAGGAAATGGCAACCCACTCCAGTGTTCTTGCCTGGAGAATCCCAGGGACGGCGGAGCCTGGTGGGCTGCCGTCTACGGGGTCGCACAGAGTCAGACACGACTGAAGCGACTTAGCAGCAGCAGCAGCAGCAGCAGCAGCAGACACATTATTGTTCACAGATAATAAGTATTTCATTTTGTCATTAATGATAGTGGTTTACATTTTTGGTTTCATGACTAATAAAAAGCAGATTTTACTTTAATGTCATGAAATAGACATATCTACATGGTTTATATAATTTGATTCACTCAGGGGTTTGAGTCACTCAAAATCATTAGTCCCACTGCACTAATTGGGAATTGAACACTTCAACACTGAATTACTTGGGGAGGAAGTAGTTAGTGTTCTTTTTATTTATATCCTATTAATTATGATTTTCAAGATATGATTAGCTAGATATCTCTGAAAGAATGACTTCCTTTATGACTTAAGGAAAAATAACTAATGTTCTTTACTATCAGATGGTTATACTGAAAAAGAAAGAATTTTGTGATGTTAAAATAAATGATTTCTGTGAATAGCTAATTTCTGTTGATTTATATGCAAATTGTTTTGGGGAATGGTTCTCTACCATTGGTTATGGTGTTTTTTGTCCATAGTCCAACCCCCTTATTATTCATTCACGACTTTGGCAGCTAATGGAAGCTAGGCTCTGATTCAGGGGAAGAATTCTCCAGTGCGTTGCTGACTTGCAGTGATCTCCCCTTTTTTCCAGTAGTCAGTTTCTCTGAACTGCATGTGGATTTGTTTCTTATTTTTTCAGAAGCAAAATGGCCTTCTCTTACAGGTTTATGCTTTAACTGCATAATGATGGCACAGAATTTTTTTTTGTCATATTTTCTAGAGGACGTGCTTCATAATTGTCTTAATTTGTAGGTCGGAGTCGTCTTCTATGTCTTCAGGGAAAGGAGGCAGGCTTCCTACTCCAAAGCTGAGAGAACTGGGTGGAATCCAGAGGACTCATCATGATCTTACCACTCCAGCTGTTGGTAATAGGCGGACACCATACAGTTCTTATTTCACCTGCTTCCTCTATGTGATAATTTAGTTTAAATTGAAGCAGTGGCATCTTCTGTATTTTTCCAGGTGGTGCTGTTTTAGTGTCTCCATCTAAAGTGAAGCCTCCAGTCATAGAACAGAGGAAAAGAATATCCTCTCAGGATGGCTTAGAAACTTTGAAGAATGACTTTAGGAAGGTAAATACACTTTGGAGAAAAACATCTCTTTAGGAAGTGATTATTTTAGTCACATGCAATAAATACATGAGAGGTTCAGATTTTAGGAAATTCTGTCTGTCATATGTGGATGTTATTAACTTACTTTCAGAAGGCAAAGGCATTGAATTGTTCTTGAGGGTAGTGCCATTGTATTTTGACTGCATACTTTCAAAATATTGTCAGTAGTGACAACAGAGAGAGAGAGAAGAAAAACAATACTGTTGATTGTGCATCTACTCTGACAGTTTTGTCCAGGCACTGATTTAACTGGAAATGTAGCAGTGAAAGATGAAGGTAGAAATCCTGGCCCTCACTGAATTCACATTCTAGAGGAGGAGGGAGACAGTAAACAGGATAATTAGGTAAAATACACAGTATTTTAGATAGTGATAGGGGCTAAGAGAAGAATAAAGCAGGGGAAGTGAGTGGGAATTGGCTAGGGAAGTTCTCATTGAGAGGGTGGCATTTGAGCAGAATCTGAAGCAGGTAAGGGACTGACCTATATGCATATCTAGGAAGGCATTTTACAAAAAGAGCAGCAGGTGCAAAGTCCTCCAGTTGAGAAGGTGCCTGATTCCTTGAGGAACAGGCAGGGAGTCAGCATGGCTGGAGATGAGAGCAAGAGAGTGAGTAGAAAGGGCAGTGAGGTCAGAGGCATAAATGAGGGATTAAATTGTGTAGGGCCTTAGCGGTCATAGCAAACACTTTGCATTTTATTCTGAATAAAATGCAGTCTTTGGAGTAGCAGAGGACTGATATGATTTGACTTAGGTTTTTCCACGGTCACTCTGGCTACTGTATTGGGAATGGACAATAGAGGTGCAAGAGCATGTAATTGCAAGTAGTCAATTACAGTATCCAGGAAAGAGGTGACAATCATTTGGATCATAATGGTAGCCATACCAGGAGCTAGATTTGTTTTTTTACCCCCATTGTTTACGCTTTGGTTGCTGGTAGGCAGAGGAGTCATTAAACTTGCTATACACAATGATTTCCCCCCCTTTTTTTCCTTAAAAAAGCTACTATCATAACATTAAATCCATAAGTCATTAAATTATCAATAAATTGATATCGATAATTCATTTAGCAATTGAATTAGCAATGTATTCAGTTAGCAATAAATTATCCCTGTCATTCAGTTGCCATTGTTTAATATCATTCTATCTTTTTTACCATAGGAGTTAACAAGAATTACTATCATAATATCCAGAAATATTTTTTGCTGGTAACTTTTGATGACATACCTTGAATTGTGGGAGTATTATGGGGCAGCAGCAATTTGGGAAACTTACGTGCAGATGATCATAATAGCTAGCATTTACTGAACACTTACTATGTTCTAGGCTCTGTGCTAAGTACTCTACATGTATTAATTTGTTCAGTCTTCATAATGAATCTATGAGGTAAATGTTGTTAATATTCCCATTTAGGTGAAACTGAGGTGATACAGCTGCCAAACAGTGAAGCAGAATTTGTCCCCAGGCAGTCTCTTCTCAGAGCCCACATTTTTGACTCTTAAACAGCACTGTTTCATAAGACTTGAGAGTAGAATTTTCATGGTATTGGTTTGTCAAGTACCATCTGTACATTTTGTAAATGATATTAAAAACCCAAGTGTTTGTTAGCTTACGTTATTCAGCAGATGTTTCTTATCCATTTACTTACATGCTGGATTCTGTGCTTGTGATAATAAGTGAAAGTAGACATGGTACATTGAACTTCCCATGTAGCTCAGCTGGTAAAGAATCCACCTGCAATGCAGGAGACCCGGGTTCGGTTCCTGGGTTGGGAAGATCCGCTAGGGATAGGCTACCCATTCCAGTGTTCTTGGGCTTCCCTGATGGCTCAGCTGCTAAGGAATCTGCCTGCAATGCAAGAGACCTGGGTTCGATCCCCGGGGTGGGAAGATCCCCTGGAGAAGGAAAAGGCTACCCACTCCAGTGTTCTGTCCTGGAGAATTTTATGGACTGTATAGTTGATGGGGTTGCAAAGTGTCATCATGACTGAGTGACTTTCACTTTCAGACATGGTACATGATTTTACTGAACCTACACCCCCCAAAAAGTAAAATTAAAGCTAGTAATTGTTTCAGAGAAGTATATACTGCTATTCTGGAAGAAATTGACCCAGTAATGGAGATCAGGAAGCTTCTTGAAAGTCAAGGATGCTTCTTTGAAGAAGTCATAATTGAGTTGAGATACAGAGGAAGAAGAGCTAACTAGGTAAAAAGAGTGGGGAGAAGCATAGCATATGCCAGGATCTGTGGTGAGAAAGGACATAGGGTTTTAAGAAACAAACGCCGGTCCTGTGTGTGGCAGGAAGCAGATGCAAGATGAGGTTGGAAAAGAGAGCAATACTAAGAATTTCTTTCACCTCAAGTAAAATAGAAAGCCATTGAAATATTTTAAATATGGGAGTGTTGTGATTGATTCATGTTTTGCAAGTTCTGGCTGCCGTGGAAGGCAAGAATAGACTATGGATACCTCTGAAGGCCCATTGCAATAGTCCAGGTAGGAGCTATGATAGCTTGGACTAGGAAGGTGGGCACAGACATGAGTGAAATTAAAGAATTGTGTGAGGGGAACAGCATCAAGGCCTGGTTCTGGGTTGGATAATGACTCCTAGGTTTCTGACTTACCCAGCAGGATTGATGGAGAGTTCCATACACTGAGTAAGAGAACTCTGCACCGCAGCCATCTTTGAAGGGGAATATCAGGAGTTTCATTTTCATTCATTCGGTCCACAATTTACTGTGCTCTTACAATGTGCCAAGCACTGTTAGGATCTGGGGATCCATTGGTAATCAAGATAAAATCTCTGCTGTCATGAAACTTATATTTTCATTGGCAGAATAGACAAATGATTTTTTTTAAAAGAATTTCAGATAGTAGTAAGTGCTTTGAATTAAATAAAACTGCAGACAACCTCCAAGGGGTGGGTGAGACTGTTTTTTAAGTCATCAGAACAGGCACCTCTGAGGAGGTGACATTTTAACAAGACCTGGCTAATGAGGGAGGTGCCCAGTGCAGAGGCATGGGCCAGAGATTGTTTTCCAGATAGAAAGAACAGCAAGGGTGTGTGTACAGCAGTGACAGTTTCATAGAGGGAAAAGGCCTGTGGAGCCTGGAGGAAGGGGGCAGAGGAGAGGTGGGGAATGAAGGTGGGAAGGGAAGCTGGGTAAGGAGTGGGGATGTTATTCTAATGCCAGTGGGAAGCTCTTGGAGGATTTCAAGCTATTAAATATAAATCTCTGATACACTTGATAAATAAAATTACTGGCTACTCAGTGGAGAGCACGTTATACTGGGGGAGAGTAGAAGCAGTGAGGCCAGTAAGGAGGTTTTTAGGTTCAAGAACAGATCATGAAGTCAGTTAAATTAAACCTGGGAACCCCATGTACTACAAGTATTCTACAGATTTAATTCAGGTTTTAACAGTAATAAAACCAATTTGACAGAAATTCCAAATTCTCTCTATATATATGTACAAAAAGAAAAAAAATCAGTTTTCATAAGACATCTTCATGATTAAAAAGGGAAGCAAGTGGAAGATTTGTGTTTTTTATCTTATTAATAGATCTTGATTTTTAAAAATTTGTGTTTTTTTGGTGAGACCTCAGGCTATCTCCCCTTTGAAGCAATAAGCCAAGCTTTCTAATTGTAGAAAATGATGCTTAAGATCAGAAAGTAGTGTTTTGAACATTGCATTATTAAACTCGAAGTTAATAACTAAAGGCAACAATTACAAGGAGTAATCAGGAAAATTTGGAGCTATATTTGATTTTACTGGTTTACATTGTCCTAAAAGTGAAGTTATACAGGGATTTTGACCCTCGTGATACATAGTCATTGTGGAAAAACAGAAGATACTGACCAAACCAAAAAAGTTAAAGTCATCCCTACTGTAGAAACAGCCATTGTTGAGTTTGAGTTACTTAGATATAAAGTGTATTTGTTTATTATACTGTAGATAAGTTTTCATAATATATTTTTCCTCACCTAGCAGTGTATTATAAATGTACTTCCATGTCATTAATTTATAATTTGATTTTTAATTGTGAGTATGATATCTGTAGTTATACTGTAGTTTTTTTAAAGGCTACATGCTTATTGCTGTAACATTTTTTTAAAACTAGATGCCTATTGTTATATCTTAATTTTCCTGTTTTGAAAAATGCTGTAAAGAAATCATCCATCCTTTACCTACATTTTTGTTCTTATTGTTGTTACCTCTTTTTATGTAAATATTCCGTAAGTATTAATTTTGGGGTCAGAGAACCACAGTATTAAGGCTTTTGCTGTGATGTACCAGCTCCCCTGTGAGGTTGTGCTACCGGTAACACTGATGAGAGAGCCAGTTTTACCACATCTTTGTCAACTCAGGGTATTATAGTTTGTTTCTTAAAATTTATTTTTAAAATTTGTTAAGTAAAAAATTAGTACTTATATTAATACTTGTATTTTGAAATTATTTGATGAGTGAGGTGTAGAATGTGTTTGCTCTTTGTAGTTTGTATATGAATTGTTGATATGTGTCCTTATTTTACCTTTAAATTAGGTTTATCTTGCTGCTTTTAAAGAAATATTTATGTAACAATGGTGATTCATTGTCAATCCAATAAGTTGTGTGTTTTCCCCAAGTTTGTCATTTTTCTTTTTTTTAAAGTATTTACATATTGTTTTTATTTAGCTAAATATCATTATATTGGTTGTTAGTCCTATAAAATCTTCCCCACATGAAGGTTTCATAAATTTTCCCCATATTTTTCCCTATTTCATTTATGGTTATTTGTGTATTTAAAAGTTTGTTTTATTTATATATGTGTACCCACATATATGCTTTTTTTTTTTTGGTCGTTTAGAAAGAAAGTCGTGGTATATCCCTCCTGACTTCTCCAGCTGCTGGTATTAAAACAGTTGATCCCTTGCCTTTGAGGGAAGATTCTGAACCCAATATCCCCAAATTTGTTGAGACAACTCTTCCCGTTTCAAAAATGCCAGAATACCCACCTAACACACCTGGGAAATCTGCTTCTCCACCCTGCGCCACATCCTACTGGCATCCTTCTCGTCGAATTCAGGGCTCCCTGAGAGATCCAGAATTCCAGCATAATGGTAATTATTTAGGATTTAATTTTTTGTCTATTAAAAGGAAAGTGCTATATTGATAGATACAAAGGCTGTAAGTATACTATGTTATTTAGTTTTAGTTAACATAGTAGATTTCTTTAAACAGAAAAAAAACCTCATCTTTGACACACTAAGTTGTGCTGTACCCAAGTTCACTTTGGTCTAAGTGTGAGATGTCTCTCACGTTCTTTTCCAAAAATGTATGGGCAACCCATTAGATGCCATGGCACCTCTTTCCCAGGTATGACAACCAAAGATGTCTTCAGACATTACCAAATGTTACCTGGATAATAGAATTCAAGTCATAAAATATTTTCCTTCAGTTTTATTAGCTATTGCTCTGCTCTTTTTTTTACGTCCATTATTATTGTCGAGAAATCTGATGCACTTTTTATTTTTGATCTTTTGTGTGTGACTTTTTTTTTCCCTGACAGCTCTTAGCATCTTCTCTTTATTCCTAGTGCTCTGAAATTTTATGGTGGGTCCCTTTTCATTCATTTTGCTAGTACTCAGTAGAGCTCTTCAATCTGAAAAGTCATGTTCCTCAGTTCTGGGAAATTTTCTTAAATTATTTAGTCAGTAGTTTCTTCCCCTGCAGTCTCTCTTGCTCCCTTCTGGCACTGTTATTTTTCGGATGTTGGACATGTTGAAGATGCTCTTTTCTTATCTTAGCTGTCATATTTTCCATCTCTGTCTTTTTGTTTTAATTTGAAAGGGTTACTAATTTTTATCTTCTACTTGAGTTTTAAAATATGTTGCTACATTCTAATTTCTAAGTTTTTTTTAAAAAACATTGCATACTCCTTTTATATAAGCATTCTGTTATTATTTCATGGATAGCATGTTTTACCTGGTTGAGGAAATAAATGATACATATATATAATGCCCCTGTTTGGAATATGGTTTCTCCTTTCCCCTAGTTGAATCTGGTGTCTTTCAGTCAAAGTAGCTGTGATAAACCTTCTTTAGCAATAAGACCTCAATTCCTCTTTGGGGAGATGGGTAGTTACCCTGTTGTGCAAAATTAAAAATGGATCTGGTAGACTATTTTGTAGAAAGACAATTTAATTAGATTCCTGATTCAGTTTTCCCTTCCCTTCAACTCTCTGTGGTACTCAGTACTCCCAACCACCCAGCCATCAGGGGAGCAAATCAATTGCTTCTTGGTTTCCCTTCTCTGCTGCCTGAGGATTCAGCTCCATTGGCTATGGTAACCACACACTCACTGCCTTCCATTTGCTTTCCACTTTTCAAACTTTTGTTTCTGTTGTCTTGTTTCCCATTTTCTTTGTCCTAGGTTTATATTGCTTTTGTACATGTGTATAGTCCAACTATCATCTTTAAAGAGAAGCTTATTGTATTTCTTTCAAGTTAAATTAGTACTGTCATTGAGAAGAATCCCAGGAGGTTATCCCCTGTTTGTTTACATATTTGCTAAGCATATTATGAATTAATGAATGGCCCTTTGGCAGGAATTTCTATTAAAGGTATAAAATTAAACTTTTTGACAGTCTATCTTCTCTTCAAGTTGACTGTAAGATATATTGTTGGGTGGCTTTGAAGGATAATTTCTTATGGCTTTTGTTTTTTTTTAAAGTGGGAAAATCAAGGATGAACAATTTCCAGTTACCTCAGCATGAAGGCTTTAATGATGAAGGTATTTCAATAGTCAAATAACACAAGATAACAGTATTTTTTATTAGATAGTTTATAATAGTATAATGATTTTACATTCGGTTAGCACTTTATAGTTTACAGAGTACTTCCATAGATGTCTTTTCATTAGATCCTTAAAACTCTGTGAAGGGGGTA
Source organism: Bubalus kerabau (assembly GCF_029407905.1). Taxonomy (NCBI): domain Eukaryota; kingdom Metazoa; phylum Chordata; class Mammalia; order Artiodactyla; family Bovidae; genus Bubalus; species Bubalus kerabau. Next base: position 77,089,506 of record NC_073624.1, on the reverse strand, counting down.
AACTATCCCCGTTTTATACATGAGTAAACTAGGCACTAAGCCTTAAAGAATCTGTTTTAAAGCAAATGGCAAGAGATGCATCACACCCACGATCAGTACTCTGTTTTCCACCCTGGCTGACTGGTGGCTCAGGAATCGGCTTAGCATTATATCCATCATTTTCTTCAAGTGTCTGTATATTCTCAAAAAATACATGATTAGGGAAAATGAGTGTTTTTCTCTTGTGTAGTTTTTATTCTGAAAAATTTGGTTACTGATAATGGTGGCAGGAGGAATTTTGAATTCTTAATGTTGAACAATTGAAATTACTATTTTAATGCAACCTAAGAAGTATAAAATTACTGTTTATAAATTTTGAATTTGAAAGTAAATTTGAATACTTTATGTATTATGGCTTCACACACATTGACGGTTCTTTCCTCTTAGCAAGTTTAACACTCCTTTCAGAATTCAGTGAGCTAGAAATCAAGTTGTTATGTATTGAAATGCCAATATCTAGACACTGAATCCTGTCTTGTTTTCTTTTTAATGGAAGAACAGTGTTTACAAATAACTTGATAACTGATTTGCTTACTCAGAATGAGGAATTTCAGTAATAATGAAGGGTAGCATATTAAAGTCAGACATCATTTCTATATTAAGTGAAATTACTTTAGAAATGTGATGTGGGTACCATGTGAAGGTATGGCATTTTGTTTTTAAAATGTGAGGGCTTCTTTTGCTCAAACAGCTGTGCTTTTTAAAGTAGGACAAGACAGTATGATGATGAATTGTTTCCAAGTAATACCAAAATCACAGTCCATGTGTTTGTGTAATGACATAGCGGGATTTCAGAAAAAAAACAGAATGCTCATTTAATACTGAAATGTTTGATTTCTAAATATGATAAACTTGGAAAATTACTGTGAACGATCCTAAAAATACTAATCTTATATTTTAATAGATTATGTGTTTCTGATAGTCAGTATTGACATTACAGAGCTTGATGCTTTTAATTTTCTCTTGATGTTTTGAAACATAGTATTTTTATAAGAGATTTTTTGCACTGAATATAATTCTTTCATTGCAGATGAGGACAGATTATCTGAAATTTCTGCTCGCTCTGCAGCTTCTAGTCTCCAGGCTTTTCAAACTCTGGCACGAGCTCAAAAAAGGAAGGAGAATTTCTGGGGCAAAACATAACTAGGCAGATACCTAGTTGAGTTGCTTTTATCTGGGGGAACCATTGGCATACTTTTTTCATTATTGCTTTACTATGTTAAGACTTCAAGTATTTGGATTTTTTGCTAACATTTCCCACTTAAAAAGAATTGTTTTTTTTTTTTTTTTTTTTGCAATACTCAATTCAGTCTACTGGAAAATTTTTAACACAGGTTCATGAAATTTTAACTTTTGAAGGATTCTTTTTGCATCTGTTCCCAAAGTATAAAGACATAGATTATATAGTTCTTCACATGTTCTAACTTGTATAAAGTGTCAGGGCTAGCTGGTAGAATTGTGAATTTCCCCTATCCAGAGAATATTCATAAATATGAATAAAGTAAAGTAAAAATTAAGATCTAAATGTGAAGTATAGATTACCTGAAGATTGGCTTTATGTATCTTTACAATTGTAGATGTCATAAAATGAATTTGTTGTTCCTTTACCTTTTGCTGTGGTGTTTATTTTAGCACCTTCTGTTTGTGGTTGCAGTGTTAAAATAATTGTACTTCATATTGAAAATACTAGCTTTTGTATATACTTTTCTTATTTATGTAACAAGGTTTGCTGAGAGAATATGTATATTTTTTATCTTTGTGTGTATTCTGTTTGTATAAGAACTTTGGCTTACATTTGAATAATGTCTGAATTTTGAAAAATTTGTATAATGGAAAATTAAAACTTTGTAGATATTTTGAAATAAAACGATCAACTGTTTCAGTTCTGTTTGTTTCAAGCGTTTCAAGGGTTTGGCTTCTCTAGAGAGTTATTACATGGAACAGATGATTATCTTTTAAAAACATTTTACTCACAACAGCTTAAGCACTTCATACTTCTTTTGCATTTATCCAAATGCAGCAAAACTGAGTCCGCAATGTTTTTGCACAAATATAGGAAAAAATGTAGAATTTCCAAGGCAGACTCATTTTTTAAAATTTGACACAAACTTTTTGATTATACTTCTTTACTCTTAGGACATGTTCTGTGGTCTTACTCTTTATCTTCCAAATCATGATAAACTTAATTTTCTAAAAAATACAGATTTCATAAAATATAATACATAAAATATTTACATAAATTTTTATAAAAGACAGAAGTTATTGAAGATAATACACAGAATATTGATGCCTGCTGGTTAGAAAACAAGTGTATAGTCTGTGTTCTAAAGTGCTTAATTTGGTCAAGAGTGCTTTTGCAAATCACTGGTTCACAATAAGGGCTTTAAAGATCTTATGTTATCATGAGATTATAAAGAACTGTAGGCATACAGACTATTTGCTTACATTCCACAGACCTTTTAAAACTGTTGATTTAAAAAGTTACTAAGCCCCAGCAATCTCACTACTGGGCATATACCCTGAGAAAATCAGAATTCAAAAAGACTCATGCACAATTATGTATAATAAACTGCAGTTATTAAAAATTTTACAGTTCAGGGACTTCCCTGGTGGTCCAGTGGTTAAGACTTTGTCTACCAATGCAGGAGGTGCAGGTTCTATCCTTGGTTGGGGAGCTGATATCCGACATGCCTTGTGGCCAAAAAACCAAAAACATAAATGATACTGTAAAAAATTCAAAACAGACTTTAAAAATGATCCACATAAGACAATCTTTAAAAAAGTATATAAAAATTGTACAGCTCAGTGAGTTTGGAAAGAATGTATACATCTATGAAACCAACACCACAACCAAGATACACTGCATTTCCGTCATCAGAAGTTTCCCCATTTCGCTTTGCAGTTCAATCCATCCCTCCCACCCCAGTCCTCAAAGGAAATCACTAATCTGCTTTCTGTCAGTTTATAATAATTTTATATACATGGAACCATCTTTTTAATCTGGCTTTCACTCAGCATGTTTTTGAAAGTCATCTATGTGTTGGGCACCTATGTTCCCTTTTAATCCACTCACTTGTGGACTTTTGGGTTATTTGCAGCTTGGGACTATAATGAATAATTAAAGTCTACTGTGCAAATCTTTGTATAGACATAAGATTTTTCATTTCTCTGAAAAATCCTAGGTAATTCAATTTTTTTATTTTTAATATAACTTCAATTATAAACTGGTGATTTGTTTTTTTTGTTGAAATTGGTATCTCAAACTAGACAGGGGAACAAACATCAGGATCACAATGGAAGTAGCACACCAATTGCCTCTGTTCTTTGCCCCTATCTTCACCCCAGATGCTGAGATGCTCATATCCCTGGTTGAGAGCTCAGACAAAAATGCACATACATATAATTCAAATTTTGTATACATGTGGGAGAAGGCAATGGCACCCCACTCCAGTACTCTTGCTTGGAAAATCCCATGGACAGAGGAGCCTGGTAGGCTGCAGTCCATCGGGTCGCTAAGAGTCGATCACGACTGAGCGACTTCACTTTTACTTTTCCCTTTCATGCATTGGAGAAGGAAATGGCAACCCACTCCAGTGTTCTTGCCTGGAAAATTCCAGGGACGGGGGAGCCTGGTGGGCTGCCGTCTGTGGGGTCGCACAGAGTCGGACACGACTGAAGTGACTTAGCATAGCATAGCATGGGAATGGATATTCATGTTGGATCTCATCTCAATCTCATGGGAGTCTGAACTCCCAAGTTAAGAACTCTTCAAGGATGAATTTTGAGGATTAAGGGTAAGACACATGATAAACACGCTTCGTGGGGCTTCCCAGGTGGCTCAGTGGTAAAGAATCTGCCTGCCAAGCAGGAGACCTGGGTTTGATCCCTGGGTTGAGAAGATCCCGTGGAGGAGGAGATGGCAATCCACTCCAGTATTCTTGCCTGAGAAATCCCATGAACAGAGGAGCCCGGTGAGCTACAGTCCATGGGGTCACAAAAAGTTGGACATGACTTAGTGAATAAACAACAACAACAAAACATGCTTAGTACTTGGTGGAATGTATTACCTTGAGATTTAAGTATACATATTATCATTTTGCAGATGGAAAAACCCTCTTAAATGGCTGGACTAAAACCTGATAGCTGGTGGGTTCGATCTAGGTCTTCTTCTTCGATCTATCCACACTGCCTACTCTGGAGTGTTTATACTAAAATTGTGAGTCCTGCTGTGATTCAATTTTCCCTGGTTGATTCATTTGGAAGTTAATTTTTTTTTTTTTTTTTTACTTCATCATCTTAGAAGATAAACATTGTTCTTTCTAGTCAGATAAAAAAGTATATGGGAAACAAGTTATTGTACTGGTAGAATCAATCAGAATAAAAGTGAGTTAACATTCAAAACAAACTTGTTCTCATATAAGTAGTGTTGCAGCTGGTTACACAGGGAGCTCAGGATGCATTATGTACCTCTGTTGCCGTTGCAGACACCCCCAAAATATTTATCACAACTTCTAGAAGTTTACCAAGGGAACAAATACTCTAAAATGGTGAATGATCCTAGAATCATTTATGTTTGGTGTTGGAATATGTTTTAGGACCTTTTGCATGTGGTGGCATTAGTCATGATGGCGTGCTCAGGGCACAGTCTTTGTCATCCCTGCCATCATCGCTCTTTCAAAATGAGTCAGTGGTGCAAAGGCTACCACAGGCAGAACAGTCCCTGTCATTGGATGAGCTAGGGTTGTGCCCTGCCTGAGAAAAGAGCCTGCAGTCTGGCCAATCAAATTAAAAGCAAGCCAGTGGTATCTTCACTAATGGTGATCCTGCAATCTGAGTTGACCTTATGCGTCTTTCTCCTATGGTGAATGGAGGCATAGAAAGCTCCAGCCTTTTTTGTTCCTTTCAGATTCAAACTGTCTTAAACTCTGTTTCATATTTCATTTCCACCTGATCCTACAAGTCCTGCTAAGGGTAGCAGCCTCTCTCAAACAGAGGACGGCTCCTATTATACTACACCTGCTATAATGCAGGTAAGAAGAAAGAGTAGTCATCCTAAACCTGGCATCTGTTCCCTGGCGGTGCAGTAGATAAGAATCTGCCTGTCAATGTGGGGGTCACAGTTTCCATCCCTGGTCCAGGGATGTGGACCTGGTCCACATGCTGGGAAGCACCTAAGCTCCACAACTACTGAGCCCACACTTCAGAGCCCAAGAGCTGTAACTACTGAAACCTGAGTGCCCAGAGCCTGTGCTCCACAACAAGAGAAGCCATTGCAATGAGAAGCCTGAGCACCTCAACCAAAAGTGGGTCCTTCTCACGGCAACTAGAGAAAGTTCACGCAAACAACGAAGACCCAGCACAGTTCTAAATTAACTAAATAAGAATTCTTTTTAAAAATGACTATATATAAAAATGGAATCTGCTTCTCTTCCACTAAATGCTCCTTACCCATTACTCCTCAGGACCATATTGGAGTGTGTTCTTGGCAATTGAGAGAGGCGTGGGGTCACCTGGGTCCCTCTGGAAGTCAGAGCAGGAAGCTAACAGACATAATGATGTTTGGGAAATTCGAACCACACAACCAATTCGAGCCACATAATGGACAATTTCGATAATCTTGGGAAAATTTTCAGTTTCTGACTATATATTTTACACCCAGTAGTATAGTGGAGCTGACTTTTGGGTCAATTGCTAAATATTCAGAACTTTTGTGAGCAGGTTGTTAAACCATCAGTAACTTGAAATTGACCATTTGAAAATGGTGGGCTAGGGTTTCCTCCCCATTACCCCCAAAGGCAGTTTATAAACTTACCACAGCAGCCACTACACAAATCTCTGTGTTTGTTTTTTTTTTTTCATATAATTTGCCTGATAGAGAAAACAGTCCACTTCAGGAAGGAGAAAAGAGCAGCTCAAGATAAGCTGCTATAAGATTTACTAAACCATTCACATCTTCCTTGGCTTATAAAAATAAAGTGGTTTAGTTTCCTTTCTTGGCTGAAGTCTGCCTAGAAAATAAAAATAAGCCACAAATAGCAGATACTAGAATGTAAAGGGACACTATCCATGATCCACCCATAAGACTACCCAGAGACGGGGCCTGGGAATCTGTATATGTCTTCCTTGGGTGATTTTGATATTCGGGTAGTTTGGGAACCACTGGTTTTGGGGTTACAGTGGAGTCCCAACTCAACTTTGAACAAGCTGGTTAAACTCCTTTGAGTCTGCTTCTCACCTATAAGACTTAACAATTAAATGACTTAAAGTCTGTAAAGACATTTCATGTATGTTACCCAAATGTCATTCTGCAACCAAGCAGAAGCCCCTCTCCCCCAAGTACAGAACCAAGCAGTTAATGATTAGGACAATAGAGTCTACCCACAGCAGCCCCCAAGCTATTCTGCAGGCAGATCATCCAGGCAAGACATCTGAAGATAGAGTCAGCCAGTCTGTACTCAACAGAGAAGGAGACAGAACTCAACCTCCTGCCTCAGTGATTCCCTGAGATTCTCTCCCCACCCCCCATCTACCATTTTTTTCCTTTAAAAACTGTCATGGCTGAGCAGAATCTTTGGAGTTGGTCTCAGGACATGAGTCTACCTTCTCCCCAGACTGCTGGCTTTTCCGATTAAAATGACTTTCCTTTCTACTACACTTGCCTCTCGAATTATTGGTTTATAAGCACCGAGCAGCCAAACCTGGGTTCAGTTACAATTCAATTGAAAATGTTACTTCTGTTATTTTGAAGGCAATTTTTTATTAAAACAATGGGAGAATGGGGGCTTCTCTGGTGGCTCAGTGGTAAGGAATCCACTTGCCAATGCAGGAGACACGGGTTTGACCCCTAATTGGGGAAGATCCCCCATGTCTCAGAGCAACTAAAGCCCATGCTCCACAACTATTGAGCCTGTGCGATGGAGCCTGAGAGGCACAATGACTGAGCCCATGTGCGATAGCTACTGAAGCCCAAACACTCCAGAGCCTGTGCTCAGCAACAAGAGAAGCCACCACAGTGAGAGGCCTGCTCATGACAATTAGAGAGTAGCCCCCACTAGCCTCAACTAGAGAAAAGCCTGCGCAGCAATATGTGTATATATGTATTATATATGTACTTAATATACATAATATATATAGATATAAAACAATGCAAAGGGAGAGGCTGAATTTAAATTTAAAAACCGGAGACAATGTATCCTGACTTCGTGGCATCTCCTATCGCAGCACTGTCTGCCATGACCTACATTCAGCTCACACAGCGGCAGTTTGGGGCAGGGGTACTGAAATGATTTGTCTGTTTCCGTTATGTGGTAAAGCAAAGAAGACTGTGACTCGAGTGTTGTGACTCAGCGATTCTAGAAGGTGGAATCAATTACCTGATACATGCAAACTGTATTAGAAGAACCATGAATTGGAGATGTTATCAGGTATGAGTCAGACAATGCAGAGATAGAGGACTCACGATAATTACTGATGAAAGGAAAGATAGGCAAACTTGGTCCCTGAATGAATGCACAGTCAATAAGGATTTTCTACATTTGCTACAAGCTTTTTTTTTAGAGATGAATTAACTAAAAACTCAGTTTTGTTAACTTTTAGAAGGAAATATAAACTAACCTAAATGTCACACACGATGGGAAAATGTAGAAGCACCACACTCATAAATTCAATTGCAGTCAGAGGCTGAACATATCATCCAGGAAAATTTTGCCCACAGTGAGTACCTTAGCAGTTAAGGTTCCCGTTAAAAATGACCGTATTCAGGTCAAAACATCTAAGGTTCTGGAAAAAACCAAAGAAAATTGAAAATAGGTTTGTATGACAATGCTCACACTTTTGTTCCATAAAGAACCAGTAATAATTTTAACTTGTAATTTTGCAAAGATGAAACATCCAAAGTACTGTACTAATTGGAGAGTATAACCCAGCATTAAACACTGCAGCTTGATCATTTAATTACAGTGAATTGTAGCTGCCAAGACTTTAAAAGCATCACAGGTCAAAGCCTTAAGAACATATCAGTTTTTTTTCATCATTCAGAATGAAGCTGTGGGGACCAAGAAAAAATTTTGTAATTTTTTAAATTTGGATTTGTGTTTATAGTTTGAATAGTTAAAAGATTAGTAAAGACTAATATAGCAACATGTACAGTTCTTTAATTACTTAAATAATATGTTAAAAAAAAAACTTAGAGGCAGAACACTTTTGATTAGAGAAGCTCCTAAAAATCTGACAATCCCTATAAGTTTAGTGATTATGTTCATTTATTTATTCATTAAACAGCATGCAAAAATTCCACAGATATTTTCTGCCATGCACAATGTTAATCCTGGTGTCTCTTTAGGATTAAATAAGTCACTGTTGCAAATTACAAAATAATTTGCTATTCATTTAGTTTTTTTCTTAATTCCATAGTTGGAGAAAAATCACTTTCCACTCATGATTAATGGATTTTCAAATTTTCTGTAACAACTAATTTCCATTGCCTTCTCTTTGAAGGGCATTGTAGCCAGCCAGCCAGCTGCTGCTGCTGCTGCTAAGTCGCTTCAGTCGTATCCGACTCTTGGCGACCCCATGGACTGCAGCCTACCGGGCTCCTCCGTCCATGGGATTTTCCAGGCAAGAGCGCTGGAGTGGGGTGCTGTTGCCTTCTCCAAGCCAGCCAGCTAGTCTTCCTTTTTTCTGCATCACGTTCCCCTTGTTAAACTCTGTTTCCTAGTCACTAATAACAAGTTCAGGTCTACATGGTTGTGTGTGTGTGCGTGGATGTTTGCATGTGTGTTACTGATGATACTAGAACACTACTGTTCCTTTACGTGCACTAAATAAGTAAGAAATATAAACAAATCTTGCATGCTTTTTCTCTACCAAATCAAGCTGCTTTAAAGAACATTTGCCCTGTCTCTGCCTTCTGGTTTTCCTGGGCTCCAAGATGCCGGTTTCTCTAGAACTCACATTTCCTTTGGCCTCTGAGGCCATCTCAAATCAAGACTTGACAAGGATTCAAGGTCAGATGTGTTAGAGTATATTACCATATTTTCCTCTGGGTGAATGGTACAATCTCCATAAGTCCTCCTACAATAGATTTTCTTTAACAATATTAAGAATACAATGAAGCTGGAAAAAAACCAAACACCCCCAAATATTCATTTTAAGCAGACTTATGCTCTTGGGCCAGAAAAAAGGATGTTTAAATCTTGGTTCTGCCTCTTGTTTGTTGTGTGATCTGGCAAGTGACCTCTCTTCTGAGCTCCAGTCAATGAGTATATTAAGTAGGGTAAGAAGCATAAGTAGTTTTTAATGGTTATTGTGAGAATTAAAGAATTCCATGCACCTGAAGCGCTAATGCTGCCACATAGTTAGAATTCAAAAATGTTAACTATTTTCTATTTTATTTCATAAAATTGCTCAATTTTATTGGAAATGAGGGAAGTTGGGTGGAATGAAAGTTATTTCAATTTAGCATTTAAAACATTTCTAATTAGAATTGAGACAGAAAGTTAGAGCAGTGGCCTAAGGACCAATGAGGGTCAATCCTAAGAGGCACAGTACATTTATGGGCCTCTTTTTTGTCTCAACCCTGAATACAGTCTCTCCTCTGACTCTTCTACCACCCACCCAAATGGAACTAGAAAGAGAAGTTTAAGAGAAGAGAGAGGGTGCTGTTCACACTGAAGCCTGCCACTACAGCAATGCACATACCCTGGAGATTCAGAGAAACATCCAGTAAATGAATGTATTGCTAAACCAGTTACCAGGCTAGATAACTGGAGCTTGGCACAGCTGGGAAAACTCTGGGAGCTCATATCTGAGCACTGAGGGTTGAGGGAGCTCCCATCAGTCACTGACGGAAGGATGCAGGATGGAGAGAAAGTGAATAAACATCAGTAGCATCAACATTCTTGTGACTCCTGCATGGACAAGAAAGCCCTCAGGCCAAGGAGAGCAGGTGCTGCAGTTGGAAGGCAGCCAGTGTACAGCAAAGAGATGGAGAGGCAGGTACACAGGAGCGCCTGTGTTTGCTGCAATGCTGTGTTCTTCTGTTCTCTTGTTTGCCAAAAGTTTTACTTTTGTTTTAGATTTGAAGGATTTGTTAACAAAAGAAACCACTGGTTACACACATTGTCAGTTTTTTATATAAGATTATTTGACTTAATTTCAATATGTAGTCATTAAAAGTAAAGGATTAATTGAGTAGGTCTGTTACCAAAACCAGGGTCTGGCTGCTCGCTGCTCAGAAGACTTTAAAGACAGTATGTTGGCTGAAAGGAAAGGTTGCTTTATTTTGGATGTTAGCAACCAAGGGAGAGGGCAGATGTCTGTCCAAAGGCCAAGTTTCCCAGCTGACGAGCAGAGGGTAAGAGCTTTTATAGACAGAGGGACAGAGCTATATGCAAAAACAGCACAGTCAGCTCTGACAGTTATCTTTAAAATCGGTCACCGGTGGTCTGATCAGCAACATCTTGATTGTTTTAGGTACAGTTAATCTTCAGTTCCAAAGTCAGTTTGTTTTCATTTCTTGAGGCCAATTCTCAGAATTGTGGCAGCTTATGTCATGGCTATAGTCTGGTTATCATGTAGTTAACTTTACCTGGGTTTTCAATATCTGTAGGACGGCTCACTGGAGAAGGCAATGGCACCCCACTCCAGTGTTCTTGCCTGGAAAATCCCAGGGACAGGGGAGCTTGGTGGGCTGCCGTCTATGGGGTCACACAGAGTCGGACATGACTGAAATGACTTAGCAGCAGCAGCAGCAAGACGGCTCACAGAGTATGGCTCAGGATATTATCTATGGCCCTTGAGAAGGAACTAAAGGTCCTTGACTATGCTTAATGACTACATGATTATTATTCTGTCTCCTTTGATTCTTTTCCTTTGTTTCTACATTTTCCCACTTCTCGGATTAAACTTACTCTTTGCCTAAAGTTTTCCGCAGACAAAAGGCAGGCTGAGAACATGGTGGGGGGGATTAGGACCACAGAGGGTCCTGCTCTGTTTCAGATCCATAGAGGATTCCTACACAGCACTGTGTACACAGCAAACAGACAGCAAACGCTAGCCATTACCAGAAGGGAAATGACAGAATTTGTCACCAGGTCCAAACGCATGTGCTCGCCGCATGAGAGGCCAATGAATCTAAGAGACAAGGTGTTGATGTGAAGCTACCAGAGAGCAACCCTGGTCAGAGTTCCTCAGTTGCTTGCACAACCTCTTGCCTGTTCACAGAGAAGAAAGAAGCAAGAAAACATAGAGTAAGCCTTTGAGGAAAGAGTACCAGATGTCTGCCTGTTACCAAAGTAACCAGAATAAATCAAAACCTAGCCAGCTTGTAAGTCACATCAATGTGACTTCCCAGTCCCATTAAACCTGCAGCCTTTCTCCAAAAGGTTGGAGTTTTTCTTCTATGGGAAGCTTCCCAAACTGGAGCTGAAGCTTCCCACTATCAAAGTTACCCAGGGCTCTTGCAGGAAAATTTAGAATCAGATGCCTCAAGTTCAAGGGAGTCACCAGGCTTCTTCATTATCAGAGTGTTCCTCTCTTTTGCAAAGTGATTCTAACTGCCAGCTTATTTAATTGTGAGCCATTCAGGGGCCATTGCTCTTCTTATCTTAACATATCTAATATATGCCCCAAAAAGCTTTCCTTTATGATAGATGAAATATTTACCATTTTTATAAGTTTGATAACACCAAAACATAAAAGAAATAGGCAAATTCTAACACAAATGACATAAATTCCAGCATAGATGCATAAATGAACTGATTCCCAAATCAGGTAAATAAATTTACCCTACAAAACAAATAACCTGATTCCAACTAGGGTAGGCTTGCCCCACAGTAACCAATTCCCCAGTGAACCAGCTCAAGGTAGAGTCCAACAACACTTCCTCTCTCCAGCAGGGTACCCCAACCAAATTGGCTTGTTTTGTAAAGGAAAAGCCCAAATTAAGGGGGAAATATATTCCCGGTGTATACACTGGAGCAACTTACTCTCCAAAATCAAGCCCATCAACCCATAACAGAAAAAGTGACACAAAAACAGAAACAAATGAACTGGCTGAACTGGCTAGACTTATCCTATCCTTATCAAATCCGTTGACTCAGGAGGAAGATGGGAGGGAGGTTCAAAAGGGAGGGGATATATGTATACCTATGACTGATTCACACTGAAGTTTGACAGAAAACAACAAAATTCTGTAAAGTAATTATCCTATATAGAAGAAATTATCCTATTTCTTCTATAAACAGAAATAAATACATTAAAAAAAAATCCATTGACTCAAAGTTTGTCAGTTCCTTGTCTCAATTGCCAAGTGCTGGGGACAGTCGGTGCTGCTTCAGGGAATCTTGAAGGAAAGATCCTCAGGACAAATGGTCCCAGCAGATGCTAGGGCCTTGCTCCAATATTCTCTGACTGGGGCCGGCTAGTCACAAGCAGCAAGGCTCCTGGCTGGCTAAGCCAAATTTGCTACCAACTCAAGCTTGCTCTGCTTGCCACATGACAGGCCAGTGAATCTGAGAGACAAGGTGTTGAGGCAAGAAATATCACTTTATTTGGAAAGCTGGTTGACTGAGAAGACGGCAGACTAATGTCTCAGAGGAACCATCTTGCGAGGTCTGGATGCCAGATTCTTTTATAGAGTCAGAGAGCAATGAGGAACTAACATCTAAAGGCAGCATAGAGAGGGAGAGGCAGTGGGGAAGGAAAGGGAAAGGGTCTTCAGTCTTGCAAAACCTCTCTGGGAATGGCCAGCCTTTGGAAGAGGTGTGTTTATCTGTTTTTGTTGTAGTTATTCACAGGTAGGCAGGGTCAGATTATCTCTCTATGAGTGGAACAAAAGCACTTTCATTTACAATCAGGTAGAGGATGCTGAAGCTCAATCTCCAATACCTTGGCCCCCTGATACGAACAAACGAATCATTAGAAAAGACCCTAATGTTGGGAAAGATGGAAAGCAGGAGGAGAAGGGGATGACAGAGGATAAGATAGTTAGATGACATCACTGACTCAATGGACATGAGTTTGAGTAAGCTCCAGGAGATGGTGAAGAACAGGAAAGCCCGGCATGCTGCAGTCCATGGGGTCGCAAAGAGTCAGACATGACTGAGCCACTGAACAAAAACAGAGGGTCTGGGTCCTCTGAGGCAGGTTATTATGTATTGGAGAAGGCAATGGCACCCCACTCCAGTACTCTTGCTTGGAAAATCCCATGGATGGAGGAGCCTGGTAGGCTACAGTCCATGGGGTCGCTAAGAGTCGGAAACGACTGAGCGACTTCACTTTCACGCATTGGAGAGGGAAATGGAAACCCACTCCAGTGTTCTTGCCTGGAGAATCCCAGGGACAAGGGAGCCTGGCGGGCTGCCATCTATGGGGTTGCACAGAGTCGGACACGACTGAAGTGACGCAGCAGCAGCAGCAGCATAGCAACAAAGCAATTGTTCTAGTCAAAGAAACAGTTTCTAACATGGAATCAGAATTGGCTTCTCTGCAACATAATCAACGGGTTTTATGTGACTTGTTCTTTGTTTATATTATTTAATTAAATATTCAGAATGATCTTATGACTTTAGCTCCCATCTTTAAGAAAGTGGAGGTTAAATTGGAATCTGAACCCAGCTCTTAACTCTAAAGCCTATATGTTCCTCTCCACTGCCATGGAGCAATGGAAAGGGTACCTACAGCCTTCCCTCAAGCTGACAGTTAACCGACTGCAGTAGATTTCTGAGGTCCTCAGAACTAGTCGCTGGTAGAGGAGGAATTTAAAGTGAGGTTGATCCAGTTCTGGGCTTCAGTGTGAAACCATGAAGTTACTCTTTCAACTCCTTTGCTTTTTCCTTTCTGCCTCTCCAGATCAAAGCAGCTTCCCCCTCTTCTGATACTTCAGTCTCATTAAGGACTTGATAAACATCCTTGTATGCACATTGATTGCAAATGCTTATTTTTTTGGAAAGGCATCATTGCCAAACTGCTTTCGAAAGTAGGCCAGTCAAGTGCATTGATTCCAATAAAGGTCTTACTAAATTTGATTCCCCTTTGAAAAACTGCAAAATTGTCATAAAAATACCATTGGAATTAAGTAGGCTGGATTTCTCTAAATGAGATTCCCAGATAAGCACCAGGCTCTTAGAACTTGAGATGTCTCAGCGGGTAACAGATAAATGCCCCTGCACCAAGGTGCCAAGGCAGTGATTTCTCTGGGCAGTGGCTCAGTTCTTAGTCACCAAGTACAGCATTTACTGTGTCTCCTCTGGGGTACAGATATTACTGTACTGTGAACAAGGGAATGAGAGAATGCAACCAAGAGGATTATACAGCAGCTAGAGCCAAACTATTGGAGAAGGAAATGGCAACCCACTCCAGTGTTCTTGCCTGGAGAATCCCAGGGACGGGGGAGCCTGGTGGGCTGCCGTCTGTGGGGTCGCACAGAGTCGGACACGACTGAAGTGACTTAGCAGCAGCAGCAGAGCCAAACTGCTTACACCTGTCAAAGAGCACTTATCAAGTGTTGGCAAGGGCGTGGAGAACAGGGAATCCCCCTGCTCTGTTGGTGGGAATGCAAATTGGTGCAGTTGTTATGGAAAAAAAGCAAGGAGGTTCCCCAAAAAGTTAAAAATAGAACTACCATATGGCCTGCAGGACTTTCCTGGTGGCTCAGCGGTAGAGAATTGCAGAATCAGACAGCCGAGCACACACACAGAGGACGATCCAGCAGTCTTAGACCAGAAGACAAGAGTACAGCCCTCTTGGAAAAGGGCTGTGGAACAGCCTTGGACAAAACAGGTCTCACAAGCTAAAACAGGCCCTAGGGGCCTGAGTCCCAGAAGGGGGAAACAAAAAAGCCTGCAGGAATAAAAGATTAACTTTATTTCACTAACAAGTGTATCTAGTTACCACAAGACAACAAGCTCAGTTATTTTAACCTTATCTGTTCTGGTGCATTCCTGAATAGAATTTTTATGCATTCCTTTTTCTTCACCAAAGTACTACTTGTTTCTGATAGCCACCTGCTGCTGATCAAAGATGTTTGATTTCTGGAAATCAGTGGTCTTGAGACAAACTCTACCTTTTGTTAGAAAAGTGACTCACCCCTTCCTACTCAGGGAGCTGGCATTTTCCTTCCTTCTCCCTCGTGCACAACCTCTTTTAATAAAAAGCTTTGCTTGCCTAAGAGTCTTGTAGAAGCGGTATTCATGTCTATGGTATTGCTGTCAAAATTCTGGAAAAAACCTCGTAATGCTACTTCTGGGTATTTATCTGATTGAAACAAAAGCACTGTCTTGAAGAGGTATCTGCATTCCCATGTACATAGTGACATCACTCACAATAGCCAAGACATGCAAGCAAGCTAAGTGTCCATGGAAGAATAATGCATAAAGAAAATGTGGTACATAGACACAGTGGAATATTTGGTTCAGTTCAGTCGCTCAGTTGTGTCTGACTCTTTGCAACCTCATGGACTGCGGCACGCCAGGCTTCCCTGTCCATCACCAACTCTCGGAGCTTACTCAAACTTATGTCCATTAAATTGGTGATACCATCCAACCATCTCATCCTCTGTCAACCCCTTCTCTCCCCACCTTCAATCTTTCCCCGTGTCAGGGACTTTTCCAATGAGTCAGTTCTTCTCATTAGGTGGTCAAAGTATTGGAGTTTTAGCTTCAGCATAGGTCCTTCCAATGAATACTCAGGACTGATTTCCTTTAGGATTGACTGGTATGATCTCCTTGCAGTCTGAGGGACTCTTAAGAGTCTTCTCTAACACCACAGTTCAAAAGCATCAGTTCTTTGGTGCTCAGCTTTCTTTATAGTTCAACTCTCACATTTCATACATGACTACTGGAAAAACCATAGCTTTGACTACACGGACCTTTGTTGGCAAAGTGAAGTCTCTGCTTTTTCACATGCTGTCTAGGTTGGTCATAGCTTTTCTTCCAAGGAACAAGTGTCTTTTAATTTCATGGCTGCAGTCACCATCTGCAGTGATTTTTGGAGTCCCAAGAAATAAAGTCTATCACTGTTTCCATTGTTTCCCCATTTATTTCCCATGAAGTGATGGGACCAGATGCCATGATCTTAGTTTTCTGAATGCTGAGTTTTAAGCCAGCTTTTTCACTCTCCTCTTTCACTTTCATCAAGAGGCTCTTTAGTTCTTCTTCTCTTTCTGCCACGAGGGTAGTGTCATCTGCATATCTGAGGTTATTGATATTTCCCCTGGCAATCTTGATTCCAGTTTGATTCCATTGTTGATTGAATCTTATTTAGCCATGAAAAGAAAATTTTGCCTTTTGTGATAGCATAATGCCCTCAAGGTCCATCCATGTTAAGTGAAATCAGAAAAATACTTGCCATATGATCTGAATTGTATGTGGAATTTTAAAAAGCTGAAATTATAGAAATAGAAAGTAGAGTGGTGGTTACCAAGGGCAGGGGGGAGTAGGAGAAATGGGGAGATGTTGATTGAAGAGGCCACACTTCTAGCTATAAGATGAATAAGATCTGCGCAACATAATGTACAGCAGGAGATAACAAATCAGGTTTGTCTTGTCCTGAAGCATGGCAAGTAAAGAAATGCTAAGAAACTGAGGTCTGCAGCAAAGAGAGAGTTGAGAGAAAACAGGAGAACAAGCCCTCCACTCAACACCCTTGAGGTGAGGAGCTAGGGGTATTTATAAGATGAGGAGTAAAAGCAGCAGGGTGGTCTGAGGCATGGGGAATATGGAGAAAGGAGATTTGAAGGCTGTTAAGAGAATAGATCTTAAATGTCCTCATCACACACAAAAAAGGCGGTTACATGAGGGAAAGGAGGTTAGGGTTAGGGAAGTATCACTACAAACAAAGCTAGTGGAGGTGATGGAATTCCAGTTGAGCTATTTCAAATCCTAAAAGATGATGCTGTGAAAATGCTGCACGCAATGTGCCAGCAAATTTGGAAAACTCAGCAGTGGCCACAGGGTTGGAAAAGGTCCATTTTCATTCCAATCCCGAAGAAAGGCAATGCCAAAAAATGCTCCAACTACTGCACAATTGCACTCATCTCACACGCTAGTAAAGTAATGCTCAAAATTCTCCAAGCCAGGCTTTAGCAATACATGAACCGTGAACTTCCAGATGTTCAAGTTGGTTTAAGAAAAGGCAGAGGAACCAGAGATCAAATTGCCAACATCTGCTGGATCATGGAAAATGCAAGAGAGTTCCAGAAAAGCATATATTTATGCTTTATTGACTATGCCAAAGCCATTGATTGTGTGGATCACAACAAACTGTGGAAAATTCTTAAAGAGATGGATATACCAGACCACCTGACCTGACTCTTGAGAAATCTGAATGCAGGTCAGAAAGCAACAGTCAGAACTGGACATGCAACAACAGACTGGCTCCAAATAGGGATAGGAGTATGTCAAGGCTGTATATTGTCACCCTGCTTATTTAACTTATATGCAGAGTACATCATGAGAAACTCTGGGCTGGATGAAGCACAAGCTGGAATCAAAATTGCCGGGAGAAATATCAATAACCTCAGATATTCAGACGACACCACCCTTATGGCAGAAAGCAAAGAACTAAAGAGCCTTTTGATGAAAGTGAAAGAGGAGAGTGAAAAAGTTGGCTTAAAGCTCAACATTCAGAAAACTAAGATCATGGCATCTGGTCCCACCACTTCATGCCAAATAGATGGGGAAACAGTGGAAACAGTGGCTGACTTTATTTTGGGGGTCTCCAAAATCACTGCAGATGGTGACTGCAGCCATGAAATTAAAAGATACTCCTTGGAAGGAAAGTTGTGACCAACCTAGAGAGCATATGAAAAAGCAGAGACTTCACCTTGCCAACAAGTGTAGTCAAAGCTATGGTTTTTCCAGTAGTCATGTATGGATGTGAGAGTTGGACTATAAAGAAACCTGAGTGCTGGAGAATTGATTTTGAATTGCGGTGTTGGAGAAGACTCTTAAGAGTCCCTCAGACTACAAGGAGATCCAACCAGTCCATCTTAAAGGTTTGAACCTGAGGTAGAACTCGAGGTAGAACCCTCCTGCATTGGCTGGTGGATTCTTTACCACTGAGCCACCAGGGAAGCCAAGAGGCATTTCATCAGCTTATAAAAATAACTTGTCAGTCTGAGATCTCAAGGATCTTAAAATCCCTTGTGTTAAGAACCTGGGACAGAAAAAAACAAATAATATAACAAAAGGTGTTCCTGTCACCCTTACTACCCAGGAAATTATAAGGGTTTTAGGAGCTCTGTACAAGGAAGCAGGAACCAAACATATTTCTTTTTATGTAACAATATCAGAATTGGTGATCTTTCCATATTAACACATAGAAGTCATTCACTTTTTACTATTTACATCTGTGTAGCTTCCCTGGTGGCTCAGACGGTGAATAATCAGCCTGCAGTGTGGGAGACCTGGGTTCAATCCCTAGGTCAGAGAGATCCCTTGGAGAAGGGAATGGCTACCCATTCCAGTATTGTTGCCTGAAGAAATCCATGGACAGAGGAGCCTGGTGGGCTACAGTCCATAGGGTCACAAAGAGTTGGACACGACTGAGTAACTAAGCACAGCACAGTATTCTACTGTGTGGCTATACTATAGTTTATTTAACTAGTCCCCATTAATTTGCATGTAGGGCATTAAGGACATCTATTTTTTGGGGGGGGTGTTAGTTCTAAAAGGTCTTGTAGGTCTTCATAGAAGTTGTACACCGTTCAACTTCAGCTTCTTCAGCATTACTGGTTGGGGCATAGACTTGGATTACTGTGATATTGAATGGTTTGCCTTGGAAATGAACAGAGATCACTCTGTCATTTTTGAGACTGCATCCAAGTACTGCATTTCGGACTCTTTTGTTGACCATGATGGCTACTCCATGTCTTCTAAGGGATTCCTGCCCACAGTAGTAGATCAGCCCTGGGATTTCTTTGGAGGGAATGATGCTGAAGCTGAAACTCCAGTACTTTGGCCACCTCATGCGAAGAGATAACTGATTGGAAAAGACTCTGATGCTGGGAGGGATTGGGGGCAGGAGGAGAAGGGGACGACAGAGGATGAGATGGCTGGATGGCATCACTGACTCGATGGACGTGAGTCTGAGTGAACTCCGGGAGTTGGTGATGGACAGGGAGGCCTGGCATGCTGCGATTCATGGAGTCGCAAAGAGTTGGACATGACTGAGTGACTGAACTGAACTGAACTGGGCATTAAGGTAAACTTACTGGATATTCAGATTGTTTGAAATCTTGTAATTATAAACAACCTTGCAAGAATAAACCTGCATGAATGACCTTTTCTCTTACACATCTATGTCTGTAGAATAAATTTCCAGAAGTAGGATCACTAGGTTGATGGGTAAATGCCCTTTTGATGGTTATTATCAAATTATCCTTCAAAGGATTCTCCCACCAACATTAGATAAGAGCCTCTCTCTCCTCTGCTCTGACAGTAGAATGTGTTGTCACACTCTTGGATTTTTGCCAATCTGAAAAGCAAGAAATAGTTTCCTACTACAGTTTTGATTTACAGTTGTATTTTTATGACTGAAATTGAGAATCTTTTCATATGTTTAAAGACATTTATATTCCTTTTCTTTGAAAAGGGAGTGAGGGATTACATTGCCTGAAATGAGTTACAAGTATCTTTCCCTGTTTCACTTATCTTTTGACTTTGCTCTTGGTATATTATTACCATAAATTATTACAAATTATTGAGTATAGTTCCCTGTGCTATATAGTAGGTCCTTGTTGTTTGCCTGTTTTATATATATCAGTGTGTATAGGCTAATCCCAAACTCCTAATTTATCTCCCCCATCCCCTTTGATAACAGTAAGTTTTTTTCTCTGTCTGTGAATCTGTTTCTGTTTTATAAATAAATTCATTTGCATCATATTTTAGATTCCACTGATAAGTGGTATCATATGATATTTGTCTTTTTCTTTCTGATATTTTTCACTTAGTATGATAATCTTTAGATCCATCCACGTTGTTTCAAATGGCATTATTCTTTTTTATGGCTTAATAGTATTCCATTATGCTTATATACAACATTTTATTAATTTATAATATTTCTATTATATTAATTAATATGAACATTAATTTATAATATTTCTTTTAGAGGGTGAGAGAAAGACCTTCTCTTAGTGCTTCAAATGAGAAAGTCACTCCTGTTCATTATATTGAGTCTGAAAGTCTCACCTTTTTACAGGTCGAAGTCAATGGCACCCCACTCCAGTACTCTTGCCTGGAAAATCCCATGGATGGAGGAGCCTGGTAGGCTGCAGTCTATGGGGTCGAGAAGAGTCGGACACGACTGAGCGACTTCACTTTCACTTTTCACTTTGATGCATTGGACAAGGAAATGGCAACCCACTCCAGTGTTCTTGCCTGGAGAATCCCAGGGATGGGGGAGCCTGGTGGGCTGCCGTCTATGGGGTCACACAGAGTCAGACACGACTGAAGTGACTTAGCAGCAGCATACCTTAGCACCAAAGTTGCTTCCATCACTAGCCTTCTAGCAAGGGAAGCAGCAGTGGGCAGTTATGTATGAGCTAGATAATGGATGATGCTCCTAATTTGCAGAGGGGCATGAGAAGTGTGAGAGGGTTAGGGGTAAGAGTGGAGTGGTCTCTTGTTCTATTCAGATGTTTGAAACAATTCCAACTATGGAACTTCATTGGAGGAGTTCTGAGAAACTAATACAGGAAATATCTAATTACTACCAGACAGAATCTAGGTTGAAAGTGTTATGCTCGAGGCATGTCTCTCAGAGTTCTAAATCTTTTGCTCATTGACTTTCAAAAATATCCTGTTACTTTAGAGCCTGGAAAAGAAAAGGGAATGCCCCCTTGAACTTCGACAAATAAGACTCCTAAACCATTTCTTGTCCACTGTGTTCTTAAAAAAAAAAAAGCAGAACCACCATATGGGAGAGTCTCCAGCACCATCTTTATGTAGGACCTGTGTACACCCAGCACTTCCCACTTCCAGACAATGCTATAGAACAGTATTTTCTTAAGAGAAAGTGTACCTGTAACAGAAAACAAATCCTGTGAGTTTCCCCAAGGTAATATGCAACATGAGGATTGCTTCTCATTCAGCCGCTGTGAAAATAGCTTATTATGGGTTTGCTGCTGCGCTTTTCTCTTTGCATGCATCACTGCATTGGATCCTCCAATAGCTCGGTGAAGTTAGCTCTGAGCGGTTTAGTAACTTACGAACTGTGCTCAAGCAGGAGCCTGGCAGAGTTGTGCGTGCGTGGATGAATGTGAGCTGGCTGAGGAGGTGGGAGTGGGAGCGGGCAGGAAACCCTCTGCTCTCAATGCTGCCAACTTCTGAGTCATTTTCTCAGTAGATGCCCATGTTATCAATCCCTAGATTTTCTGTGGTTTGTTTCAGGGTGACTTCACCACACCCCATCGTGGGAATGCCTCCATATTTCTCCCCATATCTTCTCTTTCTCCCACTTTGCAATAATACTTTTGTCATCTCTCATTCTCCTAGATCCCTCTGGTGTTTAAAGAAAACTTCAATGGTTGTTCCAGGCTGTGGTTGGTATCTTCCCAAAACTTGCTCTGTGTTTTGACTAAAGATCCACTCATCTACTTAGACAACATTTAGCCATTGTTAACAGTGGTGGACTTTTCTCTACAGGCATTAAACTGTTTTTTTGTTTTAGTTTTCTCTTAACTAAAGTAATACATACTCTTAGAAATATCCAAACACTGCAGAAATACATACTGTGAGAAGTGAAGGTCCTTTGTAATGCCACTTTATAGAGGAAATCAATTTTTTTCAAAGGTATGCTGGCTAGATTGTTTTTGTTTTATTAATCTAAAATAGTAGGGTCATGTTATGCACACTGTTTCGCAGTTTGCTTTCTTCACTTAGGAAGTCCTCCCAGCCTGCAAAAGTCCTCCCTCCCAGCAATGGTGATGATACAGAATACTCACCCCACTCCTTCTCTTATCTGGGGCTGGGGAAAAAAGTACACTGAAGAGTGAGGAGTCTTGGGTTTCTAGACACAGTTCTCCCACTAGCTTGCTGGGGGACTGCTGAAAAATTATTAGGCCTCTTTGGTCTCACCTTTCCTCTGTAAAGTTAGGGGGGTGGGCACGTGATCTCAGCTCTATCAGACCAGCCCTCTTGGGAGCAGTGATGCAATGAGCACCTATCCATGCCCGAGACTCTGTCCCAGGTGCTGAGGAAGCAGCCATGAACACAAGAAAATCCCTACCTTCAGAAGTTTCCATTTCAGTGTTGAATGTTGCCCCCGCCCCACCTCCCCCCACCTCTGCCACCTCTGAAGAACACACCCAAGCTTCCTCAAACAATTCTATCTCCACTCTCTCCATTTCTTCACCCTCCAATTATTCTCCAACCCTTGGCACCCGTGTTCTTGCTTCAACCACTCCCAAGAAAGAACTCTAACAAACGGCAGCAATTACCTTATGTTCACAACATCCAACAGATTTTTATTCGGTCTTCATTTTACCTGAGCTCTATGTGGAAGGTAGCACCTTTATAATTTTCTTCTTTTATCAGCAGTCTTCCACAGCACACTTTCTTCTGAAAATAACTACTTCTTCTGAATATATAGTCAATCCTCATAATTTGAAGATTCCATACCTATGAATTCACATACTCTAAAAGTTATTTGTAACCCCTAAACCAAAATCCACGGTGCTTTCGAAGTCATTTGCAAACATGCACAGAACAGTGAAAAATATGAGTTGCCCCCCTTGCTTCTTCTCAGCCAGTGTAGAACAAGGGGATGCTCTGCTTTCTTGTTTAAGCTCTCGTGCTATATACTTGTTTCCTTTTCCTATTTAGTACCACTTTTTTTTTTTTTTAATTTTAATGCTTCACACTAACAACTTTGCAGTTTAAAATGCCTGCCCCACCACACGCCCCTTACTCCCCCAGCATAGTGCTAAAGTCCTGTCTAGGGATCCTAAGTGCAAGGCACCTTACAGACCTTACAGATAAAGGTTGATGTGATGTGCCTTACAGAGAAAATACATGTGATGTGAAATATGTGTGTTAGATAAGTTTCATTCAAACATGAGCTATAGTGTTATTGGTTCCAAGTTCAATGCTAATGAATCAACTATATATATATATATATATATATATATATATATATGAAAAAAGGTGTTTTTAAACAGAAACACAGGTTTAAAAAATGGTTATAATTGATATGTTGATAAAAATGCTGTGACCAGAGACTTGCAGGAACCTAACCCTGTATTTTCCCTGAGAGCAATTGCTCTGTATTTGCCAATTCAGTGTTCATGGAGACTTTATGGACCATAACCACCAACCATTACGGAAAAAGCATGGGGGTTCCTCAAAAGATTAAAAATGGAACTACCACATCATCCAGCAATCTCACTTCTGGTTATATCTGAAGGAAATGAAATCACTCTCTTGAAAAGATATCTGTACCCCTGTGTTCGCCGCAGCATTATCTACAACAGTCAAGACATGGAAACAACCTAAGTATTCCTCAACAGATAAACACAAAAGCACATGTGTTACACATGCATAGAAATATACCCCATTGGATATTATTCAGCTACAAAAAGGATGAAATCCTGCCTTTTGTGACCACATGAATGGACCTGAGGGCATTATGCTAAGTGAAATAAAAGAAAAGGAAATATCATATGGGTCTCACTTGTATCTAATCTAAAAAAAAAAGTGAACTCCTAGAAACCGAGAGGAGAATGGTGGTTGCTAGGGGCTGGGGTGTGAGTGGGGCGTGTGGGAAATTTGGTCACAGGGGACAAGCTTCCAGTTGTAAGATGAATAAATTTTGAAGATCTAATTACAGCATGGTGACTATAGTTAATAATACTGTGTTATATACTTGGAAGTTGTTAAGAGAGTAGATCTTAAGTCTTACCACCACACACAAAAAAATAGTCATTATGTAAAGTGATAAAAGTGTCAATTAACCTGATTTTAGTAATCATTTCACAGTATATACATGTGTGTATCAAATGATCATGTGTATACCTTAAACTTGCATATCTTATATCAATTACATCTCAATAAACTTGGGGGAGAAAGAGTTTAACTACCTTGAATAGTGAGAGTTAATTGTATTTTTTAAATCCAGCTCCTCTTTCTCTGTCATTCCTTAAACATTGGCATTATTTAGGACTTCTTTTGGCCCCACTGCTCCTCTCATTTTATAGATGCTCCAAAACAATCCCTTTCTCTTCTAGAAAAGACTCTAAACCTTCTCCTAAACTCTATACCTGTATATCCAACTGCTTAACTGTACTCCACAGGCTTCCCCAGTTCAGAATCCTCAACTGTACTCACTACCTCGTTGCCGTTTCTCCCCCAAATGGTCCCCAGCTTCACAAACAGTGCCACCCAGGGAGGTGAGCCTGTGCTGCTTGACTCCTCTGATCCCATGCCCCCATCTCCAGCCCCCAGGTGGTTGATTCTACATCTGATATCTCTCAGCTCATCCTCCTTCACTTTGCTCCCCCTTTGAGCTAGCCTCTTGTTGCTTACCTACAGTGTTTCACTGGTTTCTCGATTCTCCTGTTTTCAGTATTGTACCCCTATTCTCATGACTTCAATCTATCTCCCAGACTACAGCCAGAGTGAGAGTTCTATCAGAGCAAAGATAGCATTTACTTCCTGCCTCTGTGTCCCAGGCACTGTGCTAGAGACCTGATGCACATTATACATACTTGTCACGGTGTACAGTTATACCCACTTGCCATCAGAGGAAACCAAGTTCCACAGGTGATGATATCCTGACTCCTGAGCACTAGAACAAGACCCTCTATGACTTAGCCTGTTTTACTTCTATTAGTTTCTTTTCTTGACAAATTTTTCTTACCCCTCTGTGCATCCTACCCTCCAGCAATTCCAAACTATCCATGATTTCCCAAACACCTTGTGCTGCTCCACGTTTCCATGCCATTCTTTAGTTATGCCCTCTGCTTGCCGTGATCTTTCTTTCCTTGTCCATGTGTGAGAGATTACTTGACTTACCACACTCAGTTTAAGCTTTCCAAGTAGGGTCGACCACACCCTTTCTGTTCTCACTATACTCCGCAGAAATCGCAATTTCAGCATCATGTTAGCACATTTACTGATTAAATGTCTTTACTTCTCTATGGAAACTCTTCATACTCTACATCCTTTCTCTGGGTGAGTTCATCCCTGCCCATGACTTCAGTAACTATCAATAAGATGATGAGTTTCTAGTCAATAATAATCTAATAAGCTGATCGGGTATTTCTGCTCAGATCCTTATCCTTCTATCCAATAGCTTACTTGGACCTCTGTACTAATGTGGTCCAAACCAAACTGACTAACCATTTTTCTCTCTCCAAGCTGCTCTTCTGTTAGCTGCCCAGTGAATGAGACCCCATTTGTTTGCTATTCAGGGTAGAAAACTCAGAGGAGTCAACTTTTTTCTTCTCCCTCTGTCTTAATGTGCCTTCTATCTGTAAATTCTAGTTGTCTTAGACCTGTCTTGTTCATGTGTTTTGCACCCATCACTTTTCTCTCCGCCCAAATCAGCCACTCTATCCCACTATCTTCCTATTTCTGCATCAGCCTCCTAACTTGCTTCTCTATCTCCAATCTTGCCAAAACTATTCTTTATAGTCTCATCAGAATGCTCTTTCTAAAGAACAAGTAGGAGCTCATTGGTTTCTGGCACTGTAACCTTTCTGTACCTTGACAGTGCATTACTAAGCCTAACTTGGGTCCATTCACGTGAGCGCAGTAAAACCCATCTGTGACACCGGGTTTGGTGAAGGAAAGTGCGGCATTTACTATAGGGTGCCCAACAAGGAATGTGAATGGCTAATGCTCGGAAGGCCTGAACTCTCCAGTGACTTTCAGGAAAATGTTTCTAAAGACAGGGTGAGGGAAAGGGTTGTAGTGTGAATTATTAGCTTGTGGACATCCTTCTGATTGGTTGTTGGTGAGGTAATCGGGAGTCAGCTTCATCAGTCTTCTGGTTCCAGCCAGTCTGGGGTCTACGTGCTTATGAGCAGCATACAGGTAACTTCTTCCACTGGTGGGAGTTTCAATATCTGCAAAACACCTCAAAAGATGTGGCTCAGAATATTATCTATATTCCTTTGAGTCAGTTCTAATGATGTGTATGGAGCCTATTATACAGAGTGAAGTAAGTCAGAAAGAGAAACACAAATACTGTATATTAATGCATATATATGGAATTTAGGAAGATGGTAACAATGATCCTATATGCAAGGCAGCAAAAGAGACATGGATGTAAAGAATAGACTTTTGGGCTCTGTGGGGGAAGGCGAGGGTGGGATGATTTGAGAGAATAGCATTGAAACATGTACATTATCATATATAAAACAGATGACCAGTGCAAGGTCAATGCATGAAGCAGGGCACTCAAAGCCAGTGCTCTGAGACAACCCAGAGGGATGGGGTGGGGAGGGAGGTGGAAGGGTGTGCTCAGGATGGGAGAACATACGTGCACCCGTGGCTGATTCATGTCAACGTAAGGCAAAAAACCATCACAATATTAAATTAAAATAAATTAATTTTTTAAAAAAGAACTAAAGGTCCTTGACTTTATTTAATGGTTAAACTATCATTATTTTGTCTGGCTTGACTGTTCTCCCTTTTTTCCTACATTTTCTCACTTCTCTGATTAAATTTATTCTTTGGAACTTGGAGAAGGCCTAGGAAGCTAAAGGTTTTCTACAAACAAGAGGAGGTAGGGGACATCGGTGGGTCGGTGGGGGGGGAAAGGTCTGTCCCAGGAGGGCCCCACAGGGTCCTGCTCAGGTACAGTTGCCCTCAGGATAAAGTACACACTTGCAAGAATTAGGATCTTTTAATATCCCTTGTGTATCTCTCCAGCCTCATTTCTCTCTAGTTCTCCCTTTCACATAAGCCTTTCATCCTCACATATTTGCACACAGTTACTCAAAGGTGATTTTGCGCATGCCTCTTGGGCTGCATAAGTTGTATTTCTCTTCACAAGTCAGCTCAGAGGATTTCTAGTTTGGAGTGTTTTCTCTATGTTCAGAAAACTCTGCCTCTGACTTTGTACACTTTAAACCCATTGAAGAAAAGAACTGTGTATCATCCTCAGAACATAGCCCAGATGCCAGCGTGGAGGAAGTAAGGTACAGCTGTTTGCTGAGTGAAGGAATGAACTTTCAATTTGGAAGGGTATGATAACTTGGTATATATTCAATTGACCAATTCATCGTACCCTTTAAAATTTAAAGTTCACTCCTTCATGTGAGTAAATAGTTCCCCTGACATCAGAGACTGCCATTTTTGGGGGAAAAAGAAAGTCAACCCCCTCATCCCACGTTTCTGGAATCTTTTAACATTCTACCTTTCTTATGCCTTCAGAAACACGTCTCAGCTTGGCTCTGCTTCCTCTCATTCCTTGAGTTTCAGCAACAACAACCATTTCCAGCACTGAAGAAAATTCCAGCTTTAAAGTAGGCAACAGATTACCTTTTGCATAATGTTTGCACAATGCAATGTTTCTATTTCATTGATTATTTTTGTGGAAAAATGATGGGCTTACAGCTAGAATTGTTGTATCATATTGACATACCCATCTTTCCTCCTGATGAAGATCACCATAGGGCTGAAGGACTCAAATACCCTATTTGTTGGATGATAATCCATAGCCACCAAGGAAAGAAAATATTCTTTCCTGTGGTATAATTTTTTAGACATGGTTATAAACAGGTTTAAGCAGGACTTTTTAAGAAAAATATATATTGACTTAAGCAGAACCTTAAAAAATGAAACACAAAAATAAAAATACAAAACTGTGTATGCCATGACCTCACTTTTGTAAAATGATTGAGTTAGCATACTTAGAGCAAAAATATGGAGGACTATGCACCAGGCTGTTAAAGAGGATTTTTCTGGAGGGCAGGATCACAAGAGAGCTTCATTTTTCAGATTACAGATTTCTGTTTTTGCTATGCAAAAATGTGCAGAAAATCCTAGGAATATTTTTATTCATAGCTTTATTCTGGGGGCTATTTTGCTTTTCTTCATCCTCAGAATGAAAGTGCTGCCTAAAACATCATTTAAAATTTTGGCTCATCATTGTTGCTGCCATTATTCTGATTTCACATGATGCTGGGGGAAATGCTTTTTTGCTTAGTCTCTTCTCTAAGCAGTTGTTCCCAATTTTTAAAAACAGAATGGGATATCATCCTGAGATCATAGCTCGGCCTAGTATGTCTCTTTTGTTTACGTATTTTGGAACATGTTATTCTTTTTTTTAAGTTTTTTTTTTTTTAATATTTATTTTTGGGCTGCAATGGGTCTTTGTTACTGTGTGTGGGCTTTCTCTACTTGTAGCAAGTAGGGGCTGCTCTCTAGCTGTGCTGCACAGGCTGCTCATTGTGGTGACTTCTCTTGTTGCAGAGCACGGGCTCTAGAGCACAGTCTCAGTGGTTGCGGCACATGAACTTCCTTGCCCGGTGGAACTTCCCTGGACCAGGGATTGAGCCTGTGTCCCATGCATTGGCAGGCCGATTTCCAACCACTGGACCATCAGAGAAGTCCCGGGACATTTGTTCTTCAATGATACGATGAAAAGTCTGAGACTTTCATGAGTCAGTGAATCATAATTTCCCCCACAGCTAAAATTTGTCATTTGTTTACAGCAAATAATTTCCAAATTGTAAGACTACATCATCAGAAAGTGGAACTCTGGACCATGCCTCCAGCAGTGGAGCTGATGAGGCTTGTGCCATGGTGATATGGACCACACTCTGAGTCAGAAAGTTCATTAGAGGACTGGGGTTCAAATTCAGCAATTGATAGAAGAATCCCTCTGTGACATCCATGATGTGTCAGATTCTGTAACTCAAGGACTCTCAACAGGAGTCATGGAAAAGAACCTTCAGATGACTGCAGCCCTGGTCATCTTGATGACAAAATCCTCATGATTTTTAGAGCCAGAATTTTAGAAATGATATGAGATAACATATGTTTGTTGTTTTAAGCTGCCAAGTTTGGGGACAATTTGTTACATCGAACCCAGGTCTCCTGCATTGCAGGTGGATTCTTTACCATCTGAACTACCAGGGTAGCCCTTGTTGCATAGCAAGAGATGGCTAATAAAAAAAGAAAATAGTGAATTTATATGGTGGGTGGTGTCTGCAGTTGCCAGGGTGGATGGGGGAGGCTTCTATGAGAAGGAGTTTTATAGCAAACATCTGAGGGATTTGGGGTGATAATAATGTGTAAATGGGGGTTTCCCTGATGGCCCAGACAGTAAAGAATCTGCCTGCAATGCAGGAGACCTGGGTTCGATCCCTGGGTTGGGAAGATCCCCTGGAGAAGGGAATGGCTACCTACTCCAGTGTTCTGGCCTGGAGAATTTCGTGGACGTATAGTCCATGGGGTCGCAAAGAGTCGAACGTGACTGAGTGACTTTCACTTTCAGCGCGTCAGTGGAGGTTCATCAGTGGTAACAAATAAGCCATTCCGGTGTGGGATGTTGATAATGGGGAACCTAAGCATGGGGTTGGAAGGTATA
The DNA here is from genome assembly GCF_029407905.1 of Bubalus kerabau. Classification (NCBI taxonomy): domain Eukaryota; kingdom Metazoa; phylum Chordata; class Mammalia; order Artiodactyla; family Bovidae; genus Bubalus; species Bubalus kerabau. The sequence continues at coordinate 77,059,929 of NC_073624.1, read as the reverse complement.
TGGAAAAATCCCTTGAAATGAAAAATTGATCCTAAAGAGGGGGAGAGAGAAAGAAACCCTGAAGGAGGTGACAGAGTGAGTCATGTGCATATCTGGGGACGATTTCTTGTTAATCTTTCTATAGCACTGAAGTCATACGGAACTTACTTCAGTTATTTGAATGCACTATTTTCCTTTTTAACTCCTGGTCTTCCCACATGTTATTTCCTTCACGCATAACTAAGCCCTCACCCCCTCCCTGGCACCCCAGGCCACCCCACTCCCATTGAGACCTCATTTAGCCATCAGATCTTAGCTTAGGTGCCACTTCTTCATATTTCCCTAGTCTGGGGGTAAGTACACCTTCCTTGTGCTTCCTGTGTCCCTCACCTGCCCCCCCACCCCACCCCAACACACGTGATACACTGTAAGTGCTTGACACACTGTAAGATGATGGCCTTTTAAGATGATTGTTGTTCATTAGGTATATTGTACTCTGCAAAGATAGGGCCAGATCCATGACAGTGATAAACATGTCCAACAGAGCAATGGACACTTCTTTGGAATCAATGCATATCTACCCAACTCATGAAGAGATTCTGCTCCATCACCAAACAGCAATCACATCAGTCCTCTGAGTCTCTGTTTCCTCATCTATACAATACCTCTCTTGGAAAATCCTCCAAGATTGGTAAGGGTCACAAATGGGCCATGCAAACCACCTAGCAGAGTAAGTTCTATATAGTATGGGTCACAGTCTAATGATAGGAATTTGTTCCTTTACAAGACAGTTCATTCTATTCTATTATCAAGCAGTTTTATTCAGGAGAAAACTGTTGCCTTGAAACTGGCAAAACTGGGCATTAATACCTTCTTTGGGTAAGCCCCATTTTAATTTTTCAATCCCAATTAGATTTTAGAATACAAGAGTCAAACATTAGCCAAATTCTTCTTTTCTGCCTCCCTCCCTCTGTTCCTTCCCTCCTTCCTTCTTTCTCTTCTTTTATCAGGTTTATTGAGACATAATTTAGTTTAGTAAATTGCATCCTTTTTCAAAGCACTGTTCTATGAATTTTGACAAATGTATGCATTCTTACTACCTCCCCCACACCCTAGTCAAGAGATTTTAACTTTCTATTTATTATCTGTTGATGACAATTCAAAGCAGTGTACAGTGCTTGTGATGCTTCCACTTCTGCTAAAATGGGATTCCCTAATTTCAAATGATTCTGCCTTATTCTCTCAGTGTTTGGGGCATGGACATCCAAAGGGGTGCCTGTGTTTTGGGCTGAGTCTCTGCTAGTCTAAAAGGTTGATATTCCAAAGTCATGTTACCCTGCATTTGGATTCCTTTGTGTATGTCTCAAAGCAGAAGACTGTGAATGGTCAAGGATAACTCTTTAGCTTCACTTGGGGCCCAGAAGGTCAAATTCCTTTCTCTTCTCTAATAGAAATAGAAAAAGGAAGATAGCAAGATTTATAAAAAGAGAGATTTTTAACAAGAAATTTGTACATGTTTCTCATTATGATCCTGCCATTCAAGATGGTTGTTCTCTTGCTCTCTGCACACCCCCTGCTCAATCAGTGCCACTTCACTTACACCCTACTTACCTGACTACATTTCTGTCTTAATCATAGAGCTGAATCAGTAAATGCCTACGTACTTTCCCCCAGCATCAGTTTATGATTGTTCTAAACTTTAGATCAGAAAGGTTCCACTATGATAGCTTATCAAAGGGGCAGTGAAGGGTCTGCTCTTCTCCTGGTTTCCCTGGTAACCAATGTGTCAACCTGACATCATTCTATAACTGGCAACCTACCCCTATAACTGGCTTGCTCCCCATAGCGAAGCCTTCATAACATGGTGGGGTGTTGCTCCAGGACCTTGCTTCAGACAAGTAAGATTCCCGTTCATTCAACCATCTACGTCTGTCAATGACTTTCTTTCTTCGGTCTTGAGGCTGGTCAAGCACAGGGCTTGTACACCTACAGGGTACAGCCCAACACTCACCTTGCTCTAAATTTCTATCATATTTAATGTCAGCACCATCTGTTATTTTAATGTTTCCAATTTGCTACTTTTTTGTGTTTGTCTCATTGACTCAAATATAAGATGGGGAGTTGTTCCTTATTTTTCTTTCCTCCTGCATAATGAGGACTAGACCAGTGTCAGGCACACCGAAGTCATTCAATAAATGCTCTTGTGAGAGACTGACTCGTGGGAAGAAGTGACTTTTAGTAAATTCATGGAAAGGTTTTAGGTGCCCATATCAGGATTTCAGGACAGAACCTCTACCAGAATGTCAGAACTTTTAATTTATTTCAAATTAATTCAATTAATTTAAATCATTATGATGAATGATGCTTTTGCCAGCACCTAGCAACATCGTGTGACAAATACAGACATCTAGGAAAGTGGATTATCGCAAAAGATCAAGGTAGAGTTTTGGTTGTTTGTGGGTGTTAAAAAATGAAAGAAGGAAGCATTTGTGGCTCTTGAGGTTAAGTGATGCTGGCTTCCAGTTCTTTCCCTCAATCCCCTTCATCGTGTATGTCATTGTCGAGAATACTAAACCACCAGGGTGATGCAGGGGAATCCCATAGGCAAACATGATATTAGAACAGGTTCTCAGAAGGGTCTCTGGAAGAGATTTTCTGGACATCCTGGCTACCCAGTAGTGTGTGAAAGTCGCTCAGTTGTGTCTGACTCTTTGCGACCCCATGGACTATACAGTCCATGGAGTTCTCTGGGAGAGAATACTAGAGCGGGCAGCCATTCCCTTCTCCAGGGGATCTTTCCAATCCAGGGATCGAACCCAGGTCTCCCACCTTGCAGGGAGATTATTTACCATCTGAGCCACCAGAGAAGCCTAGTAGTATGCATGCTATAAAGTCCCCCAAGTCAATCTGGTGCCAAATAATGCAGTCGTACATTCTGGGATCTTATGTGAGAATATAAGAAAAATCCTCTACTCTATCTCAACTACAGTGAATGCAGCCAACCACAAATATTTCCAAAGAAGTCACAGAAATTTTAATGTTATAAGAAAGTCAGAGGGTCAGGATAAGGCCTAGACCAACACATTCATAAGAGGCAAAGAAAGTTGCCCAGAGACACGTATCCAAACTCTTTCCTCTACAAGCCGGTCTTTTTGTATCAGCTTCCCTCCAGTCATTCCTTTGAGCTAAAATGTTAAAGACTTATGCAAAAATGCCTATTGGCAGTTAGAATTTCTCAGCTATTAGTGCTTAGATTAGTTAGCCTTTATTGTCTCAGTTGCTTCCCTTGTGGCTCAGTAGTAAAGAATTCGCCTGTCCATGCAGGAGAGGCAGGTTCGATCTCTGGTTTGGGAAGATCCCCTGGTGAAGGAAATGGCAATCCACTCCAATATTCTTGCCTGGGAGATCCCATGGACAGAACAACCCAGTGGGCTACAGTTCACAGAGTCAAGAAGACTCAGACACAACTTAGTGACTAAACAACAACAACAACAATAACGACAAATTGTTTCAAATAATTACCTGCTGCCACAATGGATAGTGGAAACAATTTTTGATAAGGTTTGGGACAGGAGGTAAGGTCCGGGGCATGGCGTGTTTCTGCTGAGGCTGTGCCTCCATGGCGGAAACGCTGGGCACCCTGCACAGTCTGGGTTCAACATAAGGTGGAAGAGAACAGGTCTAGTGAAGAAAGTGAGTTGCGGCTGCCTTTGTGGGTTTGTTACCCAGCCAGGTTTGTTTGCCTGAGCGCAGCAAGACAAAATCCTGAGGTGCCAGGGTTTGGAGCAAAGGCAGGGTTTATTCCCAAGGCAGTCAAGAGAGGAGATGGGAGAACAAGTATCAGATCCCCCTCCCTGCAAGCGAGGGGCTCAGGGTATTTATGGGATGAGGAATGAAGCTGCAGAGTGGTCTGAGGCATGGGAAGCCTGGGGAAAGGTGATTGAAAAAAGGTGCAGTGGTTGTGGTTCTGGGCAGGTGTAATTAAGCTCCAGGCCTCTGCACGTTCAAATGTAGAGGTGCTTAGCACCATCTGAGGATGGAGTTTTTGGCCTTTCTGAGGTCAAATGATCATGAGTGGATCCTCATGCATGTCCAGTTGGAGAGTCCATGGTCCTAAGTAGTCTCAACCAGTTCAGTTCCGACTAGACACAGCTGATTCCACGTTCCTGGAAAACCACTTGGGCAAATATTGTTTAGGCTACAAGACACTTGGAGGACATGCAAGTCTTGAACTTGAGTAGTGAAGGCAGGTGAAATGGATTTGACGAACAATTACCCACAGCTTCAGTTTTTTATCTAGAGTGCCCTCAGGATGGCCTGGTAACCGTGCAGAGAGTGGGAAAGCTGTGAACCTGGGCAGTCTTTGGAGTTGGGTCACTCTGGGGGCATATGTGTCTGCACATGGTGGTAAGAACTGGATAACTTTTGTGATACATGAAGACAGCATCCTTTTTGAGAAGACTTCTTTGAGTGAAATTCCAGGTCTGATCTTAGCTCAGAGAATGAACCACAGAGAGGCTGGGATCACATAGGTGCAGACTTTATCCTTCACAAAATAAGGAAGGGGATGGTTTGTTCCTTATCTCCTTTCTATATCCATCCCACTCTTCTATTTCCTTGTCATTCTCTCTCAATCTCTGCACCTAATGTAGAGGGAGACTTCCTATTAAAAATACTCTCTTGGTTCAGTTTGAGTAATCATGTCATTTGTTGGATGTTATGTAGAATAGCCATCACCTCACTTCTTGTTCTTTTCATTTTACTCCAGGCCATCCCTATAAAGTGTTGGAGAATATGTGCGTGTATGTGAGAGAGAGACAGACAGACAGACTCAGACAGACCACAGTATTTAATGGAATTACAGGGAGAAGCAAATAAAAACTGACCTGTCCATGCTCCCTGCTCTGGTGGAATCAACCATGTAGTTGGGGAGATAGAGAAATAGGTAGTTTACATTCAAATTCACATGTGCCACGATAGGAATGAACACAAGGTACCGTGTGACTTAGTGGAAGAGAAAGTGGTATAGATTCATGGATTCCAGGAAACTTTCTTTGCTAACCAAATCTTTGCTTTGCCTGGATCACTAATACCTGAAATCCTATCATTGGAGATGCATTTAGCTTGACATCTCACTCTGAGATAGCATGGGGAGGGGAAAAAACTTAGCCCCAAAGTTGTCATTGTGTAGCTGTGTGATTTGGAGAAAGTTATTTCGCTTTCTGATCCTCGTATTTCTTCTCTGCAGAATTTGGAATAACATAATTTGAGAGGTTATTATGAAGAGCAAATGAGATAAAACATAGGCAGCAGCTGAAAATTATGGTTGATACTAGTTTTATGATTTATGACTTAGTGTGATATAAAAGAGTCTGGGGAAGAAGTTGGAGCTAGAGAGATGGTGAATGAAATGATGTGGAAAGGAAGAGATGAAGGGTCCAAAGCACCCTTGTTTTATTCCACAATTTTGCTTCAAATCAACTCTAACTGAAGATAATAATTTTTGAGAAATGCAAACAATTGACCTCATTATTAATGAGGAAAAGGAAAGAAAGACTAGAACGTGTGACTCAGTCATGCTGTCCACAGATAAACCGCCTCTTTTCCTTCCAACAGAAACTATACTGACATCATCAAATGTCCTTTCTTTTTTTCTCAGTCTCAGGATCTGGCAGAGTTTCTGAAAGTCCAACAGGGGCGTATTTTCATGGTTGGCTGAGAACAGCCTGAAAATGTCTTAGTGGTTAGGAGGAAAAATCAGATTCAGAGACCAAGAGGAAGCCAGGTTAAAGAATTTTAATTCAATTCTTAGGGAGCCCGAAAAGGGAGCTTCTGGGTGGGGCTGGAGGATTGGGTATGGGGAGAAGAGCCCAACAGTGAACTGCAAGGGGTGTCTGTATGAAAGAGAGTGTAAAAGGTCATGCCAAATATCTTCCTCAAGCAAGAACGTCTCTTGTCCCATTCTTGATGTTTTTGGATAAATTCCTGTGTTGGGGTCAAATTCAGTATAAATAACTCTCCTCCGTGCTTCCCTCTGTTGAGAATGTGTGGAGATGAGGACAGTCTACACTGAAGCTGAAGATGTCAGTTTTCATTACTCGGTTTCCTCCAGATGTCTGAGTGTCTGAGTAGAAGGGTTTTGGTCTTACTCAGTTCACGCTCCTTCTCAGGCTCTGTTGAGAAGCTGTCAAAGCAACTAGAATGTTTGTTTTCTAGTAGTTTTCACTTAGTGGATCTCTCCTAGGTGAGAAGGTCAATTCTATGAGGACAAAATCCAGGAGCGAACAATTCCCTTTTACCCCTCTCTCCAAAACATATAAGCTCTGTGCCCCCAGCATGCCTTTCTTATCCTTTCCCCCGACTGCACCCCATTCCACAGGGGAAGCCATGTTTCATTTCAATTCCAATTAGTTACCCATCCCATCACCCCATCCACTTCTGCCCCCCTACCCCAGTCATTTCAGCTGGAGTAGAGGAGGAGTAATCCCTGAGAATAGAACGGAATCTGTAGGGCTCATGAAACAACTAAAAGGAGAAAGTTGGTTAGAAGCCTTTGGGCTGCTGAGAGACAATCAATGGCATCAGTCTAGTGATTCCTTCCAAAGCTTCTAAATTTGGCCTAAGTTTCCCTCAGAGTCACCGTTTCCTATTTCACTCATCTCTTTCTCCGAAGTGGCTACAGCTTCTCAGGGCCCCCCTCCCCCAACATATGGCACCTCTACACTCTGGATATGCCAACTGTTAGGCAGACCATTCAGGCTGATCACCAGCACTCTATGGGACTATGCCTCACAGATCACTCGTTCCTAAAACACTTTAAGTAGCTGACATTTTTTTTTCTTTATACCGAATTGTCTGAAAATATTAAATATTTTTTTTTCACAAACTCAAACTAGCATTAACTCTAAATCTTACCCATTGGTGGCTCAAGTATATTTGGATTCTGACCATTCTCTTCATTGTTTGCTTATTTTGTGTTTTTGAAAAGTTTTAAAATTTTATTTATTTAACATTTAACAATTTTATTTATATATTTTGGGGGCATGCCACAGGATATGTGGGATCTTAGCTCCCTGACCAGGGATAGAACCCACGCCCCCTGCAGTGGAAGCTTGGAGTCCTAACCACTGGCCTGCCAGGGAGTCCCTGTCTTCACTGTTTCTTATGGCACCAGTACCCCAGCTGTTGCTGTCGCCGTCTCCTAGCTCGTCTCCTTGATGCCAGTTTCTGCCTCTTGGATTCATGCTCCGATAACTCTCAGGCTATCTTTTTAGGTTATTGCTTTATACAAGTCCCTTCCATGCACAGCTGTCTGTACATGCTAAGTCACTTCAGTCATGTACAACTCTTTGAGATGCCATGGACTGTAGCCTGTCAGGCTCCTCAGTCCATGGGATTCTCCAGGCGAGAATACTGGAGTGGGTTGCTGTGCCTTCCTTTAGGAGATCTTCCCCACCCAGGGATCTGTAATGGCTTTCTATTGCCCACTGTCTCAAGTCCAGACTGTTCTGGCTGGTATTCAAAGCTGCTGTTACCCTACATACCCCCACCTCACCTTTGCCACCATTTCATCCTAATCTATTAATTAATTCTAATCTAATTAGAATTCTAATCTAATCTAACCAAACCATTCCATTCTAATCTAACCAGTCATTTCAGTTCTATCAGCCCCATCTCCAGGGTTTGTTTTCCCTCTCATTTCTTCTCCTTAGGAAACCCTCTTCCATTCTTTAAACTGATTGCAAAATTAATAATATTAACTGTTTTACTCAGATTCAACATCTTGCAGTCTTGAATGAGTTTCCAGTATCAGTTTTTAATCAGACACCTCTACTGGAATGATTATAATTCCATTATAACATGTTTTATTCCTTTAATGTTAACTTGTAGGTTAATACTACATAGAATATTATTTTTCTCTTTGAGTAATCACCATCTGCATTATACTCTGAGTGCTCTGAAAGCAATACATTCACCTTATTCGTTTGTGCACCCCTAGTGTCCGTCCAGTGCCTGGGACATAGCACTTGAATTAAAAATGTTATAAAATCGATTGTGTTAATAAGCTTCTTGAGGTCAGGGCCATGTCTTAGTCATTTTGCATCCCCCAAAGCCCAAGACAGTACTAGGCACATGGCAGATATTCAGCTGTCACTATTACACTGAGTTCTGAAGATAAAGAAGTAGGAATTATCATGCTTGGAGAGAGTATGTTTGAAAAGAGACTAGGTGTTGGATGTGTAGGATGAGCTCTAGAAATCAACAAGTATGGCTTTGGCTTTGTCCATAACCTAAGAAGAGAAACCTGAATAGAGAGTGAAGGTCAACCCTTCTTGAGAAGTATAGAACTGAACAGAAACAGCCCTGGAAATTATTGTCTGAATTAGAGAAAAATGTGGACAGGGTCACTGCTGAAAAGGTGTCACTGATTCTGAGGAATAGTGATGTTAAAACTTTCATTACTGGAACATACACATAGAAAATTATGTTCTAAGCACAGTGCCACAGAGAACCTGTGCTCTTATGGAGCTGATATTACAATGGGCAAATGAATAAGTGAATAAATAAAGCAGATTCCCCTTTTCTCATCCAGCACATATTACTGTCACTGCTCTACTTCCTGGTAAGCCTCACTCAGATATTTCCTCTTTGACCCATTCAACTGTATGTTTCCACTTGTTTGTTACTTATTGTTAACTCCCCTCTCTTCTAGCCTTTTAAGTATTACAATACTATTTCCATCTGGTTCTTATATATAATTCCCTCCCTACTCACTGAAGGGCCTGTAGGTATTTCTAATTTCTCTAAAGCTGCGTTCATGAACTAACATGAGGTCAATTTCAATTCTAGTTCTCTGGTCAGTATTTAGTTACTTCTTATGTTTCCTCTCAAAAGTACTTCCTCCCACTTCAAATAAATCCTAAGGCTACTAAACCAAATTACTATGTTAACTATTACTGTATTTTTAAAAGGTATTAAACATGGGTTCAAGAATCCTGACTTGGTACTATATTCTAATAGAAACAAAACAGATATTTGTTAAAGAGACTGAAATAGATTAGCTTAGTTTGCCTGGTTGTTAAGAATTTGGAAGTAATAACAAAATGGCACTTCTCTTAAAACATAATGCATTTCAGACTTGCCACTGATTTAGAATGAAATCTTGTCCAACTAACCTAAATTGGTAATGCTTCACCCTATTTATAGCACAAACAGCCTTTGAGTTAGGACAGTGACAAAGAAAAGGGAAAGGGGGCATTTTCTCAGGACTGACATTTGTGATATTTTAAAACCAAATTACCTCAGAATTGGAACTGTATTTTATCAGTTGTATTTTAACAAGTTCAACAGGGTCAAAAAAATCTAGGAAAGGTCTAGTTTACTTGGCCCACAATTTTCCCATCAGAGACTAAGAAAGTTTGGTAAAACTGCACTAAGATACACAGAATTTTCAATATGAATTTTTAAAGCAACATTTTAAAATACAATTTAACCTGAGCAAAAGATTGTGAGAAAAACTGACAATCCTAAAATTGATTAGAGATTTGGGATAAAAGATTCACTGATAATAGGTAATTAGCAATGACTTTGAATATCTGGTGGTATAAGCAAGTGTGAATTAGGATTTTTTAATAGAGATTTACTAGCTAAAATAATCAATGAAAAGAGAGACTGGGATGGATCTACAGATTTAAAAAAATCTATGCTAGTAAAGGACAGACATTAAGAAGACAATGCCAAATTCTGTGTTTATGCCCTGGAGTAGTGAGAAATTGCATAAACATTACTTTCTTTTATCATTTAAATCAGTTTGAGTACTTGGTATTACTAGAGAGGAAACTGTACTCATTTATATTATGACATCCCCGTGGGTAAGTTCCCTTTAAGATGAGGTAAAGTACAGACTTACATGGTTTAGTCCTCAGGAAGGAGAGAAAGGTGCCTATGGTTGACAAGTGTCTTTGTGGGCAAAGTGTTAAGAAGGAGGGTGGACACGGTAGGAAGTTGTCCTGGGTGCTGACAGGGCTATATCTTCGAACAGAACTGAAAAGCAGAGAAAGTTCATGTTTAGGAACCCTAGCTAGTCTCCCAGGGATGGCGGAGCCTGGTGGGCTGCCATCTATGGGGTTGCACAGAGTCGGACACGACTGAAGTGACTTAGCAGCAGCAGCAGCTAGTCTCTAGCTTGTTCTTTGCTGGATACCTCTAGCTCTCCTCTCTACTGACCTTGAAGAAAACCGCACACTCATTTTGTTTTTAGGAAATGAGCATCCCATAATCTCTGTCTCCAAGCCAAGTTGGTACTCATTCACCACCAAGGGAAAGTGATTAATAACAGCTTAATATCTTCTACTGTGATGTAGCTGGGAATTAAAAATATAACCAGATCTCAGGGAGACAATTTGGAAACACTATCAAAGGGTATAAAAAAAGATCTTATTTATGTAGCCGAGAGATGGTAAATGCTCTGGAATGCGATGAATTCATATTCTAAAGATGCTAATTCTCTCTGAATTAGTCTTTAACTTAAACAATATTCTAAAGTTTCTGCAGCATTTTTCCAGGAACTTGACAAGTCTGTTATAAAATTTATGTAAAATATATGCCAAAAGTTCATGAATAGCTAAGCCAGCCTTGAAAAAGTAGAGAAAAGAGGGTAGACGTCTAGATATAAAGACTCAGTAATAAAAAATATGGAACTGGCTCAAAAACAAAAAGAGAAAACCAAATAAATCAATGGGAAAAAAGCAGAGAGCTCAAAGATAACTGTTTATTAATGAGAAATTCACATAGGATAAAGGATTCACTGTTTTAGTAACTGTGTTGGGAAAACTGTCTCATTAAGTGGAAAAAATAAAACTGATTCCCTACTTTCCATCATATACAAAAGGCATTAAAAGCCTGATTGTGAAAGGCAAAATTATAGGGTAAATACAAGAAAAGACAGAGAATTATCTTTGTGACCTAAGGATGAAGGGAGACTTTTTACACAAAACCTTGGCAAGTACAAATCATACAATGACAAAAAGAAATTTAAGATGACATCCAAATCACATTTTCTGTTCAACAAAGGAGAAGTAGACAAAGTTAATAGGCAGGACACAAATTGGGAGAAGAGTTTGTTATGCCTACAACCCAAAAGAAAATAATACATAAAATATATAGGGTACATTCACAAATTATCACTAACAATAACAATGAGAGACCAAAGCCCATTAAAAAAATGGGCAATTGATGTAAACAATCGATTTATAAAAAAAGACATAGCGGCTGCAAACATATGAAAAATGCTCATTTTAACAATGAGATGCCATTTTAAACCTCTAAAAAAACCTGAATGATGTCATGTGTGTGTGTGTATCTTAGAAAACAGAAATATTACTTCACTGATATGAGAGAATAAATATTGACTCTGCTGTGTCTAGTAAATGAAGTTATGTCTATGGCCCAGTAGACCTATTCCTGGGTAACTATTTCAAAAATACTCTCCAAAATTACCATTAAAATGACGTGGATGAAATGAGGTTGCTTAGTGCTGTGATGTCTGCAGAGCAGTGAAGCAGAGGTGGTTTACAAGTAATAAGTCATAAAACATGGGAACCAATAATAAAACGTGGAGACACAAGATAGAATGTCATGTTAGGAACAGGACCTACACACAGCAACACAGATTGCAAGAACACAGTGTGAGTGAAAGGTTAAGAAAGAGAACCATTTCTATAAAATAAAAATGGCACCCCCACTAAACAGCAGTTTACAAGGATGAAAATATATTTACAAATGTACGCCAAATACATGAGAGCAGCTGTTTATAGCAGGCTTAGGGGTGGTGGTGGTTGATGGGTGCAGAGGGAAGGAGAACAGTGAGGGTAGGAGCTCACACACACACACACACACACAAACATACACACACAGAAGGAACCTCATATGGAACAACACTCATGTATGTTGTACTGAGGAGTATGATGAATACAAAACTTCTTACCTGAGCTACCTAAAGTCCTGCTTCTAGAGAGATGTGTACTTTAAAGGAATGGACTGTGGATTTCTAAGCATTGGCCAATGAGTCAGGAAGGAGTATAATCGTGCATCAGTGAATATTCATCATTCATCACCTGCCATGTGTCTGGCACTGTTCTAGTGTTGTAGCCATGCATTCTGGGAAAAAAAACTCACTCAGAAGGACAATGCAGATAGTGGAGTGCAGTTCATTACACCGGCGGGCCCAAGGCAGAGTCTCCTCTTAGCCAAGGACCTGGACCAGTTTTTCTGAAAACCTTATATACCCTAAGTTTACATGCCCAAACCCACCTCCCCAAATTCCATGAAACTAGTCTGAACAAAGGAAAAGGAAGATACAATAAAAGTTAACCCCTGATTCATATGCCTTAAGCCTAGGTAGTTCAGTTCAGTTAAGTTCAGTTGCTCAGTCGTGTCTGACTCTTTGAGACCCCATGAATCGCAGCATGCCAGGCCCCCCTGTCCATCACCAACTCCCAGAGTTCACTCAGACTCAGTCCTTCGAGTCAGTGATGCCATCCAGCCATCTCATCCTCTGTCGTCCCCTTCTCCTCCTGCCCCCAATCCCTCCCAGCATCAGAGTCTTTTCCAATGAGTCAACTCTTCGCATGAGGTGGCCAAAGTACTGGAGTTTCAGCTTTAGCATCATTCCTTCCAAAGAAATCCCAGGGCTGATCTCCTTCAGAATGAACTGGTTGGATCTCCTTGCAGTCCAAGGGACTCGCAAGAGTCTTCTCCAACACCACAGTTCAAAAGCATCAATTCTTCGGCGCTCAGCCTTCTTCACAGTCCAACTCTCACATCCATACATGACCACAGGAAAAACCATAGCCTTGACTAGACGAACCTTTGTTGGCAAAGTAATGTCTCTGCTTTTGAATATACTATCTAGGTTGGTCATAACTTTCCTTCCAAGGAGTAAGCATCTTTTAATTTCATGGCTGCAGTCACCATCTGCAGTGATTTTGGAGCCCCAAAAAATAAAGTCTGACACTGTTTCCACTGTTTCCCCATCTATTTCCCATGAAGTGGTAGGACCAGATGCCATGATCTTCATTTTCTGAATGTTGAGCTTTAAGCCAACTTTTTCACTCTCCTCTTTCACTTTCATCAAGAGGCTTTTGAGTTCCTCTTCACTTTCTACCATAAGGGTGGTGTCATCTGCATATCTGAGGTTATTGATATTTCTCCCTGCCATCTTGATTCCAGCTTGTGTTTCTTCTAGTCCAGCATTTCTCATGATGTACTCTGCATAGAAGTTAAATAAGCAAGGAGACAATATACAGCCTTGACTTACTCCTTTTCCTATTTGGAACCAGTCTGTTGTTCCATGTCCAGTTCTAACTGTTGCTTCCTGACCTGCATATAGGTTTCTCAAGAGGCAGGTCAGGTGGTCTGGTATTCCCATCTCTTTCAGAATTTCCCACAGTTTATTGTGATCCACACAGTCAAAGGCTTTGGCATAGTCAATAAAGCAGAAATAGATGTTTTTCTGGAACTCTCTTGCTTTTTCCATGATCCAGCGGATGTTGGCAATTTGATCTCTGGTTCCTCTGTCTTTTCGAAAACCAGCTTGAACATCAGAAGTTCACGCACGGTTCACGTATTGCTGAAGCCTTGCTTTGAGAATTTTGAGCATTACTTTACTAGCATGTGAGATGAGCGCAATTGTGCAATAGTTTGAGCATTCTTTGGCATTGTCTTTCTTTGGGATCAGAATGCAAACTGACCTTTTCCAGTCCTGTGGCCACTGCTGGGTTTTCCAAATTTGCTGGCATATTGAGTGCAGCACTTTCACAGCATCATCTTTCAGGATTTGAAACAGTTCAACTGGAATTCCATCACCTCCACTAGCTTTGTTCATAGTGATGCTTTCTAAGGCCCCTTACCTGAGGCAAATTTGTTGACACCTGTTTTATTACAGGAGGGGGCCTCCCATACACAATTTTGTATGGAGAAGAGCCATGGGACTGTGGGGTCATCCTGAGTCTGAGCAGAGCCGTCGGAAACAAGTCCACCCAGGAACAGTCAGTCTCTAAGATCCACTTGGAGAGTGTCTCTTTAAGTGTCTGGTTGGTTCCTTCCACCATCCCAGAACTCTGGGGCCTATATGCTGTATGTAATTTCCACTTGATGTTTAAAGTTTTGCTTACTTGTTATACTAAATCAGCTATGAAAGTCAGGCTGTTGTCCGATCCAATGCTGGTAGGAAATACAAACCTGGGAACTATCTCCCTAAGCAGGCACTGGGCTACTTTTGATGCTCTTTCAGTCCGGGTAGGAAAAGCTTCCACCCATCCCGAGAATGTACATACTATGACCAGCAGGTAATGGTAGTGTCAGTGAGGTTTCATTTCAGTGAAGTCCACTTCCAGGTGTTCAAAGGGCAGCGAGCGTTTTACCTGAATCCCTGGAGGTTTCCGTCTGTGCCAGAGGCAGCATTGACCTGTGAGCAGGCAGTGCAGTTCTGAGATTTGTCCTTTTGACAGCTAGAGGGCCTGGATTAGAGCATATCGTTCGGTCAGTTGAGCGGACCAGTGTGATGGCAGAGAGCTAGCCTCAACGATGGTTTCTTCCATGACTACTGCATATCCCGACAGTCATTGTCCTTGTTTCACCAGGCTGGTGCCCTTGGTGTACAGGACCCAATCTGGGTCCGGGATTGGCTGGTCTCTCAAGTCAGGTCTGCTGGCATATTTCCTTGCAATCATGTGAGGGCCCACCTTCTCCCACAAGAAAGAGAGTGACCAGATTCAGGGCCTGACAAGTCTCAGTAGTAACATGGGGGTTCTCACCTAACAGTCCCTGGTATTGAGCAATCCGGGATGTTAACAGCCATTTATGGAGGTCCCCTCGCAGGAGAATGTTGACCTCATGCGGGACTTTTATGAACAAATCTTGGCCCAAAGTAAGCTTGGTTGCCTCCCAGACCAGTAAGGCAACTGCAGCAACTGCCCGTAAGCATCCCAGTCACCCAGTGGCAACACTGTCCAGCTGATTAGAGATAAGTCACCAGTCTGTCCCATGTCCCCATAGTCTGGGACAACACTCCCATAGCCACCCTGTCCTTTTCAGTCACGTAAAGAGTAAACGGCTTAGCAAGGCCTGCCAGGCCCAAGGCGGGTGCTGATGTAATTGTACCGGGTTTGAGTTCTATTACTAGTGGGACTTGTTTTGCAAGCCTGGGGGACAGGGGGGTGGGTTGTCTTCCGCCCAGGCCTCAGGGAATTGTTGAGTTAACACTCTCTCTTGACTGTTTAGCCCCTCCGGTTTCCTTGCCGGGAGACTGTGCAACCTCCATTCATCTTGAGGGGTTACTGAGAGGAAGAGTAATTAGGTGGTTGAGCCCACTCGAACAGTGGGTCTTTCTTGGGGGGAAAGGTCACTTGTGCCCCCAATTTAGACAGCAAGTCTCTTCCTAACAGGTACTGGGCATTCAGGGATGTATAAAAATTCATGAGTCACTTGGTGTCCCCACACCTGACATTTTCAGAGTAGGCTAGAGATACAAAGGCTGCATTTATCACCATCTGAGACCCAGCAGCCTCTGGCTGGGTCTATTGGCTTATAAGTCTATAGGCTTCGCACAGTCTTTCACAGAACTCAGAGGGTGATTCACTTTCCCTTTGAATCACTTGGGAGGGTTTTGCAATACTCATAGCTTTTCGGGCCCCCCTCTTGAGACCTTGTAAAATAGTCACCTGATATCTCTCCAGGTGGCCCCTCCCTTCCTCTGTGTTACAGTCCCCATTGGGCCTCTTATCGGGGGTGGCTAGTTTTGCCCACTGCTGTGGGTTTGCAGTACCCTCAGGTGCCATTTCTCTTAACCATTTTCTGGCCTCAGGATCCTGTGTCTTTCCTCAGTGCTGAAAAGGGAGACTAGTAGTTGGGTTATGTCATTCTATGTAGGGCGGTGGGTTCGAAAAATAGTCTCCATTAGCCTAATCATGGCTTGTGGCTCCCCCGAGTTTGGTGGAGCATGTCTCTGCCAGTTTAATATATTGGTAGAGGAAAATGGCTGGTAATACTAGGCTACAGGGGGCTGATGGTAGTGCCCCATGCGTCCTGAACCGAAGGCTGTTGTAGCTCTCTGAGGGGCATCTGTAGCGGGGTTCTTTCCCCCTGTTCCTTGGCAGAGTGCAGCCTCTGTCTAATTGCTGTGTTTTCTTCCCCCTTCCCATCAGTACTCACCGGGAGAGATGGATACAATCTAGGAGGTCCAGCTGAGGTGGAATTCTGGGGGCATTGACCAGAGGTCTCCACTGCTGGGATTGGAGCCTGCCGAAACGGCGGCTCTACGAACTCTGGGAGAGCTGGTGGAAGAGCAGTGGCTGCTGCAGGAACTTCACCTGGCCCTGGATGGGGCATTAAGGCGGCCTCTGGTCCTGGTGGAGCACTGGGAGGCAAGCGCGTCATTATCCAGTATGGGGAGGGGTCAGGTCATCCCCATCCAAATCCTGTAGAATTTCCTTTTTTATCATCAGTCAATGTTTGTGCCATTAATATTTTTCCCTTTCCCTTCTGGATACAGAACCTTGTCCAAGGAGGAGGGTCTTGAGCTAACCCTAGCCATGAGTCAATATATGGATATTGATTCAGGTGTCCTGGCTCTCCTGTGACTACTGTATAGACTGGTTCCACTATTTTTAAGTTCATGGTGTTCTCTGGTGGCCATCCTACTCCCATAGGGCACCATTCGACCTCACAGAGTATGTGGAGGAGGTTAGGCTTCATCTTCACCCCATAGTCTCCTCCTAATCCCTTCTTTAAATTTTTAATCATGCACTCCAATAAAGCTGACTTAGATTCACTTCCCCCCATCTTGCTTACCTTCTCGGACCTTCTTCTACTTTTCCTTTTCGTTCTGTCTACAAAGTTCTCAGTACCCTATGTACTTCTGATATTTGCCACTCAATGACACTTGAATTGCCATTCTGCCTCCTTCCTAATTGGGGTGAGAAGAGTCTTACCTGGCCAGATCCCAGAGGGAGAAGGGGGATTGGCATGTCTTCACCTGCCGGTCAGCACTGCCAAACCAGAACACCACGTGGTCCAAGACTGTTTCTCCTTTAACTTTTAAAGTTCATTCTGCCTTGGTGGGCTTGATCAGGTGCGGATGAAAATACAGATGGGTTAAATATCCCATGTCCCAGGCCGTCTCCGGAAAAGCCAATTCGTACTCACTTATGTATCCCCCTCCTTCTAGCCTGACAATTCCGAAGGGGTCAAGAATTTCATAGCAGATGGGACACCTCCTTGGGGAGGGCAGAATACGAGCACACAAAAACCAAGTTTCTTTTCCTAAAAATCCCCTGGCAATTGCTTGGTAATAATTTTCCCCAAGACGGCGTGGACACTACCTCTTAAATGACCTTCACAAATTTCCTTCCTGAGCTCTAACACGCTCGTCAACCTGTGCACCAAGCAATCGTTGCCACCTGCCTATTCCAGGCTCCTGTGGGTCTGTGCCCCTTCTAATCCCTCCCAGGGGGCTGATCAGGCCCCCTCTCCCACCCTACCGGGTGGTTTCCTCCTCACCTGAGTACTCAGTTCCCCTGCTGCCGTCCACCTCTTGCTAACATGAAAGGTCCAGGCATTGAGAAGCAAAATCCTTCCAGAAGGGCGAGGCACCTTCCCCCCTCTAGAAGATTCGAACCGCAAGGCCTCGGAGTAGTCCCAAATGGGACTTGTCTCCTCAAAGTGAGGAGTTTCCCGGCCCATCAAATGTTGTAGCCACACGTTCTGGGAAACAAACTCACTCAGGACAATGCAGATAGTGGAGTGCAGTTTATTACACCGGCGGGCCCAAGGCAGAGTCTCCTCTTAGCCAAGGACCTGGACCAGTTTTTCTGAAAATCTTATATACCCTAAGTTTACGTGCCCAAACCCACCTCCCCAAATTCCCTGAAACTAGTCTGAACAAAGGAAAAGAAAGATACAATCAAAGTTAACCCCTGATTCATATGCCTTAAGCCTAGGTAGTTAACAGTGGACAATTATCAATAGGCCTGTGGTCATACCCCAATAAGCATAATAGAATTTATGATTCTATTTGGTTACACAGATAATTAGGGTATTCTTTTAGGCAACAGAGAGTCTAGGTACGAGCCCTGGGGCTCTTCCATCCAGGGGGCCTGGTTTTCCAGTTGGTATGTCGTTTCCACAGATACTGGGCATAGAGCTCAAAGTCCACTGTCCAGCCCAAGATGGAGGCTGTTCTGTCTGTTTCCTCCTTCACTAGGTGCTGGGATGGTGTTTGAATGAGACACAAAGCCTGCCTCTGGCTGGAGACTAGAAACGGTTCTCTTTATTAATCTTTCACTCACACTCTGGTTACCCCTGGCTGATCTGCATTAGGCCAGGCAGATCGTTGCGTGTAGCTAAGATCAACCACGGGTACAGTCTATCTGTCTGGGGTCAGGGAGCATGATGCTGCGGCTGCCCTTTATCCAGTGTGGCTTCTGGGAGAGACTTGAAAATTCACCAAGAAATAACTTCAGAGAAGACACATTAATAATCTGGAATTATTTAGCACACACATGTCTCTATGAATAGTTGTTTTCACAGAAGCAGTTTTATGATGTGTCTACTGTCTCTCCTAATAGCACGTACTTGTGAGACTCCTTGTATGATGGTTTGGAAATCCACCTACAGCCCTAGAGCAGACTTTCCCCTTGGTAGGCCTTGTCAAGCTCACTAAAATCTAAGATCTTGGCTCCATTAACACTATCTTACTAATAAGATGATTGTTCATCAGGGCCACATAATGAACAATGGATGTATTGCTGCTACTAAAGACTGGTTTGCAATTTTCTGACATTCTATTTTTGTTTCACAACTATTTATTCCTTATACGGGAACACTAATGAATCTGGCAAGTAGCACTGGGTCAAACCCCAACAAAAGAAGGCAATTCCCAAATTACCTCCATGCAGGTTCCCAAAGACACTTAGTAAATTATTTAATCTATTTATCTATTCATTCAATATGCTCTTACCAAGTCCTTCCTATGTGTATAGCACTGTTCTAAGTGCTGGAGATACAAAGATGAAAGAGAGGGATAGACTTTTCCCTCAAGAGCATATAATTCAATAATGTCAGAATTTATTTTCTGCTGGGAACAAAATTATGTATGTTTGTAAGGTTCCCAGGCAAACCAACAGAAGCCTAATTTAATCCATTATATAGTTTAACTCTATATAGAGAACTTAACTATGCATAGAGTTAAGAGCTTAACTCTTAACTCGAATGCTAATATAATTATATAGCATTTTGGACAAAAATGGTCATATCATATATAGTAGGAAATTGGAAAAGAAGAGTTTTCTCATCTGGCATTCATGAATTAGCTCAAGCAAACTTGTACAGTGGGTATAATGGTATGGTTTTTAAGTACTCTCCCTAACCTTCCTTTTTAATTACCTTCCCAAATACTCAGTGTTCTCATGCTCTCTTAACTCTTCACTGTGGCTCCTTGCCGAAGGCCTGTGCAATCTCACAAAATGCTCAAATTTCTACAATTATTCACATGCCTTCTTTGATGCTCCTGATCCAAGCTTGTTGCAAAAAGAAAAATCTGATCAAACTAATCTGCACGAATTTACATTCCTTCCCTTAGCAATAGATCAGGGCCCTTGTTCCCTGTTCCCACCTCCTTGGGAAGGTTTCAGTTTTAGGTATTATTTAGAGTTCAATGTATTTTAATAAAAACCACCGGTAATCATTAAATTGCCAGATTCTCTTCTTTAGACTTTCATGTATATGATAAAAAGTGTTATAAGGTTTTTGGAAACATTTGGGGGGGGGACTTGTGTGTTGTTTAGAATGAGTGCAGGTAAAATGAACTACTTGACTGTATTCTTAAAATACTTGCATGTTAAGAAAAATACTGATCAGATTGTTCAGCATTAATATTTTCAAGTTTAAATTGATATTGATTATGATTTAATGAAAAATTTAAGATATATTTGTATCTACTGTAATTGTTTGGTCACTTAATGCCATAGAATGGGAGGAAAATTATGTTAGCCAATACTGCTACTTTTAAAATTTAAGTCTTCTTCAGCATTCAGCATATTTTTTAAAAAAGGACATAAAATTTTAAAAAATGGAACTGTCTCCAAGCTGTCATTACTGCTTATTTTAAAGTAAAGGATATAGGTCTTTTTTGTTTGATCACCTCTAAAGAGATAAGAATCTATGAAGCTGCTAGGAAAATGAGTCCGTGACCAAAATGCTTACTCACTACAGGAGATCAGAAAATTTTAAACTAAACCTGGAATCTACAAAGACAAAGCAGTCATTTTCTTTGAAAAGTATGTAGGGTTTAGAAACTTTCTGGGATTTGTCTGTAAAAGCACGCCCCGGGGCCTAATAGTGACGTTTTAGGGAAATGCTGGCGTATCAAGGTGGGAAGGCTTGGAGGTGGTGCTCTGTGGGCTCCTATGGTGGTTAGGTAGTTCTCAGAAGACAGCACTGGAAATTAGATAATTGCTGATGTCATATTTTTCACACACACAATTTGGTGTCCTGGGGGCTATAAAAGCAGCAGCTTCTACTTTCCTATCACAAGCAGAAACCTCGATACAGGTAAGTCCTCCATCGAACTTGGTAGGATTGGCTTGCTGGGTCTATTCGGGATACTTTTTTCCCTTGATGTTGATTTTGTTTCTCGTTCTCTTGATACCAGGTTCTTCTTCCCTGGTCACCCATTGCTCAGGTTTGCTTTGTCCACGATGGCTGCCCTGCAGAAACCTGTGAGCTCTCCCCT
Organism: Bubalus kerabau; assembly: GCF_029407905.1. NCBI lineage: Eukaryota > Metazoa > Chordata > Mammalia > Artiodactyla > Bovidae > Bubalus > Bubalus kerabau. Next base: position 77,039,159 of record NC_073624.1, on the reverse strand, counting down.
CAGGGACACTCTGGCCGCCGGCTGCCTCCTTGTCATGGTGCTGTGCTCCCAGGGAGGAGCGGCTGCACCCGTCACGTCGCACTGTAGGCTCAACGAGTCCGACTTCCAGGAGCCCTACATCTTCAACCACACCTTCACTCTGGCTCAGGAGGTACTCATCTCAGTCTTTCTCTTTTGCATCTTATCTACTTGGAACCTAAATCGTTCTTAAAATTTCTTCAGAGGACATTTAAGATCTTTAACAGATGAACATTAATCGCTGCTGGTATACCTGTCATCATTTTCTATGTCTCTTTTAAGACTTTTTGGAGATCAAGCTTTACCTCAAGACCTTCCATTTTGCCCATTAGGATATGTGCATTCAGTTTTACCCCCAAAGGAGCCATGTAGTAACCCATCTGACTGTTTATGGTTCCCTTTACTTCTCTAAGCATTCTTTTATTTTTTGAAGAGAAAGAAATTGACATTTTTGATCACTTACTATGTTATGAGCTCTATTCTAGGAGCTTTAAATCCATTCTTTCTTTTTTACTGAAGTATAGTTCATTGACAGTATTATTTAAGTTCCAGGTATACAGCATAGTGATCCACAATTTTTAAAGATTATTCTCCATTTATAGTTATTATAACATATTGGCTATATTACCTATGCTGTACATTATACTTTTCTATCTTATTTTTTTAATTTATTTTGAAGTATAGTTGGTTTACAGGGTCATGTTAGTTTCCAGTGTACAGCATGCTGATTCAGGTCTATATATATGTATAAATATACATATATATGTGTATATATAATATATGCATATTCTTTTATATATTATTTCCCCTTATTGGTTATTATAAAATATTGAGTATAGTTCCCTGTACTATTTAGTAACTTCTTATTAGTTGTCTATTTTATACATTGTAGTGTATGTATGTTAATCCCAAACTTCTAATTTATCCTTCCCCTCAACCCCTGAGCATCATTTTAAACCCATGCACTAAAGAATCCTTTCTTTAGTCTTCACAGTGCTGCTCTGGGAAGAGGGGACAGAGTACAGCTTTGCTTACACACATTTCTTCTAGCTTTATGATGTCCAGGCACTTAGTCTTTTCTTCTCTTCCAGGCTAGTTTGGCAGATAACATCACAGATGTTCGTCTCATTGGGAACAAATTGTTCCACGGAATCCATGTAAGCCATAGGCGTGATGCCACTTGTGGTTACTTGGAGTGGTGGTGGGGATGGGCTGCGTCTTGTGAATGTCGCCTAATTTGAGCCCTGCTGTTTCACTTTCACCAGCAGGTGACGAAGCGCTGCTACGTGCTGAAGCAGGTGCTGAACTTTATTCTTGAAGAGGTGCTGTTCCCCCAATCCGATAAATTCCACCCCTATATGGAAAAGGTGGTGCCCTTCTTCTCCAGGCTCAGCAAAAAGCTAAGCCAATGTGTAAGTTCTTCTCCAGCCTAAGTCCAATCCTCCCAGGTGCCTGCCTTTCCTCTTTCTTCTGTGTAGAACCCTCTTCCTTCCCACCCCAGTGCTCCTTCCATGCTGGTAGTGAGAGGTGCCTCCGTCACACCATTACAGAAATCATTTGGCATCACAACCTGTTTGCTTTTGCTTTAATTGAGTCACATATTGAGTTGATTGTGATGGGCAGGGTCTGAAAGACCACAGGAGGCTCATTTCGAATTGCTGGGAAAAAGCGATTCAGACTATGTGAGATGAGAAAGGTGTTGGGAGCTGTAAGGAAAAATACCTATTGGTGCAAATGGATTCACTGAATATAAGTTGATGGAGGGAGGGGATGGGAAAGAGAGAAAGGGAGAAACAAGATTTAATATTCGGCAGTGGGTGGGTGGATGAAGACTGCTGCCCTTTTGATAATGGAAGTGACAAAATCAGAGGTGCGTGAGTTTGATGCCTCTGAATATTGAAAACTAAGAAAAATATTTTGGTGGAGTAGGCTGAGCAAAGGGGGCCTAGTATTTATTGAGGAGGGCCCTGTTCACATAAGATATTTTATGTAGGTTTCTTGTTCTGAGCCCATGTTTTTGATGAGGTGCTGTTATGGTTTTATTCTCGACAGGATTTGCATAAACCACTCCGCTCTTTCCACAAACTTCAACCTCAGTAGGGTTGCCCAAAGGTGAAGTGAGGTCCCGTGTAAGGGAAATGACTGGATTTTGGTGTCCCAGGGAATTGAAGAGGTCAGAAAATCTAGGTCACTATTGATATCTAGGTCATTGTGGGCAAAATTGCTAAGAACTTTAATTCCAGATGAATTGTAACACACTTCAGTTAGGAAGGCTGAGTTTCAAAATCTTCAGTACAACAATGTTAAACTTGTTACTCTCATTTCCATTTTGTAGCATGTTGAGTCTGACAACCAGCACATCCAGAGAAATGTACAGAATCTGAAGAACACAGTGAAAAAGGTACTACTAACAACTATTAGTACTAAATCATTTGATAGAAGAGACAAATATTGTTTTTCTTCCCTTTCTTTCCTTTTTTCTCCCACGTCATGATGTTTTACTTGACTCTCCTGCCATTGGGTCGATTATTCAGGTGCACATTAAGTATAGATGTGTCTATGCTATGCTATGCTAAGTCACTTCAGTCGTGTCCAACTCTGTGTGACCCCATAGACGGCAGCCCACCAGGCTCGCCGTCCCTGGGATTCTCCAGGCAAGAACACTGGAGTGGGTTACCATTTCCTTCTTCAATGCATGAAAGTGAAAAGTGAAAGTGTCGCTCAGTCGTGTCCGACTCTTCTCGACCCCATGGACTGCAGCCTACCAGGCTCCTCCATCCATGGGATTTTCCAGGCAAGAGTACTGGAGTGGGGTGCCATTGCCTTCTCCGTAGATGTGTCTACATGTTTATAAGTCAGTTTCCAAATTTTGCAAATTCTAGAGCTGGCTGGGAACTTAAGTCATTGACTTGTTGTCACCCATGTGCTAGGGATGGCCAGTGTCAGAGTCAGAATAGACTGCAGGACCTCTGAATCCCATCCAGGCCAGAAGTGCTGGACATTATACTTAGTCTCATTAGCTCTTAGGGAAATTTTAGATACCTACTGATTCATTTAGTCTGAAGAAGCATTTGTTCAAAACCAGAAAACTGGGTAAAACTTATTTGAAAGAATTTTGAAGTCATTCACACGATGATGTAAAACTTGGAGAAATATACCTAGCACAGCCATAATAAAAGAGCTGGACTTTCACATAGGATGAATTTCTGGAATGGTTTGATACTTATATTTAACTATTAAAATACCCAGCAGCTATTGGTTTTAACTTAAAAGTGAGAGTGAATGTCCCCCCAGTCTCTTTTACACAGTATCAAATAGAATAGAAATATTACTATTAGTAATGGATTCATTGTAGGGAAACGAATGTCCACACTGGAAGCCCTCTTTTTTCCTCTTTCCTTTTCCTTCTTTCCTGGTCTATTCCTTCCCTCGACAATGTGCTAATGAGCATCTATCTGATATAGGTTAGTGTATATTTTGACAGAGAATGATATGGTCAGGTGGCCCTATTTGGGGGGAAAGAACAACAGGGGAAGGCTTAGCTCAGCTGCTGTGACTCATCCAAAAACCAGAGCTACCATGAGCAGTAGCAAAAGTGATGATTTGGTAAGCAGGTACAATTAAACCTCAGAAACAAGAATGCTCTGGTTGATGGAATTTTCAGTAACAAGCATAACCTCAATTCCCCCTTTTTTCCATCTTGATTTTTTAAATAAAAAGTATCTCTTCCTGAATGTGATTTAATGAACATTGTCAATGTCTTCCTTTGATAACTGAAGGATTTGTTTTTTTCATTGTGAAGATAAATTCTCTTGTCATAGAATGATTAGCTAGACACAGAGGGCTGAATATTAGCATGCCATAGCCAAGAAGTACTTTGCATTTCTGGTGTGAAAAATTCTTCATATGAGCTTACTTTGTTGTCTTTAGAAAAGTGGAGTGTGGGAGACAAAAAGCTGATGGTGATTTGTGTGGGAAAACAGAGATTTTAAAGCTCTTAATCCATTTTGAAGGAATTGACTTACACATAGGCAATCAGTTGCCATGTGGATGAGTTGTTATGCTTTTTTTTTTTTTTTTTTTTTTACCCAGTAGTTCCAGAAAGCCTAGTGAGAGAGGAATATTATTCAGAGAAATCTCAGCATGCATAAACACTGGTCGGCACTATGAAATGGGAGGGCATCTTGGGGGGATAGTAATCCCCTGTCACTGAAGAAAAGCAGAAAGCAGGCTGTAGCAGAACAGAGAACAGACAGTAGAATTCTTTATCATCTTGGGAGTCTTTGAGATATTAAAAAAAGATATCTCTTGTCATTATGTCAAAGGAAGTATCGAAAGGTGGAAAGATGGGAAAAAGCAGGAAGAGAAAGACCGAAGTCTAGAGGACAATGATGACTTAGGCTTGCTGTTTTCTTTGAAATAATCTTGAGCACATTTAATAGATTAGACAAGTTTCAGAGGAGGGGATTTAGACTTGTGTTCCCTCTCCCATGGGGTTTAAAAGACTCTTTTGCCTACTACTTGGAAGGAGGAGGAAAGAAAGGGTGTTAGACTGTATCTGGCCTTTCACCGTTAAAGCAACTAGATAGGAGGCATTTGATATTTCCCCCACAAAAGTGAAAACTTGTTTTCCCCCACCTTGGTCAAGAAAGTGGAAACAGAAATAGTCCACATGTTTTGGTACATGTGGTAGTTTTGATTCAAGACTATTGGAGTTGAGTGGTTATACTAACTGATTGGTCACAGACAGTCATGGGGCTCAGAGGCAGGGCAAGGAGGGGTGAGTGGTGCTTGGGTCCCCCAGATCCCCCCACAGCCTCTACCTGCTTGCTCTGGTTAAGCAGTGATTTAACACATCAACCAGCTGAGACTGATGCCCATAGGTGCCCTCTCAGATCAGGTCATATATTTTGAAAAAGGGTATTATCACTAATCTTTTATAAAATGTTAAAACTTGGTTTCTGTTCCAACAACCTAACCATCTCATCTCTTTGTAATTTGTTTCTCTTTAGAAAACATGGTATAAATGCTGAAATACTTGTGTGTTCTTATTTTCACAGCTTGGAGAGAGTGGAGAGATTAAAGTCATTGGAGAACTGAACTTGCTGTTTACAACCCTGAAACGTGAATGTGCTCAAGTAGACCAAGGCTGGAAAATGGGTTACTAACCTTTCTCACCTGCTAAACAATAAGATCCCCCGAGGTTTTATCAAAAGGAAAAGGGGAGAGCCAAACTCCACAGTCCTGTGTAAATTCTAAAAAAACCCCTGGCTTAGCTTCAAAATGAGAACAATGTCACTTGTATCCATATGATCAGAAGCTAGACCTTCCAAGCATATTAATAACTTTTTATTGTAGTCAGTGTTTTATACACAGAAATTTAACTATTTCCCCACAAAAAAGATTACTTTCTATCTCTTTAGAAAAAGCCCCTAAATAACTTCATTTCCCTAATCAATACTTTATATTTATGAATTAATTTATTGTTATAAGTACATGTCTTATTATTTATGTCACTTTACTAATATGGGTTTATTTATGGAAGCATTATAAAATATTTCTACTTAATTATAAGGTGAATAGTAATATTTATGTTAATAATTATGGAGTTATGTTTATTTAGTCTCAATAAACACATCGATATCCTAAATCTTGCGGCTTTGTGACTTTTTTCCCCGTTAATGTTTTCACTACCATCATCACCATCATCATCATCATGTAATCATTCCTATTTGCTAAATGGGTCCGAAAGTTGTATAAATGATTTTATTCCTGACTCTAAGCAAATAAGGTGCTATTAGTATTATCCCCTTTTACTGGTGAGAAAACTGAATCAGAAACATTTTTAAAATATTGTGTCACTATGAGTAGTTGAACCTTTTTAAGCTAGGTCTATCTGATTTCTAGGGGATCTTCTGTATTACTCATATAGATTTATTGTGTTGATTCAGCATGTGATTCTGAAAGTAAAAAGGTAAGAAATTTAAAAGAATTCATCTGCATCATTAGCAGTTTGTGGATAAAAGAAAAGAATGATGCTGGAGGAGAAATACATATTGCCTCTGTTGCTATAGATGAACTGCTTTTAGTTCTAGGTAGAGCCTGTTAGGCAGGGCATCCTCCAGTTCGCCCGTGAGTCAGGAAGGAAAGTGGAAGCTGATTGAGTTTGGGGAGTCTCATCTGCTAGTGGAGTTTAGCCCTGATAGAGAAGTCTTGTGAGTGGAAGATGACACACACATGAGGGCAAAAGCTGGACATTGTCAAGATTTGTGCAGCAGTACAGAGAAGAGAGAAGAGATAAAAGTTGGACTAGTTCTGTCTAGAAGAATGGACAAACAACACCAGCACTGAAGCTTGTGTAGGTCTCTCCATAGAAGGCGAAAGTCGGTGGTCAGCAGTCTAAAATGCTTTCTTCTCCAAAAATCCAGGAACTATTTTACAGGGCACTCACCAATTGTTTGCCAAGCTCCTGAAGGATGAGGTCAAGACTGATGATGATTAATATACAGAGCACAAAGAAGTGGTTACCTGTGAGGAGAAGGGCAATGTTCAGGCGAATAAGATGTACAAAGTATTAGGTATAAAATAAGCTACAAGGATATATTGTACAGCATGGGAAACAGTGAATATTTTATAACTATAAATGAAGTATGCTGCTGCTGCTAAGTCGCGTCAGTCATGTCCGACTCTGTGCGACCCCACAGACGGCAGCCCACCAGGCTCCTCTGTCCCTGGCATTTTCCAGGCAAGAATACTAGATTGGGTTGCTATTTCCTTCTCCAATGCATGAAAGTGAAAAGTGAAAGTGAAGCCACTCAGTTGTGTCCAACTCTTCCCGACCCCATGGATTGTACCCAACCAGGCTCCTCTGTCCATGGGATTCTCCACGCAAGAGTATTGGAGTGGGTAGCCATTGCCTTCTCTGATAAATGAAGTTTAATCTTTATTTTTTTTTTTCTGGTTTCATTCACTTTATTATTCTCTTTATAAAATTATGTGGTGGCTACATCTGGGGCCTGGGTCCTCTGCATGAAGACACTGGTGTGGGTCTTCACAAGATGGTCAGTGAATTCCTGATATGGAGACTTGGTGAACACTGTCTCTTTCCAGAGGTCAGGGGTGAGATAACTGTAGGTCTTGGAAACGGCATCAAAAGTGGCCTTGGCAAAGTTGCCAGGGTGGCAGTGCAGCCCCTGGCAGGAGTGTAGCAGTCATCGATGGCGGCCATCATCAGCAGCTTCTTGGGCACAGGGGCGGAGACGATGCCAGTGCCTCTGGGGGCAAGGATGAGGAGCACCAGCAGGGAGCCACAGCGGCCAGTCACCTTGCAAAGAACCGTGTGGGTCTTGCCGATCTTGTTCCCCCAGTAGCCTCTTAGCATGGGGACAATGGACAGCTTGGCCAGGATGATGGCCCCATGGATGGCAGTGGCTACTTCCTTAGAATACCCAGCTGACATGTCTGTTATAATCCCGGATAGCAACAAATGCCTTGAACCTGGTCCACTGGCCAGCACGGGTCTGCTTTTGCATGGGCATAATCTTCAAAACCTCATCCTTGAGGGATGTGCCCAGGAAAAAGTCAATAATCTCAGACTCCTTGATGGGCAGAGAGAAAAGATAGATCTCCTCCAGGGACTTCATCTTCATGTCCTTGACCAGGAGGCCCAGCTTGGTAACCGGGAGCCACTCCTGTCCTCGGCCTTGCCTCCACGAAATCCACGGCCTCTGACCGGGCCCCGACCCCGGCCAGGACCCCTGCCCCAGACGCCACTGCGGAAGCCTCCCTGGAAGCCACCGCGGCCTCCCATTCCAGGGCCCCCGGAGCCTGCGGGTCCTCCCAGAGGACTGGCGTCATCCGCCAGTTGGTGTTTTCATGAAGAAGCAGCAAAGTATAACCTTTAAAAATCATGAATCACTATATCATACACCTGTAACTTATATAATGTACAGCAACTATCAGTTCAGTTCAGTCGCTCAGTCCTGTCTGACTCTTTGTGACCCCATGAACCGCAGCACGCCAGGCCTCCCTGTCCATCACCAAACTCATGTTCACCCAAACTTGGAGTTCACCCAAACTCATGTCCATCGAGTTGGTGATGCCATCCAACCATCTCATCCTCTGTCGTCCCCTTCTCATCCTGCTCTCAATCTTTCCCAGCATCAGGGTCTTTTCAAATGAGTCAACTCTTCGCATCAGGTGGCCAAAGTATTGGGGTTTCAGCTTCAACATCAGTCTTTCCAATGAACACCCAGGACTGATCTCCTTTAGGATGGACTGGTTGGACCTCCTTGCAGTCCAAGGGACTCTTAAGAGTCTTCTCCAACACCACAGTTCAAAATCATCAATTCTTCTGTGCTCAGATTTTTTTATAGTCCAACTCTCACATCCATACATAACCACTGGAAAAACCATAGCCTTGACTAGATGGACCTTTGTTGGCAAAGTAATGTCTCTGTTTTTAATATGCTGTCTAGGGACGGGGAGCCTGGTGGTGTGCTATCTATGGGGTCTCACAGAGTCGGACACAACTGAAATGACTTAGCAGCAGCAGGTTGGTCATAACTTTCCTTCCAAGGAGTATCTTTTAATTTCATGGCTGCAATCACCACCTGCAGTGATTTTGGAGCCCAGAAAAATAGTCAGCACTGTTTCCACTGTTTCCCCATCTATTTGCCATGAAGTGATGGGACCAGATGCCATGATCTTAGTTTTCTGAATGTTGAGCTTTAAGCCAACTTTTTCACTCTCCTCTTTCACTTTCATCAACAGGCGTTTTAGTTCCTCTTCACTTTCTGCCATAAGGGTGGTGTCATCTGCATATCTGAGGTTATTGATATTTCTCTCGGCAATCTTGATTCCAGCTTGTGCTTCATCCAGCCCAGCATTACTCTGCATAGAAGTCAAATAAGCAAGGTGACAATATACAGCCTTGACGTACTCCTTTTCCTATTTGGAACCAGTCTGTTGTTCCATGTCCAGTTCTAACTGTTGCTTCCTGACCTGCATATAGGTTTCTCAAGAGGCAGGTCAGGTGGTCTGGTATTCCCATCTCTTTCAGAATTTCCCACAGTTTATTGTGATCCACACAGTCAAAGGCTTTGGCATAGTCAATAAAGCAGAAATAGATGTTTTTCTGGAACTCTCTTGCTTTTTCCATGATCCAGCGGATGTTGGCAATTTGATCTCTGGTTCCTCTGTCATTTCTAAAACCAGCTTGAACATCTGGAAGTTCACGGTTCATATATTGCTGAAGCCTGGCTTGGAGAATTTTAAGCACTACTTTATTAGCATGTGAGATGAGTGCAATTGTGTGGTAGTTTGAGCATTATTTGGCATTGCCTCTTTGGGATTGGAATGAAAACTGACCTTTTCCAGTCCTGTGGCCACTGCTGAGTTTTCCAAATGTGCTGGCATATTGAGTGCAGCACTTTCACAGCGTTATCTTTTAGGATTTGAAATAGCTCAACTGGAATTCCATCACCTCCATTAGCTTTGTTTGTAGTGATGCTTTCTAAGGCCCACTTGACTTCACATTCCAGGATGTCTGGGTCTAGGTGAGTGATCATACCATCGTGATTATCTAGGTCGTGAAGATCATTTTTGTACAGTTCTTCTGTGTATTCTTACCACCTCTTCTCAATATCTTCTGCTTCTGTTAGGTCCGTACCATTTCTGTCCTTTATTGTGCCCATTTTTGCATGAAATGTTCCCTTGGTATCTCTAATTTTCTTGAAGATATCTCTAGTCTTTCCCATTCTATTGTTTTCCTCTATTTCTTTGCATTGATCGCTGAGGAAGGCTTTCTTATCTCTCCTTTCTATTCTTTGCAACTCTGCATTAAAATGGGTATATCTTTCCTTTTCTCCTTTGCTTTTCACTTCCCTTGTTTTCACAGCTATTTGTAAGGCGTCCTCAGACAGTCATTTTGCTTTTTTGCATTTCTTTTTCTTGGGGATGGTCTTAATTCCTGTCTCTTGTACAATGTCATGAACCTCCATCCATAGTTCATCAGGCACTCTGTCTATCAGATCTAGTCTCTTAAATCTATTCTTCACTTCCACTGTACAGTCATAAGGGATTTGATTTAGGTCATTCCTGAATGGTCTAGTGGTTTTCTCCACTTTCTTCAATTTCAGTCTGAATTTGGCAATAAGCAACTACAGCTACTATACTTCACTTTAAAAAAGACTAATGGTGATTGTGAACACATATGTAAATTGCACGTTCACTTGTGGATAAAGCAGAGTTAATACTTTTGGTGTTGGCTCCAAATGCTGAAAGGTACCGAAGCTAAGCTTCCAGGATGATGGGATGAGAATTATTTATGGGTTAAGCTGAGTTTTAGGACTCTTTTCTCTCTTCTTCCAACGAAGTCTCAGGGTAATGACTAGGGAAAAATTTGGTACTGCACTTGTTTTTGACCAGTCTTCTAGAAATCGAGCCATGAGTGGAAGAATACCTTTAAGACTGGATTCACAGATGCTTCCATCCTATGACAGAGAGTCTGAAATGAAGAGATTTAAAAATTCTGAATGCCAATGGATATAAGGAATAAAGTGCCAGGATCCTGTCCAAGTCTGGAGAGCAGTGCTGGAAATGTGACAGTGACATGAGATAGTCCAAATTCCTCATGGGGAACCTTGACATAATCACTGGCAGTTGCTGTAGCAACTCTTTTATTTTTTTGGCATCAGTGGCAGTGACTAGCATTTGGCTGGTACTATTGGCATGGCTTGTTCTTGGCCCTGGCAGAAGCCTTGGGTGTCTACTTCCCCAGCAGCAGATGGCAACATTCAGGTATTTAAGAAGACTAATCTGTGAGCTTGTATGAGACACAAGCCCCCGGAGACCCTAACCAGCATTTAGGATTGAGGAGATGCCCCTTGAGGGTTTCAAGTGTGGGAAGACTTGATATGACTCATGACTGTTGGGTGGAGAATAGTTCTCGGAAGGTAAGAATAGAAACAAGGCCAGTGCAATCACTGGAGGGGCACCCAAAGCTGGTGCTATGGGACAACCCAGAGGGTTAGGGTGGAGAGGGAGTTGCGAGGGGGGTTCAGGAATGGGGGGTACACATCTATACCTGTGGCCAATTCATGCTGATGTATGGCAAAAACCATCACAATATTGTAAAGTAGTTATCCTCCAATTAAAATAAAAAATTTTTTTAAAGGAAAGTGGTGATTGAACTGAAATAGATGAGGTTAGAGCCAGAGTGTGACTGTGTGTGAGTGTGACTCAGCGATTTGGTGGCCTGGAACTTAAGAGCAGTGTATAGATCAGATTCACTAACAGAAAAAGTGAGCCTTTAGCTTTTCTCCTGTCCCTTCATTTACACCATAATATTCAGTAGCATGCAGTGCTTCATATAGGAATGATGATAAAGACAGTGATTTTTGTACTGAAAGGAGGTTAAGATTTCAAGATTTGAGTGCAGACTCTTAAATCAAATGAGAATGCAGTGATATCAAGGTTGAAAGCCAGGGTCCTATTGTCCCCGAGGCAACCCCGACCATAGTGACTTTATCTTTAAGGAATGCTTATTGTTGTCGACAAAACAGCTAGACAAGTCTGGACTGTTGTGCATCATGCTAAGTCATGTCTGACTCTTTGGGACCCCATGGATTGTAGCCTGCCAGGCTCCTCTGTCCATGGGATTCTCCAGGCAAGAACACTGGAGTGGCTTGCCATTTCCTTCTCCAGGGATATTCTTGACCCAGGAATTGAACCTGAGTCTCCTGTGTCTCCTGCATTGCAGGCAGGTTCTTTACTCTCTGAGCCATTGGGAAAGCTCAGACGAGGCTGGTATGACTGATCCTGATTGCCAAGAGGAAACTGTATTACTGCTACATCCTGCGGGCTAGGTAGATTGTAACTGGACCAAAGAGGTTCACTTGATTGTCTTGCCAACTTGCGCAACGGTCTGGTCAATAAAAAACTGCATCAACCCCAAAGAGACAGGATCCTCAAGACCCCCATTTCTGAAGGAATGAGGTTTAGTCCCTTTATCAGATGAAGGACCGCATGCAGTGAAGGGGCAGGCAGACAGTAAAGGGAATGGGTGGTGGAAGAAGGAATTCATGATTGTTAAAGTCCTGTGAACAGCTATAAAAGCAGGAATTATAGTAGATATGGTTTCTGTTAATTCATTCTTTGTCCTCTTTTCTCCTCCTCCCTCCTCTCTTATATGAAGAGTACTAAAGAGGGCTGAAATTTCAGTTTTCAGGTGGGACTATGACCACATTGACATCCTTCATATGGTGTTGTTGATGAGATTCTGAGTATTTCCTGTGTTGCAGACAAGCATTTCTCATCTGAACAAAGACAAGAGTGGGAGCTGAAGAAAAGAGGAATGGGTTTTGCTACTTTGGCCCTCTAGATCCATCATCTGTTCTTTCCCACTCTGCTTTGTCTCCAGAGAAATTGACATACATGAATTGCTCCCTATATGTGCTGACTTTCTGGATTTTGATTGCATTTGGCAAGTGAAATAAGGAGCCTGAAAGAAGACAATACAGCTAAAATACATATTCCTCTGGAGCCCTCCATCCAAGTTGCCTTGCAGGTTGGTTGTCTGCTGCTACCCAAAACCTCAGCTCATGCAGACAGCTCTCGTCCATATAATTCTCCTTCTTAGATCTGGAAATTGTTCTCAATCCTGGTCCCTAAAGGGCTTCCAGCTATTGTTAGCTTTGGGGCATCACACTACTTCTTTACAGGGTTCCTTAAACCCTCTCCACACCTTAAAAAAGTCAATCCCTTATTAAGCTCTTTTTCAAACACAATATTGTAAATCAACTGTACATCAACAAAAAAATTTTTTAAACATAAATTAGTTCAACCACTATGGAAAACATGGAAGTTTCTTAAAAAACCTTAAAATTACCATATGATCCAGCAATCCTACTCCTGGACATTTACCTGGAAGAGATGAAAACTCTAATTTGAAAAGATACATGCACCCTAATGTTCGTAGCAACACTATTTACAATAGCCAAGACATGGAAACAACCCAAGTGCCCATCAACAGATGATTTGTTTAAGAAGCTGCAGTATATATATATATATATATATATATGCAACAGAATATTACTCAGCCATAAAAAAGAGTGAAATATTGCCATTTGCAGCAACATGAATGGACCTAGAGATTATCATACTAAATGATATAAATCAGGAAGAGGAAGGGCAAATATATGGTATCACTTATATGTGAAATCTAAAAAACAATACAAATGAATCCAAACAGAAACTTATAGAAAACAAAACTTATGGTTACCAAGGGGAAAGGGAAGGAGAAGAGGAACAAATGAAGTATGGGATTAATGATACACACTATAATAAATAGAATAGATGAGCAACAAGGATTTACTGTATAACACAGGGAACTATATCCAATAGCTTGTAATAACCTATAATGGAAAATAATATGAGATATCTATATCTATCATGTGTGTGTGTGTGTGCTCAGTCATGTCCAACTCTTTGTGACCCCCATGGACTGTAGCCCGCCATGCTCCCCTGTCCATGGAATTTTTCAGGCAAGAATGGGTTGCCATTTCCTGCTCCAGGAGATCTTCCCAACCCAGGGATTGGACCTGCATCTCTTGTGTCTTCTGCATTGGTAGGCAGATTCTTTACCACTGCATCACCTAGGAAGTGCATATCTATGTCTATATATCTATATCTATGTATCAACTGAATTGCTTGCTGTATACTTTAACACAATATTGTAAATCAACTATACATCAATTAAAAGAATAACTCTTGTCCATTACCCAGCTTGAGTATGTTTTCCACTGGGATTCTGACCTGTATATCTCTGTTCTCTCTTCTGTTCTCCTCCCAACTCCCGCCCAGTAGCAGGATGGAGTCTACTAGTTTAGATATCATTTTTTTTTTACAATAAAGGGCTTCCCTGGTGACTCAGCTGGTAAAGAATCCGCCTGCAATGTGGGAGACCTGGGTTCGATCCCTGGGTTGGGAAGATCCCCTGGAGAAGGGAAAAGCTACCCATTCCAGTATTCTGGCCTGGAGAATCCCATGGACTGTATAGTTCATGGGGTCACAAAGAGTCAGATAGGACTGAGAGACTTTCACTTTCACTTCCGTGGACAATAAATAAAGTCAGTTTCTGGCATATCTAAGTTGTGGAAATGTATGACCCAGCAATGAAGCAAAATAGAAAGCAGTGGTTTCTAAAATATAAATACTTTTTAATTAAAAAAAAATCCTATTTCCACAATAGATTTCTCCACGGGAAAGAGAGGCATTTAGGTCAACATGCAGCATTACCTGAAGTACCTAAAAGGCTTTCTTCTCCCTTTTGGCCCTGGAGTACTCTTACTCCTTCCTGCTGAGCCTCCCCCGTCTCCCTGCTGCTTCCACGCCTGGCACATGTGAACCCTGTCCAAGTCAGGCTATTGTGCCCACTAGAGGACGGGAGAGCTATTACACCCAAGTCATGCTGGCTCCTCTCAGCTTTGTGTATTGGTTGCTTCTCTTTTGTGTGACCCTTCCTTCAACTCTTTTCTTGTTACAGCTGCTAAGGATGTTCAGCAAGAATGTCTGTCTGAGTCACAGTGCCTCCCTTATTTCTATGGGGTTTAAATGTCTGGCTCATTCTCTGATTCATTCCTTCAAAATGACATATATGTACACACACACATTCATGCTAAGTTGCTTCAGTCATGTCTGACTCTGTGTGATCCTATGGGCTGTAGCCTGTCAGGCTCCTCTGTCCATGGGATTCTCCAGGCAAGAATACATCATTGGGTTGCCATGCCTTCCTCCAAGGGGTCTTCCCGACCCAGGGATCGAACCCACACTGGCAGGCATGTTCTTTACCACTAGCGACACCTGGGAACCATATAGTCACACATGATTTAGGGACTAAACTATAGCAATGTTCCAGGCACTATTTCAGATTGTGAGCAAAACAAACAAACATGAAAGGAGACAGAGTGCTCAGAGGAAGATCAGAGGTCCCCAGTGTGGCTAGAATACAGATTGTGAGGGTAGATGCATGAGGTACCTGGGCTGAGCCAATTCCTTACTAGAATCTAAGCTCTGTGAGGGTTAGCGTTTTCGTTTGTTTTGCTTAGCATCTGGAATATCACCTGTTGTTGTTTAGTCCCTAAGTCATGTCTAACTCTTTGCGACCCCATAGAATGTAGCCTGCCAGGCTCCTCCATCCACGGGATTTCCCAGGCAAAAATATTTCAGTGGGTTGCCTTCCTTCTCCAGGGGATCTTCCCAACCCAGGGATCGAACCTGCATTGCCTACATTGGCAGACAGATTCTTTACCACTGAGCCACCTGGGAAGCTAATATGTATATAAATTAATACTGCTTATCTTATGGATAAGATCTGCTATGAGCAGTAGAATAGTATATATATATATATATATGTATATATATATGTGTGTGTATATATATATATGTGTATATATATATATATGGCATTTTGAAGGAATTAACAAATACATTGATTCAGACAGAATCCCTGGAAGACGCTAGCATCAAAAACAAATAAGAATAAGAGACCTCTCATTAGCTGGTTCCTGCTAATGAGACCACCCAGGCTGGTAATACCAAAACACAGATGCATTTAACTGCAGTAAAGTGAATAGCTGGCATGTAGGAGAGAAAGACACAGAACAAAAAGCAGTAGCTAGCATCCCCAACGCAGAGCTGCATGAGAGGTTCGCATCAAGTCGAGATGCTCAGCTGATTGGATCCTCCTACGCGTCTGGTTTGGTGTGAAATGCAGAGGAGAGACAGGAAATAATATCGAAGGCGGAAGGGGAGCCCACTGTGGCCTCTGCAGATCTTATAGGTAAAAGGAGAAGATAAAAAGCTGCTTGTGGCTGCCCGACATAGCTTAGAAGTGGGTCGAGCTGCTGAGGCAGAGTTTATTATCTTTAGGTCAGCACCCAAATTTCTTTCTCCTTCCTCCTTAGAGCCCTGACTGTCTTTTGGTCTTCTCTCACCTCACTGAGTGTTCCGTGGTGATGATGGGAGTGTAATCAGTAATCCAACAGTATTTATTGAGCACATACTATATGCTGCTGCTGCTGCTACTGCTGCTAAGTCACTTCAGTTGTGTCTGACTCTGTGACCCCATAGATGACAGCCCACTAGGCTCCCCCGTCCCTGGGATTTGCCAGGCAAGAGTACTGGAATGGGGTGCCATCGCCTTCTCCAATGCATGACAGTGAAAAGTGAAAGAGAAGTCGCTCAGTTGTGTCTGACTCTTCGCAACCCCATGGACTGCAGCCCACCAGGCTCCTCCATCCATGGGATTTGCCAGGCAAGAGTACTGGAGTGGGGTGCCATCACCTTTTTGATACTATATGCTGCTGCTGCTGCTGCTGCTGCTGCTAAGTCGCTTCAGTCGAGTCCGACTCTGGGCGACCCCATAGTTGGCAGCCCACCAGGCTCCCCCATCCCTGGGATTCTCCAGGCAAGAACACTGGAGTGGGTTGCCATTTCTTTCTCCAATGCATGAAAGTGGAAAGTGAAAGTGAAGTCGCTCAGTCGTGTCTGACCCTCAGCGACCCCATGGACTGCAGCCCACCAGGCTCCTCTGTCCATGGGATTTTCCAGCAAGAGTACTGGAGTGGGGTGCCATGGCCTTCTCCATACTATATGCTAGTCGATATTTATTAATAGAATCAAAGTCACTGCAATGACCAAGCAGAAAAAAATTCCCTGCCCTGATAGAACTTAGATTTTAGCGAAAGGAGATAGATAGTAAACAAAATATATAAGTGAAAGGTATGTTAGACAATGACAAGAGATTTGGAAAAAATAAAACAGAAAACGGAGACAGAGGAGCTGAGATAGGGTCAATTCTTATTAGGGTTTTGTATTAGCCTGCAAGGGCTGCCATAACAAAGTAGCACACAGGCTGAGTGGCAGTTCTGGAGACGAATCTGACCTCAAACGTCAGCAGGATTGGTTTTTTCTGAGGCCTCCCTCCTTGGCTTACAGATGGCCACCTTCTCTCTGTGTCCTTACATGGTCTTTCCTCTGTGTGTGCGTGTGCATGCTAAGTCGCTTTAGTGTCTGACTCTATGTGACCCTATGAACTATAGCCTGTTAGGCTCCTCTGTCTCACTAGCGCCACCTGGGAAGCCCTCGTCCATGTATCGTTGTTGTGTTAGTCTCTCAGTAATGTCTTACTCGGAGAAGGCAATGGCACCAGACTCCAGCACTCTTGCCTGGAAAATCCTATGGACGGAGGAGCCTGGTCGTCTCCAGTCCATGGGGTCGCTAAGAGTCAGATACGACTGAGCAACTTCAATTTAACTTTTTACTTTCCTGCATTGGAGAAGGAAATGGCAACCCACTCCAGTGTTCTAGCCTGGAGAATCCCAGGGACAGGGGAGCCTGGTGGGCTGCCATCTATGGGGTCGCCCAGAGTCGGACTCGACTGAAGCGACTTAGCAGCAGCAGCAGCAGCAACATGTCCTACTCTTTGTAATTCCATGGACTGTAGCCCACCAGGCTCCTCTGTCCATGGCATTCTCCAGGCAAGGATACTGGAGTGGGTAGCCGTTCCCTTCTCCAGGGGATATTCCTGACCTAGGGATCGAACCTGGGTCTCCTGCATTGCAGGCAGATTCTCTACCATCTGAACCACCAGGGAAGAATCCTCTATGTGTATCTGTGTCCTAATCTCTTTTTATGAGGGGAGGAGTTACACTGAATAAGGGCCTTCCCAGACAGTTAATTAACTTGACTACATCTTTTAAAAAATCTTTTTATTTTGTATTGTGTTATAGCCAATTAAGCAACAATGTTGTGATCGTTTCCTGTGAACAAAGAAGGGACTCAGCAATACATATACGTGTATTCATTCTCCCCCAAACTCCCCTCCCATCTAGGCTGCCATATAACATTACCTTTTTAAAGGCCGTACCTCCAAATACAGCCATATTCTGGGGTGCTGGAGGTTAGGACTTCAACATATGAATTTTGGAGGGGCAAAGTTTAGCCCCAAATGGATAGTAGGAAAGAACAGCTGGGAAGGTGGTATTTAAACAAAGACGTGAAAGACTTAGAAGAGCTGGCCATATAGATATCTAGGGGAGGGAAGCATTTCAGGCAGAGAGAAGAGCCAGTGCAAAGGCTCTGAAATACAGGCATTTTGGTGAATTTGAATGGAGGTTTCTTGGCTAAAGAGGTATGCGGGGTGGTGGGGGGATGAGGGAAATAGGAGGAAAAGAAGCTGAGAGGAAAAAAAGAATAGCAAATCAGGCCCTTAGGCCATTGAAAGGATTTCATTTTTACACTGAATGTTAGAGGAAGTCCTTAAGGGAGAAATCAGGCTGCTAGTGGACTGCAAGTTGAAATTCAAGTGCATTGCTTAGTCTGAGTAGAATCTATCAGGCACTATGCTGCCTGCCCCAGAACCTCAGGGCTGAGGAGATGGACCAGCGATAAACACTTTTGGTTGGAAAGGATACATCTATTTCTAGGACTCTCACTGTTGCAATCTCTAAACTCTGTCTCAATTCTTACAGTTATTACTGTCAACTTTTCTTTCTGATGCACTTAGAGAATGAGTTAGAAAGGCTACTTTTTAAGCCACGTGCTTTGATAAAACTTTGGAGGAGGCACGGATTGGTGCATCATGGTGTGCCCTTTCTCTCTCTTTTCTTCTTCTGGGCTAAAGGTGAGGCAGACAGTGGCAGAGGTGTATTGCTCTCATCCCAATTGTGGTGGGTTATTATAAGAAATCTGCTTATGACTTCTTTTCTATTTTGAAATCATGGCTAGGGTACTATACTCTTTGCAGGTTTTATGGATGTCATGCCTTTCATTGCCAGAGAACAAATGACCGATACGTACCCTACCAACATGTCAAAACTGAAAATGCTAAGATAACCAACACCTACACAGCTATTGCTGTTGTTTAGTTGCTATGCTGTGTCTGACTCTTTAATGACCCCATGGGGGTAGCCTGCCAGGCCCCTCCGTCCATGGGATTTACCAGGCAAGAATACTGGAGTGGGTTATCATTTCCTTCTCCAGGGGATCATTCTCACCCAGGGATCGAACCTGAAGTTGAACCCACATTTCTGTATTTCCTGCATTGGCAGGTGGAGTCTTTACCGCTGAGCCACCAGGGAAGCCCTTCAAAGCTATGTGATACTGCCTAATAGCTATTGGAATGGATAATACTTTTTTTTTTTTTGTATTGGTGTGTTGGTTTTTTCTCACGCTGTCCATCAAAAGATCTTGAACTCAATCATACATCATGTTGATTTATTAATCTGGAGTCAAAATGGTACAGTGGAAACACCATTGGATTTGCTGTTCAAAGACGTGGTTCAAAGCCCAGGTTGCTGCTTCCTGTCTTTGCACCTTCAGACTAGTCATTTAACTTCTTTCAGTCTCAGCTCTCTTACCTGTAAAACAAGAAAAAAACAAGACCTCCTTTACCTTTTTTAGAAGTACTGGGAAGATCAAGTAAAGGAAAATATTTATGATTAGATATAAGATTATATATTCCTATAGTGAATATGCAAGGGTTATAAAATATCACAAAGATTTGCTTTATTATTCCTTACGTTTTTTTATTTTTGTTCTTTTTTCCTTAGGTCACTGCTTTCCCATCTCCTGTTTGCTGTGGTGCCCAGCACAGCCTCCGACACTCCTTGTGTCCTGCTCTGTAGCATGGAGGGAGCCCACACACGGAGTGGAAAACATACGAGCTTTGGAGTCTCACAAACATGGGTGGAATTCTCTGCCTTTTTGAACTGTCACCAGGCATGTGATTCAACTTCCCTGGACCTCAGATTTTTTTCTCTGTAAAATGGAGCAATTCCAGATGCTCTAAGACTAACTACATTCTCAAGTATAATGGGAAGTATTTAGTTATACCCTGAACATTAGGATATAAAAATGTTCTTCTCCCAACAACCGCCAATAAGCCTGGGGCATGACAAGCTCTCAGTTTAAGAACCTGGTGAATGAATGAATGAATGATGAAGGGTGAAAACATAGAATACCAGCTGCCTAGCACAAGGCCTGGAACATAGGCTGAGACCCTCAGTGAATTTCCATGCTGTTTCTTTCTTATGCTGCTCATGTGTCCAACATCAATAGCCCCCTTTCTTCCATGCAGACCACTGACAGCACTCTTCTTCCCCCCTCTAACCTGTTCTCATCCATCCCTATAGGGATGTAAATATAAAATAAACAGGTTTCTTGGATGGTTCAGTAAAGCAGGACCTACTATTTCTGAGGGGACAAAAATCAAGCTATCATTGTACTGAACACATTATCTGTCTATAACTATTTCATGTCTGTATCTCCTGACTCTATCCTGGGAAAAACATTGGATTTCAGTGTTTTTTGTTTTTGTTTTTCTTTGAATGACTGGTTTAAATAGATCTATCTGCTTCTTATTCACATCTGTGTTGATTTTAGGATTTATGATCCTGAGGATCATACCAATCTTTGAGGTCAATAAACATCAAATATCAACAAATTTAAGATGCAATATATTGGAAATTGCAGTATTCTTTCATTTACCACGGAGAGAAAGGAAAAAGCATGTTGCTGAATAAACTACAATACAATGCTTTTTTAACTTTTAGCATGTGGCTATTGCTTTGCAAGAAAATATGTATTTTTGGTCTTCCAAAGACAAATATTTACTTCTCTAATATCAGGTTTGTAGTCCACTGTTGCTCTACACCTTTCTATAAACCTATTAACTTTAGTGTCAAGGCCAAATCATAGGATAACCTCTCCAAAGCCATCTGAACAGCACTTAAGCTCAATAACCACAGTAATAGCCACACACAGTTCAACTGAAGTGATTATGCCATTAGAAAGAGACGACTGCACAGACTCTGATTCAGTGATGTAATTGTAAGACTCCATGTATTAGAAAACAGGCTAGGATTTCAGAGATATTAACATGTGAAAACAAAGCATCTTAGAGTCAACAAAACGATTTAGCAAATTAAAAATCCCCATTTTTTTTCCTCCTACAGAGGAGCAGATGCACCATTGAGGACTCAAAGAGAGCTGTGACTCTGCAGGAGCTGGTGAGCTCATTTTGCTTATTGGACACGTTTGAGCATCAGGCTGCTAGCTGCTAACATTATTCTGCATGGGAAGGGACTTAAATTTCAAGGGAAATGGCTGTCATGTCGGCCTTTAGGAACTGGGGCATTCATTGTGCATTGGGGCAGATAAAGTGTTTGAATGGTCTCTTGTATATTATGTAGGAGTGGCAGCCTTAAAATATTCACTTCATTGGTCCTAGTCTGCCCTCTGGGTGTGTGTGGGATAAATGGAACGCTTCAAGCCCACACTTTCTGAAATGCTGTCAGATCATTGTTCATCCTTCCCTTTTCTCATTTTCTTCTCAAATTTCTCAGAGCTTCTCAAGGCTTGTAATGAGCTTGAACATTACTCAGAGCATTACACATGCATTTTGCCATGGTCTGCGTATTTGTGTTTCCCCCTGCCCCTACCTCCAGTTTGTATGTGGAAACCTAGACACCAAGGCGATTGTATTTTGGAGGGGTGATTTGGTCATGAAGGCAGAGCCGTGGTGAATGGGATTCCTGCCTTTAAAGAAGAGGTTCCAGAGAGCTCCTTCACTCCTTCCAGCATGTGAGGATACTGTGAGAGGTCAGCGGACTGCAACCCAGGACAGAACCCTTCCTAGAATGTGACCATGCTGGCTTGTTGACCTTGGACTTCCAGCCTGAAGAGCTGTGAGGAATAAATTTCTGTTCTTTGAAACCTACCAACCTACCCGGTGTGGTATTTTGTTAGAGCACCTGAACGGACTAAGACATGTTTATTATCTGAAAAATAATAATGCAGTAGCTACCACTTTCAGAGAGCGGCTATAGCTGGCATTGTGCTAACCATTCTATTCATACTGTTGTATTTTTTGCTCATGATAACGCTTTGCAGTAGGTGTAATTATTGTCCTGTTTTAACAATGACACAAACTGAAGCTTAGAGAGGATTAGTAACTTTCCCAATGCCATAATAACTAATGAGAAGTGGATCTGAGTTTCAAAACCAAATCTCCTTGTAATTTTTATACAAGTCTGTAGAAGAAAATTGTGGAAGTGATATAATAAAAATAAATCCAAATGAGCAGAAACTTCTCTTTTAAATTGGTACCCGAAGGACTCGTGTACTTCTTCTAATGGTTCTTCTACAGTTTAGGACGCTTTTGGAACACACCTTGGGAATTGTCTTCAGGATCTGTGCTTTGAGTACCCTGTTCACTATTCATTCTGTGAGGTCAGATTTGAGTCTTTAATGCACTCTAACGAGGCAGGTCTGCTGACTAAGGTATAGGACGACTGTGATCATTGGGGTGACACAGTTTTCAGTCATGAAAAGACTGGTTTTCTTAATTTGGCTGAAAGCTAAATCAGAAGCACTCTTGGGACATATATGATCTTTCTTGGATCATGAGGATTTGAGAGACATAAGATATTTATGGAAGTGCAACTATCAGAGGTCAAAAAAACAGCAACCCCACTGACTGTCAATATTAGTAATTGGAGTTGCATGTATGTTTTGTGGGTACATATCGGGGCCCCCGGATTCTAGTTGCTCAAGGCAGAGTATGGCTCCGGGCAGTATTCTGGGCAGTGTTTTCATTGCTATAGGCTACATGACTGAGTAGACTTCAGGTGTGGTGGCCATGCAGAAGTCCCTGTTGCCTTATGTCTACCTACTCAGTGTGTTAATCCCACGCCTGCTGAAAGCATTTGGGGTTTTGATTCCCAATGTTCACACTCTTTTGTCTAAAAGAACTTTGAACAGTAGGCATCACTGCTTGAAAAAACAAAACCAAAACCAAGAAACCCTTAAGATATTCCACATCCAGTTCCAACATCCTTTAAGCTACTCCCAGTTAAAAACTCAAAGCCGGAGCACTGGGACAACCCTGAGGGATGGGATGGGGAGGGGGTTGGGGGGGGTTCAGGATGGGGGACACATGTACACCCATGGCTGATTCATGTCAATGTATGGCAAAAACTACTACAATATTGTAAGGTAATTAGTCTCCAATTAAAATAAAATAATTAATTAATTAAAAAAGAAAAAACCCAATTCTTCCTTTTCCAGAACTCTTATAAAACTTCAGTAAATTCACCTTGCACTCCTGATCAACAATCTTCTGGTAGGTCTTTGGGAAGAGTTCTCATCTCATTTCAGAGGGAGTGTCCTTAATTAGCAGAGGTGCTCCTATGGAAATGACATTTGGGCTCTCCAAAGAGATTCACTTACTTTTTAAAAAAATCTAATCTTGTTTTATTTCTTTTAAGTCACTTTTTAAAAATTGACCTTGTTCATAAGTTAGAATCATACTTGTTTTTTAATTTATACTTTATTGTGACCATACCACACAGCATGTGGGAATCTTGGTTCCCTGACCAGAGATCGAACCCATGCTCCCTGCTTGGGAAGCCCAGAGTCTTAACAACTACACCACCAGGGAAGTCCTGACCCACCTACTTTTTGAAACAGCGGAAAATACTCCCATGTATTTGGATTTTTTACTTTATACTTTCTCTTTCCTCCTTTGACGCCCTGAATTCACTCTTGTGTTCTGATGCCTGTTTATTGATTCTTCCTAGTTTTGACGAATCTCTTACTCACAACCAGAGTTTTAGTGTTAACTTGCCCAGACTGAGGTTGGTGCCATTTGTTCTGGGCTTTGGTGACCTAGCGCTGCTTCTCAGTATATGATTCTGAGCTGTGTCCATGTCTTATCTTGGGGATGCTATGCAGAAGGAACCATACTTATCACCACGGGAAGAACTGGGACAGAGTAGAGGACAGAAGTCCATGGAGCGTCTACTTTAGTATGTGGGCCCATGGTTCTAAGCACTGTTCTTTGTACAGAGAGATGCTTGGTAAAAATTTGTTAATGGAATAAATGAAAAAAAAAAAAAGCAGTTATAGCAGCATCTCATAATGTGGGAAGGGAAGTACTATTCAGCTAATATTGAACATGCTGCTTCTTTACCTGAGGTGTCACAGTAGGTGCTGAGGATTCAGAGATGGAAAGGTAAGGAATTTTCACTCTATTGGAAATTTAGAGTTAAAGGAAAAGTCTGGGTGGTTAGCTTGGACAGATGATAAAGAAAGAAAGAAAGTGAAGTCATTCAGTCATGTCCGACTCTCACCCCATTGACTATAGCCTGCCAGGTTCCTTTGGCCATGGAATTTTCCAGGCAAGGATACTGGAGTGGGTTGCCATTTCCTTCTCCAGGGGATCTTCCCAACCCAGGGATAGAACCCGGGTCTCCTGCATTGTAGGCAGACGCTTTACCATCTGAGCCACCAGGGAAGCCCATGAACAAATGATAGAGAACTTATTAAATTAATAGGTTAATTAGGTAGGTTAATTAAGTAGGTCTTAATTCCAGGTCCTGGTTCAAAAAAAGTCTTGAATATGTTGGGGGAGTTACAATGTATGAGGTGGAAAAATTCTTGAAAACAACTGGAAATTTTTTCTCTTGAGTCTTGATGGTGGGCTGCACAATGATGGCTTCTGGTGGGGTAGGGGTGGGCAGGTGAAGGATCTGGCAAAGGACAAATGTCAAACC
Organism: Bubalus kerabau; assembly: GCF_029407905.1. Classification (NCBI taxonomy): domain Eukaryota; kingdom Metazoa; phylum Chordata; class Mammalia; order Artiodactyla; family Bovidae; genus Bubalus; species Bubalus kerabau. Next base: position 77,014,524 of record NC_073624.1, on the reverse strand, counting down.
CATATGAGGTCGTGAGCAGGTTTCTCAGGGCTGCTCATTCGACACTTTTTCTGGGATACTAGTTACAAAAGCAGGGTTTTTTTTTTTTCATATTTAAAAACAGTCACACAGCCTCCAGGAGATTAGGGTTTTTACTGGCATGGCTTGGCTTTTAAAATAATGAAATCTGTTGTGAGACACATCTGAGGTTCTGAATTCTTTTTGGAAACAGGGCCCCAACCTTGCCAGTAAATATGAGCTTTTACTTAATGTCACAGTATGGTGTGGTCAATGTTTTTTGATTATGAAGCAAGCTCTAAAAAATTAGAACTGAAGTGATCTTCCTCTTTCTAAACTGTAAGTTATCTTTCACGGCATCTCATTGGAGAGGCGACCTTGAGGGCTAAAGTAAGTAGGTTACCCTCCCGTCTAACCAGCACAAGGAACTGTCTGGTTACTGTGAGTGACACGAGCTGAGTGGGGTGGAGGGAAATGTGGGTGAGTTGCATTTTGAGATGTGGGTTGCTCTTTGTCACTCTGTCTCTTGCCATTGCTAAGCACAAGCAATCATCCTTTGCCGAAAGGTGTTACCCAAGGGGAACCCTGTCCCAAGCTGTCGATACTCTCTATGTCAAGGCAGCAAGCCTCAGAGCAACAATTCCAGTAAGTATTAGGCTCTGCTTAGAAATGAAGACCTAAGGGACATATGAAATTCTGGATACATCTTATTTCTCTTTGTTTTATTGTAGGAAGATCGCATAAAAAATATACGATTATTAAAAAAGAAAACAAAAAAGCTATTTATGGTAAGCCAGGGGGTGCTTTTCTTTCTCACATTTCTACTTGTTGCATGCTTTTCTCCTTGCATTTTTAATTTTTCCAGATGGTCATGAAGTAATAATCAGGGGGATATTTTAGTTTATTTTACAAAAGCTGCTCATGGTTTACTTTATGCAATTTTTTCCTATCTTATTTATAGAAAAACTGCAGATTCCAGGAACAACTTCTGTCCTTCTTCATGGAAGATGTTTTTGGTCAACTCCAATTACAAGTTTGCAAGGAAATGCACTTTGTGGAAGACTTTCATAGCCTCAGGCAGAAATTGAGCCGCTGTGTAAGTATGCACAGCAAATATGGCTTTGATACTAGACATCTACCTAGAAAATAGCATATTTTGTCTTCACCCCAAAGGGTGAGTAAAGGGATTTTCTAATTGTTGGCTTGTAGTCCAAATGGAGAATCCATCACCAGGGAAACAATATCAAATAATCCTGTGTAACTTGTCATGCCACTATGTATTATTTCTTAAGGAATGACATGTAAAATAAGTTGAAGAGAGCTAAATGAACATGAGATGTGCCTCAGATCAATATTTAGTTTTTCAAATCAGTCTCTCTTTGTGCAAATCCCAACTCATTCATTCATTTAACAAATATTTCTGAAGCACCAATGATATGCCAAACACTTTTCTAGGATGTCATTGTTTTTCTTCTTTCCTTTCTTTTATTTTTTTTCTCTCTCTCTTTTTTCTCTTTCTCTGTTGCTCACTTTCTCTTACCTCCTCTCTTTCTCTCCCATATTGATAAGTGCTTTTAGATAGACTTTTTCTTATTTATTTGTGTAAGTATAGAATTGTATCCTTTACAAGGCAAAGTCTCAATGAAAAGAAAATGATAAAAGAAGTGTGTCCTTCTTTGGTACCTAAATTATTTGATGCTGTGGTATGGTCACCATCACCCTAAGCAATAGAGTACTAATTAAGAAGGCAGAAGTGACAGTATTTCTAACACCCAAGATCAGTATAGAAAAACAAAACAAAGCAAAACAACCAAGCCAGGATCTGGGCAATATTAGTTGGCTTGCCTCTGTGAGAAGTGTTGAGTCTTTTCTGTGGCGTGGATTTTGTTCTAAGTATGCCGTCTCCAGTCTCCTGTGGTTGTACTGGGAGGTGGTACAAAGTAGGGGGTAGTGAAGGTTATTACAGTCCTTGGGTCGCCAGAAGGGAATGAGCTTTCTATCCTTGGGCATCAGGGTCATGAAACTTAAACTCTGGGCTGTTGGTAGCAGATTTTCAGTTTTAAAATATCAGGACATCTTTTTTCTTGTGGTCCATGAAAGTACACAGTAATCCAAATTCCAGCCTACAGTGCAGAGAATTTTTATAAGGGTGAGCTGGTCAGTAGGGTAAAAAATACAACAAACTTATGTTCCCTTTGGTTAGTTTGTGTTTAAGTTATATCCTCCTTTGGGACTTGGGTTGCATTCAGTTCAGTTCAGTTGCTCAGTTGTGTCTGACTCTTTGTGACCCCATGGACTGCAGCATACCAGTCTTCCCTGTCCATCACCAATTCCCGGAGCCTACTCAAACTCATGTCCATCACGTTGTTGATGCCATCCAGCCATCTCATCCTCTGTCATCCCCTTCTCCTCCCACCTTCAATCTTTCCCAGCATCAGGGGCTTTTTAAATGAGTCAACTCTTCGCATGAGGTGGCCAAAGTATTGGAGTTTCAGCTTCAGCATCAGTCCTTCCAATGAATATTCAGGACTGATTCCTTTAGGATGGACTGGTTTGATCTCCTTGCAGTCCAAGGAACTCTCAAGAATCTTCTCCAACACCACAGTTCAAAAGCATCAATTCTTTGGCACTCAGCTTTCTTTATAGTCCAACTCTCATATCCATACTTGACTACTGGAAAAACCATAGCTTTGACTAGACAGACCTTTGTCGGCAAAGTAATGTCTCTGCTTTTTAATATGCTGTCTAGTTTGGTAATAGCTTTTCTTCCAAGGAGCAAGCATCTTTTAATTTCATGGCTGCAGTCACCATCTGCAATGATTTTGGAGCCCCCCAAAATAAAGTCAGCCACTGTTTCCATTGTTTCCCCATCTATTTGGCATGAAATGATGGGACCAGATGCCATGATCTTAGTTTTCTGAATGATGAATTTTAAGCCAACTTTTTGACTCTCCTCTTTCACTGTCATCAAGAGGCTCTTTAGTTCTTCACTTTTCTGCCATAAGGGTGGTGTCATCTGCATATCTGAGGTTATTGATATTTCTCCCAGCAGTCTTGATTTCAGCTTGTGCTTCATCCAACCTGTCATTTCGCATGATGTACTCTGCATATAAGTTAAATAAGCTGCATTGTTTCCCCAAAACTCTAATATTCCATTAAAATAATAAGGTACAGGTGAAGTTGCTCAGTCGTGTCCGGCTCTTTGCAACCCCACGGACTATGGCCTACCAGGCTCTTCCATCCGTGGGATTTTCCAGGCAAGAGTACTGGAGTGGGTTGCCATTTCCTTCTCCAGAGGATCTTCCCGACTCAGGGATCAAACCCGGGTTTCCCGCATTGTAGCCAGACGCTTTACCGTCTGAGCCACCACGAAACACAGAGCCATCCAATTTAATGTAATATTATTGTAAATGAAGTTTGTTCATGATGCTGAGGTACTAGAAATCCTTGTCTGATACAGTACAGTATATCTGGACACCTGGAACTTCCAAAAGCCACGTTTGCTTTGACCATTGATTTTATTTCTTCAGCTCATATAGCTAGAGACCACATTAATAGTTATAACCTAAACCGAGCAATATTTCAGACCAAAAACTTAGAAACCATAGAGCTATCTAGGAACTCTGATTTTCCTTGACTTGTGGAGGAAGTCATTTCCTAAAGGGACCTTAATTTGTCAAGAACTTTTCTTGAGAGACTGGCTACTGCAGGATGGGAGTAGGCTGGTCCTTCTCAGGCTGATCGTGGAGGCTTTCCAAGGCGGCTGGCTCCCCCTTGTGGCCAAATACGAGCACATCACCTAGCCAATCATCCTGCTTCTGCTGCTGCCGCTAAGTCGCTTCAGTCATATCCGACTCTGTGCGACCCCATAGACGGCAGCCCACCAGGCTCCCCCATCCCTGGGATTCTCTAGGCAAGAACACTGGAGTGGGTTGCCATTTCCTTCTCCAATGCATGAAAGTGAAAAGTCAAAGTGAAGTCGCTCAGTCGTGTCCGACTCTTCGCAACCCCATTGACTGCAGCCTACCAGGCTCCTCCGTCCATGGGATTTTCCAGGCAAGAGTACTGGAGTGGGGTGCCATTGCCTTCTCCATCCTGAGGGCCACCTAATTCTGGTCTTTCTTTCTAATCTCCCCTCCCAATACAACCCTTATTAGCTTTGGTTCATTTGGCTCATATGTGCTGGAGTAAACAAACCGCCTCCGTGAAACTCTAAAAAAGAAAGTCGAAAGATTAAGCTGAGCTTTAGAAAGTCGCCTCAGATATTGATTTAGGGAAATAAGTTTAATTTTAATAACAGGCTTGCATTTAGTTTTTCTGGCAATCACCATTTTTTCTTCTTGGCTACAGAAGCAAGTATGTGTAATATAAATTAACTGGGCATTTGCCTCTCTATGTGGAATTCTGAATCAGTGGATGGGGCAGAGTTTAGGAGGGAGAAGTTATAAAATGCTATAGGTGACATTCATTTACATGTGATATTTTCTTTTCTTCTTTTTTGAACATTTGCTTTAATTTTGGGAAGATAGGCATGGGGGCAGCTTTCCTAAGCAGAGCAGCTGTGCCCTCCACCAGATGTGTGATTGTCACTTTGTTTCTTTTTTCCCCCTTCCTTCCAGGGACCTCAGGCTATCATTAATTCTTGAATATGCCAATGAATCAAAGCTTTGCAAGTTGCAGAAACTTTTCTCCCCCTTTTTTGTGGCTCGGCTGGTTGCTTTAAAGCTCTCCTCTCTCTCTTACTGAATCTTGGGCAGACTTCGAGGAATTGATTCTGAGACTAAATCCATGTCTTGGTCTGTAGAATCTGGAGTTAGAAAAAGAAAACCAGAAATAGCATCTATTATCCACTCCAGTCATCTCTTTTTTTTAATTGGATGCAGACATTCCTAGGTGTGGTGATTCTGACTGAAGAATGAATCTCTGGAAATATCTGTATAATATCCCTTATAGGAATCCAAAAAGAAATTATACAAATAAGCTTATTTTACAAAACAGAAACAGACTCACAGAGAGGGGAAGGAGTCGAGGGAAGGGAGGGATAGTTAGGGAGTTTGGGATCGACATGTACACACTGCTATATTTAAAATGGAAAACCAAAAAGGCTGCAGCAATTTACATTCTCACAAACATTGTAGGATTCCTTTTTCTCCACATCCTCTCCAGCACTTAGTATTTGTAGACTTTTTGATGATGGCCATCTGACCAGTGTGAGGTGATACCTCATTGTAGTTTTGATTTGCATGTCACTAATGATTAGTGACATTGAGCATCTTTGCACGCGCCTGTTGGCCACCTGTATGTCTGCAGGGGTGAGACTCCAGGCAAAAGAAACAATGAAAAGAGCACTGCAATAATGTGCTTGGACTAAAGTGTGCACACTAGTGTCATAAGGGAGGACAAGGAAAGTCTGAGGAAGAGAGCAAGCAGACTGGGATGAGAGTGGAAGTGTCTGGCTCTTTGACCCCATGTACTGTAGTCCGCCAGGTGTCTCTGTCCATGGAATTCTCCAGGCAAGAATACTGGAGGGGGTAGCCATTCCCTTCTGCAGGGAACAAACCCAGGTCTCCTGCATTGCAGGCAGATTCTTTATCATCGGAGCCATTAGGGAAGCCCAGACTGGGATGCGGAGAAGGCAATGGCACCCCACTCCAGTACTCTTGCCTGGAAAATCCCATGGACGGAGGAGCCTGGTAGGCTGCAGTCCATGGGGTCGCTAAGAGTCGGACACAACTAAGCGACTTCACTTTGACTTTTCACTTTCATGCATTGGAGAAGGAAATGGCAAGCCACTCCAGTGTTCTTGCCTGGAGAATCCCAGGGACAGAGGAGCCGTCTATGGGGTCGCACAGAGTCGGACACGGCTGAAGCGACTTAGCTGCAGTAGCAGCAGCAGGATTTAAACGAAATGGTTTTACAGATGATCCCTAACTTACAATGGTGTGATTTTTGACTTTATAGAGGTACAAAAGGTATGTGTTTCCAGTTTTCCTGGGCTAGTGATTCCTGGCACAGTACTCTCTCTTGATATTGGACAGCAGCGGCAGCTCCAGCTCCTGGTCAGCCATGAGATCATGAGGGTAAACAACCAACTCATTCACCACCGCTCTGTACCCAGACAACGATGCTGTTTTTCACTTTCATTACAGTATTGAATACATTCTATGAGATATTCAACATTTCATCATGAAATAGGCTTGTGTTCGATGATTTTTCTCCATTGTAGGCCAATGTAAGTGTTCTGAACACGTTTAAGCTAGGCTACACTAAGCTATGATGCTTGGAAAGTTAGGTATACTATGCATATTTTTAAGTCTTTATTGAATTTGTTACAACCTTGTTTCTGTTTTATGTCTCAGTTTTTTGACCTTGAAGCATGTGTGATATTAGCTCCCTGACCAGAGATTGAACCCATACTCCCCATGTTGAAAGATGAAGTCTTAACCACTGGACTGCCAGGGGAGTCCCTTAAATGCATTTTTGACTTAAGATATTTTCAACTAACAATAGGTTTATCAGGACTTGAGACAATTATAAAATGAGGAAAATCTATATATGTGTCATATTCTTCAAAGTCTGACTTCTTCTACCCAGTATAATTACTTTGAGATTCATTCATGTTATTGAATGTATCAATTACTTCTCCCTTTTTCATTGCCAATTAGCATTGCACTGTAATGATATACCACACTTTATCTATTCATCTATTGATGGCTATTTATTTTTTCCAGTTTTTCATCATCACAGATAAAGCTGCTATGAATATTTATATACTTCCCCAGTGGCTCAGTCAGTAAAGGGGGTTCAATCCCTGGGTGGGAAAGATCCCCTGGAGAAGGAAATGGCAATTCACTCCAGTAATCTTGCCTGGAGAAATGCCAGGCAAGTCTTTGTTTGGAGAGAGATTTGCACTTCTGCTGAGTAAACACTTGAGAGGTAGGAGTGGTAACCACCTAGGCTGGATCATAGGTTAGGTGTGTGTTTAATTATGCAATAGACAGCCAAGCTGTTTCCTAGGGTGGCTGGAGCTAAAATTGTTCAAAATCCTTGTTCTCGTTTTTATGGTCAATGGCAGTGTTCTTCTGTGTTTTATTGTGAAGTGAAGTGAAGCTGCTCAGTCGTGTCCGACTGTTTGTGACCCCATGGACTGTAGCCCACCAGGCTCCTCTGTCCATGGGATTTTCCAGGCAAGAGTACTGGAGCCGGTTGCCATTTCCTTCTCCAGAGGATCTGCCTGACCCAGGGATCGAACCCAGGTCTCCCGCATTGTAGGCAGACAATATAACCTCTGAGCCACCAGGGGAATTGTGTTTTATTGAGGATAGTTTCTATTGCTATATCTTCAAGTTTACAAAATGTACAAATCTTTTAGTCTGTAATATCTAACCTACTTTAGTCCCATTTGTTACTACAAGTCTGAATTTGTTCAATATTTTCCCTTTCCTACTTCACATGATCCATCTTTCCTTTAGCTTCTAGAATGTACTATATGACCTCTATTTCTGTTATCAGTCTATGATAATTATTGTTTAGATCTATTAATTCATAAAACATTGCAAAATAATGCTTTTAAAATTTTATTCCTTTATTTATAAATAGGGATAATTATGTAAAGAAATCTCCCCCTAACTAATTGTTTGGCTGTCCTGAGGACCTTATCATATAAGAAGGTCAGAATAAACATGAAATTCTGGTTCTTACCTGTTTTAAATATTGTGATTTTCTAGATAGTGTGCAATTTTATTTACGATCAACTGTTTATGCAAATATATGAGATATTTTTAAAAGTTACCAAATGATGACATATTTTTAATTAAAACCTGTCATTTCATTTGCTCCAACAATTTCACCTGTACTGTTAAAAAGAAACATGTAATTCTTTTTCTTTATTTATCAGTTTTCAATATAAGGATTGATTTTCTAATATTCTTTCAAGGTGATCAATGAGTTGTTATTTTCTCTTAGCTTCATTATTACCTCATGGACAAAATTTTTTTTTCATTTTTGAGAAGTCTTTCTGGTTTTTTTAAGTTTAGGGTTTCTCTATAAATCCACCGAGACTGGCATCTTCTTGAGCCATTCTTAAGACACGACACTACAACAGTTTTCATGACAGGCTCCAATGTCTGGAATCCCAGCAGCACTACATTTGAATGTCATCTTATTGTTTCTGAGAACATTCTAGGTATTTTGCAGCACCTAGTAAAATATTATACATTTTAATAAGTCTGATTTGGGTAATTCAGGTGGCATAATTGTTTAAATAAAAAAAGCCAAGGATAACATAAATATCTTTATTTTTAATCTTTGTTTTTAATCTTTGTTAGCCCTGAAAAGTGAAAGTGAAAGTTGAAGTCTTTCAGTTGTGTCCGACTCTTTGCGATCCCATGGTATTTGTCTAAATGATATTTGGAAAGTGCCTCTTTGTAAAAAGATGTTTTAAAGATTCTTGTAGAAAAACTCTCAGACTTGAAAGTTGCTTAGTTGAATTCATAGGATAATTTGCCTAATTGCTAGTGCTCAAAGTTGAAACTGGAAAAAAAGTACATTAGTTTTCAAGATTTCATCATCTACTTTAATTAATATTTTGAGAGTCTAAATAGTAATTGGTAATTAGAGAGCTCTGTTTCTTTACATTAATTGTATGTGATTAATTTTTAAGTTTGGTAAGTCTTGTCAAAGAATATTTGTGTCTCTAATTCTTGTAGAAAGTTTGATAAGTAATTTGTATCATCAGCTGCAACTAACTTATCAAGTTGTGAAGCATTGCCAATTATTTATGTTTGCAATTTTGAATATTTTAAAAATTATAATTGGCTGAACTGATAAAAACTGAAGCAGGAAGTAAGACTAATCCTGGTTTATTCTTTCATTGACTATAAAGTCCTAAACTTGTCTTTAACAATACCAATAATCTCATCATGTGGTTTTTGGAAGAATTAAATTAGATACTATGTCAAAGTGCCTAATACGTAGTAGTTCTGTAAAATTGTTCGTATCTTTCTTTACTGTTTTCCATACTTAGAACACTAATTTTCTTCCAATTACATTTTCTCAACAATTTCCAAAGGAGAGATTCTCTTAAACAATCAAATACCTTTTTAATGCCTAAAGTTAGTGTTTTACTTATAGTGTTACTTTAAGTGAAAGATAAAGAGATCATTTATAAGTCATCAGTTTTAACTTGTGTAAATATATTTTCTAATTATATTATAGAACTTATTTTCTGTCAAAGTTCTTCCTTAGTTGTGCTGTGCTGTGCACACCTGTGCTGTGCTAAGTCCATTAAGTTGTGTACGACTCTGTGCGACCCTATAGACTGTAGCCCGCCAGGCCCCTCTGTCCATGGGATTCTGTCCATGGGATTCTCCAGGCAAGAACACTGAAGTGGGTTGTCATGCCCTCCTCCAGGGGATCTTCCCAACCGAGGGATTGAACCCGCGTCTCTTACGGTCTCCTCTGTTGGCAGGCGGGTTCTTTAACACTAGTGCCGCCTGGGAAGCCTCATGAAAGACTATAGTACATGCTCATAGAGGACTATAGTATAGTAAAACTCTTTTAGTAGGAAGAACTTGAGGTCATTATTTGTGACAATACAGGGTGAGAGACTATGACATGTACAGCTGTCCACTCCCTGGCCAAGCTATTTCATTTCCTTAGAGTTATCAGCGAAGAGGGATTATTCATTTTTGTTTTAGTGTATATAATACACAATACATATTTTCATGATTTTTCAAACACGTTGTGGATACTGGGGATTCAGATTTAAGGATTACATTTATTTTTTCATCAAATTGTTTTAAGCAGAGCTCACTAATGCCCAGTATATACTTCAGACTACTATTAATATTAAACCAGTGGGCTTTGTGAACCCCAAAGCTCTAAGCTGATGCTTGCATTTCATTCATTGATTCATTCATTAAACAAGCCCTGAGTATCTAGTGTTGCTGAACACTATTCCAGATGCTGGAAATTCAACAAAATTGATAGATAATATCTCTTTCTGTACAGAACTCTTTTGAGAATGCTCTCAGTCAGTTTCAGCAACTCTCAGATTTTGATAGGTGCCATGAAGGGAGCAAACAAGAGGATGCTGAGGGCTGGAGGTTGGGGGCCATATCACAGGTAACAATCTGAGACCAGAAGGGTGTCTGAATTATCATTGCTGGACTTCCCTGGTTGTCCAGTGCTTAAGACTCTGCAGTGCCAATGCAGAGAGCACAGGTTCGATCCCTGGTTAGGGAACTAGGATCCCACATGCTGCCAGGTGTGGCCCCCAAAATAATAACAATAATAACAAATTAAATAAATAAATAATCTCTGTTCTCTCCAACCTTTGAGCATCGGGCTTCCTCTGCCTACTCATCCATTCTTTCTGTTTCTTCCACTCCATTTTAGTCACCCTTCAAGATGCAGCTCTCTTGTTTTTTCCTTCTGGAAGCCTTCTGGGATCCCTCAGTTGGATGGCCTCTGATGTGTCCCCAGAACGGGTTTTTGTTTTTAAATGACAGTATTCATCACATAGTATTGTGATTTTCCTTCGCTGTCTCTGACAGTTATGAGCCATTGCTTGCTTGTGCTCCAAGGCAGTTTTCAGCATTTAGGGGCACTTGTATAAATTAAGTAAAGTCCATGCTATGTGGTCAGACACACGATTATATGCCTAGCCTATAGTAAGTATGCAATAAATATCCATTGACTTAATGGTGAATGATTAGGCTGTTGCCTTGTGTTTGCTATTCTGTGACTATCACACACACATAATTTTTTTGTTTTTGAGCCAGTCCCTGGTTATTCCAGCCCTACTAATACATTGCCTCTTGTCCAGATCATGACTGCTTTGCCTGAGTCTGTCAAATCATGCAGCCATTCTTAGAACAAAACTGCTGCCCTTTGGTTTTGCATGCTGTTTTCTGCAAATGGAACTATACCTTGAAATATAAGGTAAAGGGAATCATTGTTTTGTAAATTCCTCCTTTCAAGCAAAGAAATCTGAATTAGCAGTAAAATCAGGCTATCCTACTGGGTCTATAGACATATTTATAACAGTGAGGAAAATGAAAACCTCTTGCATTTACTAGGGGTCATTTATAGTAAATACATCTCAAAGCACCAGAAACAATCCCATAAACCTACAGAGCTCTAGAGGAAACACTGCCGCTATTAAGTGATGGGTTTTTATTTTTTGCCAAACCTTGTTTTTCTCCTCTTCTACCCTCTTTGTTCTTCTTAGGGTAGCGTGTGCCTTAGATGGAATGAAGTCAGAAACCTTTCTTGTAATTCCTGCCTTATTTATGGGAGGCCCTGTAGGCCCAAGCTGTCTGGGGAGAGGGCCTCATCATTAAGGAATGCCTTGCTGCTGCTACTGCTGCTAAGTCGCTTCAGTCGTGTCCGACTCTAGCGACCCCATAGACGGCAGCCTACTAGGCTTCCCCGTCCCTGGGATTCTCCAGGCAAGAACACTGGAGTGGGTTGCCATTTCCTTCTTCAATGCATCAAAGTGAAAAGTGAAAGTGAAGTCGCTCAGTCCTGTCCGACTCTAGCGACCCCATGGACTGCAGCCTACCAGGCTCCTCCATCCATGGGATTTTCTAGGCAAAAGTACTGGAGTGGGGTGCCATTGCCTTCTCTGAAGGAATGCCTTAATGACATTTAATTTCTGTAATGTCCAGAATTTGGTTGGCTTCTTTGGTCTCACATTTTCAGTGGTAAATCTTTTTTTTTTTTTTTAATATTTATTTATTTTTGGCTATTCTGAGTCTTCATTACTGCACAGGTTTTTCTTTAGTTGTGGCAAGTGGGGGCTACTCTCTAGTTGCAGAGCACAGGTTTTTCATTGCAGTGGCTTCTCTTGTTGCAGAGCAAGGGCTGTAGGGTGTGCGTGCTTCAGTGGTTGCGGTTCCTGGGCTCTAGAGCACAGGGCTCAGGAGTTGTGGTTCCCAGGCTCTAGAGCACAGGGCTCAGGAGTTGTGGTTCCCAGGCTCTGGAGCACAGGGCTCAGGAGTTGTGGTTCCCAGGCTCTAGAGCACAGGGCTCAGGAGTTGTGGTTCCCAGGCTCTAGAGCACAGGGCTCAGTAGTTATGGCTCATGGGCTTAGTTGCTCTGTGGCATGTGGATCTTCCTGGATGAGAGATCAAACCCTTGTTTCCTGCATTGGCAGGTGGATTCTAGTGTTAAAATTTTAAATCCAGACACAGGCATATTTGATATTGTGCCCTATGACTTGCTTATTCAGTTCCTTGTGACTGCTCTTTGCATTTAAGAACTTTGGATATATTGGAATTGGCAAGTATTGATTATCCTCATAAAGTCCTCTCTTTCAGTTGCAATGTTTGGGCCAACTACATTTATACTAGATAATCTCTGACTGGACAGATTTAGCATCTAGCCAAATTCTCCATTTAAAAAGTTATAGGCAGTCTTCTCTATAATAATTATTTCCAGAACTACTCTCCTGGCTGGAACTAGACACGGTATTTCTAGAATTTACTTTTGCAGTTCCAATCCGGAAAACAAATGAACAAAGGGAGCAACACACACACACACAAATAGACACACACAGAGGTTTTCGTCTTTTGTTTATTATCACACTGTGCATTTTCAGGTTGAAGTCTCTCTGTCTCTGTGTGTCTTTCTCTGTCAATTAGGTTAGGCTTTTAGAGGCATTCCCAGTATTTCCCCTAGGATAATACAGAGTAGAGATCTTTGACGGAGAAGGCAACGGCACCCCCCTCCAGTACTCTTGCTTGGAAAATCCCATGGGCGGAGGAGCCTGGTGGGCTGCAGTCCATGGGATCGCTAAGAGTCGGATACAACTGAGCGACTTCCGTTTCACTTTTCACTTTCATGCATTGGAGAAGGAAATGGCAATCCACTCCAGTGTTCTTGCCTGGAGAATCCCAGGGACAGGAGAGCCTGGTGGGCTGCCGTCTCTGGGGTCACACAGAGTCGGACACGACTGAAGTGACTTAACAGCAGCAGAGATCTTTGAACTAATCTTTCTTTGGAACTGGATATTTAAGATTTTCAATAGGAGAATGGCTTGGCTGGAATATCTTTTCCAAGTTATGCAGGTTTTTTAATATAAAAAAATAGTATAGTAGTGTATATATAGTGTAGAAATAGTGTAATATAGTGGCTTTTAAATACATACTCTGGAGTCAAAATACGTGGGTTTGGATCGCAGCTCTTCCACTTATTAATACTATGTGAACATTGACAGAATGTTAACTTCAATGCTTGGGGTTTTCTAACCTGTAAAATGAGAGTGATAATAGTACCTACCTCATAAGGTTGTTTTGAGGACTGAATGAGTTAATATAACCAAAGCCTTCATATTAGTGCCTGACACAGAATGCTAACAAAATGCTAATAAAAACTATTATTTTTATCTAACAATCTTCACATGGAGAGAAATTGGGATAAAGAAGAACTGCTGGATTTTTATCTTCTATTATTGATCTTGTATTTGTTGATTTTCCCATCTGTCACTATCTATTTGCTACCTCTATTTTGCTCATTATTATGTCTTTAATGCCTGGCACATGATCTGACAATTAGTAGGCACTTCATGAATGCTTGTTTAACGAAGGAATGAATTCTTTCTGACTGTATACTCTGATTCTGGCTACCACTGTCCTGGATCAGTTCCACATTGTTTTGGCCTCACAGGTTCTGGTGTGGGAGGAAACGTCCTCTAAATTGATGGCTCTTATCACAGGGAGGTTCAGCTCTTGTGCTTTTGAGTCCTGCAGATGGAACCTTCACATTCTGTGTGCAGCTCTTCCATGCCTCATCACAAAAGCCTCTTTCACAGGAAGAATTTCTACCTTCCTATGCAAGGTCTTCCCTATGGGACTCTGTGGGAGAAAACAGATGAGGAAAGGAAGATGGAGAATTTCTTCCCCATGACTCCTAAGTGATTCTCATGCTCATATTTGAAAACTCACCTCCTCAAAGGAGACCAGCATTTCCCAATCTCTCCACCCCAAGTCAGGCTACAAGCTGTCTTCTCAAGACACTAGCTTACTCTTCTTCATAATTTAGAAACTAATATTCATTTCCTGGTGCTTTCTCCTGGGAATCAATATCAATATTTAAAACAGCCAGGGCGATTTTTCAAAAAGTAAAATTTTTTTCTCATCATTCCCACATCTCTTGTGTTTCTAGCATCTCTTTTGCTCCAGCCATGGTTTCTTTAAGTTTCTGGAAGGCATAGTCTTTCTTGCCTCAGGACATTTGTACACCTTTCACTCAGGTTCCCTGAATTATTCCACCTGTGTATCCTTTCCAAATCCCTCTTTTCTTTCTTCACTTCCTCATATACCTGCTGCCTCCCCCCTTTTCAGACCTTAATTTAAGTGTCATTCCTCAAAAGAACCCTCTCTGACCATCCAGTTGAAAGAGGGTCATTTCTGTAAATCCCTATCATGCATTACAAACACAGCTTTAGTTGCAGTTTGTAAATTTTCATTTTTCATTTGTTTTTTTTTTTTTAATTTATCATTATTCTCCCTCATGAAACTGTAAACTCTGTTAGGACAGAGGACAAGTATTATTTGTTTGCTAGTGTATTTCATGCCCACAACATGCTCAAAAATTGTTGGTTGAGTGGGTGGAAGAGTGAATACTAGTCCTTCTTCAGCAATATTTCTGTATTTACTGCTAATTTCTCAGATTTCCTGTGCTTCATCAGCTAGAGAGATGAAATCCATTACTAGGATGAAAAGAACATTTTATGAGGTTAGTATACCAAATTCTTTTCTTTGAGTACTTTTTTTTAAGATATGAAATATTTCTGCTTCTAATATTTATACTTTATCTGCAGATTGGGAAGAAAGGAATCTACAAAGCCATAAGTGAACTGGATATTCTTCTTTCCTGGATTAAACAATTCTTGGAAAGTATTAAGTAATTCAAGCAGCCAAGTGGATTGATTTGATTATTATTTTGAAATATAATAAGCACAGCCAGAGATCAATTTACAGCAGTGTATTTGCTTTTAAGTATTTTGTACGTCGTACTAACAGCAAGTTACGACTAGAGGAATTCAATGCAATAGCATTTTGGAGATAAGTTTATTATCTTATCTTATTAATTATTATTAATATGCACATTTTCTGTATTTTCAAAGAATGCTTTCATCTTGAATATGTTTTCTCATTCCCAAGTGCATTGTATGAGTTTAATCTAAAAGTGTATAACCAGAATTAAATCATGTAATATTTGCTCAAAGAAAATGACAGATTTCTGGGATACAATACAGTGAGACTTACATAGATGCCATGTGTATAATTATTGTCTACTTAAGGAGTAAGCATAGCATAGCGTAGGGCTTGATGATAATTAATTATGCCCAGTGTGAACTTAGCCCCTAGCAGATTTTGATTTTAATGAAATAAGTTGTGTTTCTTTGTCCTGGATGTCCTTTCTAAGACAGTATGCTAGAATTTCATTCAGTATAATGGGTAACTATCAGATCAGATCAGATGGTTGCACATGTAAACTAACTGCTTGGAATGGTTTACTAGACACACTTTTAACAGGTAACTCAAGCTACATAGACTACAAGGAACTAATTGGAAATGATACTAAAGCTTGATTATGTTCCTTCAAGGTGCCATGTAATTAAGAATGCTATTAAAGGCCAAATAGAAGTCTGAATGCAGTTCAGATTCTACCACAGGAAACTGGCTATACTATCTAAAAACCTTACCCATACAGCCAGCCCTTCAGTTGAATGAGTCATACAGCCTGAGTATTGATTTGCATCAAACAATACTGCTTCAGCATAGTAATCATGGGCAGTTTCAGAGAGCAATTTGTGTGATGGCTAATTCACTTCCACAAAGCATCCATTCTGTCTCTGCTGCACACAGACAACTCCAGGACTTGGTGTTTTGTGATAGGAATAGACAGGGTGTCTTGAAGGCCTTTTTGGTTTTCATCCTTGGTATCTCTTCTCTTGTTTTCCCACCATCCAGTCTTTTCAATCACATAGTCATTTATCTATCCACTGGGGACTCCCTTCTCTTTCATATTCCAAAATTATCCCTTTGTTTCTTGCTCCTTCTCCTTTCTGTCTTCCCCATCAACGCCCTGTGGCCCTATGTCTTATCCCACTGGGGACCTCATTATTAGACAGGTCCACAGGCAGGGAAAGGTGTGGTGAGTGGAGGGGTTTGGGGGTGGGGAGCCTGGGGTACTCTGCTTTCATTTCGTACTGTTGACTTAGGGCTTCCCAGGGCAGGCTTTGAGGCCATCAGTAATGAGGCAGCCTTCCTTGTTGAGAAATATTTGGAAGAGCTGGCATCTTGGGGGTCAGGAATCTTTCCCCTGGCTTTCCCATGGATCCAAGAGGAAGTGGTGAACCATCCATGGCCTCTCGTTGCCTCACTTTCAGGGCCTCAGTGTTTTCCAGGAACGAGCACCCTCAGAGCTGAATTTGTGCTGTGCTTCCACAGAGCTGGGAGCTGCCCATCTTGGTTACCATTCTTAGGCTGTTTCATTACTTTGGAACTCCAGGTATTAGAGGGGACATGAAATATTCACATTTGCCAGTCAGACAACTTTCAGTCCTTTGGGATAAAATTTCACCTCTGTTCTAATACTTTGGAGTAATTGAATTCAAAGTTGTTTTTAAATTATTTTTAATTGGAGGATAATTGCTTTACAATGTCATATCAGTTTCTGCTGTACAACGACGTGAATCAGCCACAAGTAGACATATGTCCCTTCCCTGCTGATGAATTTGATGTTTTTGTTTCTTGAATTCTTTTGTTTGCCTAGAACAGTTAAATAGCTGCTAAATTCAGAAGCACTGTAGGATTTTAAACATCATCACTGAACAAGAAAGCAATATCCTTGTGCTGGTGTCTAATCACAAACTTTTTTTCAAATAACAAAGGGAAAAGCATGTTTTTAGTGTGTTTGAATAAAGACTAGTATTTTGAAAAGGCAGTTAAGCAGAGAGGAGCTGGTGTCCTGGTGCACAGGGAGGAAACTATATTGGGTGCGTCACTGTGGGCTCAGGGCAAAAGTTTCCCTCTGATTACAGGTCCCACTCTAGACTTTACCGAAACCAGTGATGGTTGCATACTGGGAAGTAGCTGCATACCCCAAATGCCCACAGGATGCTCTAGAATCCCCAAGCAATTTAGCATTTCTAGGGGAAGATTCCTTCTGGCAGATCCCTCCTGGATCACACCGAGGAGACTACATTTCCT
Source organism: Bubalus kerabau (assembly GCF_029407905.1). Taxonomy (NCBI): domain Eukaryota; kingdom Metazoa; phylum Chordata; class Mammalia; order Artiodactyla; family Bovidae; genus Bubalus; species Bubalus kerabau. The sequence continues at coordinate 76,997,302 of NC_073624.1, read as the reverse complement.
ATTAAAATGTTTTGTCTGGCAGCATATAATTAGAGCTAAGGGTTTGACTCTGCTCTTAGCACAGGGAGAGCAAAAAGAGCCTGAGTACTACCACATTGCCTTGAGTGGTAAAAACAAGCCCTCAGTGAGACCAAGAGATCCGATTTGTCCCAACTTCCTTTAAGTCTCTGCGTGCATCCTCCGAGGGCCATCCATCCAAAGCATCATCCCCCCACCCCTCACTTTTCTCTAAACCGCTTCTCTCTCACTGATGTGCTTGGTTTGACTTGTTTACTTACTGACTCTCCACCATGTCAGAATACAGGCTCTGTGGGGGCAGGACCTTTATCTGTTCTGTTCCCTGGAGGGTCTCCAGCACTCAGAACGGGGTCTAAATGCAGGGCACTACATTAGCACAAGGTGAATGCGTGAACTCATGAGAGAATGGACCGAGGCCTGCGCCCTGCTTCTCTCAGGAGGTGTGGCTAATGTCAGGTCAATTCACTTCCTGGGCCTGCGTTTCTGGATGAATCCTGACTGAAATTAGCTACCATGGGTGATCAACTGAGGTCTTCCTTTACGCCAGATACACGCCCTCAAAGGACCTCACACGCTCTGTTCTCTTCCCCGATCTGTCCCCATTACCACCCTCAAGCCCTGCTCTGCCTGCTTCGTTTCTCCTAATCCTTTAAGGTTTCATTCAGGTATCATCCTGCCATTAATGGTTTCATACACTTTTTACTTCTTCACAGAACCTGTGTTAATTATAATTCCTCTGAGATTTAGTATCTGTTCTCCCACTAGACTGTCCCTCTCTGATTCACTGCAGTTTTACCCAGATCCTTTTAAATGGTAAGTGCCGGATATGTATTTGTTGAGTGAATAAGTGAATAAAGTAGTAAATTGGAGCAGATAACTTCCAAGGTTTCTTTCAGCTCTGGCATATCTACTGTCAGGATCGTCACTGGTTGGTATGAAATTTGAAGCCTGTGATAGAACAGTGCTTCTCTACCTGAGTCCTCTAAGAGCATCTGTGTTATTATTTACATCAACAAGGAATTGAAATTAACATACTTTTTTACTCGCCCCCAACTCAGAGGTGGCTGTAAGTAAACATATGACTTTTAACACAGGTCATTACACTTAAACAAAGATAGTCTCAACTAAACATGCTCATTTGTGTACCTTGTAGAATCATCTTCCTAACCCCAGGTGGAGTGTGTCTCAGACACTGGGAAACACTGCATTTTAATGAATTTCCACTGCCTCATTCTGGTCCAACTTAGAAAAATAGTTGGAAATTCGAACATGATCATTTTAACCTACCCACAGAGACCAGTTTAGAAAAAGTCAAGCCGCGATGTTTAGGTTTCAAGCTGGTTTCAGAGCTCCTGTCATTGTTTCCAGAGACGGAGGTACGAAAGCACACTCACCCAGTCAGTCATTCCACTGGGCTGATGACTGTGGCTCCCCACGAGGGATGCTAGAAGGTGGTACAGCCCTGGTCCTGCCCCGGTCGACCTTCAGGGAGCACAGTCTCTGTCCAGGTAGCTGTGGTCCACACGGCTTCCCAGAGAGGGAAGCTATGGGAGTCACTGTTAGGGAGGTTCTGGAGAGGTCAGATGTGCACACAGTGCTGGGAACAAAAAGTGAAAGCTCTGTCAGGCTGAGTAGAAGGAGCCGCAGAAACTAAAAAGTACTTGCAGAACTGTGCTATGAGTTACTACCCATCCTAAGAAGTCAGGAGAATCGTATCCTTTGCTAGGGCTGAGAGTTGTTCACTAAAATGAAAACAAATCAATCTGTAAATATTCATCAAATGCTTAGTGTCTGCTAGCCTCATGGTCATGAGCGGGGTCATAATCATCAATAAAACTCATAATTGCTTTTTAGCAATTTAGGACTTAGGAATGGAGATAGATAAGCAATCATATGGTGAAATATAAGCAATAATGGAGCTGTGGAGAAGGTGCAGTGGAGTGGAGGTCAGGACACGTGGCACTAACAGATGAAGTTTTAGATAATTTAGCCTTTAAGACTCACCTCAGGTGTTGCCTCTTCCAGGAAGCCTTCTATGACCCCTCCCCCCAGCCCTGACTCTCAGGCTGGGTTGCAGGTCTCTTGCAAAGCATAGCTTTTACCACATCATATTGCAATTTTCTATTTGCTCACATATCTTTCTTGAAGACAGACTGAGTCTTATTCAACATCATGTCCTCGGTGCTGAGTGTGGCATTGTCCTAGAGCAGACATTCAGGAAGTATTTTTAGAATGGAACAATGCAAAAAAACAAAAACAAAAAACCAAAAACAATGCCAGTGAGGCTGGAGAAGGGAAATGGATTTTGGAGATATTTAGGAGGTAAAATTGATATAACTCAGTGACCAACTGGTTTACAGGGAATCAGTGCTGAAGAAATAGGCTAGGATGATTCTAGGGTTTTACATTTTCTACTGATAAGGTAAACAAGCCCTGTAGGAGGAAATGGCAACCCACTCCAGTATTCTTGCCTGAAGAATCCCAGGGACAGAGGAACCGGGTGGGCTGCAGTCCATGGGGTCACAAAGAGTCAGACACCACTGAAGTGGTGCATTGCGCTGCAAGCAGGCATGCAGTGTAAACAAGGATTCAGAAAAATAAACTGTACTGAGATTCTAGCATCTCCTTTTCACCAACACAGAAATGTGTTGAAATCTGGACTTCCTAGGAGCATGCTTGTGTGTGTATGAGAGTGTGTGTACTTAGTTGCTAAGTTGCATCTGACTCTGTGTGACCCCATGGACTGTAGGCCACCAGGCTCCTCTCTCCATGTGATTTTCCAGGCAAGAAAACTGGAGAAGGTTGCCATTTCCTCCTCCAGGGGATCTTCCTGGCTAAGGGATTGAACCCACATCTCCTGTGTCTCCTGCATCGGCAGGTGGATTCTTTACCACTTGAGCCACCTGGGAAGCCCTCATAGGAGGACAGACTCTCATAATTTGAAAGGAACAATAAGGGCATGCTGTCCAGCTTTGCATGTTATACTAGAACCTTCATTATAACACTGTTCCCACCTAGCATTTCCTTACAATTAAGAAAGACTACCTCCTGGAACATCCCTCTCTTTCTCTAAATAATCTCACCTATTAGCATTAGACAATCATTTACATTGATCTAAAATCTATCCTCTTGAATTTTATCTATTTATCTATTTTTCTCAGTTTCAAAATTTTGGGTTTAGAGTAATCGTGACCCATCTTCCACAGGACAGGTGGGTTAGTTAAGAGGTATGTTGGGGGAGAAGAAGCTCAAAGTTTCAAGTTGGAAGCACAGCTTTTGTGTGCATAGACCAGGACCAGAACTTACAGAGTCATACTCAGCTGCAAGAAAGGTGAAAAATACAGCCTTTATTTGGGGTAGAATGCATCCAGGTAAAAGTTGAGGGTCCCATGCCATGAGGGGTGGGAGAATGGATGTTGGGTGATACAGCCATACATTAACTATTTGCAGGCATTCACCACATCCTTTTGTTTCCATTTCAGCTTCATCATCCCCTCCCCACTAAGCTCTTCTCTAATAAACAGCTTCAAATTTCCCACCTGTTCTCAAATGGCATGGCTTGGTGTGCTTTCAACAGCTAAAGCTTATTCTCTTCCAATTAAATTCCCAATTGTTCCTAATGAATCCTTGTTGTGTTCTTGGGGCCATGTTTTATCATGGTCCTTCCCTTGCTTTTCTCTTTTATACTTTATTAGTGTTTTTAAAAATTATAAAAATAGGGGCTGAAAGAAATTGCTGCTGCAGGAGACCTGGATTTAGAAACACCAGCTTTAAGTACATATTGGATATTTTATCCCATAAAACAAAAACCTTGGTCTGAGTTCATGTTAAGATGAATTTCACACAGAAGAAATTCCTGGAGAATTTTTTAAAGACAATGTTAATAGCCTCATTTTTACTGAGGAGGAAAGCTTTGGATCATACATTTAAAAAAGTCACACAACCAAGACATGGGAGTATCTCACTTCCTGGAAACAGTATATAAAATCAATTTGCAGGAAAAATTAAACTCAAAATGAAGAGTAGAGAGAGGCCAAGATGGCAGAGTAGAAAGACCCTGAGCTTACCTGTCATAGTACACTAAAATCACATCTATCTGCAGAACAACCGTTGATGAAAAAGACTGGAACCTTCCAGGAAAGATCATCTGCAACTAAAGACATAAGGAAAGAACCATGAGATGGGTAGGAGGAGTGGACTGACTATATAATCAAATCCCATACCTCCTGGGGTGGGCGACTGGAGAATTATTATATCATGGAGGTTCTCCCACAGGAGTGAGAGTTCTGAGCCACAGATCAGGCTCCCCAGCCTGGGGGTCCAGCACCTAGGAAGACAAGCCCCCAGGGCATTAGCTTTGAACACCAGTGGAGCTTAATTACAGGAGACCTACAGGACTTGGGGAAATAGAGATTTCGCTTAAAGGGTGCACACAAAATCTCACACGCACTAGGACCCAGGGCAAAAGCAGTAATTTGATAGATGCCTGGGCCAGACCTTCCTATGAGTCTTGGAGAGTCTCTGGGAGAGTTGGGGTGGGGGTGGGGGGGTAGAAAGGGGGTGTGGGTTTGGGTTTGAGGGTGGCTGCTGTGCACTCTAAGGGCACAGACACTAGTGGCAGACATACTAGTGAACATTCAGTCCTGTGAACACTGTTGTTGCTGGTGGCTGGTATCTTGGTTCATTAGCCAAGCCTAATATATGCTTGTTTTAAGTCTGAAATGCTATCAAAGCATAAAGAGGGAAAAAAAAAATCTCTCTACTTCTCTATCTTCAACTTCCCAAGTGATCCTATGGTGATGGTTGGCTAGAGCTCTTCCCATAATGTTTCTAGTTTCATCAACAACAATAATATATATGTATACACATCTTTCCCTTTTTTAGAGATAAAAACACATCAGGGATATCTTTCCTATATTTGTATATGTTCATTTTCAGTTCAGTTCAGTTCAGTCGCTCAGTCGTGTCCAACTCTTTGTGACCCCATGAATCGCAGCACGCCAGGCTTTCCTGTCCATCACCAACTCCTGGAGTTCACTCAGACTCACGTCCGTTGAGTCAGTGATGCCATCCAGCCATTGCATCCTTTGTCGTCCCCTTCTCCTCCTGCCCCCAATCCCTCCCAGCATCAGAGTCTTTTCCAATGAGTCAACTCTTCACATGAGGTGGCCAAAGTACTGGGGTTTCAACTTTAGCATCATTCCTTCCAAAGAAATCCCAGGGCTGATCACCTTCAGAATGGACTGGTTGGATCTCCTTGCAGTCCAAGGGACTCTCAAGAGTCTTCTCCAACACCACGGTTCAAAAGCATCAATTCTTTGGCACTCAGGCTTCTTCACAGTCCAACTCTCACATCCATACATAACCATAGGAAAAGCCATAGCCTTGACTAGTTAACTGCAAAATATTTCAAGGAATGAGTACAGCAAAGTTGGCTTAACCATTCCAATTTGCTTGTTGTTTCATTTTTCTGTCCACATAAAACAGGCTGTAATGAGCATCTTTGTATGTATATCCTGATCTGTGCTTTTATTTTATAGGAATACTTTCTAGAAGTAATATTAAGGGGTCAGAAGATATGCTAAATACTGGCAATTTCCCCCCACAACTCTTCCTTTGTCGATTTCTTCAAGTTCTTGGTAGCACCAGATATCATTGGCATTTTTCCATTTTTGCCAGCCTGATGGTAGTAAAGGGCATCACACTGTTTTAGTTTACACGCCCCTGAAAACTTGTTAAATTGATCATCTTTTCCTATGTATACTCACTCCATTTACATTTTCTTTTTCTGAGATACGTACCCCCAAATGTCAGGCCATTTATTTAATAAATAAGTTTGGAAAACTTCCCCAAACCTAACTAAAAATAATACATTTTAATTGATTTTAACATTTCAAATAACTTAGTAGAGAGCCACATGCCTTGGATAGTATTGTGCTTCCTCTGTACCCCGACCAAGTCCATAGTGTCAGCAAGCGACAGCAACGTGGATGGTTTCTGCCTGTGTCCCCAAGGTGGGGAGTGTATCACCCCATCCCTCTGTTGCTGTGGGTGTGCAAGGGAAACAGAAAAGCTCAGCTGTAAATGGAGATGTTTGCATCTGCTGCGGGAGGCACAAATGGGGCCTCAGAATCCTCAAGGGAGTAAAGAACCCCCCTCCCACCAACCCCCGCAACTTGCCTTTTTAGCTCCAGTCCAAAGTTTTACCCACTCCTTTTGCTCCCCACCCACTAAAACAAGACAGCCCATCATCCCAGCTGATTTGGAATGAAAGCGAAAATGAAAGTGTTAGTCGCTCAGTCATATCAGATTCTTTGCGACCCCATGGACTGTAGCCCACCAGGCTCCTCTGTCCATGAAATTCTCCAGGAAAGCATACTAGAGTGGGAAGCCACTCCTGCTGCAGAGGATCTTTCTCACCCAGGGATCCAACACAGGGCTTCTGCATTGCGGGCAGATTCATTACCATCTGAAACACTGATCATCCCACCTGATTTGGAATAAATCATGAGTATTTCACTTTCCCAAGAATGAACTCTGATCCCTGCACTCCCAGAAGGCTTTGAAAACCAGGGCTGATAAACTGGAGTCCTCTAAGGCCCCACCTCTCCCCTCTGTGAAGTGTCTTCCTGCATCACTGATTTTATGTTTTTAACTGATTAGGAAAAAATTCTTCATAAATAAAGGTACTTGACACAGGAAAAAGTGTCTAAGAGAGGTAGACAGCCTCCTACCACGGCCCTGCACAGCCCTTTTCCCCCCTCTCTATAGTAAACTACTATATAAATTACTTATATATTATTTTTATTTAGTGTTACCTGTCTCCTGCTACTAGAATTTAAATTTCATGATAGGGATTTTTGCATGATTTACTTATTGTTGTATCTCCAGTACTTAAATGGTGCCTTCTCCAAATAAGTGCTCAATAAAACTGTTGTTGAATAAATAAATGAGTGGGTGGATGTGTTCAGAGAGAAAGAGAAGGAACCAGAAAACCCTGTTGCCAAGGATGTTGAAAATTATAACTATGGCTGGGTCTTAACCTTACTTTCTACAACAGAAACTCTTCTATGATAGAAACTCTTGCAAGAGAGTGGGTGAAATGGCTTCCCAACCATGTGGTTACATTTCCTCTAAATAGAACTATTTGCAAAGCAGTTGATATGAAATGAGGCTCTGGTGATTTTCTATTTTCCATTTACCCATATCATTCATGGTTGAGTCCTGCCCACTTGAGATCAGGTTTAGAATGAGAAGTCACATTTGGGGGTTAAGATATGGGCAACCATGAGTGTCAGCAGCCTTTGGATGGTAAGACAACATTTTGAGATTCTTTGAAACTGATGAGAAAGAATTGTCTTCATAGAAATCAGATCGTTCTAATACTTTTCATCCATAGTAATTTTCAAAATTCTGGTGATAGTTTCATACAAAATGCAAGCTACAGTGGGTGATGGCATCCCCACTTTTCATCTGTATATCATGGTTGGGACCCTACCTTAGAGATCCCTAGTTGCAGTGATTGGTGCAGAATTCAGAAATGGGCCCATGATTTAAGAAGATCCAGTCAGATAGAATCCCAAGATTTGCTCCCTGGGCACACAGTCTGTCTTTTTCAATAAACCTTAAGTTTGAAAGGATATAGGCTGAGCCACTGCATCCCTGTTGCCACCAGGAGGACAGAGCCTGGCTGAAAACAAGTCAATACTTTAATTGCTCGGTTTCTGGGAATCTTTCTTCCTCTGAGGTTCTTTCTGCTGCTGCTGCTGCTAAGTTGCTTCAGTCGTGTCTGACTCTGTGCGACCCCATAGACGGCAGCCCAGAAGGCTCCCTCGTCCCTGGGATTCTCCAGGCAAGAACACTGGAGTGGGTTGCCATTTCCTTCTCCAATGCATGAAAGTGAAAAGGGAAAGTGAAGTCGCTCAGTCGTGTCCGACTCTTCGCAACCCCATGGACTGCAGCCTACCAGGCTCCTCTGTCCATGGAATTTTCCAGGCAAGAGTATTGGAGTGGGGTGCCATTGCCTTCTCCCGAGGTTCTTTCTACCTCATCTGAATGTTGCTTCTCAGTTTCTCAAGTGAGTTTCTGTCTGAGAAATACAAACTGGAGGACTCCAAGGCTTGGTTTGGAGCATCTACTAAGCTGTATTAGAGATTTCTGTTGGATGTATCAAGTTGAACCTCACAGCTTTAAATTCTATCCATGTGCCATGACTCCACTGATGTCTCCAGGCTGACCTGTCCCCTGACCTCCATGCTCACTTATCCAACCGTGTATCTGACATTTCCATGTAAGGCATCTCAAACGTAATGTGTCACCTCCTAAAATCAGCCCATCCTCTAGCCTTGAGCAACTGTGGAATATAAGACAGAATGAGGTCTTGGTTAAGCACACAAACTCTGGAGTGAGTAGAGCCTGGATTCAAACATAAGCTGAAATTTAAAAGTCAAGTAAGTTTAATCTCTCCATTACTCCCTTCCTTTATCTGTATAATAAGGTTGATGGTAATAGTACCTATTTTGTGGCTTTCTTTGTGAGGATAACATGAGGTAATATAGTGGTTAGAGCTCTGAGTGGTGCATAATAAAAATAACAAAGCATGAGTTATTATTATGATATGATAAATTAGCATATACTCAACTGCTAAAGCCAACAGTCTAGGGTTATCTTTGGCTTCTTCTTCTCCCCCATATCCAGACCAAATTCACCATCATGTCCTTTCAGTTCTGTCTCCCAAATACATCCCAAATCCTTCTGCTTCTCCTTCCCCTATTGGTATACACTGACATCTCTATAAAAGCCTCACATCTTATGGGTCCCACTGTGCCCACTCACCTCCTGTCCCCAAAACCAGCCTCAACGTATATTACAGAGAGAACTTAGAAAGTGCAAGCCAAAGTATATCCCTTCCTAGTATCAAAGAATCCCTTTTGATACTATTGGCACCCCACTCCAGTACTCTTGCCTGGAAAATCCCATGGACAGGAGAGCCTGGTGGGCTCCAGTCCATGGGGTCGCTAAGAGTCAGGCACGACTGAGCAACTTCACTTTCACTTTTCACCTTCATGCATTGGAGAAGGAAATGGCAACCCACTCCAGTGTTCTTGCCTAGAGAATCCCAGGGACGGGGGAGCCTGGTGGGCTGCCGTCTATGGGGTCACACAGAGTCGGACACGACTGAAGCGACTTAGCAGCAGCAGCAGTAGCAGCATGGTAGTTCTATTTTTAATTTTTTGAGGAATTTTCATGCTGTTCTTCAAAGTGTCTGTACCATTTTGCACTCCTATCAAACGGGACAAACCTTCCAATTTCTCCACAGCCTAACCAGCACTTGTTATCTCTTCTTTTGTTTTGTTGACCATAGCCATCCTAGCAGGTATGAGATGATATTGATTTGTATTTTGATTTGCATTTCCTGATGATTGGTCATGTTGAGCACCTTTTCAGGTACCTATTGCCCATTTGTATGTCTTCTTCAGAGAAATATCTAATCAAGTTCTTTGCCTATTTTATAATCAAATCATTTGCTTTTTGTTTTTGCTATTAGGTTATATGAGTTCTTTATATAGTTTGGAAATTAACCTCTTATCAGATATGTGCCTTGCAAATGTTTTCTCCTATTCCATAGATTGCCTTTATATTTACTTCTTTATTTGTTTATTTTTCATACACCCCCAACTAGAATATTTTCATCTATTTAACCTTCAAAACGGACTCTGACACCTGAGAAAAACAAATCAATTTTTGTTGGCTTAATACAATTTTTAAGTGATCAGTTTATGGGGTCGCACAGAGTCAGACAGGACTGAAGTGACTGAGCAGCAGCAGCAGCAGCAGCGGCTTCCTTTGCACCTGCATAAACCTTATTGTCTTATCTAAAAGGTTCTACGTGAGCACTCTGACTTCATCTCTGCTGATCTTTCTGTTTCTGAAACATTCAAGTTCACTGTCTGTGGATTTTGAACTTGCTACTTCCTCTACTTGGTTCTCCTCCAGTTCTTTGCAAAACTGACTCCTCTCAGTCAGATCTTAGCTCAAGTGTCCCTTTCTCGCAGAAGACATGACTGACCATCTTCATAAGAACAGAGGTCTTGTCCAAATAGTTTGTGACCTTATCTGTCTATTTTATATTCTTACTCCCATCTCTGGTCTTGTCAGATACTTCCCCTGGATTCTTCTTGCTGCCAGAATACCTGCAAAATACTTACAATATGCCATTTATCACCGCATACTGTAACCTTTGACTCCCATGTCTATTCTCTCACCAAATTAAGACTCATTAAGAGGAGGAGTTATGCCTCACTGATCTTTGATTGCCAACCTTTAATGAAAGCCTGGAACATAGTAGAGACTTAAAAATCACAGGGATGAATCAGTGAGGGATTTTCCATTACAGGTAGCAAAGGTTTTGACAAGTTTGTCAGAATGAAAAAAGGCATGATCAGTTCTTTGAGGATAAAAGCAATAAGGATGTTTTGAGAAAAATTATTCATGCTGTTAAACTGGTTAATTTGTGGTAGAAGAGTGCACTGAGGCATGTGACACAAATTTGCTTTTTCTGTATTTTCTAGTAGATGTTGGATCTTACAGACAGCAGTTTCCTCTAGTCACTTGTCATTTTCCACCTAAAAACTTCTCAGTGAAGTAACAGAAGAATGTTTCATTAGTTTCTGATTAGTTTTTTAAAGGTCTGGCTCCAGTTTGGGAAAGATTGAGTTTATCATTTAATCTAGCAGCTTCTGTTCTTAAAGTGCGAAACAGGTCTGTTTCTTCATGGTGCTTAATCTATTTTATGGCTTTTTTACTTTCCCCACAACCTTGCTTCCTAAATTCTAATACACTGTGTGATCTTCAGAAATATATTGTCTGTTACCACCTGGTTAAATGCATGGTTTAACACAGAGTTTTCACCAGATCAATCTCCAGCTGGGTAATGATATAGATATACATCATGCTAGAACATAATGGCTTACAGAGCACTCTGAGCACCCTATTTTGTTAATCTTGAAAATAACCCCATGGGATAGCACGAGCATCTTCCAAATTCTTTGCCTGATATCCAAAGAGTCCATCATCAGGCCCTTAACTATCACTAGTCTTCACCCAAAGTCTAGCATGTCATAGGTACACAACAAGTCTCTGTTGAATGAGTGACTCAGTGAGTTTACAGATGCATTTCTCACTAGTCTTTGACATGTATTCTTCCCTTGAAGATTGGTCCATTTTTAAAAGAAACCACTTTTATAAGACAAACTTATTCTCTCACGATCGTGTGTATGTTGTTTTGTCCATCTGCAATGCCCTCTTCATTCTTCCATTTCCCAGCCAATTCTATATTTTCCTCATAATCCCTTTGGGTCTACAGATTTTTCTGTGGTTACAATTGCCTGTAATGACTATTCCCTATCAGTTAATTTCCCAGTATTATCAACAATCAGCTATAAATATATATTAAGCTTTCATATGCACCTGATTTCATTGATACTACAGTTGACCCTTGAACAATATAGAGGTGGGGGTAGGAGGGGGATGTAGGGCCACTGACCCTCCTGTGAAGTGGAAAATCCCCCCATTATATTATAGTTGGCCCTCCAACCTTGTAGTACATCCTTAACCACAGTTCCTCAGTATATGAAGTTTCTTATCTGCAGATTCAACCAGCCGTGAGATTCTGTTGTACTGCAGTAAGTACAGCAGTATGTACTGTTGGAAAAAACCCACATCTAAGCAGACCCAGGCAGTTCAAACCTGTGCTGTTCAAGGGCCAACTTTATTTCCAATTCTGTTGATTTAGTCCAATATCACTTTCCGAATGTTTCCATAAATTTTATCACTTAAAAATTGTATTAAGCCAACAAAAATTGATTTGTTTTTCTCAGGTGTCAGAGTCCGTTTTGAAGGTTAAATAGATGAAAATATCATTCTAGTTGGGGGTGTATGAAAAATAAACAAATAAAGAAGTAAATATAAAGGCAATCTATGGAATAGGAGAAAACATTTGCAAGGCACATATCTGAGAATAAGTTAATTTCCAAACTATATAAAGAACTCATATAACCCAATAGCAAAAACAAAAAGCAAATGATTTGATTATAAAATAGGCCAAGAACTTGATTAGATATTTCTCTGAAGAAGACATACAAATGGGCAATAGGTACCTGAAAAGGTGCTCAACATGACCAATCATCAGGAAATGCAAATCAAAATACAAATCAATATCATCTCATACCTGCTAGGATGGCTATGGTCAACAAAACAAAAGAAGAGATAACAAGTGCTGGTTAGGCTGTGGAGAAATTGGAAGGTTTGTCCCGTTTGATAGGAGTGCAAAATGGTACAGACGCTTTGAAAAACAGCATGAAAATTCCTCAAAAAATTAAAAATAGAACTACCATGCTGCTGCTGCTGCTGCTAAGTCACTTCAGTCGTGTCCGACTCTGTGTGACCCCATAGACGGCAGCCCACCAGGCTCCCCCGTCCCTGGGCTTCTCCAGGCAAGAACACTGGAGTGGGTTGCCATTTCCTTCTTCAATGCATGAAAGTGAAAAGTGAAAGTGAAGTCACTTAGTCGTGTCCAACCCTCAGCAACCCCATGGACTGCAGCCTGGAAGGCTCCTCCATCCATGGGATTTTCCAGGCAAGAACTACCATATGATGTAGTAATTCCATTTCTGGGAATATATCCAAAAGAACTTAAAACCGGATCTCAAAGAAGGGGCACTCTGATGTTCTTTGAAGCATTATTCATCATAGCCAAGATACGGGAACAATGTAATGTGTCCATTGATAGATGAATGTGTAAAGGAAATGTGGTATATTCACACAATGGAACATTATTTATCCATGAGATGGAAGGAAATCCCACCATACGCAACCACACGGATGATCTGGAGGACATTGTGCTAAATGGAATAAGCCAGTCACAGGACACATGCTGCATGATTTCACTTATGTGAGCTATCTAAAATAGTCAAACTCTTACAAGCAGAGTGGTGGTTTCCAGTGGCTGAGGTGGGGATAGGGAATTGCTGTTTCATGGGTATAAAGTTTCAGTTACACAAGGTGAGTTAACTCTAGAAATCTACCATACAACAGTGTGCTTAGGGCTAACAGCACGATACTGTGCACTAAAAATATGTTGAGGGTAGATCTCATGTTAAATATTCTGATCAGAAAAAACTATAAAGCATGTCAGATTATGACAAGTGTTAAAAAAGAGCAATAAAGCTGGGAGGGGGATCAGGGACAGAGTTGGGGGTGAACAGGAAATGGTTCAATCTTTAAAGGGTGTGGTAAGAAAAATGTCCCTTATGAGGTAGTGTTATTGCCAAGACCTGAAGAATCTTCCCAATGACTGAGAGGTAGCAAAATTGTTATTATTTTTGTCATTAATTTCTTGTTTTTATTATTTAACAATTCTTTAATTTTTTTATTGAAATATAATTGACTTACAATGTGTTAAGTTTCAGGTGAGCAAAGGTATTACTTATTTTGTGGCTGCAAAAACTGGAGTTTGGGGAAGTTAAGTATTTCCAGTAATACCACATAGTTATTATGAAACAGACTAAAACCATAATGTACAAAACTTTACACCACTCAGAGCTGTCTCTTGTGCCTTACTTTCTCTTATCTAGTTATCAGATGACTTTTAATAAACAGCATAAACAATTTCTTAATTGTGGAAAACCATGTTGTCTTGAGTGGCCAAACAATTTTTTAATATGTGTAGTGAACATATTTTCTTAATCAAAAATTGGGCAAGAAATTCTGAAAAATTTCTGAAGTGCCTAGAGGAACAATGAGCCAAGTAATTGAAATTGACATCAAATCAAGAATATATGGCCACCATAATGATACAGATCCTTTGGACCTGACAGAAAGTATTAAACATAAATCGGGGTGTAACTCGCTCCTAAAGAAAAAGCAATATGTGACTAAAGCCAGAATTTCTCACTCTGTTCCATGGAGTATTAGCATTTCCTGGACATAGTAGTAAAATTTTTTCTTTAACTTTTGAAAGTGTTTTCTTATCTAACAAGTTCAGGAAAGTGATGTAAACTATATTTTCTACCTGGGGAATTATACTACACATTGGAATATTAAAGGCATGGAGAAGTTCTCCATTAAAATAACTCTTTAACTTTGTTTAACCTGTTTCCAGAAGTTGTTTGATCCAAGAATAAGTTAGCTTTATCATTTAGTAACATCTTGTGTCTTTCTTTCACAGAAAATAGTTTTGGAAACACTGATTCGCACAAATGATAATCTTTAGGTAAAGCAGAGCTAGAAAAGATTTAGTACTTCTGATCTAACTCTAGATGTCACTCAAGGGAAACAAGATAAGGAGTAAAAGTGCCCTTGCCTTGCTTCTTGAAGTAAGAGATGGAAACCAATTTGTTCCTCGGGTTACGTTACATTAGGAGTGTGCAGCTCACACTTCAAACTCTCTTCTCTCTGAATCTCTTTCCTCATCATTTAAATATGTAGAGAACTCTTCTTACAAAAGAAACCTTGCTTCAAGCTCACCTTCCATCTGTAGTCCCAACTTACTGTTCTTCTTTCATTTATAGCTAACTTTCCTGCAAGAGTAGTCTATGCCTCTCCTCTGCTTCCTCAATAGCCATTCACCACTAATACTGCTATAAATCACCCATCCATCCAACCATCCATCTATCCATCCAACAAATACTTATATCAGGCACAGTTCTGGGCACACAGAACAAAACAAAGTCTCTATCCCCATGGGACTTACATTCTTCTAATGGTATCTAGTCAAGGCTATGATTTTTCCAGTGGTCATGTATGGATGTGAGAGTTGGACTGTGAAGAAGGCTGAGTGCCAAAGAATTGATGCTTTTGAACTGTGGTGTTGGAGAAGACTCTTGAGAGTCCCTTGGACTGCAAGGAGATCCAACAAGTCTATTCTGAAGGAGATCAGTCCTGGGTGTTCATTGGAAGGACTGATACTGAAGCTGAAACTCCAGTACTTTGGCCACCTCATGCGAAGAGTTGACTCATTGGAAAAGACTCTGATGCTAGGAGGGATTGGGGGCAGGAAGAGAAGGGGACGACAGAGGAGGCAATGGCTGGATGGCATCACTGACTCAACGGACGTGAGTCTGAGTGAACTCTGGGAGTTGGTGATGGACAGGGAGGCCTGGCGTGCTGCAATTCATGGGGTCGCAAAGAGCCGGACATGACTGAGCGACTGAACTGAATGGTAAATAGGCAACATATAAACAAACACAATTATATAATAAGCTGAATGATCAGACCTATAGTGTAAGAGGATAGGGAGTGGGGAAAGATGAGGATAGAGGTTGGTCAATAGCCTGGCCACAGTGAAGGATTCAGGCAACACAGGACTGGTGGAATTAACCTGACCATGGAGAAGGAAATGGCAACCAACTCCAGTATTCTTGCCTGGAGAATCCCTTGGATAGAGGAGCCTGGCAGGCTACAGTCCATAAGGTTGCAAAGAGTCGGACATGACTGAATCAACTTAACACACACACACACACACGAAGGTTTAATTGAGGGAGTCCAATCATTTTGAGGCTTATAAATTTTGATCAGTAATTAAAGAAGGAGTACTGGCTCTTCCAGATGTGAATGAGAAAGACTGTAACACCAGTTAATCTTGGGGCTTCTCATTACCAGGAAGGAATTAACCCTAAGAATGAAACCAATACAAGAAGCCAGAGTTTATAGAATTTCAAAAAGAGCTGGACTTTAAATTAAACTATGCTCCAAACCTGCCCTATATCTTAGTCAAGTGGTATAATCAATTATTTTAGGCCAATATGAATAGAATCTTTCATCACTTGCAACCCAAACTTCTAACTCTGTAATTTAGATTTCCCCACACAGACAAAGAAGGAATGTGTGGGCTTAGATACAATTGTTGGGACTAAGTTGTTTCTAAAGGGTCCTTTATTGTCCCTATTACCCTATTTTTGCCCTGTTTTTGACAATTATGGTTTCCATAAATGTCCAGGTGCTGGGATCAGGTTTCAAAGGCTCTCTGACTGCCCAGGACCATTCTTGGCCTAGGTGCTAGAGCATCATGTACCCCCATGGATCTTGGTCTACGTAAGTCCAAGGGGACAGCTTTTAAGGTCAGAATGGGCTGTGGTTCCTGATTGTGAGGCCACTGAAGCATATTTTTGCCAGAGGAACATATTACCTTTGTAGCTCTCCCGAATCCTCTGGAGAAGTGATTGATCTGGATTTCCAATCAGCATTGCTTCTTATATGCTGGTATGGAATGCTGTATGCTGTCCACACTGACCCTTGTTGGCACACATTTTCCTGGTCTGGATAGCCAGTGAGAACTTTTCAGATCGCAAATTCTCTCACGACATCCACCTCCATCATCCTTAAAAATACGGCAGTGGCTTTTCATTGCCCCTATCATGGTGGGCAAGCACCATAAAATGACCTCCAGCAGGGCTGGCATTAAGATGAGGCCAGTGGGGCACCCGGTATGTACATTTTAAGGAGCCACTCATTCTCAGCATTGTGCAATGGTACTTGTCTGATCCTGAGAGTGTTCTCTTACACTTTATGCCCTAGTTACCTCTCTCTCCTCACCTTCATTCTGGCCCTGGCTTCCAGGGTACTATTTGTCCTCATTCAACCTCATCTTGCAACACCCTTTCCCTAACTGTCCTTCTGCTTTGAAATCTAGACTGCTAGTCTTTTCATTCTTTTTTATTGGGAATATTTATAAGGGTCAGAGTCAATCAAACTAGATGCCCAACCACTCAGGATGGATGATGATTTGGAGACAACTGGCATGGCTTTATTGGTGGGTGCAAGCACTGGCCCTGGGAGCCTCTACATTCTGCTCCCTTCCTATGGAACACATTTCCCCCTCCACTTTGAACATTAAAAAAAAAATCCTTCCATGATGCACATTATGGGCTGGCCCCTATTTTGAATACCTTACAGGTATTAACCTTATATAATCCATGCATTAATTCCATTATTATAAGTGGCTTAAATGAAGTATATGAAGTCACATATACTTAGCAACTGACCAGCAGTTGGCATTAGCATCTTGGCATTCCAGCTCCAGGGTCTGTGCTCTTAGGCAGCCTACAGCCATTGAAACTACTCTCAATTTAATCAAATGTGTTGTTATATGCTCTCTAACAGCTGTTTTCTTTCCTTCCTGGAATTTTGTTATTAATCACTCTGTCTGTTTAATCATCTATCACTTTCCCGCCTTAATTATAATTAAGCTCCAATGGGCAGGAGCGTTTGCCTTTCTTCTCCATAATATATCCCAGCATGCTGAGTCAGACCTAGCACTAGGAGGTGTTCTGGAAACACTAGTTAAATATCGACTGAATTATCTTCAATAGTATATTTGATTACTATCTCAACTCTCTCTCCCCAGACTATAAGCTCCCTGATAGCAGAAACTTTGCTAGTGGTTGTATCCTCAGTCTGGGCACACTGCCAGGGTCATTGTAGGTTCTCAACTTTTTGGGGCTTAAGTAATGAATATAAAATATGGGGGGATTTATGGAGGCTCCTCTGTTACCACTTGGTCTCCTTCTGGAGTAGGCATCTTCTGACTTCCTGAAACTCACGTTCTGAACCACCAGGGAAACTGTAAAAGATGTCAAAGTCCAAAAAATAGCTGAAAGAATGCAATTTGCCTCACCCTGAGTCACCTGGATTGTGGGGTTAGTTTTGATTATTTTAGATTTGGTGATTTGAGCACATGCTTGACAAAGGTATTTTCTCCCCTTGTGCTTTGATGACCCATGTTTCTCCTTCTCCTGAGATACTGGAAGCCTCTACTGGAGCAGATTCTTAGGGAATTTTTTTCTTAATGGTGGCAGGAGCCAGGATGCTGCCAAGATGGTGGGAAAGAGTAGACCAGAACATTAACCTTCTAGATAAAGCCTTGGTGCTTCAAGAAGTTGTGTTACTAGAAAGGCCAAAACAGAAACATGAAGGATGAAAAGGGAAATCTGCATAATTTCACAAGTGTTAGATATTTTTATTTGTCCTCAGGACTCTTAATTCAAAATTTCTAGCACCTAACCTTGTATTCTATTAATATCTTAGTTAAGTAAAATGTAACCCATGAATTCCACCACTGTGTCCTCAAAAAACCCAAGACATATAGATATTCCTAAAGAAGAACTTCTGTGCTCCTAATTGTAATAGTAACACTACATAAAGGCACAACTCTAGAAAACTTCCCAGATTTATCTGAAGGAACTGAATATGTAAATAAACATATTCCATATTAAATAGAGGTATTTAATTGATCTTAGGTCGATTTTATAAATATCAAAATAAAAGGCAACATCATTAAGAATAGGCCAGGGTGTCTTATTATATCAAAAATTATGAAAATTATACTTAAAAAACAACATTTAGCACATTTAAAAGGTAAAAAACATATTTGAAAAAGATTCTTTTAAAAATTATGACAGATGTTTAGTGTCTTTAATAATTAAATAGATCTTACAATAAGTAGGTATAAAAAGTGGTATAGATAAATGACATGGGAATTTTCTTTTAAAAAATGCAGGTGGGGATGTCTATCAGTTTTTTCTTAATTGGGATATAGTTGCTTTACAATGTTGTGTCGGTTTCTGCTGTACAACGAAGTGACAGCTATCTGTAAACATACATCCCCTTCCTCCTGGACCTCCCTCAACTCCACCCCACTTCACCCATCTATGTCATCACAGAGCATGGAGTGGATCTCCCTGCAGTACACAGTGGATCCCCACTAGCTATCTATTTACACATAGCAGTGTATGTATGTCAATCCCAGTCCCCCAGTTCTTCAAATCTTCCTTCCCCACCCAGGGTCCAAGTGTCTGTTCTCTACATTTGCACTTGTATTCCTGCCCCGCAAATAGGTTCATTAGTACAATTTTCTAGATCCCACATGATTGTATTAATATACTAAATTTATTTTTCTCTTTCTGACTTACTTCACCCTATGACAGACTCTAGGCCCATCCACGTCTCTACAAATGATCCAATTTCATTCCTTTTTATGGTTGAGTAATATTCCATGAGCTCCTTATTGCCAAATTCAGACTTAAATTGAAGAAAGTAGGGAAAATACCATACCATTCAGGTATGACCTAAATCAAATCCCTTGTGATTACACAGTGGAAGTGACAAATAGATTCAAGGGATTAGATCTGATAGAGTGCCTAAAAAACTATGGACGGAGGTTCGTGACATTGTACAGGAGGCAGGGATCAAGACCACTGCCAAGAAAAAGAAATGCAAAAAGGCAAAATGGTTGTCTGATGAGGCCTTACAAATAGCTGTGAAAAGAAGAGAAGTGAAAAGCAAAGGAGAAAAGGAAAGATATAAGCATCTGAATGCAGAGTTCCAAACAATAACAAGGAGAGATAAGAAAGCCTTCCTCAGCAATCAATGCAAAGAAATAGGGGAAAACAACAGAATGGGAAAGAACAGAGATCTCTTCAAGAAAATTAGAGATACCAAGGGAACATTTCATGCAAAGATGGGCTCGATAAAGGACAGAAACATTATTGACCTAGCAGAAGCAGAAGATATTAAGAAGAGGTAGCAAGAATACACAGAAGAACTATACAAAAAAGATCTTCATGACCCAGATAACCACAATGGTGTGATCACTCACCTAGAGCCAGACATCCTGGAATATGAAGTCAAGTGGGCCTTATGAAACATCACTATGAATAAAGCTAGTGGAGGTGATGGAATTCCAGTTGAGCTATTTCATGAGCTAATTCCAGTTGAGCTAAATCCTAAAAGATGATGCTGTGAAAGTGCTGCACTCAATATGCCAGCAAATTTGAAAAACTCATCAGTGGCCACAGGACTGCAAAAGGTCAGTTTTCATTCCAATCCCAAAGAAAGGCAATGCCAAAGAATGTTCCAACTACCACACAATTGAACTCATCTCACACACTAGTAAAGTAATGCCTCAAGTAATGCCCCAAGACAGGCTTCAACAGTATGTGAACTGTGAACTTCCAAATGTTCAAGCTGGATTTAGAAAAGGCAGAGGAACCAGAGATCAAATTGCCAACAACCGCTGGATCATGGAAAAAGCAAGAGAGTTCCAGAAAAACATCTACTTTTGTTTTATTGGCTACACCAAAGGCTTTGACATGTGTATCACCACAACCTGGAAAATTCTGAAAGATGGGAATACCAGACCACCTGACCTGCCTCTCGAGAAATCTGTATGTAGGTCAGGAAGCAACAGTTAGAACTGGACATGGAACAACAGACTGGTTCCAAACTGGGATAGGAGTACATCAAGGCTGCATATTGTCACCCTGCTTATTTAACTTATATGCAGAGTACATCATGAGAAATGCCAGGCTGGATGAAGCACAAGCTGGAATCAAGATAGCCAAGAGAAATACCAATAACCACAGATATGCAGATGACACTACTCTTATGGCAGAAAGCAAAGAAGAACTAAAGAGCCTTTTGATGAAAATGAAAGAGGAGAGTGAAAAAATTGGCTTAAAACTCAACATTCAGAAAACTAAGACCATGGCATCCAGTCCCATCACTTTATGGCACATAGATTGGGAAACAATGGAAACAGTGTCAGACTTTATTTTTTGGGGCTCCAAATTCACTGAAGATGGTGACTGCTGCCATGAAATTAAAAGACACTTACTCCTTGGAAGACAAGCTATGATCAACCTAGACAGCATGTTGAAAAGCAGAGAAATTACTTTGCTAGCAAAGGTCCACCTAGTCAAAGCTTTGGTTTTTCCAGTAATCATGTATGGATGTGAGAGTTGGACTGTGAAGAAGGCTGAGTGCCAAAGAATTGATGCTTTTGAACTGTGGTGTTGGATAAGACTCTTGAGAGTCCCTTGGACTGCAAGGAGATCAAACCAGTCTATCCTAAAGGAAATCAATCCTGAATATTCATTGGGTGGACTGATGCTAAACCTGAAGATCAATACTTTGGCCACCTGATGTGAAGAACTAACTCACTAGAAAAGACCCTGATGCTGGGAAAGATTAAGGCGGGAGGAGAAGGGGATGACAGAGGATGAGATGGTTGGATGGCATTACTGAATCAATGGACATGAGTTTGAGTAAGCTCCGGGAGTTGGTGATGGACAGGGAAACCTGGTGTGCTGCAGTCCATGGGGTAACAAAGAGTTGGACATGACTGAGTGACTGAGCTGGGCTGAATATTCCATTATATCAACTTTTTATGATCACAAAAATCTGTGTAATGAGCATCCACCAAATCTAAGCATCATACACAAGCAGTCTTTTGGCTCTCAAGTCTGCATGCCATTTGGGTTCCATTTTCCAAGGCAGAGGCCATCAGTGTTATGAGAGAAGGAGGAATGTGGTTCATTGAAAGCATCTTTGATGGAAGAAAATACCTTTGTCAAGCAGGTGCTCAGGTCATCAAACCTAGAAATATCAAGACCAACCCCACAATCCCAGTGACTTCAGGAGATGCAAGTACATTCCTTCAGTTATTTTTTGGACTTTAACATTATCTAAGTTTCAGGAAGTCAGAAGATGCCTATCAAACAAGGAAGACATGCCAATTTGGCCATTCTGAGGTTAGCCCTTACAAGACCTTACATTTTTACACCCACCCCTTAGATCCTCAAAGGAGGAGAGCATTGCAGAAAGCAGAGCCAACATATATTTATTGAGTGCTCATTGCATGCTAGATACTATTCTCATAGTGGGGAACAGCCGTGAGAAGAGACAGTCCCCCTGCCTTTAAGGTCATAATGGGGAAGCAGACAACAAATAGCCGAACAATGACAACAGCAACAACAACAGCGAAACCAGTAATTTGAGAATATGATAAGTGCTATCAAGGAAATTACTAAAGAAACATGATTTAAAAAAATTAACCAAGAGTGTGTGTGGGTACATATGTAGAGGTTTATTTTAGCTAGGATGCATAGGGCAGATTTCTGAGCTGAAAAGACATTGAGGTTTTAGCTGAGACTTGACAGGTCAAAGTTGAGACAGTTATGGGAGTTTCTGGAGAAAAAGCATTTGAGGCAGTGGAAACGGCAAGTGCAAAGACTCTGAAGTGGGAATGACTTTAAGGATTCAAGAAACAAAAAGAGTCAGGGTAGCCTGAGTACAATTGAGGATGGACAAGATAGGGTAGGATAAATACATGGAAACTAGATGGTGTAGGATTAGCAGACAGGGCAAAGAGTTTGAATTTTATGCTGAGAGTGAAAGGACATCTTTCTATTAATATCATCGTCTCTTTACTATAAAACCTTGACATTTACCAAAAAAGTAGAAAGGCTATTCTTTTTAATATTATTTTAATATTTTAAAATCAGACACTAATATACACAGCATTCAGTTTAAAAAAATTCTCTGTGTCTGACAATCTTGGTTCACCTGTACCTCCTACTCCTCCACTCCAGATTATTTTAAAGAAATTCCAAATGTCATAGTTTTATCCATAAATACTTCAGACTGTCTAAGAAATAAGGGCTAAAAATTACAACTGAAATATTGCTATGACACATGAAAAACTGATAATAATTTATTAATATAAAATTGAAATCTCATAAATGTCTTTTTTATAGTTGGTTTGTTTGAATCAAAATACAAAACAAATGGGTAGATATATTTCTTAGATCTATAACAGTATCCACATGCTTCTCTTTCCCTTTCTCTCTCAATCTTAATTAACATTTACTTACTGGAAAAACCAGATAACCTGTTCTATAATATTTTCCAACTTTGCATTTTGCTCTTGGTTTCCTCCAGGACACTTAACACGCCTCTCTCACCCCTAAAATTTCTTATAAAGTGGTTATTAGATGTAGAGGCATGATCATATTATTTCAATTTTCTGGCAAGAATACTTCACAGTGGTGCAATGAACTGCCTATTACATCACTTCACAAAGCACGTAATGCCCATTTGTTTCTCTTTTCTTGATGCTAAGATAGATCAGTGGTTTCAGATGTCCTCAGCCAGATAAAATCATTATTAGCTGGAGAGTGGCAAGCCATGATTTATACTGTAAAGATCACTCTAGCTAGTATGTGGCCAAGAAAAGTTGAAGACAGGGATGGTAATAAAAATATTTAACAAACTATGTGGCATAGGTTTTGACCAACTACTGCTGCTGCTGCTAAGTTGCTTCAGTCGTGTCCGACTCTGTGCGACCCCATAGACGGCGGCCCACCAGGCTCCGCCGTCCCTGGGATTCTCCAGGCAAGAACACTGGAGTGGGTTGCCATTTCCTTCTCCAATGCATGAAAGTGAAGTTGCTCAGTCATGTCCGACTCTGTGCGACACCATAGACGGCAGCCCACCAGGCTCCCCCGTCCCTGGGACTCTCCAGGCAAGAACAGTGGAGTGGGTTGCCATTTCCTTCTCCAATGCATGAAAGTGAAAAGTGAAAGTGAAGTTGGTCAGTCGTATCTGACTCTTCGCGACCCCATGGACTGCAGCCTACCAGGCTCCTCCGTCCATGGGATTTTCCAGGCAAGAGTATTGGAGTGGGTTGCCATCGCCTTCTCCATTGACCAACTACAGTGGACAGCAAATTTACTCATGGATTCTCAGCCCTCATTGTAGGAGTGGATGCTTAGGAAGCAATTAGAGGTCACTTGCTGTGGTGCATGTGAGAGATAGTGGCAACTTAGATCAGGGAGAAGGCAGTAGAGATGGAGAGAGTAGTGAATTCAAGTTTTGGAAAGATCTAGTGGTGCCCAATGCATGGGTTTTCCTAACTGGAGTTGTCGTTTCTGTCTAGAAATCAAGTATTATGGGACCCCTGAATTGAAGTCCACCCAACTTATTGTTACTAGGTTCTCCTACCATAGTCCTAGAACAAAGCCTGGTTCTAGAAACAAAAAGATGTTAGTTCTCATGTTCTCATTGTTCTTTGAGACACCAACTGAGTAGGAAATGAGAATTGATGTACCACTGATGAAGAGGGAAAAAAATCTGTTGGAGTTCTTTTTAAACAAAAAAGAAAAACATTTAAGAAATCAAAATATTAGTATGGTATGCGCTGTTGGGAGGTGTTTCAAAGCATAAATTTTAATAAGTATATAGAAATAATTTTTATGTTTGCTATTGGCATTAGGAAAACAAAGTGAATCACATACATGTAAAACTCACTGATGATGTATCTCATTGCTGCTTCCTGCTTAACTCATCTCTTAATGAAAAAATGGTATGTGTCACCACAATAACTTGCCTTTAACCACAAGTGAAGAACTAAGTTTTATTTCCTAGACAAAAATGTAAGAGCCAATATTATTCACTTTTTTTCTCTCCAGGTGTAACATCTTGGGAATGGCCAATGACACTTTCCTACTGAGAAAGAAAACTTTTCATGGTAGTAGTAACCACAGGATCGGTTGATTACTCACATTACAACATTAGTAATATCTTTCTGTCTATACTCCACACAGGAAAAAAATGCTGAATGCAAAACCACAACCTCAGCTGTTGGTGGAAATGATAGTTAACGGCCCGTTGCTGCTACATCAGTGGGCCAATTCTTGGTAGAGAGGATTACTTTGAATGTGGTTTCCAAGTCAATGGATAAGAGTTGTGGCAAAAGTCCAATGATCCAATTGCTCATCAGTCTTTAAACATAGATTGATTAATTTTCTTGGTAAGGGAAATCTGGTTATAAATTATATAAATAAACATACGCAGATACATTCTGTAAATAAGCATGTATATGAACTTAAAACAACTAAAAAAGAAATCCCTAGGGAAAGAATCAGTTTGTGCTTTCTAAATGTTACTTTGAAAGCAACTCTAAGTTATGGTGGGAACAATTAGAGGCCTCAAAGTATCAATTTAGAAATCTAATAGCCTGTTAAATTAGAGAGTTCAGGTCATCAAAAGAGCCAAGAGATGTCCTAAGAAAATATAGACTTAGCAAATAGTCTGTCAACTTTCACAAATACCACTGAAACAAAATATGTTTCACAATAATGAAGGTTTTCCATTAACTTTTTCTGCATTATTTCTAAAAATCTTAGGATTCAACCTGAAACTATCACAATGTTGTTAATTGGCTGCACTCCAATATAAAAAAAGAAGTTACAAAATAAAAGATTAAAATCATAGGATAATATTTTTCCCTTCAAGCATCACTTAAAAGACAGCTTTTTGGCATTTGATCCACTTGGATTTTTTATTTATCCATAGCTTTTCAATTCTATTCTCCAAGAGTGTTGTAACAGTAAATCTTAAATTTACTATTTTAAATTTGTCATGTAACAAGACATTTTACTTCAGAGCCCGTAATTTGGTGACTGTACTATCAAGTGTACAAAAAGTCAGTTATAGTATTGTGTAATGAGGAGTTATTAGTTTCACCATGGAAGTAGCAATCAGTAATAATGTGACCAACAGAAACTTTAGGTGGATTATGATAAACATTTTAAGATAAGTTTTGCCTGTTTCCTACTAGTGAATATCTCAAATATTGATAATAAGTTCAATTTATTATTAAATAAATTGATTAAATAATAATTAATTTTTAAGTGATGCATCAGTTTCTTTTTGAATAATTATTTTTGAAGAGACTTTCCAAGATATATTACATAGTGAAAGTGAAAGTTGCTCAGTCGTGTCTGACTCTTTGTGACCCCATGGGCTATACAGTCCCTGGAATTCTCTAGGCCAGAATACTGGACTCGTAGCCTTTCCCTTCTCCAGGGGATCTTCCCAGTCTGGGGATTGAACCCAGGTCTACTGTATTGCAGGCAGATTCTTTACCAGCTGAGCCACAAGGGAAGCCCAACGTATCATGGGTTTACTCTACTTTGAACTCTGATTCCTACTTACTGAAATGAAGACATCCAGTTCAGTTCAGTTCAGTTCAGTTGCTCAGTTGTGTCCAACTCTTTGCGACCCCATGAATTGCAGCACGCCAGGCCTCCTTGTCCATCACCAACTCCTGGGGTGCACCCAAACTCATGTCCATCGAGTCGGTGATGCCATCCAGCCATCTCATCCTCTGTCGTCCCCTTCTCCTCCTGCCCCCAATCCCTCCCAGCATCAGAGTCTTTTCCAATGAGTCAACTCTTCACATGAGGTAGCCAAAGTACTAGAGTTTCAGCTTTAGCATCAGTCCTTCCAATGAACACCCAGGACTAATCTCCTTCAGAATGGACTGGTTGGATCTCCTTGCAGTCCAAGGGACTCTCAAGAGTCTTCTCCAACACCACAGTTCAAAAGCATCAACTCTTTGGTGCTCAGCTTTCTTCACAGTCCAACTTTCACATCCATATAAGACCATTGGACAAACCATAGCCTTGACTAGACAGAACTTTGTTGGCAAAGTAATGTCTCTGCTTTTGAATATGCTGTCCAGGTTGGTCCTAACTTTCCTTCCAAAGAGTTAGTGTCTTTTAATTTCATGGCTGCAATCACCATCTGCAGTGATTTTGGAGCCCCAGTAAATAAAGTCTGACACTGTTTCCACTGTTTCCCCATCTATTTCCCATGAAGTGATGGGACCAGATGCCATGATCTTCGTTTTCTGAATGTTGAGCTTTAAGCCAACTTTTTCACTCTCCACTTTCACTTTCATCAAGGGGCTTTTTAGTTCCTCTTCACTTTCTGCCATAAGGGTGGTGTTATCTGCATATCTGAGGTTATTGAGATTTCTCCCAGAAATCTTGATTCCATCTTGTGCTTCTTCCAGCCCAGCTCATGATGTACTCTGCATATAAGTTAAATAAGCAGGGTGACAATATACAGCCTTGACGTACTCCTTTTCCTATTTGGAACCAGTCTGTTGTTCCATGTCCAGCTCTAACTGTTGCTTCCTGATCCACATATGGGTTTCTCAAGAGGCAGGTCAGGTGGTCTGGTATTCCCATCTCTTTCAGAATTTTCCACAGTTTATTGTGATCCACACAGTCAAAGGCTTTGGCATAGTCAATAAAGCAGAAAGATATTTTTCTGGAACTCTCTTGCTTTTTCCATGATCCAGAGGATGTTGGCAATTTGATCTCTGGTTCCTCTGCCTTTTCTAAAACCAGCTTGACCATCTGGGAGTTCATGGTTCATGTATTGCTGAAGCCTGGCTTGGAGAATTTTGAGCATTACTTTACTAACATGTGAGATGAGTGAAATTGTGTGGTAGTTTGAGCATTCTTTGGCATTGACTTTCTTTGGGATTGGAATGAAAACTGACCTTTTCCAGTCCTGTGGCCACTGCTGAGTTTTCCAAATTTGCTGGCATATTGAGTGTAGCACTTTCACAGCATCATCTTCCAGGATTCAAAATAGCTCAACTGGAATTCCATCACCTCCACTAGCTTTGTTCATAGTGATGCTTTCTAAGGCCCACTTGACTTCACATTCCAAGATGTCTGGCTCTAGGTCAGTGATCACACCATCGTGATTATCTTGGTCGTGAAGATCTTTTTTGTACAGTTCTTCTGTGTATTGCCACCACTTCTTAATATCTTCTGCTTCTGTTAGGTCCATAACATTTCTGTCCTTTATAGAGCCCATCTTTGCATGAAATATTCCCTTGGGATCTCTAATTTTCTTGAAGAGATCTCTAGTCATTCCCATTCTGTTGTTTTCCTCTATTTCTTTACATTGATTGCTGAGGAAGGCTTTCTTATCTCCCCTTGCTATTCTTTGAAACTCTGCATTCAGATGCTTATATCTTTCCTTTTCTCCTTTGCTTTTCGCTTCTCTTCTTTTCACAGCTATTTGTAAGGCCTCCCTAGACAGCCATTTTGCATTTTTGCATTTCTTTTCCATAGGTATGGTCTTGATCCCTGTCTCCTGTACTATGTCATGAACCTCCGTCCATAGTTCATCAGGCACTCTATCTATCAGATCTAGTCCCTTAAATCTATTTCTCACTTCCACTGTATAATCATAAGGGATTTGATTTAGGTCATACCTGAATGGTCCAATGGTTTTCCCTACTTTCTTCAATTTAAATCTGAATTTGGCAATAAGGAGTTCATGATCTGAGCCACAGTCAGCTCCTGGTCTTGTTTTTGCTGACTGTATAGGCTTCACCATCTTTGGCTACAAGGATGTAATCAATCTGATTTCGGTGTTGACCATCTGGTGATGTCCATGTATAGAGTCTTCTCTTGTATTGTTGGAAGAGGGTGTTTGCTATGACCAGTGTGTTCTCTTGGCAAAACTCTATTAACCTTTGCCCTGCTTCATTCCGTATTCCAAGGCCAGTTTGCCCCAGGTGTTTCTTGACTTCCTACTTTTGCATTCCAGTCCCCTATAATGAAAAGATGGTGTGATCACTGACCTAGAGCCAGACATCCTGGAATGTGAAGTCAAGTGGGCCTTAGAAAGCATCACTATGAACAAAGCTAATGGAGGTGATAGAATTCCAGTTGAGCTATTCCAAATCCTGAAAGATGATTCTGTGAAAGTGCTGCACTCAATATGCCAGCAAATTTGGAAAACTCAGCAGTGGCCACAGGACTGGAAAATGTCAGTTTTCATTCCAATCCCAAAGAAAGGCAATGCCAAAGAATGCCCAAACTACCGCACAATTTCACTCATCTCACATGTTAGTAAAGTAATGCTCAAAATTCTCCAAGCCAGGCTTCAGCAATACGTGAACCGTGAACTTCCTGATGTTCAAGCTGGTTTTTGAAAAGGCAGAGGAACCAGAGATCAAATTGCCAACATCCGCTGGATCATGGAAAAAGCAAGAGAGTTCCAGAAAAACATTTATTTCTGCTTTATTGACTATGCCAAAGCCTTTGACTGTGTGGATCACAATAAACTGGACAATTCTGAAAGAGATGGGAATACCAGACCACCTGATTTGCCTCTTGAGAAATCTGTATGTAGGTCAGGAAGCAACAGTTAGAACTGGACATGGAACAACAGACTGGTTCCAAATAGGAAAAGGAGTACGTCAAGGCTGTATATTGTCACCCTGCTTATTTAACTCATATGCAGAGTACATCATGAGAAATGCTGGGCTGGAAGAAACACAAGATGGAATCAAGATTGCCGGGAGAAATATCAATCACCTCAGATATGCAGATAACACCACCCTTATGGCAGAAAGTGAAAAGGAACTAAAAAGCCTCTTGATGAAAGTGAAAGTGGAGAGTGAAAAAGTTGGCTTAAAGCTCAACATTCTGAAAACGAAGATCATGGCATCCGGTGCCATCACTTCATGGGAAATAGATGGGGAAACAGTGGAAACAGTGTCAGACTTTATTTTTCTGGGCTCTAAAATCACTGCAGATGGTGATTGCAGCCATGAAATTAAAAGACACTTACTCCTTGGAAGGAAAGTTTGACCAACCTAGATAGCATATTCAAAAGCAGAGACATTACTTTGCCAACAAAGGTCCGGCTAGTCAAGGCTATGGTTTTTCCTGTGGTCATGTATGGATGTGAGAGTTGGACTGTGAAGAAGGCTGAGCACCAAAGAGTTGATGCTTTTGAACTGTGGTGTTGGAGAAGACTCTTGAGAGTCCCTTGGACTGCAAGGAGATCCAACCAGTCCATTCTAAAGGAGATCAGCCCTGGGATTTCTTTGGAAGCAATGATGCTAAATTGAAACCCC
Organism: Bubalus kerabau; assembly: GCF_029407905.1. Lineage (NCBI taxonomy): Eukaryota > Metazoa > Chordata > Mammalia > Artiodactyla > Bovidae > Bubalus > Bubalus kerabau. The sequence continues at coordinate 76,967,712 of NC_073624.1, read as the reverse complement.
AGTACTTTGGCCACCTCATGCGAAGAGTTGACTCATTGGAAAGGACTCTGATGCTAGGAGGGATTGGGGGCAAGAGGAGAAGGGGACAACAGAGGATGAGATGGCTGGATGGCATCACTGACTCGATGGATGTGAGTCTGAGTGAACTCCAGGAGTTGGTGATGGACAGGGAGGCCTGGCATGCTGCGATTCTTGGGGTTGTAAAGAGTCGGACACGACTGAGCGACTGATCTGATCTGATCTGATCTGATAATGAAAAGAACATCTTTTTTGGGTGTTAGTTCTAAAAGGTCTTGTAGGTCTTCATAGAACCGTTCAACTTGAGCTTCTTCCGTATTACTGGTTGGGGCATAAACTTGGATTACTGTGATACTGAGTGGTTTGCCTTCAAATGAACAGAGATCATTTTGTCGTTTTTGAGATTGCATCCAAGTACTACATTTCGGACTCTTTTGTTATATCTACTACTGCCCACAGTACTAGATATAATGGTCATCTGAGTTAAATTCACCCATTCCAGGCCATTTTAGTACGCTGATTCCTAGAATGTCGACATTCACTCTTGCCATCTCCTGTTTGGCCACTTCCAATTTGCCTTGAATCATGGACCTGACATTCTAGGTTCCTATCCAATATTGCTCTTTACAGCATTGGACCTTGCTTTTATCACCAGTCACATCCACAACTGTGTATTGTTTTTGCTTTGGCTCCATCCCTTCATTCTTTCTGGAGTTATTTCTCCACTGATCTCCAGTAGCATATTGGGCACCTACTGACCTGAGGAGTTCATCTTTCAGTATCCTATCATTTTGCCTTTTCATACTGTTCATGGGATTCCAAGGCAAGAATACTGAAGTGGTTTGCCATGCCTTTCTCCAGTGGACCACATTCTGTCAGACCTCTCCACCATGACCTGCCCGTCTTGGGTGGCCCCACATGACATGGCTTAGTTTCATTGCGTTAGACAAGGCTGTGGTCTGTGTGATTAGATTAACTAGTTTTCTGTGATTATGGTTTCAATGTGTCTGCCCTCTGATGCCTCTCGCAATACCTACCGTCTTACTTGGGTTTCTCTTAACTTGAATGTGGGGTATCTTTTCAGGGCTGCTCCAGCAAAGCACAGCCGCTGCTTCTTACCTTGGAGGAGGGGTGTCTCCTCACTGCCGCCCCTCCTGACCTTGGACATGGGGTAGCTCCTCTTGGCCGCCACCCCAGACCTCAGGCGTAGGGTAGCTCCTCCCAATTGCTGCCCCTGACATCTAGTTCAGAGACTACTGAACTCCCTCACAGCTCCAGTGTCTTCTACTGGCCCCAGGCATGCTGGCCTGTGGGTATGTGTGTGTCATATTTACTCCTTCCTTCCTGAGTCTGTTCGTATATTTTTTCTCTTCCATAGGAGGGCTTCTGCCAATAGCTCCCTCTATAGGTATTAATGCAGAGGTAACATCCCCCTCCTCAGGCAGTCTAAATGGAGCCTGGGGCTCCTGTACTTCTGGGAAATAAGATTATTGTTCCCTCAACCTCCATACAACCCATGGCAGAAGTGAAGAGAGGAGCCATGTCTCTGTGTCCTTAGTAGGATCCTTAATATTCATAGCTTCCCCACCACTCTGAACTCTGAGACCCCTAAGGATAATCCCATGGTGATCTTACCCTTGTTTAAGACAAATGCTATAGAAGCCCAGCCTCCCAGATCCCTTCTCACCCTTGGGCTTTTCATCTCCAGGATGGCTCTGCACGTCCTTTTCTCTGATCCCATTGCCAATTTTTAGAACCCACCCAGTGTGTCCTGTAAACTCACTGTCAGTCACCAGCAAAACCCTTTATATCTTTAACATTTTCCTTGAGCTTTGCCTTCTTGTTGCCACTGACCCAACTGTTCCCTGGTGATCTGGCTTCCTTGCAGCTCTCTCTAGAAGAGGCTGTTTTTTTCCCCTTTCCTCTCTGTCCCTCGGTATGGAGGTGGAGGGAGTTTGCCCTTTTGTGGTTCACCACAAGCGTCCACACCATTCTCCCTCTCTTCTTCCTAAAATGCATTAGCTTCTTCCTGCTTTAAGGACCTATGTCACCCACTGGTCCTCTGGTGGACCAGTGGGTGACATACTGAGCTTTCAGTCACTCCTCCTCATTCTAGAATGATTTTACCTACAGGTTCGCTGTCATTCTCTCCAGCACCACTTCTAACATAAGCTTTAATATGTATATAGGTAGTGCCTTAAACATGTTGATCTCTTAATTCCATAAGCTCTGTTTCACCAAGATCTTGCCTTTTATCCTCCTCAGCCAGTTGTCCTCATGGACAGAGTCCCATAACTTGCATTGTAACAATATCCCACATTCCCCATATTATCTTTGTTTCATAAATCCTACTTTATGACTTCCCCATTTCTTCCCTCTGGTACCCATTCCAGCAATCATTCAATCCCAATGACATAGAAAATCCATTAATCCTTACATCTTTTCCTTGCCCTCACCTTTTCTTATGTCTTTAACTCTCTTAATATCCAGCTTAGAGTTCACGGTCTGTCATCTGCCTTTCTCTTCCTTCTTCATATTCCCCTGGCAAAAAACTCAGTTATGGCTAAAATCCAGCTCTCTGTTGCATACCCTAAGCTCTGCTTCTGATGGCAGTTTCTCAAGTCATAGGAGTGGTATTTATCTCTTTGTAGCACTTGTATTAGAAACTAAAGCTATGAGTGCCAGTCATCATAATCATCATTAATAACAACAACATCCTAGCTTACTCTCTTCCAGCCAGGACCAACATGTTTGTTCATCACAATAACTCTATGAGATAGGTGCTATTATATACTGTATTTCTAAACTGAGGAAAGTAAGATCCAGAGAGGCTAAGTAACTTGCTTAAAGTCACATAATCAGTAAGTAGCGAAGTTAGGATGTAAACCACAGTCCTCTGGTTTTAAGGTCTGGGCCATCTAAGGTCTTTTAATTGCCATCCCAGTAGCCTCCTGACTAAGGACTCACACAGTGAAAAGCATAAATTGAACCAAACCAAAAATGTAAAGAAAAAGTTGATGTGTTTTAGTAGAGATGTTGTGCTAAGTGCAACCCTGATAGGGAGCCAGTGCTCCACACATGTCCAGCAGGCTCTCTGAAAGTCGCTTCATAGAGCCATCTTACATGCGTAGCCAGCATGAAATGCTCTGTGATCTTGCTGTGCACATACTGTGATATCTTCACTTCTTCTCTATTTTAGCCCCTATTGTTGGGGTGGGACTTTTCTCTCTACCCCTTTTGGGGGAGCCCCATGAGTGTAATGCACCTAGTCTCTCCACACTGTCTCACTCACTCTGCCCTCTGGTGTTGAGTGTCCCACCTGGCTGCCATGCCCAGGAGGACAGACAGGGCATACATATTTTAGTCGCCTCCTTTACTCTCTTCTTTCCCTCCTGGGAGTGACCACCTTAGGTTCTGTTCTGCTCCCTCCAGGGGCTTGTGTGTCTGCCCTGTCTAGCAACCCAGGGTGGGTAAGTCTTTAGTTCTGAGATTCAGTTTTAAGATTCTCACTTGCCCACAGATTTGAGCCATGTTTACTAATACCAGTTCAATCAGCAAAAGAATGATACTTCGCTCTTCTACTGCTCCCCCCCTTTTTTAATCTTATTTTTCAACTGGCACAGGACCAGAAAGAAAAGAGGGATGTTATTATTGGATGTTACATTGAACTCTAAAATGCACTCTACTTATAGCAAGAATTCCAGTTCTTCTTACCAGTTCTTCAAACTTCCTCTTAGAAAAGCCTTGGGGACTTATAGATCCAAAAGGGTAGTTCCACAGTGAATGGCCATTTCCTCTGCTGCTACTTATTGAAGAGTGACCCTGCGCTGCCTGATGGGCAAGACAGCAAAGATCCTTGCACAGGTCACTGAAGCATTCCAAGGTGGGTGATTGCAGTCTTCCTATGATGAACTGCCCAATGTACCCCAACTTCAGCTTCAACCTTGCTGCTCTTTTTTTAATTTAAGTTATTTAGTTATTTTTGGCTGTGTTGCCTCTTCATTGCTATGCACAGGCTTTCTCTAGTTGTGGCAAATGGGAACTACTCTTCATTGTGGTGTGTGGGCTTCTCATTGTGGTAGCTTCTCTTGTGGAGTGCAGGCTCTAGAGCCCAGGCTTAGTAGTTGTCATGGGCTTTAGTTGCCCTGAGGCATATGGAATCTTCCTCGACCAGGGATTGAGCTCGTGTCCCTGCATTGGCAGGCAGATTCTTAACCACTGTACCACTAGGGAAATCCAAACTTGCTGCTCTTAATCCTCAGTACTTTCTGTCCGCATTCACACCTGGCCACCTCTCATGTGCCTCCTGCCTCAGGAACCCTTCCTCAGAACTGGTTCCAGCATCTGGCCCCTCATACACTCAACGACCCTCTGTGTCCCAAGATTCATCCGTGGTCATGACAGCTTTTCTCTTTTCAGTTATCAAAATACAAAAGGTCTGCTATTCTCTTTATTTTTGTCTTTCTGCATAATGGCAATATTCGACCTATGGTATTGTTCTGTGACTGATCATCTGCAAAATGGAAATAAAAATAGTACTTACTTCATAGAATTGTCAGAGGACTACATGAGTTAATACACACAAGTGGTATATAGTAAGCATTTATTAACTAATTTGACAATGTCTATCATTATAATTTCTTGTTAGAAGAGCAGCAATGACCTCCCTACTTGATAGAATGTAATTGATGAGGAAAATAGCTACATGTGCATGAAAGGTAGTTGTGCTGGGTTGAATAGCTTTCTCCCCAAATTCTCATCCTCCTGTAACCCGTGACCTTATTTGGAAATAGGGTCATGGGAGATAAAATCTAGGTAAGAGGAGGTCATGCTGGACTAGGGTATTTCCTAATCCAACGACTGATGTCTTTTTAAGAGGAGGGAAATTTTGACACAAATACACACAGGAGGGAGTTAGCTCATGCAGATTGAGGCAGAGATAGGAATAAGGTAGCCTCAAGCCAAGAAACACCACAGGTTGCTGGTAACCATCAGGAGCCAGAAAAAGTCAAAAAAGGATTCTTCTGTAGAGATTTCTGAGAAAGTATGTCCCCGTTGATACTTGATTTTGGGCTTCTAGCCTCCAAACTTGTCAGAGCATACATTTTGGTTATTTAAGTCACTTGGTTTGTGGAAATTTGTTATGGCAGCCATAGGAAAATAATACATTGGTAAAGACAAAGGATCAAGAATGAAACATTTACCAAATAAACCCTTCCTTGTCTTGAAGAACCTCCTATCTTAGTGGAGAAAGCATACACATAAACAAAATTATAATATGATATATTTAGTTATGGAGATATACACAATACATTGAGAGTATGAAGCGAAGTGTTAGTTGCTCAGTTGTGTCTGAATCTTTGTGACACCATAGACTGCAGCCTGCCAGGCTCCTCTATCCATGGGATTCTCCAGGCAAGAATACTGGAGTGGGTTGCCATTCCCTTCTCCAGGGGATCTTCCCACCCCAGGGATCAAACCTGGGTAACCTGCATTGCAAGTGGATTCTTTACCATCTGAGCCACTAGGGAAGCCCCAATTGAGAATATAGAAGAAGAAAACTGTATTCAACCTGAATGAGTCCATAAAAGCTTCCTGGAAAAGATGTTCAAGATGAGTCTCAAAAAGTAGGAGTTATCAGGTGACAGAGGATTCACCAGGAGGGGGAGACTGAACTTACTTCGATGATTCTGGAGCTTAAGATATGAGTCAGAGAGTGCTGAGACAAGGATGGACAGATGGTTGGAAGCTCAGGGATGGTCTCTTGGGTCACATTAAAGAACTTGTTGTGAAGTGTAGGCCGCTCAGTCGTGTCCAACTCTTTGCAACCTGGTAGACTGTAGACTTCCAGCTCTTCTGTCTTTGGGATTCTCCAGGCAAGAATACTAGAGTGGGTGGCCATTCCCTTTGCAAGGGGATCTTCCCATCCCAGGGATTGAACCTGGGTCTTCTGCATTGCAGGTAGATTCTTTACCATCTGAGTCACCAGAGAAGCCTCCTTGTCATGAAGAGTAGTTCTTATTTGAGGAAAGGCATGCCTCAATCATATTCAACATCGAGAAAAGAATCTACATTTGGAAAGAGTTGAAAGGATCATGAACAGAGACCAGGAAATGGTTAGGCAGCTATAGGGGTTTAGAAAAGATGACAAGGCTGTTTCCAAAGCATGGTGTCTGTCTGTGTGCTCAGTCATGTTCCCATGGACTGTAGCCCACCAGGCTCCTCCGTTCATGGGATTATCCCTGCAGGAATACTGAAGTGGGTCACCATTTCCTTCTCCAGGGGATCTTCTCAACCCAGGGATTGAACCTGGGTCTCCTGAATTGCAGGCAGATTCTTTACCACTGATCTAACTTGGGAAGCCTTTCCAAAGCATGGGCAGGAGACTAATAATATTAGATTAGGAGATAAAATTAGAAGATCTAAGAGATTGATTAAGTGTTGGCTATTTCTAAGTAAAAGGGACACCACCATCCCAGAGAAGGAGACAGAGAGAGAGAGAGAACGAGTTGAGGCAGGTTAGGTTAGATAGACTATGTCAGGAGTCAGCCAACAAACAGCAGGAAGCTCAATTCAATGTCTATTCCTCACTCACAATTGTCCCCTTTGCAATTCATCCTGCACCTGGCAACTATGGTTTGGATTTCACAGATGTAACAGTCAGGGTTTAGTGAAGAAAATGGAAGCTGCTTTAGGTATTTCATGTAACAGGGTTTTAATGATGGGAATTAGAATTTGATTCAATCATTGTTGGGAGATTTGGTCAGCCAACAGCAATGAGCTGTGTGGTTTTTAAGACTGGCCCTGAAGCAGCTGTGAAGCCTAAAAACCTGTAGGAGGCTTCTATGCACCATCTCAGTTTGTAGCACTGACGTGGGAGATTCTCTGGGAGCTTGTTCAGAAGCCACTTTGAGCCTCATATCTGTCCATGTGTCTCCCTCAAGAGGATAATGGCCTCTCCTCTCTTCTAGCTTCTAAATCTTATGCAAGTGCCTTAACTGGCACACTCTAGCCAAGGAATAGACAGAGAAGAGGATTCTGGGAAATGTAGTTACTGGCTTCATTGCATCACAGGGTATAGAGACCCTAGAATGCATGTGGGTTCTGCAAGGTTGACAACAGGCGATCTGGATGGATCGTTTAATCCTATTGGAAATTTGATTTGTGATTCAGAGACAGTTGAGTCTCTGCCTCTGGCTGAAACCACAGGACAAGTAAAGACTCTCAAGCTGTGAGATGCCCATTTTTTTTGTCCTGTGAGAGAACAAACAAATATGCAGGAAAAGAAAGATGAAGCAAATAAGCAAAAAAGGTGATAAGAAATCATGTAGCCTATAAGTCAGAAAGAGACATACAGAGAGAAGAGGTCTCTTGAACCATGGCTGAACTTTTTGCCTTGGAATCTCTAAGCAAAACATGGGTCCTTAGAATAAATTATGTGTTTTTTTTTTTTTTTCTTAAGCTAACTCAGGTTGGTTTCTAATCCTTCTTGAAAAAGGAGTCTTAAGTAAGTTAGCATCCATCTAGGGGTGTCTACTCAACAGTGACATGAGTGGGTCAGAGGTCCTGGAGAGAGAGGTCTCTGCTGAAGGTAGAGATTAAGAGGCCATCAGTATATAAAAGTAGCAGAACTGTGAGAATGAAGAATTAAGACGATGGCTGCTATATTCAAAGGTGAAAGATAATGTGGATTTTGAAAGAGTTATTAATATACATGAATCTTTAAAATGCTAATGCTACTATGTAAAAAAGATAAACAGTGTTGTATGAACTAATGAATAAAATTATAGTGTGAAATGAAGTTCCAAGGATGAATAATATGGACAAGTATATAAATAAATGTCTTACTTGATAAATGCTATAGTAAAGTATATTTACCTCCAGGAGAGATTTTCACACTTTGATTTTTGGCATGCTACTTCTTGATAATGAATGAAAAGAATCTAATTTTAAATATCTTTTCCAATACACTGGGTAATAATTTTGAGCTTAGTGGGTTTTGTTGTTGTTGTTGTTGCTGCTGTGTTGGGCTCTGAGAATGCTGTGCCTTTCTTGTGATAGATTATACAAACTTAAAAATTACCAATTAAATATTAGCATGTGCACTTAAAAGATAATGAGATTATCATCAAAGCAATATTTTCATGGGTTTTTTTATTTTAGGAGGAAGATGCAATCCTAGCTTCAAAAAACAGAAATTTCACAGCTGTAATATTTCTTTTACACACTAATATTGAAATATGATCCTAAATTAAGAGGATATAATTATCTGACTTTTAAATAATCACTTTTTGTCAGCTAATTTGTCAATTAAACCTATGTGATGGGCACCTACTATTTGTCTGTCCAGCAACTTTCCTTCTTTATTTAACCTGGTTTATCTTGTATATGTGGTTTATTGGGAGAGAATCATTTTTTACATGACTCCATAGCTAATTGTCTCTGGGCTAGAGATTATGAAACCATCAGGGGACTTCCCAAATGGTCCAGTGGCTAAGACTCCATGGTCCCCATGCAGGATGCCTGGGGCACTTGACATAAGTTTGACCTTTTAGAGCTTCTTTTGGAATTTTCTGGATCACTGCAGGGGCCTCTTAATTGGTCTCTCAGTTCTACTTTTGCCTCTCTGGAGTTAATTTCCTTTCACCAGCCCATAAAGATCCTGTTAAAACGTATGTCAGATCACTTCACTCTCTTGCTCAAAACCCAGTGGAAGCTACTCATTTGTTAACTAGAATAAAATCCACTTTTTTCCCCTATTACCTGGTCACTAGCTATTTCTCTAACCACACTACCTACTCCACAGGTCTGGCCACACCAGCTTTCTTGCTTTAACTCAGCCCCAGCTCAGGACGTTCCCATGTTGGGTGTTTTCATGTTGCTATTTTCTCTGCCTGGTCACAATCCTCCCAGTCACGACATTGACTCCCTAGAGTCAGGTCTCTGCTCAAATGTCCTTTCCTCACAGAAACCTTCTCTGCCCTGTCTGTCTAAAGAAGCTCTGTCCTTGTTCACTGCAGCATTAGTCGCGATAGCTAAGACAAGGAAGCAACATGGATGAGGAAAATGTGGTATCTGTAGATAGACATGTAATATACCTGTGCTGTGCTTAGTCACTCAGTTGTGTCCGACTCGTTGTGACCCCATGGAGTGTAGCCCACCAGGCTTCTCTGTCCATGGGGATTCTCCAGGCAAGAATACTGAAGTGGGTTGCCATGGCGTACTCCAGGGGAACTTCCCAACCCCGGGATCAAACTCAGGTTTCCCGCATTGCAGGTGAATTCTTTACCGTCTGAGCCACCAGGGAAGCCCATCTAGATATATCTAATGAAATATTATTAAGCTTTTAAAAAAGGAAATTCTGTCATTTGTGATAACATAAATGAACCCAGAGGACATTATGCTAAGTGAAATAAACCAGATATCAACAAGTATTACATGATCTCACATGTGAAGTTAAAAAAAAGAGTCAAACCCATAGTAACAGTAGAATATTGGCTTAATGAAGCTTAAATACAAGAAAAAGGGGAAGCTTTTTTGTTTTTAAAGGAAAATAGAATGGAGTTTGCCAGGGGCAAGGGGGAGGCAGTCATTGGAAGATATTGTTTAATGGGTATAGAGTTTCAGTTTTGTAAGATGAAAAGAGTTCTGTAGAAGGATGGTGCTTATGGTTGTGCAACCATATGTAATGCAGTAATACTGCTAAACTGTTCACTTGAATATAGTTAAGATACCAAGTTTTATGTTATATATACTTTACCACAATAAAAAAATAAACAGAAGCCCTTTCTCTACTTACTTTTTCAAACAGTAGTCCCTTTCTGACATTATTTATATCACTGTTTGTTCATGTATTGTCAAATTCTTCCACCAGTATGTAAGAGCCATGGGGACAGGGGTTTTACCGCCTTTTAAAATTATTGTTGCATACTCAATGCCTAGAAGGATGTTTCTAGCACATTACCAAGTATTTAATGAATTAGTACAATGTTTCAAACAGGAACTGAAAAACAAAGTTAGTCTATTTCTGGGGGAAAAAATATGTGAAATATGAAGCTTTGGAGGAACGCTTTGATAGCCAAATTTCCTTCTAGGTGGAGGATGCTGCTCCGTGGACGGTGAGATTGAAATTGTCTCACCAAGAGAAGCAGAGATGAGAGCCAGGGAGATGAGTCCTTGTCAACTGGGGTCTCTTGCTCCAGCTGTCCCTGAAGTTCTCCCTCTGTTACCCAGGTTCCTTCCAATAAACACTCTCTTTGATTAAAATGGTGTAGCTGGAATTTCCATCCCTTGCTACCTAGAGAATCCTGACAAATGCAACATATCAGTGCGCTGTTATTATGACTGAAAAATAAAGAGTATAATAAAAATGGGAAAAATTATTGGGGAATAATTAATGGAGTGTTAATAGAACTGACCACAATAAAGGCTGCTGGTGTTTGCCCTTATCTTCTCAGCAGCCTTCCTTCCTGTTCTTACTCACTTCGTTAAACAGTAACAATTTACTATTCTTGGTCTGAGGGTTTCTCTCTGTCCGCATGTGGGGAAGGCTGAAAGTGTTAGGAGGTTAGTGCCCTGGGAGCAGCTCTCAGATGGTGAAGAAGTCAGAGGATAAACACCCAGCTTTCTTAGTGCTTGGGTAGGATGTCTGTTAGGTGTGATCTATGCCCTCACCCAGAGGTCTTCTGTGGGTTGAGTCCCAGTTGCATAGAGTGGCTCCTGTCTGTTGACCTGTTTCTCTGGACTTTCTTCCTTCCCCTGAGTCACCTCGTGGCTCCCTGCCTGTTCTTCCTGGCATCATCATCCAAATGTTCCTTGGCTCAGGCTCTACTTCTGGTGTAACCCAACATAATGCAGTTTATCTATATAAAATTTTCCTTTAAGTAAACAAATAAATGAAACATGAGGAAATGCATAAATAAAAGTTTTGTAAGTCAGTTTGTAAATAAAAGGGACTTTCCTGGTGGCTCAGATGGTAAAGAACCTGGTTGCAATGCGAGAGACCCAGGTTCAGTTTCTGGGTTGGGAAGATCCCCTGGAGGAATGAATGGCTACCCACTCCAGTATTCTTGCCTAAGGAATTACATGCCCAGAGGAGCTTGGTGGGCTACAGTCCATAGGGTTGCCAAGAGTTGGACATGACTTAGTGACTAACACTTTCACTTTTTAAAGTATAAATGAAAAAAACAAAAATGAAATAAAAATAATGAACATGCTTAAAAATAGTGAAGCTTGTGCTTACTACATGCACAAGCTTCATTCGTTTGATTCTCACAAATACCCTGTGAAGTAGATGCCATTTTTAACAGCTAAATTCAGAGAGTTTGAGAACTTCTCCTAGGTTCACACAGCTGGTAGAAGATGAAGTCAGAATTCAAACTCAGTCTGGTTTCTATGTCTGTTCTGTTAGTTGTGATATGAAGTTGAAACAATTTTAAAATTTATTTTTTATTAATACCATGTCATCAAGCAAATATTATACACAATTGAATTGTTTGTATATATAGTGTACATGAATAATGTAGAGAACTAGTGATATTTAGATCACTGTATTCAAGGAAGAGGGTCACCATATAAATAGGTGCAGTTATGACACAAACACTTTCTTTAAATCCCACATTAGTCAATCATCGTTCCTGAGAGAGGTTTCTTATTAGTATGTAATAGTGAAAGACCATTAGCAGCTGATTCTGTGACTGGTGGTGAAACAGCTCTTAGGAAAACAGAGGGCAGGTGTGCTAAGTTGCTTCGGTCGTGTCTGACTCTTTGCAACCCCATGGACTGCATGCAGCCCGCCAGGCTCCTCTGTCCAGGGGATTCTCCAGGCAAGAATACTGAAGTGGGTTGCCATGCCCCTCTCCAGGGGATCTTCCCAACCCAGGGATCAAACCCGTGTCTCTTACGTCTAACCCGCATAGGCAGGTAGGCTCTTTACCACTAGCACCACCTGGGAAGGCGGCAGGTATAACATAAAGCTAAAACCAGCATGTATAATGAGGGACTGTTTCCCACATGGATTTGGCACTAAAACAGATAAAAAATTGAGGTCTCTTTGAGCTTGCAGTCCTGATCAAGTGGCTTCATCCTTGATGGCTTCCTCCTTCAGGCTGGTGGTAAAGAGTTAATGGCCATTACTGGGCACCCATGTAAAGCTGGCACTTTGAGAGAGAGAAAGGAAAGAGTAAGATATAGTGCATACCCACTAAGACCTTAAAATGTAATGATGAGACAGGCACATGAAGATAACTTGGATTTTCTTCTTTTATGAGAAAAGCTTCCCGCGAGGTTATTCAGAACATTTAGCTTCATATGGATTTAGACCCTTTTGCCCGGTTTCTCCTCCTTGGCTTCAGCTGGTGCAGCTGCAACAGTGAGCGTGTTTCCCTCAGTAGAGAGAAGATGCAAAACCAACTGTTGCGACCCTGGGAACTCTGCAGGTGGTTTTCTTATAGTTCTTCAAATAAGAGGAAGTCAAAAAGCCTCAAGACTCCACGACAGAGAACACTGCCTGGCAACCGTCTCACCAGAAGCCTTGGTCCTCTTGCAGAGGCTGAAGCATCTGTGAAGTGCCTCAAAACGCTGTGCCCGTGAGAGGAAGTCTGACATCAGGCCAGGTCCCAAATTAAAGCCATTTCCTTCTTTCTCAGGGTGACCCACAGGAAGGAGAGGGGAAGCCAGGTCAACTTGACTTGACACCTCTGTCCTGGGAAGTCCTATCAGGTGACTGAAAAGAAACCCTAACCCGCCAAGTCACTGCTTATTGCCAAGATATGGAAGGCAGCTTGGGGGAAACCCCCGACCACAGGCCAATAGAAGAGAGCGGAGGAACTAGTCTTGCTGAGAAAGCAGACTAGAAAAGTATTTCTTCAAATTACATCTGGAGTGACAAGAAATATTTCCGTCTTGACTCTTTTCACTTTCCTAATGGAAGCATAGTCTGAATGCTTTGTAATATGTCATTTAGATTTCCCCTCTTGCGACTGACTTTTTTTTTCTTCTTTGAAAGAAGATAATCTGAGAGGATGCAGGGCATTTTTTTGGGGGGGGAGGGGTGTGGGTTTAAGAAATTTCCCAATGAAATCGGAAGCATAACTAGAATATGTCATGATCAATGATTCTAATTAACAGATGATGTTTCTAATTTTCAAAAAGGGCAAATCATATATCAAGTTTGGGGATGCTGAATCTTAATTAAAGACTTTGATGTATGCTTAGCTTCATCTGGAGTAATAAATCTGCTATGATTGGAAAGAAGCAAGATTACTTGAAATGAGAACTAGTTTTCTTACTTGGCAGTGTGGTACCTTTGCCTTTTAAAATAATAAGAATAGGCAAAACCTTTAAACCTCAGTCACCTCAAATCCTTTGTAGAACTAGGAACATTCTATTAAAACAAGCAAGCAGACAAACAAGAACAAAAAAAGAAAAAAAAATCAGAATGTGAAAAACAAAATTAGAAAGCGTGTTGAGTAGCAAATAAACAGAATGGTTTCATAGGCTTCTCAAATTGAAAAAGTCTTAAGAAGAAACTCCTAAGAGGAAAGTATATTAATAAACATCTTTCAGTGTTACAGTAAATATGAAGAGAATGGGTTTTAAGTGACAGGCAGTGACAATGTTTGCTTCAAAGGCTTTAAAGAGCATTAAATTTTTTCCTTTAAAATATACATTTCTTTATATAGGTAAAAGCTGTAGTCAAGATACAGGGCTTCAAAAGCTATATTAGTTGATGTAATGTGAATGCCTACCAAATGTATAAATGGCTAAAACCTAAGAGAAGTTTATTTATTACTCATGTAAAATCCAGAATGTATCAGAGCAGCAAGTATTTTACTTCTTGCAGGACTGGATGCCTTGCATTTTATGGCTCCACCATCTTCATTATTCAGACTGTGAGATCACTGTGTGCATTTGTATCAGGCTGGTAAACACAGGAGAATTAACATACTCCATGGGCTAGAACTCAGTCATTTGTCCACATGGTGCTGAAAGGAAAGCTGGGAAATGTAGGTGAGATCTGCACCAGGAAGAAGAAACAGGTTTGATGAACGTCAGGTCAGTGTTAGCCCCAGAAGTCTTAAAAGGTGGAAGGTACATAAGCTGACTCAATATCTGAGCAGTCACTGCAGAGATGAGCTTCCTTGCTATTGTTCATTCGAGTGCTAAAAGTTTCAAAGATTGTCTTAGAATGTCAAAAAGAGATAGTTCATAAATTCCACTAAAAGTTTTGTCATTCCATGAGGTCCTCTGGAAATCCATTCCTTAGAGGTCATTTTTCTTCTTTTGACAATCAAATATCTTTCCCCTTTCTCATGGTGCTATGGCTTTCTTTTGGAGAATCTCAACATCTATGTGGGTAGTCAGGCTGATAATCTGGGTTTAATGCACTCCCATCATAAAATTCTAAGGGAAACCTGGAAGATCCTTCTATCATATTTCTTTTTTCCTTCTTTTCTTTCTTGTGTCAACTGACACAAGATCAGTCAACTTTGACTTGATCCCTTGGGGTTTGATTCTGGAGCAGGGATGCAAAGATGGAAACAAAAGCATTAGAGTTTCTAGATTCATTCCTTCATGGTGCCCTACAAAAGTATTGAGTAGTTTCTGGGGCTGAGACCTTCTGGAATTGTCAGGTACAGCTTACCTGTTTCGAGCATGGTTCTTCAGCTTTGTCATCCATTCATCCAACTCTCCATCCAGCTCCTACATATACCTTCAATAAGTGTTATCTTTTAACTAATATTAGTCAGAGATGTTTTTTAATTGAACCCAGGCCTCCCACATTACAGGTGGATTCTTTACCATCTGAGCCACCAGGGAAGCCCTAGAATACTGGAGTGGGTAGCCTATCCCTTTTCCAGGGAATCTTTCTGACCCAGGAATTGAACCGGGGTCTCCTGCATTACAGGCAGATTCTTTACCAGCTGAGCTACCAGGGAAGATTTTTAATACATATGAACAAACAACCCTAAATGATATAATATTAATTGCATCAAGCTTTTAGGACCAAATGAGAGATTAGAAGACATTCCATGATCAATTGCTAGCTTCATTGGAGCAGAATGGTTACCAGCTTAAGCAATGAATTCAGCTGCAACTGGCTTTGTCATTTATTAACTCAGTGACTTTGGACAAGTTAGTGAACCCCTATAAACTTCACTTTTCTCCTCTATAGAATGAAAATAAGTGTATCTTCCTTAAATGCTTGTCACAATTAAAGAAAATGATGTGCATAAAGCATTACTGTGGGTAGCTCTTACTATTAAGTAAGTAAGTAAGTGTTAGTCGCTCAGTCGTGCCCAACTCTTTGCGACCCCATGAACTGCAGCCCACCAGGCTCCTCTGTCCATGAGATTTTCCAGGCAAAGATACTGGAGTGGGTTGCCATTTCCTTCTCCAAGGGATCTTCCCAACTCAGGGATCAAACCCGGGTCTTCTGCTAGGTACCATTAATTTTACTCACAGATATATTTGGCGGTACAAAGTTTTATCTCTAAGCTCCATTTCCCTGAGGCTAACTATACAGATTCATTGAGATTTTCTTGGACTTTGAGGCTAGGAACCTTCAATTTACATACTACTTTGCTTACAATGACCTCAGCTAAATTGGGAAATTATAACATATCAGTGAGGCTCACCCTTAGTAACCGCAATAAAGTAGCAGTAATGAGTAGCTGCTGAAGCCTGGCTTGGAGAATTTTGAGCATTACTTTACTAAATTGTGAGATGAGTGCAATTGTGTGGTAGTTTGAGCATTCTTTGGCATTGCCTTTCTTTGGGATTGGAATGAAAACTAACCTTTTCCAGTCCTGCGCCCACTGCTGAGTTTTCCAAATTTGCTGGCATATTGAGGGCAGCACTTTCACAGCATCATCTTCCAGGATTTGAAATAGCTCCACTGGAATTCCATCACCTCCACTAGCTTTGTTCGTAGTGATGCTTTCTAAGGCCCACTTGACTTCACATTCCAGGATGTCTGGCTCTAGGTCAGTGATCACACCATCATGATTATCTGGGTCGTGAAGATCTTTTTTGTACAGTTCTTCTGTGTATTCTTGCCACCTCTTCTTAATATCTACTGCTTCTGTTAGGTCCATACCATTTCTGTCCTTTATAGAGCCCATCTTTGCATGAAATGTTCCCTTGGGATCTCTAATTTTCTTGAAGAGATCTCTAGTCTTTCCCATTCTGTTGTTTTCCTCTATTTCTTTGCATTGATCGCTGAGGAAGGCTTTCTTATCTCTCCTCGCTATTCTTTGGAACTCTGCATTCAGATGCTTATATCTTTCCTTTTCTCCTTTGCTTTTCGCTTCTCTTCTTTTCACAGCTATTTGTAAGGCCTCCCCAGACAGCCATTTTGCTTTTTTGCATTTCTTTTCCATGGGGATGGTCTTGATCCCTGTCTCCTGTACAATGTCACGAACCTCTGCCCATAGTTCATCAGGCAATCAGATCTAGTCCTTTAAATCTATTTCTCACTTCCACTGTATAATCATAAGGGATTTGATTTAGGTAATATCAGAATGGTCTAGTGGTTTTCCCTACTTTCCTCAATTTCAGTCTGAATTTGGCAATAAGGAGTTCATGATTTGAGCCACAGTCAGCTCCTGGTATTGTTTTTGCTGACTGTCTAGAGGTTCTCCATCTTTGGCTGCAAAGAATATAATCAATCTGATTTTGATGTTGACCATCTGGTGATGTCCATGTGTAGAGTCTTCTCTTGTGTTGTTGGAAGAGAGTGTTTGGTATGACCAGTGTGTTCTCTTTGCAAAACTCTATTAGCCTTTGCCCTGCTTCATTCCGTACTCCAAGGCCAAACTTGCCTGTTACTCCAGGTGTTTCTTGACTTCCTACTTTTGCATTCCAGTCCCCTATAACTGTGAACTTCCAGATGTTCAAGGTAGTTTTAGAAAAGGCAGAGGAACCAGAGATCAAATTGCCAACATCTGCTGGATCATGGAAAAAGCAAGAGAGTTCCAGAAAAACATCTATTTCTGCTTTATTGACTATGCCAAAGCCTTTGACTGTGTGGATCACAATAAACTGTGGAAAACTCTGAAAGAGATGGGAATAGCAGACCACCTGACCTGCCTCTTGAGAAACCTATATGCAGATCAGGAAGCAACAGTTAGAGCTGGACATGGAACAACAGACTGGTTCCAAATAGGAAAAGGAGTATGTCAGGGCTGTATATTGTCACCCTGCTTATTTAACTTATATGCAGAGTACATCATGAGAAACGTTGGGCTGGAAGAAGCACAAGCTGGAATCAAGATTTCTGGGAGAAATCTCAATAACCTCAGATATGCAGATGACACCACCCTTATGTCAGAAAGTGAAGAGCAACTAAAAAGCCTCTTGATGAAAGTGAAAGAGGAGAGTGAAAAAGTTGGCTTAAAGCTGACCATTCAGAAAATGAAGATCATGGCATCTGGTCCCACAACTTCATGGGAAATAGATGGGGAAACAGTGTCAGACTTTATTTACTGGGGCTCCAAAATCACTGCAGATGGTGACTGCAGCCATAAAATTAAAAGATTCTTACTCCTTGGAAGGAAAGTTATGACCAACCTAGACAGCATATTGAAAAGCAGAGACATTACTTTGCCAACAAAGATCCATCTAGTCAAGGCTATGGTTTTTCCAGTGGTCATGGATGGATGTGAGAGTTGGACTATAAAGAAAGCTGAGCACAGAATTGATGCTTTTGAACTGTGGTGTTGGAGAAGACTCTTGAGAGTCCCTTGGACTGCAAGGAGATCCAACCAGTCCATCCTAAAGGAGATCAGTCCTGGGTGTTCATTGGAAGGACTGATGTTGAAGCTGAAACTCCAATACTTTGGCCACCTCATGTGAAGAGTTGACTCATTGAAAAAGACCCTGATGCTAGGAGGGATTGGGGGCAGGAGGAAAAGGGGAGACAGAGGATGAAATGGCCAGATGGGATCACCGACTCCATGGACATGAGTCTGAGTGAACTCCGGGAATTGGTGATGGACAGGGAGGCCTGGAGTGCTGTGATTCATGGGGTCGCAAAGAGTCGGACACGACTGAGTGACTGAACTGAACTGAACTGAACTAAATGAGTACATCTATCATTCAAAGAATAGTTTTTTTTTAAAATGATTTTACTTGTATCAAAGTAATACATGTAAAGGTATTATTGCTTTAACATTTTATATGTTCTTGAAAAGCCTCATGTTCTGCAAAATTTCAAACTAAAAATAACAGGACCTATGGGGACAATTAGGTTTGGGACCATCCATTTGACTGCTATTGAACTTTGTAATCAGAATATCAACAAGTAAAACAACAAAACAATAAAAATTCTGATCAAACTACAAGCATTGTTAAATCTCTAGGGAAGTTTCCCTCTACCATCACAGTGAACCAATTCATTGCAGCCTTACAACTTGGGCTGCAGCTTCCTCCTTTGAGATGCAGTACATTTTCCTTTGATGGAGAATGTTTGCATCCCAATTAGAAATGCTATCTGGGATGCAGCCATTTTTCTTAACCCACTGTTTTTTAACTGAAGGGAAAATCCTTTCAGCTTCTTCATCTGTACTTGCTGCTTCCCAGATAGTGAAAAGTACAGCACTATGTGCATTAAAGTAAAACACTTCTGTAACCTTTGACTTTTTATCTAAGGTCTTCATGTATTGCTAAGGCTTTCTTTCAGTGGTGACAAAACTTGTACTGAATTGCCTTGATTGTGCTTGATTAACATGCTGGGAGAAATCCAGTATGAACCAAAATGAATTCTGAATTATATCAACATCATTTTCCTATTTGTCATTTGGGTATGAGGCAATCATGTAAAAAGAAAACAAATGTTACGGTAGAACAAACTACAAAAAAAGCAATCAATACTGTGCAGTAATGGATTAACCTTGTCTGGAGAGAGATGTAGGAGATGCAGGAGATGGGGTCACTATCCTTGGGGTCGGGAAGATCCTTTGGAGTAGGAAACAGCAACCCGCTCCAGTATTCTTGCCTGAAAAAAAAAATTCCATGGACAGAGAAGCCTGGTGGGCTACAATCCACGGGGTGGCAAAGAGTTGGACACCACTGAGTGATTGAGCAGGCACGCAGAGAGATGTGGTCTTCGCTGTCAGCAGCCGGGAGATACCACTGAAGCCTTTGGACTGTTCTGTCTGATAAGAGTATCATTGTTTACTGGGGACCTTGGGGCATGTCAGATTGTTGCTACTACCAGTGTGCCTTGGGCTTTCCTGGTGGCTCAGACAGTAAAGAATCTGCCTGTAATGCAGGAGACCTGGATTGGATCCCTGGGTCATAAAGATCCCCTGGAGAAGGAAATGGCCACCCACTCTGGTATTCTTGCTTGGAGAATTCCATGGACAGGGGAGCCTCGGAGGCTATAGTCCATGGGGTCACAAAGACTCAGACACAACTCCGGCTAACGCTTTCACTTTACACTTTGGGGGTATAGGTATCAGTTTGACCTCTGGAAGGGCTGAAGACTAAGGTCAGTCATGTGATTAGTCAAGCATGTCTATATGACCAAGCCCTAATAAAAACTGCTTCCCTTGTAGCTTACTTGGTAAAGAATTTGCCTGCAATGCAGGAGACCTGGGTTCTATTCCTGACTTTGGAAGATCCCCTGGAGAAGGAAATGGCAACCCACTCTATCTATGGGATTCTCCACTTGCACGGAGAATCCCATAGATAGAGGAGCCTGGCAGGCTACAGTCTATGGGGTCGCAAGAGTTGGACACCACCCAGGTTGACAATACTCCATGCATATTGTCACACATCATTACCGACAGAAGTTTGTACTGTTTATGACCCCACTGGGGGAGGGAAAATGAATGCTCTGCATATGGAATACTCCTGGATCCTGTGTTCATTTGCTGATTTTAATTTGTATTCTTTTGCTGTAATAAACCATAATCGTGGATATAATGCCTTTTCTGAGTTCTGTGATGGTTTTCAGCAAATTATTGAACCTGGAGATGGTCTGGGTAACTTCTGAACTTGAATTTAGGTGTCAGAAATTAGGGTAGTCTTGGGAACTATAAAACTTTGCAAATACAATAAAGCTTATGACACAAAGTCAGTAGCTCTCTCTGATCTGTGCATTTCTATTTCTGAAACACATGTCCAAGATAATCACTTTCAATTCACTTAGCTTTCATTTTTAGCTCAATTTCTATTTAGCTTTAAAGCACTAAAAATTTCTTACCCACTTTAGATAGCATCTATACACTTCCTACTATAGTAAATTATGACTGACTGGCTTTTACCCTATATGCATATACTCGACTACCCCCTCTCCTATCTTCCCATGATAGCTATATTTACCTTTTGTTAAAGTTTATATGATTATGACTAGGTAAATATTGTTCACAATATTTGTTGTACGTTTTTACATTTTTTTCTTGCACAACATTTGTTTTTCCCAAAATTAATATTATAATTGGTGTTTGGTTGGTTTCCTTAGTTTTACACATATCCAGCGCCAAGTCACCATCTCTTCACCTTAAACTCTGATAAAGCTGACATTTTTTTTAATAGTACAGTCAAACACATTTAGTTATTTTTTTTTTTTTCTTGGAGACATCCCTCTAGGACTCTTTAGTTCTTCAGTTCCAACAAGCTGCTGGTTGTCCTGTAGGCCTGCTGCACATCTATCTCTAAGAGCACGATCTTTGTAACACACTTGGAAATCTCTTAGCTTCCTTCCTGTGTTGGATCCTCCATTTCCTGGATCCCAGATCTTCTTCCATGATTTAGTTTTTTATTTTGGTTAAATACTTTCTCAGCTTTCTCAAGTTCCTTTATGAGAAAGTGTACATGGGAAATTAAGCTATGAGATCTTGCATGAATGAAAAATGTCCTCATCTTAACAGTTGATTGATAGTGTGGCTGAGCATAAAATTCAAGTCTGGGCATGATTTTATTCAGATTTATTCAGATATTTGAATATATTTGTTGTAGGAAGGGGGGGACACCTACAGGGCCCCAAGAGCAGGCTGTTGTCTAACACTCAGAAAAGAATTGTCCAAGGAGACACGTGCTGACCAACCAAGAGATTTTACTGAGAAAGGGCACCCGGGTGGAGAGCCGTAGGGTAAGGGAACCCAGGAGAACTGCTCTGCATGATGTTCTTCCTCTTTCTAATCATGTCTCCCTGTACGGCTATTAATCTCTCCCTAAACGAGGCATATACGCTTGCAAACCATACTGCTTCTTGACTCAACCTAATCAGCCCCTGCTGGATCTGCATTAATGGCAGAAGTTGGGGGTATGTCCAACCTATCCCAGGGTATCAGTGGCCCACCCTTCCAGCTGAGCTACATGCTGTTACCCAGCACACCCCCATCTGGTCGTGGTATGGCCTTTTGGGAAAAAGGGGAAAAAAACTTCATGCCTTGGTATCAGCAACAACTGTCTATATTTACCTCCTCGATAATATCTGCAATCCCACCTGAGCCCTTATTTTCTCTCTTGACTAATATTCCCCAAGTGACCTTCCCTATCTTTCTAAAAAGCGACTCCCTGACAGGGGTGTCAGTGGGAAATCTAGGCAACTCACAATGTGCGGTAACCTTCACTGTTGAAACTGATGGGAAAAACCGGGACCTAGAAATTTCGCTAGGGCATTACGATTTAGCCCAAAGTCTGGGAACTAGAGGTTCTGGCAGAACTGACACACTATACCTAACCCCGAACATGAGGCTCTCCTCGGATGCTATTAACCAGTCTCAAAAATCCATGTTCTGTTCTGGACGACCAAAGAACCACATCTGTTCATCCTGGTTTCTAAATCGGGCAGGCAACTCTGACCACTGTTATTCCCTTGTAGGGGTACCCACCCCTGAAAACCTAACCCTGTGGTGGGAGTGTAAACAAAATACTCTCTACCTTGAGTACAAAACCCAGGATGCCTCACAACACTTGAATCCCTTCCTAAATGCCTTACTGCTGCCGGTTTTGCAGCAAGTGGAGTGACAGTCTCCTCCCAGATGCTAAAGGACTGCCCCTGTTCCATTATCCATGTTCCAGTTGCAAGGCAGATGGAAATCCTGTTCCTCCTTGGCAAACCCGTTTTGCTGCCCAGCTTAAACCCAGTTATGGTGTCTATTTCATATGTGCGGATAAAGATTATTTATCCCCACCACCTTTTTGGTCAGGAACTTGCTCCCTAGGGTATGTTACACCCCACATAGATCTGGCCTGGAGTAATATCTCCTTGCCTTTACCAGTATATACCAACCAGAGGATACGTCATGTGGTAATACTTAGCCCTCTTTCCCTGGCATTAGGACTGACCGCTGGTTTGACAGGAGCCATGGGGGGAACTTCTTCACATAAATTTCAGCCACTTTCTACCGACACTGCTGTATCCATAGAAAAAACGGCGAGGACCCTCCAACGCCTACAATCCCAGTTAGACTCCCTAGCGGCAATAGTCCTACAAAATCATGGGGCCCTAGATTTACTGACTGCAGGACAGGGGTGCACTTATCTCTATCTAAAGGAAGAATGCTGTTTTTATTACAACCAGTCTGGGCAGGTCCAAGAAGATATCAAGGGGCTTTTGGAACAGGCCACAAAGATCCGGGATTTGAATTCAACAAGTGTATGGAGTTCTCTTTCTTTCCCTTCTTGGCTCCTACCATTCATGGGTCCAGTGATAACTATCTTATTAGGCCTCCTATTTGGCCCCTGTATACTCCAACTCCTTACAAAGTTTATTTCCAGCAGACTCCAGCAGTTCCAAGCCAAATTGATGTTACTACAAGGGTGGAAGCTGGTTTCAGATGTGGAACACCCCAACTTAGATCGGGTAGAGAGAGACTTCTGCTCTGCTAGGCAGGCCTACGCCCATGCACAGCAGGAAGAAGTTACAGAAGAAAGAGACCTCTGCCCCAATTCCCAAGAAGTATCTTGAGTATGAAGTCTCTCAGGGGGGAGTTGTTAGGGGAAGCACACTGATTGAAACCGCCCACCCTGGCCAGGCACCATAGTAACCATTTGCATGAGTTGTTTTATGACAGGAGATCCTGATAAGGAAAATGGAACTAATAAGCCACCACCAACCGGAAGAGTTCGGGAAAGGTCTAAAGGAGACACCGCGTGTCCGTCCACTTCCCAGAATCCCTCTCGCTAGCATCCATCTTGGCTGAGCAATGCGTGCACCACCAGGAAAGACTCTGAATTAGAATGATTGGCCAAAGACCACCCAGAAACTAATCTCACCATAAAACCCGACATTGCGAGCCATGAGGCAGAGCAGTTCTCCTGGGTTTCCTTACCCTCTGCTCTCCACCCGGGTGCCCTTTCCCAATAAAATCTCTTGCTTGTCAGTACGTGTCTCCTCAGACAATTCTTTTCCAAGTGTTAGACAAGAGCCCGCTCTTGGGGCCCTCTAGGGGTCCCTCCTTCTTACAACATATTGATCTCTAGCTTCAAGAATTGCTATTGAGAAATTTGATAGCATTCTCTTTCCTTATCATTTGAATGTGACCTGTTTTTCTCTCTTGAATTTTGAGAATCTTCTTTGTTTACAAAAGTCTCTGAAATTTAAAAATATACCTTGGGGTCTGTATTTTTAAATTCATTTTGCTAGAAATTCATTGGGTTTTTCATTTTGGAAGCTCACATGTTGCAGCTATGAGAAATTTTCTTAAAGTTCCTTGATAATTTTCTTCCTTTGTTCCTTTGCTGTTTTTGGAGCTCTCATGATTTAGTTGTCGGAGTTTCTGAACTATTTATTTCTTTAGAAGTTTTTGTAATTTTCTTTACATTTCCCAGCTCTTGGTAAATTTGTTTATTCTTGAAGACTTCCGCAACTTTATCTTTCAACCCTTCTACTGATTTTTAAATGTCTGTTGCTATGGTTTTAAGTTCTAAGAGATTCTTTTTCTCTCTATTTTCTTGGTTCATGAATCTTCTCTTAAAAATATTTTTTTTCTTTTGCTTTGTCTTTGTTTCCTCCAAACTTTGTCCTTTCTTTGAATTT
This sequence comes from Bubalus kerabau, assembly GCF_029407905.1. Lineage (NCBI taxonomy): Eukaryota > Metazoa > Chordata > Mammalia > Artiodactyla > Bovidae > Bubalus > Bubalus kerabau. The sequence continues at coordinate 76,943,702 of NC_073624.1, read as the reverse complement.
TATCTTTTATCCCAAAGTATTTTCTAAAGCATTTTGTGTTCATTCATATTTTCTCGTGTAATAATGTGCTGCAAATTATTGGAATGGGGCTTCCCAGGTGGTTCCCAGTGGTAAAGAATTCACCTGGCAATGCAGGAAATGCTGGAGATGTGAGTTTGATCCCTGGGTTGGGAAGATCCTCTGGAGGAGAATATGATAACCCACTCCAGTATTCTTGCCTAGAAAATCCCTTGGACAGAGGAGTCTAGTGAGCTACAGTCCATGGGGGTTGAAAAAGAGTCAGACATGACTGAACGACTGAGCTGATGCTGCTGCTAAGTCACTTCAGTCGTGTCTGACTCTGTGCGATCCCATAGACAGCAGCCCACCAGGCTCCCCCGTCCCTGGGATTCTCCAGGCAAGAACACTGGAGTGGATTGCCATTTCCTTCTCCAATGTATGAAAGTGAAAAGTGAAAGTGAAGTTGCTCAGTCAACTGAGCACCTCTATATTATTCATGGAAGTTGATTGGATGCACTGATGTGAAACCTGCAGATATGGAAAGCCCACTGAACTATACAATTTTATAAAGTGGACATGAGCATCTGTGGGTTTTGGTATTCACTAAGGTCCTGGAACTAATCACTTGTGATGCTGAGGGATGGCTGTATTTTTGTTTGAATTCCTAAGTCTATTGGAATCTCTATCTCATATAATATTAGTTCTCAGTAATATATTCCTCATAAATCATAGTTGTAGAAACATAGACTGTTAGAAATGGAAAGAAACATAGTTCATTGAACCCAACTCTTCAAATGTTAAGATGTAAAGCATGGGTAAAGGCTTTGCTCAAATTCCCACATCATACCAGTAGTAGATTCTAGGACCAAAAATTGAGACTCCTTCTCAGGCCAAAGGTCTTTCCCCTATATTACTTTATGAATTTTAATTTTTCTCTAATACTAATGTTCTTGGAGGAAGAGTTTTTATATTTTGCTTATTTGTAAGAACTCATCTTAATAAGAGGCATAGTAACAAGTAAACCTTTGCCCTAAGAGGATGAAGAGATAATGAAACACTAATGAATTGGTAGATTTCAGCGCTGAAAAAGATTTGGAGTCTACATCTTAACTTAATAGAAAAGAACGCCAAAGCTAACTTGTGACATCTGCCAAGGCTATAGAGGGAGGGAATGCTATGCATGTCAGATATGTGTTTTTCTCTCTATGCAATAATCAGTCTTCTTCACTTATATGAACCCCCTGGGAAAGATGTACATATATGGAGAATAAAAGGAGAATATGGATACCTACCCAGTAACCAGAACAATGGAATCAACCCTAGCTCCCAATATGGTGACATAGGCTCCTGCCAGCTAGCCTCACTGTTAACTTCTTAAGTTATAGACATGGAGCTTTTGTTTTAGTAGCGAAGTTGTGTCCAATTCTTTTGAGACCCTATCTATGCTTGGAGTTGTGTGTGTTAAGTTGCTTCCGTTGTCCCAACAAAACTGTCCCATTCCTGTGTCAGTCATAGTACTTCGCACTCAGTAGATGCTTTAAAATTCCTTGTGGAATAAAAATATGACCTTCAACACATGACCGTGAATCCCTAGATGAACAGTGTACAATTTCCTTTGACATAAAATTGAACATATTGTAACCTGATGACTGTACTACATAAGTATACATTATACATATAATATACAAGTGTACAGCATACAGTATGCAGAAGTATAATGTTTCTTACATTGTTCGAATCAACTCTCAAAGTCGCCCAGAGGACATGAAAGAAAAAGGGAGATTCAGAAAACTCTGCTCTAACATATGGGATTTTTGAGTCAAATTGCGGGGAAAATCTGACTCCTCGTGGACTTCCATTCTGTAAATCATTTTCTTCCGTAGGCTCAGCTTGCATGATGTCAGGAGTTCCGGGAGTCAAGACAGCGTGGGGGCATGGATCCAATATTGACTCATACTTGGTGGAAGAAATCTACCCCAAAGTCTGGAAGAGATAATTCGGTTGTGAGCACTAGGGATATGACTCTGACCGCAGAGGAAAAAGGGCAACCGAGGTGTAAGTTTTGTCTTACGACTACCTACTCAGTGAGGCCTGAGGATAGTATGAGATACAATCGAAAATCTTGCTGACGCTTAATGCATCGCCATGGCCAGTTTTTAGAAAGAAGACTGCCTGAAGAGAAAAAAGAAAGTTTTCAGTCCCTTCATATTAGTAATTTGGTCACACTTTGGCTCCTGGTGGGTTTGTAAAACTTGTAAAGGATCTCTTGTGAGGTGAATGATCCTTCAGTCACAGTATTGGCTGAAGCAACAAAGTGTGAAACCTCTAGTTTGCATGTGCAACAGAAGGTGTTTCACAGGCAGAAAAGAGAGAGAACCACCTTCTTTGGTAAAGTTGACAAGACAGGAAAAGATCAAAAAATATACCATTGTAGTGACAACATACTAACTAAACGAATCATATGCTGAAAAAAAAAAAAAAAAAAAAAACCCCAAACCATGAAACTCTCACAGGATGAGATTCACTTCCATCCTGTGAGATGGGGGACCAGTCCTGGGATGCTGAACCAGTTACAGAATTTGTGGGAACCAGTGCAAAAGGAAAATGGGAGCCCCTTGTTTAAAACTTATTAAGAATTTCAACAAGGTAACCACAGAGCAATAAACCAAATATGGGCTTCTCTAAGTGTGGGGTCTTGATAGACTGTGCAGGTCTTATGTCCATGAAGTTGGGTCTGCTGGGATGTCTAACCAATAATTTCAAAACTTTTATTTGCAGTTTTACTATTTTTTAAGAATTTTAAGAGTGATTATTTTTGTAAAAATTTTTTATTGGAATATAGTTGATTTATGAAGAGTGACTATAATCTCACAAATTCTGCAGAAAATAATCCCAGAATTTAAAGCCTGATAGAATGTAATTATCTGAATTCACATGTCTAACACGATTATTGGCACATATAGTTGTTTTAATGGCTATTGATTGGGGACAGGTAGATTAAGGAAAAGGTTTTGGTTCTAAATTTAGCTCTGCATTGTCCAGTTGAAGGAATTTAAGCACAGCACTTCAGTTTTTTCCCCTTGGTCTTATTTTATAAATTTAAAAAATGATGGACTAGGCAATAGATAATCTCTATAATTTCCTAATTCTGTGCTGTGCTTGGTCATGACATCAAGAGGTAATTAGAGCTTGAATTTTAGTTTTGTATTTACTAATCCTAAACATCTGGCCATGTTTTAAATATGTCCCTAATGTATGTATACATTTGTCATTGTTTACTTGCTCAGTTGTGTCTGACTCTTTATGACTCCATGGACTGTATCCCATCAGGCTTCTCTGTCCATAGGATTCTCCTGGTAAGAATACTGGACTGGGTTGCCATTCCCTCTTCCAGGGGATCTTCCTGACCCAGGGATCAAACCTGCGTCTGTTATGTCTAACCTGCATTGGCAGGTGGATTCTTTACCACTAGTGCCACTTGGAAAGCTCCATATATGTATATATACATATGTAATTTTGAATAGGAATTGACAATTTACAAACCCCAGATGATGTGTAACTCCCCAAAATGGACCTCACTATTATTAACTGCCTATGCGTAACACCATAAATCAAGGGATGAGTAGAAGAAATTTTTACTTCTTTCCAGAACGTTAGTAATTTTCCTTCCAATAACTTGGAGTTTGGTCACAGGTTTCCTGAATAGTATTGAGTGCATGCAATTGTCTCAAGTCTCCAAAAAGAGTTTCTTGTCACTGAGACACCCTGTAAACATATTATGTAGGCTGTTTTTTTTTTTGTTTTTTTTTGTTTTTTTTTGCTTGAGGGGAGCTACAATAAAGCAACAGGGCAGCAATGTAATTTCCACTCTCCTCATTTACTTTACATGAGGCTTTGGTCCCACAAATACTCTTTGACTTTGTTTTTGGGAAGATAGTTCCTCAAAGGATTTTCTGGCCTTTGTCACAAAAAATAATACATGGAATTTTTCCAGTAAGCCGGGGTTGGCTAAAGAGACATAGCATCATGTTTCCAACATTAATCATGAACCCTCTTTAATTAAACACAAGCTTCCTACAGGTTAGTGCTGATAGCATTGGGGTTAGAACTTAAGGAAAATTGTGCATGTGTGTGCATGGGAATGGAGAAGGCAATGGCACCCCACTCCAGTACTCTTGCCTGGAAAATCCCATGGACGGAGGAGCCTGGTCGGCTGCAGACCGTGGGGTCGCGAAGAGTCGGACACGACCGAGCAACTTCACTTTCACTTTTCCCTTTCATGCATTGGAGAAGGAAATGGCAACCCACTCCAGTGTTCTTGCCTGGAGAATCCCAGGGACGGGAGAGCCTGGCAGGCCGCTGTCTATGGGGTCGCACAGAGTCGGACACGACTGAAGCGACTTAGCAGCAGCAGCAGCAGTGTGTGGGAAGCCCTAAGGAAAATTATCTTGAGGGAAAAGTAGGCCCTGAATTAAGCATTCAAGCTCACTTTTATTCAGTGCTGTCTATGGACAAATCTTCAAGCTACATTGCCTTTAGGAAAGAAAACGGGGCTGTAGAAGTGATGAAACAGTATCTGATTTTAGGGAACTCGGTCCAGTATGGGAGAAGATACATAACTAACTCTAATATGAGATTGAAGGATCAAGACTCTAATAAAAATGTGAACCACTCTCCTAGGCCTATGTAGAGAATATGCAAGATTACTTTTAAGAAGGATAGTTTTGAGAGAACTCATGGAGATAATGATTTTTTAGGCTGGACTTGAATGGCTGGGTACCACTCTGAGAGGCACACATGTGGGAAATCAAGGAACAGCATGAGCAAAGGTTCAGGGTGTGCTTTTTTAGGAATGACTAGTCACCCCACATTCCTCAATTAGGAACAGTTCACTTCTACTGAGTGCTTACTATATGACAGGCAGAAGTCTTAGTACTTCATATCACCTGACAATTTTCAACTGAAGGCTGGAGGAGATATTAATATTAGGCTCACTTTAATGATAAGGAAATCTAGCTATAGAAGAGTTAAAAAGCTTACTCAAGATTATATAGCTAGATAGCCGTGAAGCCAGAATTCAAGCCTGCATTCATAAATGCAATACTGCTGTGTATACACTGCAGGTTGAGACACAAGGTGGGCTGGAACCAATTAGCAGAGGGTCTTCTGTGGCATCCCTAAGTACTGTATTTCATAAATAAATTACTAAGGGAGGAGAAAATATTCCTTTTTTTTTTGTATTTGAAATGAAAAGAAATAAAAAAGTTAAAAAAGAATCCATTATTAGTGATAATTTGGAACAATTGATCATCTAGTGCTTTGCTGTTCAATATGGTAGCCTCCGTCTGCATGTGGCTACTGAGCATTTGAATACGGCCAGTCTAAATTGAGACGTGCCATATGTATAAAATGAACACCGGATTTCTAGAATTTAGTATGACAAAAAAGGATGTATAATATTTTATTATTATTTTTCTGAATTGATACATATTGATACATTTTGGATATATTGTCTTAAGTAAAATGTATTTTAAAATTATTTTTCTCTGTTTCTTTTTACCTTTAGTAATGGAGCTATTAGAGAATTGGCTTGCATTATATTTCTGTTGGGCATTGCTGGTCAGAGCAACATAGAGTTACGGTGGATGTTATACTAACTGTCTTTGATAGAAGGACTTCCTACCACATTGGTTTTCTAACCACATTCTTTCCTTGCTTTCTGGCCATTTGCAAGAAAAATTTTAAGAGGCACCCCCTCTGTAAAGGTTTGAGAGCCCCTAGAATTTCCTTTTTTACTTGGTTCAAACCACAAAAGAATGATCAATGTAATCTCTGGATGAGGAGTCAACATTTTACAAGGGCAAAGGGAGGAGGTGTACAAAAATTTCCAATCCCTGGACAGTGTGAAGTGAAAGTGTTTTCAAAGGATCCCACAAGAATGGCATGGGTGGGCATAATGGGTCTGTCTCCTCGTCAAAAGACCCAAGGAGTTGAAAGGAAACTCTAACTACAACACCAAAATGCCACAAAACCATAGTTATTAATACCAACTAACTAGCATCTCTATCTGTCACCATCTCATCTTAAAAAACTTGTGAAAATACGTAATCTTGATGAGACTTCAATTAGGTATAAATACCAGCACCAAAAGGAGACACAGTACATTCTTCTGATCATCTGCAGATCAGCAATTAGAAAAGAAAGATCAGCTACCTCCTTGGGACCTGATCATAACACAGGAGCTACCGATTTCAACTACTCCGGCCTAACTCTCTCCTAAACAATGAAATACACCAGCTATTTCTTAGCTTTACTGCTCTGCGTGCTTCTGGGTTTTTCTGGTTCTTATGGCCAGGGCCAATTTTTTAGAGAAATAGAAAACTTAAAGGAGTATTTTGTAAGTATGATCTTTTAATGAGACTTTCTTGTGATTGAAATGATTTGATGTTTGATGTTGACTTGGAAATCTATCTATGATGGGCTCTCATCTCTAGTCTTCAGTCATTTTGAGAAGACTAGCTAGAAGTGTTTGTTTGTTTGGTTTTTTTTTTTCTGACTAAACAATCTCTGCTCAGTTTGCTATAGAGATTTAGAAGGGATTCACGAATCCTCCAAAAGATGGGCATAATATATGTATATATCATAGTGTTGATATTTTGTGATAAGAATCCATTCAACTATGATGTTAAGTAGTAAGCATACTGAAAAGACAGCTGAGTCTTAATTTTTGATTTCTCATGTTACTATAATGGTGACAGTCAGAAGTCAAGATCAGCATTAAAAATGGTCATTTGAAATAATTGATCAATTAAAGAAGATGAGGTCCTTAAATATTTGGCTTAAAAACAAAAACACTTATAGGTGTTTTTCTCTAAAAAGTCATTTTAAAATTTTACTATCCCATCTAGATTGTCTGTGAATTACTCTTGGACTCAGTCACTTGCTGAGATTTCTTTTGTAGGAGTTATAATCTAGTTTATATTTTAAAAAGTTTTTTGTCTTGTTTTAGGAATTTCTTAAAAATTTATTTATGGTTAATTAAAATAGCTTGGGCATTTTAAATATTTTATCATATGTCCAAATTTAGCTGTTATAATTATAGCTGGAGCTATCTTTTAAAGGCAATATAATACCTTATAGGAGGACACAGGTAGAGGTTATGAAATGTATACCATAGGGGGGCAGTATTTTATAGTGAGATGATGTTGTTGATTTTTTTTTTTTTTAACTATACCTTTTTCTTACCATAGTAATTTGGGACAGTTGAAGTATCATCAGTCTTGAATGAGTTCATTGTGATGTTATATTAGTAAATAAGAAAGCAAAAATCACATGATAGTCTTTGGCTGTTATCCAACCGGGTAGCTTTTGTGAATATTTTTTGTTAAAACTAAACAGTGTTGAAAAGAAAATCAGTAAATAGTGCCAGCATCCAAGTTCAATAAAACTTCAGGTACATTTTTACAGCAATTTATGGACTAATTTTAAGCCAATTTTTTCTTGTGTTGTTTTATTTTCCAGAATGCAAGTAACCCAGATGTAGCTAAGGGTGGCCCTCTCTTCTCAGAAATTTTGAAGAATTGGAAAGATGTAAGCTGAACATTTCCATTTGGCTGATTTTCCTGTTGCTTTTTTTCTGATGGATAAATTCCACATCAACTTCTCTTTGTGCTCTTTTCTCCCAAGGAAAGTGACAAAAAAATTATTCAGAGCCAAATTGTCTCCTTCTACTTCAAACTCTTCGAAAACCTCAAAGATAACCAGATCATTCAAAGGAGCATGGATATCATCAAGCAAGACATGTTTCAGAAGTTCTTGAATGGCAGCTCTGAGAAACTGGAGGACTTCAAAAAGCTGATTCAAATTCCGGTGAGATGATCTTAATGCTTTCTTTGGTATCATTGCAGAGGCTCTTACAAAGCACTTCATTCCCAGAAAATAGAAATTAGATACCAGGTGTAAAGCTCTGAAGTGAACTTGTGGTCAAAATGCCTCTTTGCTAGTTCTCTTTTGACTTGGGTGACTTTGCAGAGTCAGTTATTGGAGGCACTTAAGTCTGTGATTTTGGGAAAATACTGGCATTATGCCTATCGCACAAAGATGGGTGAATGGACAAATCAGTGAGGAGGAAGCAGAGAAAGAGTTGGGGTGATGGGGACAGAGTACTGAAAACCAGTTCTCCCGCTGCCCCTTGTCTGTGTGTTGGAAATTCTCTTGCTTTGAATAGGTTGCATGTCTTAATGGAAAGAGCAGTGGGAGGGAGAGGGAAGAAGATGTGTGCTCCGCCCAGCTTAGCCACCAAAGAAATGTGTGACTTCAGATGAATCACAGGCCTGGCTGGGGCTGTTTCCTCATCTTAAAAGGAGCCTGTTGAGTTCACTGTAATTTCTACAGTCTCCTTTGCTCTAAAATTCTACAATGCCATGGATAGAAAATGAGAATGAGATAGGAGAAAGGAATAGCCTTTGAGGAGACAAAGGCCCTCCCACTGTCGAACTCTGGTCAATCACTCAGATTGTATAGTCCAAGGAGAGGTGACTGTGTTTGTTTTTAGAAAGCAAATAGGTAGAATTGTCCTATCAATGAATTTTAAAAGTTTTTAGAAGCTGAAAGATCACTTTGAAGCATAAGGACAAGTCACATTTTCCAAAATTTCATCTAAGGGACAACGGTCTCCAGATTTTTTTGGTGGGGGAGAGTTGGCTTTTGTATAAATAGGCTTGGGTGAGAAGAGGAGGGGTCCCATTATGACTTGTGCTTTCAGGATTTGTACCAGCTCTTGCTCTAACCTGGTCTGCCTCTCAACATCTCATATAAGCTCCCAGGAACTGAAATAAGTGATTGCTCTTCAAGATTTCTCTAGGCTCCCATATATTAGATAGTATGAGACTGGCTTGGAAAAATTATATATAATGTTTTCCATGTTCAGCAGATCTCCATTGGTTGCAGGCTAGAGAATGAAAAGGCACTGTTCCTAACCCAGTGCTGCCTCTGGTTGCTGTTCAGTCCTAGAGAAGTCCCTTAGTTTCTTGGTGATGCTTAGAAAACTGGAAAGTTATCACTTGTAAACACACAGCTGGTAGAAATTTTTCTACTCTGTTGTAACTGGGCCTTGAAAACAATAGGTTGGTCCCATCCTTCTGGAAGCTTCAAGCCTCCTTCTTCACAATGTGCAATCTTGAGTGAGTGCTCAACCATTGTCGTCTTTTGCTCAAATGTAAACATATTTAAGGCATGTTTTGCCTTTTTGTCTTGTAACTTAGAATCTCCTAGTCATTCTCAGAAATGTGGCAATGTGGCTGCAGTGTTTCCAGCTTTAGAAAGAAATGTAGTGGCAGAGCAAAGATGAAAGCAAATGGTCCTCATTTTATGAAGCATGAATTCACCTATATTGTCCTACTGGGAAGAGTGAGAAAATAGTTCAATTTGCTGGAATGCAAGGCAGGGTACAGGGAGATTGCTCTCATTTCTAACTTTATTATATAATACCAGTAATTGATTATTACCTTTAAATAAGATCTGTGTTTATTTTTAATCCCATCATGGAAACAATGAGACTGACCTAATTTGGAGGAAATTAAAAATAATGGTTTTCCTCCTTCTAGAACTTGGTGTTTATAAAGTACTGAACCTATACCAATGGTTTTCAAACTTGGGTGGTGCCTAAATCACCTGGTGATGTTGGTAATCACACAATGGCCCAGGCCTAGTCTGATTTCACCCATCTGGGTGTCAGAGTTCTTCATTAGGTCCTCAGGTTACTCTTTTACGCACCAAACATGAGAGCCATTGGCTATAGTAACTCATTTGATGCTCACAGCGAAGACTAAGTACTAAGTGATAGAAGTGACAGAGACCCTAGAGATCATCTAAACACTCTCCTCATACTTAGTGGAGAAAACAGAGATCTGGAGAGCTTCAGTGACTGGTTTAAAGTCAGATGTATTGCACACACAGAATTCACACCCACATTTTTCTGTCACTCTACTTCTGGGGTTTTTTCACTATATAATTTTCAGATCTCTGAAGTGGTAAATTTACGGATATGTGATGTGCTCCATCCTGTTACAGCACAACTATCAATTGAATTGTTATAATTTTAGTCTTTATCACTGAAGAAACCAACATTACATATTAAGGTTCATTACTGCTAGTGAAAATAATTTGTTTTAAAGAATACTTTGATTTTCTTGGGCCTAGACAGCAGAATATCCTAATGACTCATATGCCTGAAATTAATTTTGCTGTTTTCTTTCCCAATAGGTGGATGATCTGCAGACCCAGCGCAAAGCCATAAATGAACTCATCAAAGTGATGAATGACCTGTCGCCAAAATCTAACCTCAGAAAGCGGAAGAGAAGTCAGAATCTCTTTCGAGGCCGGAGAGCATCAATGTAATGGTCCTCCTGCCTGCAATATTTGAATTTTTAAATCTAAATCTATTTATTAATATTTAATATTTTACATTATTTATATGGGGGATATATATTTAGACATCAAAGTATTTATAATAGTAACTTTTATGTCATGAAAATGAGTATCTATTAATATATGTGTTATTTATAATTCCTATATCCTGTGACTATTTCACTTGACCCTTTTTTTTTTCTGAGTAACTAGGCAAGTCTATGGGATTTCAAGGTTTTATCTCAGGGGCCAACTAGGCAGCTAACCTAAGCAAGAATCTGTGGGTTGTGTGCTTATTTCACTTGATGATGTAATGCATGCTGATAAATGAAATGATGCCATCTAGTCACTACTTATCTGAGACTAGATCTGGATTCTGAGCCACTACTTTGATGGCATGTCAGACAGCACTTGAATGTGTCAGGCTATATGACTTGTGCCCTGATAAAAACATAGCATCTCATCTCACCTTATACCTGGTGCTTCAGAATATCACTGACAATTGTGATTATACCCAAATGGAAAGTAATATGTTTGTTTAGTTTATCAATATTTAATATATATGAATAAAGTATAATTTCATAACTATGTATGTTGTGTCAGACTTTTTCTAAAATGGGGGCTGGGTTAAATGAAACACAGACTAATTAATAGAAGGAGAGTCAATTTAACTGTGGAGATATAAGAGTTGGATTAAAATCTGCTCAAAGTGGTGTCTTTCTTCACTGACAATTTGCTGGTTTCCACTGTTCCCTTTGGTAGTTGTTTCAATGATCTTTTCACAGCTGTGGAAAGTAGTCCAAATTGTTTAGCTTGGCACACAAATATTTACTTCTACTTTATCCCTCCTCAACTCCTCAGGGTATCCCTCATCTTGGTATCCCCTATCTCCTCCGGCCACTTTGGGTAAACACTGTTAGGTATGGAATAGTGAGTGGAAACTCCAGGGTGGGAAGCTTGGATTAGAATCTTAGTCCTGCCATTACAAGTGGTGTGACTTTTATACTCTCTAAGCTTCACTTTCCTTCTCTGATAAAGAAGAATAATTCTGCCTTTCACATAACATGGTAGGCTTCCCAGATGGCTTAGTGGTAAAGAATCCGCCTGCCAATGCAGGAGACACAAGCGATGCGGGTTCAATCCCTGGATCGGGAAGATGCTTTGAAGGAGGATATGGCAACCTACTCCAGTGTTATTCTCTGGGATATCCCATGGACGGAGGAGCCTGGTGGGCTACATAATATTGTAGTGAGACTTTATCCTTTCACTCAAGATATATTTACTAGAGCCCCTACTATGTGCCTGGTGCTGTTCTAAGCACTTGAGATTCATTTGTGAGCAAAACAAACAAGAATACTTGCCCTTTGGGAATTTCGAATTTAACAAAGGGGAGATAGATAGTAAACAAAATACGTAATATGTTAGTAAATTGCATGCTATGTTACAAGATGATTGGTGCTACAGAAAAAACGTAAGAAAGAATAGGGAAACTGGGAAAACTACGGGACAGAGCAAATGGGCTAGGGATTAAATTGAGCAATTATACTTGGCTTCATTAAAGAGATAACATTTGAGGAAGCACTTGTGAGAGCTAAGAGAGGATTTTTGGCAAAGGAAACATTCTTGCAAAGGCTCTAAAGTGGAAATTTGCCTTGACTGGTAAAAGAAGTACCAGTAGTCCAGTGTGGTTGGAGCAAAATGGGTCAAGAATAACTCTTAAGTTTTTAGTTGCGCAACTAAAAAAGTGAAGTTGTCATCAACTGAAATGGGGAAACTAGAGTGAGCAGGTTTGGGGTGGAAATTAGAAATTCAATTTTGAACGTTAAGTTTAAGGAATCCATTAGATTTTAAAGTGGAAATGATGAGTAAACTATTGAATAGATCAGTCTGGCGTTGGGAGAGAACTCTGAACAGTTGATGTAAATTTAGAAATTGAGGGTATTCAATTCAGTTCAGTCGCTCAGTCGGGTCTGACTCTTTGTGACCTCATGGACTGCAGCATGCCAGGCCTCCCTGTCCATCACCAACTCCCGGAGTCCACCCAAACCCATGTCCATTGAGTCGGTGATGCCATCCAACCATCTCATCCTCTGTCGTCCCCCTTCTCCTCCTGCCCTCAATCTTGCCAAGCATCAGGGTCTTTTCAAAAGAGTCAGCTCTTTGCATCAGGTGGCCAAAGTATTGGAGTTTCAGCTTCAACATCAGTCTTTCCAATGAACACCCAGGACTGATCTCCTTTAGGATGGACTGGTTGGATCTCCTTGCAGTCCAAGGGACTCTCAAGAGTCTTCTCCAACACCACAGTTCAAAAGCATCAATTCTTCAGTGCTCAGCTTTCTTCACAGTCCAACTCTCACATCCATACATGACTGCTGGAAAAACCATAGTCTTGACTAGACGGACCTTTGTTGACAAAGTAATATCTCTGCTTTTTAATATGCTGTCTAGGTTGGTCATAACTTTCCTTCCAAGGAGTAAGCGTCTTTTAATTTCATGGCTGCAGTCACCATCTGCAGTGATTTTGGAGCCCAGAAAAATAAAGTCAGCCACTGTTTCCATTGTTTCCTCATCTATTTGCCATGAAGTGATGGGATTGGATGCCATGATCTTAGTTTTCTGAATGTTGAACTAGCAGGTATTTAAAGACCTAATACCTGTTGAACTCATCAAGATCATGAGTTTACATAGTGAAGAGAAGGAAAGAAAAGTATTGAATCTCAAGGTACACAATTGGCTTTGGGGTGTATAGTGAGGGCAAGATTGTGAGTGTCAAGGGGAGAAAAGGTTAAGTATCTGGGGCTTCCTTCTGAACTATTCTATTTAATGCTCCATTTAATTCCAATTAATAGTAATAAAGTTAAATGAAATAATTCATGTAAAAGTATCAGTTTAGTCCTTGACAATAATCAGAGATTATTATTTTGATTATTGGATAGTAGTTGAGTAACAGTGGTTGAGACTCAATCCCCATTCCCTGGGGTTCCTCTTCCAGTCTAAGGTTTATCAATAATTTCTAACAGTCAGTATTACCCATAAAACAATCGAATCATTGTACCAGCTACTAAAAAATAATGTTTTTTCTTTTTGGTTTATGATCTTTATATTTTTCACTATAATTTTATGTGTTAGACATTATTAAACAGTTACACTGAATGGATAGTTGATTGAAAGAATTGGGCAAGATTGAGGTTATTTTGGCCTGTCTAGAATTCAAGTGGCATCTGAATGCTTGTAGGGGAGGAAAATTATTTTTTTTTTCTCTACTCTTCTAAAGTCTTGACTGGGATCCCATAACAAAAGACAGATTAACAAAAGGGAAGCATACATGTTTATTTAAATTATATGTGACACAGTGATCTTCATAAGGAAATAAGGACCTGAAAAAAAAAAAACAAAACATAACAGTTAAACCTGAGTGTTTTTGTGCTAGATTTGGTGAAGAATGGAAAATCATGGAAAGATATGGTAGGACAAAGGTGAACTAAGTGTGGTAAGTGGGGCAACACTTAGCAAGATCTGCCGCTGTTCACATTCCCCTCTGATTTCCTTGTCTTTAAAGACGAGAATGCTCCCTTCCTCTGGTTATATGACCTACTTCAGGAGAAGGTCAGAAAGCCTTTTCTGCATATTCCCTTTCTCAGATTCCTTCAGCTTGAAATATTCAATATATCAAGGTGACATATTTTGGGATATCATGTCCTGTACCGTGTCAGGCTCACAGAAGAAAATACAAAGGCAAGAGTTTCTTATCTTGCTCTCTTCACCTAAACTGAGAACCTGGCAACCCCATGACAGTGCTTCTTTCAGGCAGATGGTGATGAAGGATCAAAGGTGAAAGTGCCATCGTGATCAGAGCTGCAGATGCAAAGCCACATCAGAGAACCATTGACATCCTGGGCACAGCCACCTCCCAGGGATGTGTAATAGGCTGGTGTAAAATAATACTAATGAGTAACCAGTGAACATGTGCTAGGGTTAAGAACTCTTTTTCAGTAGAGCCCAAAGGGTAATAATGGTCTACTTCCTTCTTGAGTCAACGTGCATATTTGGGGATTTTTGTTTATGGTCTCAAGCCTGTACACAAATAAACCTTCAAAAAAGTATCACGAAAAAGAACTCTTCTTTAGCATTCAATTAGACCTAGATTTTTATTAATTGTAAAACTTTAGGAATGTTATTGACTATTTTCAAGCCTCTTTGCTTTCATCTGTAAGATGGGAACTATAAAGTTATTGTGAGGATTACATTTTTTTTTTTAATGTAAAATGTTGGAAGATAGAAAATGCTTTGTCAAGAGTAGCTATTATTATTAATGCTATTTTATTGAATAAATCAATGAATTACTGTTATTAACCCTTTCACCACAATGAGTTCTGTTTAGTTTTTCTTGATCTGAAAATTATTTTCCTTCTAGAAGAATAGAAAGAGCAAGCAAAATTATGGATAGAAATTTGATCATTCTTATACCTAGAAAAATCAATGGCCATGTTGGGATTAAAAACTCTATTTTATTAAGGTTATGTTTCTTCTTGGGCTTTCCTGGTGGCATAGTAGTAAAGAATCTGCCTGCCAATGCAGGAGATTTAGATTCAATCCCTGATCCAGGAAGATCCCTTGAAGAAGGAGATGGCAACTTACTCCAGTATTCTTGTCTGGGAAATCCCATGGATAGAGGAGCCTGGTGGGCTACAGTCCGTGGGGTCTCAAAGAGTGGGACACGACTTAGCAAGTATTTTGGAAGACCTGACACTGTCACTCATCAGTTATGTGACCTTGACTAACTCAAAAGGTATTGTGAGGATCAAATGACACATTGTTTGTGATTTTCAATTGGAAATTTCTGTGTAAATGTGAGACGTGCTTATTATCACAGTGGCAGTTGAAAATAGTACAAAAAATGCAAGCATGCAAGAATAGGAATAAAGCACTTGTTCTTTAACCATGATAAAAATAATATTAATGCTGAATGAAGAATAAAAAATAATCTCTGTATGTTCATGTAACTTTGACATACTGCTATGGGTACATCAAAACTTTTATTAGTACAGATAGAAAAAAAAGAATAGTCACAGTAGCAAAATTATGGGTAGAAATTTGACCATTCTTATGTCTAGAGGAAGCTTCTGTGGGCTGGAGTACGTTTTTGATAGAATCCAACAGCAATTTATAAGTGTTTTTTGGCATCCATACTGCTTGGGGACACCCACCAGCAGATGCTCAAGCACACCATTATTATTTGCATGTCCTTAGCTTTATGAGGGTGAGTTTGCTGCTCTCTAGGAAGTACTGGTTATTAGCATATTCACTAGGTTGGGCTACCTCAGCATCCAAGCATATCACTTTATTTAGTCTTTCCAAATATGCTAATCCTCTTTGCTGCTCAGGTGTTCTGAGGACTTCACCTAGACGACTGGAAATCTTTCTGAAAATTAAGGCATCCATTGTTGAGCTAATAAGAGACCTAGTGCATATATGATCTATAATGTAGGCCTTCAGGTTCAGGGAAAATGAGTCAATATTGTGTATTACGGAAACTTAACAAATGCTAAACAAATATAAGAGAGCAGGTAATGCTGCGTGGTTGTGTGGGTGGTCTTACCTTATTCAGATTGGTGAAGTAAAATTTATGCTTAGCTTTGAAGAGCAAGCGGCATAAAATATACAAAGACGTCTCAGCAGGCTAGACTTCAAACGTGGGGAAGTGAAGTAAGCTGATTCAAGGGAAAAGCAGTTTGTCTCTAAGGTAAAGGTGACTAGTCCAATTCACACCTCATGAGAAGGCAAGAAGAGGACCAATTCAATGGAAAATTTCTAATTGTTGATAATTCATTGCCCAGTTCAGTTACAATGTTCAATCATTTAGACCCATAGGGGTGAACAGATTCATTTTGATCTCTCTTTTTCAAGCTTATGTAGTTTTGCAACACTTGCACTTGGCCATGGGGGTTAATTAAAACATCTTGACACCATGCTACTTTCAAAAACCTGGGAAATGGAAATATTTTTCCATTATAAGCCATTCAAAGACCACGGTTATTTCCTGGTTAAAGTAAATAGAACTCAGTATTTGTCCTAATAATATGCTCTCATGAAAACAACTTACCTTCAGGCCTATTGCTTAATTGAATGCTCAAATCCTACCATCTTAAAGAAAAGAGATCCTACTAAGGCATAGCCTATTTGTTCACACATAATTGCAGTAGAGAAAACAGAAATGTTTTAAATTGATGGGGAAAGATAAATGAATCTTCTGTGTCTCACAAGATTTTACTCTGTGATTTAAAAACAAGTGAGAAGTACAAAGAATGCTCCTGAAGCCTCACAAAGTATATTCAGTGGATCCCAATAGGATAATGGCTCAAAATCACCTTAACACAATTGTGAGGGTCATATGAACTTTCAAGGAATTTTATCAGATTTTACCAAGACTATTTCTCTCCATTTGAAAATAATATGTCAGATACATCTCAATTTTTAATATATTTTAAAAATAATTTGAGTAATTAATCTTTGAGCATTTCTAGGAGCTTTCTGGTATTCCAAATGATTTCTCACTACCTTAGGTGGTGAATCATTTTTTTAAAAAAAAGCTTTTAATTTTATATTGGAGTTAGCTGATTTAACTATGCTATGATAGTTTAAGGTGGACAGCAAAGGGACTCTGCCATACATATACATGTATCCATTCTCCCCAAACTCCCTTCCCATCCAGGCTGCCACCTAAAACTGAGCAGAGTTCCCTGTGCTATACAAGAGGACCTTGTAGGTCATCCATCTTATTTATTTATTTTTTAAGACTTATTTATTTGGCTGTGGTGGGTCTTTGTTGCTGCACATGCTCTCCGCTCTCTAATTGCAGAGAGCAGTGTGGGCTTCTCCTTGTGGTTACTTCTCTTGTCGTGGAGCACAGGCTCTAGGTGGGCGAGTTTCAATAGTTGTTGTATGTGGGTTCAGTAACTGACTTGTGGGCTCTAGAGCACTGGCTTAACAGTTGTGGCCCAAGGGCTTAGTTGCTCTGAGGCATGTGCGATCTTCCAGGACCAGGGATCAAATTGCTGTTCCTTACACTGCAAGGTGGATTCTTAACCACTGAACTACCAGGGAAGCCCATCCATTTTAAATATAGTAGTGTGTACATGTTAATCCCAAACTCTCTAACTACCCCTTCCCCCTACTCTCCCTCCCATCCCCTGTAACCGTAAGTTCATTCTCTAAATCTGTGGGTCTGTTTCTGCTTTGTAGATAGGTTCATCTGTCTCACTTCTTTGTGGATTCCACATATAAGGGATTATACAACATGTCTCCTTCTCTGTCTGACTTACTTCACTTAGTATTGGCAATCTCTAGGTCCATCCATGTTGCTGCAAATGGCATTATTTCATTCTTTTTAATGGCTGAGTAATATTCCACCGTATATATTTACCACATCTTATCCATTCCTCTGTTGCTGGACATTTGGGTTGCTTCCATGTCTTAGCTGTTGTAAACAGTGCTTCAGTGAACACTGAGGTGCATGTATCCTTTTGGACCATGATTTTCTCTGTGTATGTGCCCAGGAGTGAGATTGCTGGAGCACATGGCAGTTTTATTTTTAGCTTTCTGAAGAACCTCCACACTGTTCTCCATAATGGCTGTAGTCGGTGAATCATCTTTGATGTTTTATTGAAGGTCTCTGGGGAGGGTCTTCATACGTTCCTCAGGGATGTGAGCAAACCAAAGGAACGGAAAGAAGAGTATTGTTTGGATGAATCAAACAGAATGGTGAAGTTTCAGGGTAAAGAGCTTCAAGAAATTAGGAGGGAAGGGAAAGGCTACCCACTCCAGTATTCTGGCCTAGAGAATTCCATGGACTATATAGGCCATGGGGTTGCAAAGAGTCAGACATGACTGACCGACTTTCACACACACACACACACTCGCCTTTCAATTAGCTTCCAGAAGAGCTTGTCTGATGGAAATAAAAGAGTATCTGTAAAGTCACTATACAAACTAAGAAAAGTACTGTATGTGGGTTACATGGGACACAGGGCAATTCTTCATTGCACAGAATTGTCTCATGCATTACAAGACTTCTAACACCCTAGGTCACTCTACCTGTGAAATCCCAGAGGAATCTCTGGAATCATTGTGATAATCAGTTTCCCTTTACATTTCCAAAGTTACTTTAGTGGAGGGAGGTGGGTATCACTCATTTAGATCCAGGACCATTGACCTAATTGAATTCTAAAGAGTTTTTCAGGTCTCTGCATGTATGAAGCCATACTTTGCATCCTTGCCTTTCTCTTGTTTCGAATCAATAATATATGATTAATCCTCCAATGTGTTTGGCAAGATAATTACAGATATTTTCCGTTTAGTTTTTTTTGTTGTTGTTGTTTATTGACAGTACTCTGCACCAATATACAGTGAGGTACAGGGCACTGAAAACATCAGGGGAATAAGAATCATGAACATGAATAATGGATACTGTGTTAGCTGGGAGATGCCAGATATCTTGGGTGGTTAGCTCTTAGCTATTCTTGTTTTTATCACTAAGTTGAAGAACCATGAGCAGAGTAGAAAATGCTGCATAATTGGAAAATGACATGCTGGAAACTTTGGCTCAGGAGTCAGGAAATCCCCATCATCAGTTTATTTGGGCTAACACACTGGGGTTGAATTGGACATAAATGAAGAGGCCATATCAGTCTGCAAGTGTACCCCTGTCTATATATTGGGTTGCCAAAAATTTGTGTGGGTATTTCTGTAACATGTTATAAGCCAATCCAATACAACAGGACAATATGACTTTGATTAATTTACAGAATAACAACAGTGAATGCTGTTTATCATAATGTATTTAAGCCCAATAATTGTTTCCCTGAGTTCTTTTTCTATTTTAATTTCTGACTTAAGACTGCTACAGGTGAATCAGAAAATCAGAAAACATCAACTCAGAGGAGGCAGCAACAAAGAAGAAACACCATGAATCACTGAAAAACCACAAACGCCCAAAATGTCCATACGACTCTCAGACAGTAGTCTTAACACCTTGGATTTGGCATTTTTCCAAGTACATCAACTTGTAAGATTTTTAGCCTATATACGTATCAGAGAAAAATGAACTGTCTCATTGAATTCTGGTTTGACTTCTGTTTACATGTAGTTTTTTATCTTTTAAAGGTAAGTCTGTGGTTGCTGCTGCTGTGGGGGCTGCTGTTTCAGCCCCGTTGCCCAAGAGCTCAGACAGGGTGACTCAAAGAAAGCCAGTTCAGGTCTGAAATCTAGAGAAATATTTGTTGACCAGTGACGACCATTTTCATGATGGGACGGTAACCCACAGTCCCTCTTGAGGTGGGAAGAGGAGTAAAGAGGGGTTAGGAGAAGATTTCAAGGCTTAGTTAGGGAAAGGATTGTTTTAAAAATCTCGAGGTGAGGACAGATTGAGTTGGGAACGATGTTCTACTCTTATGAGATTTTTTTCCCTGCCAAATACCTTAAAGGTCACATAGCTATTAGAATAAGAATGTTTTTAACCACATAAGTTTCAGTAAAATCAAAATCAAATGCTACTAAGGAAATCAGTTAAAAATTTTTTTTTAACAGTAGGTTAGCAAATAAGGAAAATTGCAGCCTCTAGGGCTGAATGACTTGACGTTGTGAATGGCATAACACTGCCAGGGAAACCGCAGTCTGGGTTTTCTACCTTAAAATGTGAAAACATATTTATTTTCATCTTTTTCCTATCTCAAAGCTAGACGAGAATGTTGGTGTTAAAACCCTAGTCACCAAAACAGTGACACTCAAAACGGCAAAACATGGAGGGATTTGCTCTGGGCAAGCCAGGGACTTCAGGTGTGGCTGGAGAAGCAGTTTCCTGATTCTGCTGACAAGGAGGGTTAGATGTTTGCTTTCTGCTCCTCACTAGAGACAGTCAGTGGGAAAGAGGTAGTCTTTGATGAGATGACAGGAAACGGCTTCTCAGAAGTGAAATGAGAGGCCATGTCTAGATTTATTAGATGGGAGAGGTAAGGGGGGACAGGAAAGCAGGCTGGTGGAAGAGTCCAAGAGTAGGCAAAGGAGAGCTATGCTATCTTGCTGTGCTGGGTGGAGAGAATGGCATTGGCAGGGCGATCAGGTTGGCTGAAATGGAGTGCTCCCAGCTCTAGGGCAGACAGTAGTGAAGGAGGAGAAGAGTTGGGACTTTATGTAGCACCTCTGTGACTCGGAGATGCTAGGAATGCATTCCTTACCCCCTCCTTCCTTACTGTTTCCAAAGAGTAAATAAGATAACACAAGTCACTAAAACTCTGTAGCACAGTGGCTGCCACAAAATAAGCTGTCATAAATGAAAGTCATTATTTTCTCATTATCATTTTTCATTTAGGTGGAGGGTTTTATTTCCAGCCCATTGGTGGGCACAAAGTAGTTTCTTAACTAACACTGGTCGATTGAATGATTGGTTGAAGTAGTCACAGAGGTAATAATGGTAGCAAACATTGACTCTGTGCTTACTATGTGTGGCTTCCCAGGTGGCACAGTGGTAAAGAATCCACCTGCCAATGCAGGAGACACAAGAGATGCAGGTTCGATCCCTGGGTTAGGAAGATCCCCTGGAGTAGAAAATGGCAACCCATTTCATTATTCTTGGTGGAAACTTCCATGAACAGAGGAGCCTGGTGGGCTACAGTCCATGGAGTTGCAAAGAGTCAGGCACAACTGAGCCCTTAACCCAGGTGGGAGGTGTGAGCAGACAGGGGTCTGCAGGGCCCGGCCCAGAGGTAGGGCCAGCAGGCATTTACTCTGTGGGTGTGCCCTCCACACAGGCCTCCTCACCTACCCCTCACTCCTGGGGCTGCAGCTCCCAGGCACCACCTCTGAAGCCATGAGAGGAAGCAGCTTGGACAGAGGTTACGGCAACCACAGTAGCAGGAAAGCACTAAATGCAATTTGTGGAGAAGATTTAATAAGGTGAAAAACATAACCATGGAAAGAGCAATGGAGAAGAGTCCCATGTCCATCACAGGCCTGTGGTTGTAACTAAAATCAGAAGAAGAAAAAAAAGCACTGAGAATAAGGGTCACAGCTGCATTAATAAAACAGAAATTGGTCTAAAGTGCGATGCTAAACAGGAGAAGTGATCACAGGGAGCTTGAGCCCTTAAAGGTCTGCACACAGAGCCCAGGGGAAAGTTAAAGCTAGGTGAGCATAGAGCTCTGGGTAAATCTGCGGGCTAGGAAACATGCATCCTAGCCCCATTCACTTTCTCTTTGCCAGCCTCCTTCCTTACACCCCGATTTGTTCTGGACCTCAAAGCCCTTTGTCTGTTTAGGATCCCTCAGTGTGATGGTTCACTTAGGGCTGCCCTTTGTCCATAAGGCCTCTTGCCTAGAGAGCACCCTCCTGGCTTCTCCCATCACAACTTCACTTGTCTGTGATGCCCTACCTGGCTCGCTCAGCTGGAAGAAATCTGATAGGCAATTTAGCCAGATTGAATACAGGCCTTTAAGTGACTTATCCTAGAGATATCGATGTTTTTAAAGAATATCCCTGAGTGTCAATGTCAGTTTAATGAATCAAATACTAAGGGAGGTGCTTCATGCCCTGGAGCGGGAGCCAGAGCATTTTTACACATCCCATTAATCACAGGGCACCAGTGACCAATCAGTCTGCTCTTTTCCAAAACTGTGAGGTCTTTATGGCAAGAATTTTAAATGAAAGGCCTGGCCTAGTGTATTTCATTTAATGCTTTCTTGTGCTAGTTTCCATTTTATTTCTCGAATGGATTACCGGTTTTACAGGGACAGAAACAATTTCTCATACATTTCTTGTGCCACATAATAGTGTGGGAAGATATTTCACAAACAAACACCCCAATGTGTATTCAAGTGGGAGTATAGTGAACGCTGTAGAAAGATTCATTTTAGGAAAAAAAAGAAATCTTAAGAGGGACATAACCCAGAGCAATCCCACCACAAAGATGAAACCCTTTGGGAACTTCTACAAATTTAGTTTCATCAAATCCAGTTACTAACACCATCCTCCCACAACTAGTTTTAGGCCTCTAAGAAAGTGAATTTGTTTTTCATCCATTCAATGAAAGTTTATTGAGCACCTATGTAAACAAGCTTCCCTCATAGCTCAGTTGGTAAAGAATCTGCCTGCAATGCAGGAGACCCTGGTTCGGTCCCTGGGTTAGGAAGATCCTGCTGGAGAAGGGATAAAAAGCTACCCACTCCAGTATTCTTGGGCTTCCCTTCTGACTCAGCTGGTAAAGAATTCACCCACAATGCGGGAGACCTGGGTTCGATCCTTGGGTTGGGAAGAG
Organism: Bubalus kerabau; assembly: GCF_029407905.1. Classification (NCBI taxonomy): domain Eukaryota; kingdom Metazoa; phylum Chordata; class Mammalia; order Artiodactyla; family Bovidae; genus Bubalus; species Bubalus kerabau. Next base: position 76,920,988 of record NC_073624.1, on the reverse strand, counting down.
CCCCTGGAGAAGGGAAAGACTACCCACTCCAGTATTCTGGCCTAGAGAATTCTATGGATGGTATAGTCCATGGGTTTGCAAAGAATCGGACACAATTGAGCAACTTTCACATGTAACCGAACACTGTTATCTGCACTGATGATCTTGAGACTTCTAAGAGCTGATTCCTATCCTGGTAGAACTCCTAATTTAATGGGAAAGCAGTCAAGCAAGTGTATAATGTAAGGCCTCCTACAAAATTCACTGATAGTTCAAAAGTTCAGTTCAGTTCAGTCAGTCAGTCATGTCAGATTCTTTCTGACCCCATGGACTGCAGCACAGCAGGCTTCCCTGTCCATCACCAACTCCCAAAGCTTGCTCAAACTCATGTCCATCGACTCGGTAATGCCATCCAACCATCTTATCCTCAGTTATCCCCTTCTCCTTTCCCAGCATCAGGGTCTTTTCCAATGAGTCAGTTCTTTGCATTTGGTGGCCAAAGTATCAGAGCTTCAGCTTCAGCATCAGTCCTTCCAATGAATATTCAGGACTGATTTCCTTTAGGATTGACTGATTTGATCTCTTTGCAGTCCAAGTGTTAATCTGTAACATTATTCTGGGAGAGCTGCATTTATTATCAGCCTCTTTTATTTATAGATCATTGTCAACCAGCTGTCTCAGCTTTTCTCCTAAGGAAATTTTCCCTCACTCTCAGAAGGGATAGTACCGATAAGACTCAGTATGATTGCTGTTTTCTTGTAAAAGATAACAAAGACCTGAGAGAATGACAGAGATGTCATAAAGTAGGATGATAAAAATAGTTATTCCAGTTTTCTTTCAGGAAATAAAGGACCTCAAGATTTCTCCCCTAACCAAATTCTTCCTTGTAAAACTGTTATACAGCACTAACCTCATCTTCATGTGGTTAATAACCTGAGTTCTTAGACTTTTTAATCAATAGAAATTAATGAGACCAGAGGAGAAGTTCAGGCAAGGAAGCAAAACCAAATGGCAGTTTCCCTTGTTAATGAGATCATCAGGGGCAAGTTGGTTCCTTAAATGGGGTGAGGATGGGGATGGATTGGTGAGTGGGCCAGAGGCGTGGCTTAGGTGGTCTTCCCACCCCCTTGGTGGTGCTGTGTGCAGAGTACTCTGCTTTTGCTCCTGGCTCCTCACAAGTGGCAGCTGAGTGTTGGCCTTTTGGTATCTTGTTGCTCATAATTTGCATGGAGTTATTTTAATCCTTTGTAGTTTCTTTGTATTCTATTGCTTGGGGAGATGTTTGTCCAGGTGCAAGGACTGCAGAAAAGTGTCCCAGGTCCCAGTCTGTTTCATTAATATAGTTCTTGGGGAAAAAAAGTTTTGATCTTAATCAGAGTATTAGCTTTTTTTTTGTTGTTTTTTAGCACACACCTCAGTATCATTTTAAAGGACTTTATTGTTAAATTCAATTACTGCCACCATCACCCCACAACTGGATTTAGGCTTCTAAGAAAATGAACTAGGTTTTCATTTCATTTCACATCTATTCAACAAAAATTTTATTAAGCATCTATATAACTAAGCATTGTGGTATATCAATACTCCTAAGAGGTGATCCCTGCCATGAAGTAATTTCTAATCTAATAAAAAGGTTAACAAAACCATGTAACTGCAAGATTACAAAATGGTATGATGGTGATACAAACAGGGTGCTACTGGAAGATATGGTGCCTGAATTAATTAGGTGAGGCAAGGACTAAGAACCTACCAGTACCTACCAGGTAGGAATCTACCAGGATGGAAGATTTTGTTTTCCTCCCTTCCTAGAATCTGGCACATCCCAAAGCCAGAAAAATAAAAGGGCATTTTTATGGCAACTCAAGTTAATAACAGAGACAGACTCTTGTAGCATCATAATAAAATTTAAGAGAGAATGTCAAAGAGGAAGGCTCTGCTCTGTAGACTGAACATTTACGTCCCTCCAAAATTCTTACTTTGAAATCATAACTGGCAATGTGATGGCGTTTGGAGGCAGGGCATTTGGGAGGTGATCAGGTCATAAGAGCTCTGCCCTCAGGATGAGTGCCTTTATGAAAGACACCTCAGAGAGATCCCCCACCCTTTCCACTGTGGGTTTGTAGCAAAAAGAAGGTGTCTATGAACCAGAAGTCAAGCTCTCACTAGACACCAAATCTCTGGCACATTGATCTTGGACTTCTCGGGTTCCAGAAATGTGAGAAATATTTTTTTATTGCTTATATGCTACTTGGTCTATGGTATTTTGTTTTAGTAGCCCCAACTGATTAAGACAAAAGGTGATTTTTGGGTAGTAGAAAAAGTCTGCTTATATTACTACAGCTCCTTCTATAACTGCCCTCACTTGTGCTCAGTTGTGTCCGACTCTTTTTGACTCCATGGACTGTAGCCCACCAAGCTGTTTTGTCCATGAAATTTTCCAGGCAAGAATACTGGAGTGGGTTGCCAGTTTCTACTCCAGGGGATCTTCCCGACTCAGGGATCGATCCCACGTCTCTTGTGTCTCCTGCATTGGCAGACAGAGTCTTTACCACTAGTGCCACCTGGAGGGAAATAAACAACAGGCAGGGCCCAGATGGAAGAGAAGAGAGTGTTGGGAAAGGGAAGGGGCCATAGGAGGGGCTGCCACTTGAAGTGGCTTTAAAACTTGACACTGAAGAATCCCTTCCTGTTAAGTTGGGGTAGACCTTATGTAAACTAGAAGCTCAGTGGAAAGTTTGCTTATTTTTTTGCAATTTATGTGGGTGTTTAATAACAAAGTATCATGTTTCCCTTCTGCTGGTACCAGAGTTATGCAGCCAGATAGAACAACATGTACAACAGTAAAAAGGAAAGAGAAATAACAGATATCTTTTTTAATTGACATAGAGTTGATTTACAATATTAGTTTCAGGTGTACAGCATAGTGATTTGACATTTTTATAAATTGTATGCCATTTAAAGTTATTACAAAATAATGGCTATAGGTCCCTGGGCTATATGATATATCCTTTTTGCTTATTTATTTTATACATAGTAGTTTGGGTCTCTTAATCCCCTACTCCTATTTCTCCCCTCCTACTTCCCCACTGGTAACCACTAGTTTGTTCTCTAGATCTGTGAGTCTGTTTCTGTTTTCTTATAGTCATTTGTTTGTTTTATTTCTGACTTTCCACATGAGTGATTATATACAGCAATTGTCTTTTTCTGTCTGATTTATTTCGCTAAACATAATACACTCTATATCCATTCAAGATGTCGCAAAGGCAGAATTTCATTTTTTTTATGGCTAAGTAATAAAAAGAAATCATGATATCTTTTTGGGTTTCTCAGTACGTCTCTGTACTAACTGCTGTAAGTCTCTGAGATCTCTTTCTTCTTTCTTATCCTGTGTCCCATCCTTCCCCTCTTCCTGGAGTCCCTTCTCTGTGCCCTATAGAACCTGAGGTGAATCATCAAAAACATCCCCTGTATCATCAGCCCCCTCTATAAATGTTCTCTTGCTTTCTAACTGAAACTAGGCTTTCTGTTGATGATACCTCTTCCGTGAAACTGACTAAAAAGGTGACTCTTCTTTCTCACAGCCCTTGTACTCTGAGCTGAAGGAGGAGGAGGTAGGCATCCTCTTTATTTCTCATTGCCTCATTCCTTAACTTTTCTCTCCTGATGCTCTTGTCCTTCATCCCATCTCAGTCACTTACAGCCACACAACTTAGACCTTGTCACTGCCAACAGCTGGTAACTTCTGCTAATTTCAAGGTCAAACATTCAGTTTTCCCACCACTGTCTCTTATGTGTAGATAATTTCAGACTTGTTTCTCTATTTAAGATGGCTGTTTTCTTGCTCTCTGTACATTCTCTGCTCAACCTGTCCCTGCTTCACTCACATGACTCTCCAGTCCTCTTAATTACAGAACTTAATTAGTCCCTGCTAACTGATAAGCCCAACTGATGTCAATTCCCCCTATAAACAGTAGCCTCCTAGCAAAGACTGCTGTCCTGTCCTGCCTGCTGGCTGCTGCACATGGTGGGGTGTCGCTCCAGACCCCCTGTTCAATAAACCAGTGATGATGTCTCTGTTGCTCTCCAGGTTCTTTCTTCAGTCTCAAGTCAGGGCAGCTCCAAGACTTGCAGGCCTTTGGGGTACAGCCCAATGCCTAGTAACCACAATCCTAATTCAATTTCACCGGAGTACTTGGAAGACAGAGTACATGCTGTCAGCTTTTGGATTTGACAGATCACCACGTTTGCCTTCCAGAAGCAGAGTTTATTCAATTCATGACAACGCTAATAAAGTGAGAAAAAGACATCAGAAGATGTGAGATTTTGACAAGTTTCTGATGGAAAGTAGGTAGAATCATAATGAGATAAATCAGATCAAAAAAGATGTAGCCCAGAACACAGGAAAGGCTACAGTGTGGGTGGTAGAGTGGTAGAAGTTTGCCCCCACCCCCCGCACTTGTGAAAAAACAGGAATGGGAGGTAGATCAGAAATCAGAGAATAACTGAAAGCTGTGAGGAGAACAAATCAACCTCTGCCTATCATGGAAATGGTGGATGGTTTATCCTTTATCCCTTTGCTGAATCTGGGTAATATTCTGTCAAATAACCTGTGTGAGAGACCTTGGGATGAGAGATGTATGGAAGATGACATTTAGCATTTAGGAGCATTTGGCCTGCCTCTCAGTCTAGACACCTAAATTAAAGGCATTTAAAGGACACTCCTGCCCTCACACAAAGCACTTAGAACTGGCAAATTTTACAGAAAAACCTTCTGAGTGTTTGCCCCTATAGAGGAATATATGCCAACTACTTATATTGATCTACCTGGTTCCCCACTTGTAAATTTGAAAATATAGGAGGAATTCTAATTGTTTGGGGAAAATGAGGAATACAAATAAAGACCAAGTTGATGACACAGAAGAAATTATTCCAGGTGCCACTTTACCCATTTTTAATTAGTAGTCTTAGAATAGGAGAAGGTATTATATTTATAAAATTTAAAAAATTTTTGAAATTGTATTTACAAATTTAGATGCTGAAATTAAAAATAAAATTAAAGAGATGCCAGAAGAAAAGGGCTGTAATATTTTGAACATGGGCTGGAAACCAGCTATGGACAAACTTCTGAAAAACTGATTTACTGTATTAGACTATAAATCTTATAAGCCTTGACAATGGAGGAGTTTTAGATAACAAGCTGAATAGTGGAGGAAAGCAATGTGAGTTGTCTTATTTTACAACTGGGAATCAAAGATGGATAAAGAAATATTTCTGTTATTTAAAAATATGAATACTGTATAACTAATGTTATACTGTAAAAACTGTGGGCTGCCAGGCTGGCTTGAAAAAAAAAGAGTATAAATTAGTATTATCAAGAAAAATTGGGAGGAGGAGGGAACAAAGGTGGATAAACATCTTCATCTTTCACATCAAGGAATCTGTAATTCCTGTTTAAAGTTGACGAATCAATGAGTATTTATGTAGAACAACTAATAAATAATTAAAAGTGGTTTTCTTTGGGGAGTGAAACTATGTAGAAATTAGGGGACCCAGGAAAAAGAGACTTTTACTCTCAGTATCTGTTGATACTGTTAGAACTTTTATTTTCATTTGAACGTATTTTAAAATACATTAGAAATCGATTGGACCAGAAAATAGTTACTGAGGAAAGAGGTGAGTCTAAGAGTAATACATTAAATTAGAAATGTTACAATATACCTGTAAGTTAACAGTATGTTCTATGTATGACAGATTCTAATGCTGAGAGTTACACTGGGGAGTAAAGCTAGAGCTTCACATAAATTGCCTTGGTTCGTGCACAACCTAGTCCAGTATGTCAGTGTTTCCCCCACCAGGTAACAAAAGTCGGGTTTAAGGCACAGCAACAGCGCAGCAAGCTTCACAGGAGTACAGGGCTGTTCACACGGGCGGGATGAGGGACGCTTCACCTCGCTCCTCGCCTTCGCGCAGGTGTTGGCGGGGGCGCCATCTTGCAGAAGCAGGCTAGTAGTCCAGATCTCGCGGTTTTCGTGCGGTTTTCCATCGCCTCACGCGGAGCCGCCTCAACCTGCACTTACAGGCCCTGTCAACAAACTTCATTATTTTAAAGGTAAGATATATGTTTACCTCATATTTCTTTCTTTATTACATATTAATGTTAAAAAATTGTGTTGCCTAATTTTTAATAGGATTGTTACTATTTCTCTTGGCTCTCTGGTTTCAAAGTTGAGTGGTTCTAAGTGGTCTGTACCCCATCTTTCCTCCACCAGTACTGTTTTTTGGAGTGTGATTTGAGGTTTCTTTGATATCGCTTATACCCAGTTGTAATAGACAAATTTGTATTTTTAAAAGCTTTTTGTTATAAAAATTCTCAGATATTTACAGAAGTAGACAGTATAGTGTTTTGAGCGCTTAAGAACTCATTATTCTACTTCAACAGTGATGAACTCCTAGCCGATCTTGTTTTATCGATACTCTCCCCTGTCTTCCCTCCCTTAATATTTTGACACAAATCCCAGCAATGATATCATTTAATTGTAAATATGTATCTTTAAAATGTAAGAAGTCTTTTCTGTAACATAACCACAATTCTATTATTATACCTAATAAGATTAGAATAATTTCTTCAAATAGCCTGTCAATTCTATTGTGTGTGTATGTATTTATTTGACATGAAATAAAATTATTATTGTCCTGTTAGAAAACAAAATATGTTTGAAGTGAAATTTTAAGTTATGACTCCTCTTTCATCCCTAAACTGAGCTTTATCTCTATTAAATGTAACTCAGAAAGACATCTTCTTAATTTCTGAAGATATTCCACAAGAAATATTTTATCAGGACAGCAGCTTATGCACATGGATGGCTCAGAGGCTGTATAGTTGATAATAACTGTGGCTCCAGCTGCCAACCTTCCCGGAAACCTTAGGGGAGAGCAGAGATCTCTCCATGAAATGAACCTCCACATGTCAGCTTGCTTCTCAGCAGCTTTGCCATCCTGAAACTTCTATGATACATCCAGTTTTCCAAAAAGAGTAACCACCCTCAAAGCAAAATATGTGAGTACCCTGACAGATGAAAAGCATGCTTGCTGCTCTTACTCTTACTTTTGAAAGAAACATAGGTAGAGCTTAGTTTTCGATTGTTCCCATGTCATCTCACTGGTCCCATCTTTTCTCTGCTCAAAGAAAATAAAGACAAAACTCTAGCCAGATGTGATGTCCCAATATTTCCCCGTTTTCCTCCTTTGTAGTTCAACACTTGGTGTTTTCTTTGGGGGGTTGATTTTATTTTGACTCTAGTTAATAATAAACAACTAGATAAAGATATATTACATACATATCTCTGTACATTATCACTTTTATATATGTATGGCATTTAATATCTATCATCTATTTATCAATCTTTCATCTAGTTGGAGGTGGTGATTGAGTCACAAAGTCGTGTCCAACTCTTGTGACCCAGTGGACTGTAGGCCACCAGGTACCTCTGTCCATGGGATTTCCCAGGCAAGAATATTGGAGTGGGTTGCCATTTCCTTCTCCAATCATCTAGTTATTTATCAGCTAAGTTCTGGTTTTAAATTATAAATGCATCATTTACTAATCATGTGAATTTGGGAAAGCTATCTAATATCCTTCTCATTTGTTAAATGGGATGAGTTTGCGGGGAAAATTACATGAGTTAGCACATATAAATGGTGGTTAGAATATATTATTCGCTCAAGGAAAGTTAGTAATATTATTAATACTTTAAGTGCCAATAAATAATACTGTGCTTTAATAGCTACTTAGAGAAAAACTTTCAAAGTTGTCAGTATTGATTTCATGTTAAAACTACCTGTCATGCAGTACTTTTATGACTCACTTATTTTTGCCTTCTATCAGTGGATGTTGCCTGTGATAATTATTACTATGATGTTCTTTTCTAGTGATGCTTTATTTCTCTTATTCCTTTTTTGTTATTTGTTACTTAAAATTCTTTTCTACCAGAGAGTTGCCCCTTTTTCCCATTTATTAATTTTGTTGTTCTTCAGTTGCCAAGTTGGGTCCAACTTTTTGTGGATCCATGGACTCTATATAGCATGCCACACTCATCTGTCCTTCATTGTCTCCTGGAGTTTGCTGAAATTCATGTCCATTGAGTTGGTGATGCTGTCTAACCATCTCATCCTCTGCCACCCGCTTCTCTTTTTGCCTTCAATCTTTCCCAGCATCAGGGTCTTTTCCAGTGAGTTGCCTCTTTGCATCACGTGGCCAAAGTATTGGAGCTTCAACTTCAGCATCAGTCCTTCCATGAATATTCAGTGTTGATTTCCTTTAGGACTGACAGGTTTGATCTTCTTGCCACTCAAGAGACTCTCAAGAGTCTTTTCTAGCACCACAAATTGAAAGCATCAATTCTTTGGCACTCAGCCTTCTTGGTCCAACTCTCACATACATGAGTACTGGACAAAGCGTGGAAGTAAGTGCAAGTCGCTCAGTCGTGTCCAACTCTTTGTGACCCCATGGACTATACAGTCTATGGAATTCTCCAGGCCAGAATACTAGAGTGGGTAGCCTTTTCCTTCTCCAGGGGATCTTCCCAACCCAGGGATTGAACCCAGGTCTCCCGTATTGCAGGCAGATTCTTTACCTGCTGAGCCACAAGGGAAGCCCTAGCTTTGACTATATGGACCTTCGATGGCAAAGTGATGTCTCTGCTTTTTAATACATTGTCTGTTTCTCCTAGCTTTCCTTCCAAGGAGCAAGTGTCTTTACAACCCCCAAAATAAAAAAAAAATTGTGAATCTATCAGATCAGTCACTCAGTCGTGTCCGACTCTTTGCGACCCCATGAATTGCAGCATGCCAGGCCTCCCTGTCCATCACCAACTCCCAGAGTTCACTCAGACTCACATCCATTGAGTCAGTGATGCCATCCAGCCATCTCATCCTCTGTCATCCCCTTCTCCTCCTGCCCCCAATCCCTCCCAGCATCAGGGTCTTTTCCAATGAATCAACTCTTCGCATGAGGTGGCCAAAGTACTAGAGTTCCAGCTTTAGCATCATTACTTCCAAAGAAATCCCAGGGCTGATCTCCTTCAGAATGGACTGGTTGGACCTCCTTGCAGTCCAAGGGACTCTCAAGAGTCTTCTCCAATACCACAGTGAATCTATACTGATATTAATATATAACTAAGTTAAAAAATATACATTAATATCAGTTACAATCTAATAGTGTGATAATTTATTTTGTTACTATTGCTGTTTTAATTTTGGCCATCGGGAGCTCTTTCAGGTTGTCTCCTACTGTTCTTTTTCAACATGGCTTTATTTATTAATTTAATTTAATTTATTACCACTTCCTTACTTTCTGGCACTGCAAGATGCTCCACTATCATTTATATTTTTCTGTAACAGCAGTGGAATCAACTAGGGTTACATCCCTTCTCTTGAAGAATGATGTATAGAAACCAAGATCTCAGTACTAGGTGTGCTAATTGCTACTGAGGTATCAGTGTGTCTAGTTTCTCTTAATGAATAGAAGTAGCGAATATATGTAGGTACACTTACTCATGCATATACATACATGTATTTTTCTGTATCTATCTGAATATATATTAAAAATAATACCATGAGTCATATTTTAGCCTTAACACTTTCCTTATTTCTAACTTTTTTTTTTACAATGGTAAGAAATCTTGCTTTCATTATCTGTAATGTGTTTTTATGTTCAAAGCTAGTATACAGATAAAGTAGTTTTAGAATTGAAACCCCATACCCTGTGAGGAACAAACTTTTCAACAGTGTTTAAATTTTTTTTTTCCTTTGACTCTTATAATATCGGGTCAAAATGCTGTTTTCCAAAGTTAATTAGATAAACTCCTTTTTACTCCACCCTCCTTCAGTGTTTTTCATTTGTAATACATACAGTCTACATTCCATATTTCCCCACATCCTGACTGATTCTGTTTAGTTTATGGAGGGCAAACTTAATATATTCTCAGTGATGTACAGTTCTATGGGTTTTGCCAAATGTGTAGCATTGTGTGTCCTCTGCGTTTCCATTCTCTTTCACTTAGCCCCTGGATTTCCTGTGTTGCCCTTTTGTAATCAGATCCCCCACTCATTCTTTAATGCCTGGCAACCACTATCTGTTTCCCATCCCTGTGGTTCCAGAGCATTATAAAAATGAAATTGTAACTAAGTATATAGCCTTTTCAGGCTTCCCTTGTGGCTCAGCTGATAAAGAATCTGCCTGCAATGCAGGAGACCTGGGTTTGATCCCTGTGCTGGGAAGATCTCCTGGAGAAGGGAATTATTCTTCAGGGAAGAATAAATAAGGGAAGGCCAGTATTCTGGCCTAGAGAATTCTGGGCCAGTATTCTGGCCTAGAGAATTCTATACAGTCCATGGGGTCACAAAGAGTCTGACATGACTAAGTGACTTTCACTCACTCAATCACTCATATAGCCTTTTCAGCCTGACTTTTTTCACTTAGCAAAATGCATTTGAGATTTGTCAATGTTGTTGTTGTTATGTGGAGTCAATAGTTTATTGCTTTTTGTTGCTAAATGCAATTTCATTGAATACATGTACCATAGCTTGTTTACCCATTCATCAGTAAAGAAAGGGTCTTTGGGTTGATTCCACCTTTGGGTGATTATGAATAAAGCAGGTATACTTGCATACAGATTTTATAGGAAGATAGCATTCATTTTTTTGGGAAATCCCTAAGAGTGGCTTGTTGGGTGATAAGAGTTTGAGTGAGTTTAATTTTATAAGAAATTGGCCAGATTATTTCCTGGAGTGGCTTTACTTTGCATTCTCAGCAGCAATGTACAAGAGTTCCAAAACGCACAATTTTAGTGTTTCCTGTGAACACCCAGTGGTCTTTATGGAGAAAGTGCCTCCTGCTCAGTTGCTTCAGTCGTGTCCGGCTCTGTGCGACCCCAGAGACGGCAGCCCACCAGGCTCCCCCATACCCGGGATTCTCCAGGCAAGAACGCTGGAGTGGGTTGCCTAGATGGTGCTTATTTCCCCAACTTCTGGAACCCCCAAGATCCGTTCCACTAGCTCTCACTTGCCTTTCACCAATTTATCAATTGTTCCACTTCAGTTCTTCTTCCATTTGAGAAAAAGTATATGTAGATGACTACAAGTATGAAAATGTGCATGGAGTAACAAACACCAAATTGAAGCTAGTGATTATCTCTGCTGGGAAGGAAGAAGTTCAAATGGAGATGAGAATTTAAAAAAGCCTTTATTATATTTATAATATTCTATTTCTTTTCTTTCTCAAATTCTTTTTTTTTTTGCTTTTATTAAAAAATTTTATTTTATTTTTAAACTTTACAATATTGTATTGGTTTTGCCAAATATCGAAATGAATCCGCCACAGGTATACATGTGTTCCCCATCCTGAACCCTCCTCCCACCTCCCTCCCCATACCATCCTTCTGGGTCGTCCCAGTGCACCAGCCCCAAGCATCCAGTATCATGCATCGAACCTGGGCTGGCGACTCGTTCCATCTATGATATTATACGTATTTCAATGCCATTCTCCCAAATCATCCCACCCTCTCCCTCTCCCACAGAGTCCAAAAGACTGTTCTATACATTAGTGTCTCTTTTTTATATTGAAGTATAGTTTACTTATAATATTGTGTTAGTTTCAGGTGTACAGAATAGCGGTTCAGTATTTTTGCAGATGATATTCCATTATAGGTTATTACAAAATAATAGGTATAATTCCTTGTGCTTTATAGTAAATGCTTGTTGCTTGTATATTTTATGTATAGTTGTTAGTATCTGTTAATCCTATGCCTGTAATTTTTCTCTTCTTCCCCACATTACCTCTTTGATAACAAGTTTGTTTTCTATATCTTTGAGTCTGTTTCTATTTCAATTTATTTGTATTATTTTTAAGATTCTACATATAAGTGATATCATACAGTATTTTCTTTCTCTGACTTATTTCACAAAACATAATATTCTCTAGGTCCATCCAGGATGCTGCAAATGACAGTATTTTGTTTCTTTTTTATGGTGAGGAATATTCCGTAGTATGTATAAATCATATCTTCTTAAACCAGTTGTCTTTTGATGGATACTTGCTGCTGCTGGGGCTAAGTCGCTTCAGTTGTGTCCAACTCTGTGTGACCCCATAGACGGCAGCCCACCAGGCTCCCCCGTCCCTGGGATTCTCCAGGCAAGAACACTGGAGTGGGTTGCCATTTCCTTCTCCAATGCAGGAAAGTGAAAAGTGAAAGTGAAGTCACTCAGTCGTGGCCAACTCTTCGTGACCCCGTGGACTGCAGCCCACCAGGCTCCTCTGCCCATGGGATTTTCTTGGGTTACCTCCATGTCTTAGTTATTGTGCATAGTATTGCTTTGAACTTTGGGATACAAGTATCTTTTCAAATTAGTGTTTCATTTTTTTCTGGATACATATCCTCCAGTGGAATTTTTGGATTATATAGTAGTTCTGTTGTTAGTTTTTTAAGGAACTGGTAATATTTTATTTCTTGATCTGGGTTATTGTATTATCCTTAATACCCTTGGGCATGTTTAGAATCACAGAAAATTAAATAATAAATAATACAACAAAATAAAACTATACACTTTAAGAAGAAACTAATTTAAAAACTAGATACATGGTATATATTTTCCTCCTCTATGTATGTCTGTTGTTTTAATTTAAATATTCATATATTATTTTTGTACTCAGAAAAACACACATGTTTTTAAAGAAGTACAAACATCAGACTTTGTAGCCTTGGGCTTCCCAAGTGTCACACACTTTATGTCTTTGTTGAATGTGACAGGTCTTTTTAAAGCCTCCTTTCTTTACAAGAAGATTGGGGGAAACCAATTACCATTACAATGCAGGTCTGAAATTGGGGCAGAATTTGGGGCTAGATTGATGTGGAAAATTTCCAGAATGTCACAAATCTTGAGTATGCTTGAATCATTTCCCATGAGAAAGTAACATGTTTTACAATCAGATACACCACAAAGAAAAATCTGGTCTTCCTTTCTCACTGCATGAAGTCTCTTAATTTCTATTTCCTTACCTTTGAAGTGGGAATAGTAAAAACTCCCTTGTTAAGAGTGTTTTGAAGTTTATGGATATCTGTCATACGTCATACCCAACTCTATCCCTGGTTCATGGCACTCCAACCACACATGCCTTTTTTCATTTCTCCAACTGGCCCAGCTTATTTGTGCCTCAGGACCTTTGTGCAGTTTTAGTGACATGGAATGTTCTTCCTTCTCATCTTCTATGGCTGCCTCCTTTTTATAATCCTCTTCTCAGTTTACATGGTGTTTCCTTAGTAATACTTTTCCTGACTACTCAGTCTAAAGTAGCTTCTAAGTCACTCTTTGTTATAGTCTGTATACCATTTACTGCTATCTGATATTCTTTTACTTATTTAGTTGTTTATCATCTGTTACCCAACCTACCCAAGCTTGGCCAGCTTACACTTAGAAGAACATGTAGCACAAAATAGTCAATGAATTTTTGTGGAAAGAAAGAATGAATAATGACCATTTTTCTTTTGTTATTGAGACAGTCTTAATATTGTTTGGTTCCTACAGGATGCCTTAAAATTCAAGGAATAGGAAGTTATTCCTTATTCTTTCCCTGTCTGCATTAGTCTTATTTTCTTTAACAATTGTTTTGATCAAAGTTTTTTCCTAGAGTAGTATATAGGAGTTGGACACGACTGAGCGACTTCACTTTCACTTTTCACTTTCATGCACTGGAGAAGGAAATGGCAACCCACTCCAGTGTTCTTGCCTGGAGAATCCCAGGGATGGGGGAGCCTGGTGGGCTGCTGTCTATGGGGTCGCACAGAGTTGGACACAACTGAAGTGACTTAGCATAGCATAGCATATAGAAAGTTGAACATTTTCCTTAAAGAGACTTTGAATGATGTATTTTGAGGCAAGCAGCCTAAGAGATGATCTTTCTAGACCTCGGTGAATAAGAACCAGAGATGCCTCCTGTTGTCATGTAAATCATAGAACAGAACAAGGCAGACAGACAAAGAGGTGGATGGAAAATAAAATAAGGAGCAAAAATTTTGTCAATCATTCAGTGTAGTAACTAAGGGATAGGGAGACTCTGGAGAGGCCTTGAGTTCTCTAATTTGAGCCCCTAATGGATTGTGATACTCTGTTAGCACAGTATTAGTATAGGAGCAGGAAGAGGGATGCAAGAGCTGGAGAAGTGGGAAGACACAGGCAAGAGCATGTTAGGTATATTATGTTTGGTGCTCAGGCTCTGGATAAGACTGATAGCTCTAGAGTTCAATATTTTTCAGATGGTAGTTGAAATCATGGGAGTAGTTGAGGTCACTAGCTAGTGTTTGTGTGGTAATAGAAGTGGGATAAGGACCGAACCTGCAGTTACAGGTAACACTGAAGAACAGAAAGAGAAGAGGAGGCTGTAAAAGGGGTGGCCAAGGTGTCAGGAGAAACAAGAGAGCATCATCACATAAGCCAAAGTAAGAGGGTGAGGGTGTGGTTGGTGATGTCATTTGCAAAAAGAGGGCAGGTCCTAAGACTGGAAACGAGTCCACTGATTTGACAATTTGTGATCACTGGTGACCTTTGGCAGTCACAGTTTCAGAGGTAATGGGAGGTGATGGTGATGGTACAGAACTTAGATAGCAGTGGGTGGATCAAGAAGTGAGAAAGAAGAGACAGACCTGGCTCTTCAAGCTGGGGTAATCCAGTGCAGTAGGGTGGCCTTTCTAGGGAAGAGCTAGTTTTTGGCAAGCACATTATGTATATTGGTGGCTGATATTAAGTATGGTCAACTCTCTTTCTCTCTCTTTTCAACTTAGGCAAGATGTGCATAGTTATTTTTTTAGAAATCTAATGCAGGTCTTTAGCATTCATTCCTTTCAAAAAGCACCTTTTTGAAAGCTTAAGTCAAATTTTCTGAACTCATTCTGCAACCTGATTTCATCACTATTCACTTTATAGTCCTGCCTAGGACCGTACCCTTTGAGCTTCCCAGACCTCTTCCTTAGTAACCAGATATGGAGGTGCTCCTTTATGATAATGTTTGCATGTGGAAACCAAGAATTGAGTTTAGTATCATTGCAGGAAAAAAAAAACAACACACAACTTTATTATCCAGCATGTAAACTCTTAACTGGAAATCCACTGATGAGAGATTTTTCAAGAATTTTATTTTGAAATAGCAAATGACTACAAGTCAAAAGACATGTACTATTCAGTGCCCTTGATTGACTTCAAGATTGCAGATTCTCAAAACAAAAATTGTCATTATGATGTACTTGTTCAATGGACGAATGTATTTTAGAGAAACTTTGATAAAGGCTAAAAACAGACAAATTTGAAAATAAGGGCCATTTCTTAGCTGAATTTTCCATTAATTGATATTTTTACATTTTACTCTAGCGTTGGAGTTCTCTTTCATTTTGTTTTGAACTTTTCAAAGTACCAGAAATTAGGATCCATGTGCAGTAGATGGACTACTTTCTATTTTCATTTTACTTGTGAGAAGATTGCTGTGCTGGGAGGTAAGTAACATGCCCAAGGAATATAAGTTAGATCTTCTGATTTTCCATCAAAAATTTTCCCATGGCTTTCCCAGCACTCTCGTCACATATCTTTGTTCACAGTTTTATTGTGTCATGTTCAAGGTGAAAAATATAGGGAGGAGCAGACAGAAACAATTTTGTATATAGCTCAGCTAATTGTGTGAAGTTGGTGGTCATGAAGCTGTGGGACTTGGAACGCTGGTTACAGCGAGGCAGAATGTGGGCAGAAGATGCTTCCTCTAGGCAGCTCGGGCAAAGATTTGTGCACCACCCTTGCCTCTGCAGCTTATTTTTTAGCAGACACAGGGACCATGCAACCATCAGCTCAGTTTCTGCACGTGACAAATCCTGAATCCTGGGGAGGGACATACTTATGTAAACCTCCCCCAGCCCCCAGTGCATCCTTGTCATGCTGCCAGCAAATGTTTACTGGAGCAGCAGCCAGAGTCTGCTTGGGAACTTGCAACCTGTGTACATCAGATGAGTGACCAAGATGCTTGGGTGTGTGCTGACTCATTTAAGAACATCTGATTTAGAGAGCTGCAGGGGTGTGGGTGTTAGAGTACACTGTGGTTGATTTTTCAGCATTCTGCCAAAAAAGCAATAAATGGAAGTGGCAAGTGATGAAGTCAAATCACAATTAAGGTACTGTTAAGAATCTAACTAGTTATTTCTTAAGTCTGTCTTTCAAGATACCCCTTAGCATCTGATGTCAGCAATATTTTAGAGATGCTGAAATAGGGATAGTAATATTTGTTGAGCACTTACTGTATAACAGGTGTTTTTCTAAGTCTTTACGTGCATTAAATAAGTTGTTCCTACAACCACCGTCTGAGACAGGTGCTATTATCATGTCCATTTTCCAATCAGGGCAGAAGTAACTATCCTGAGGATACTAGGGCATCCTTAGTAGAGTATGACATTCAAACCCAGGTCTGAATCAAGTCTACACCATTAACCATGAAATGCTATTAATACCAAGGAGTCAGTGCCATTTAAATAGAAGTAAATGGTTAGGGCTTAAAGTTCAGCAAATGCTGTTTCTATACCTCTTCCTGATTTTTTTGTACGTACAAAATAGAAGATGAAAGTTTGTCCATTTATTCTGAAATATGCACTAAATTGTGATTAAATGGAGAGTATGAAGAAGAGACTACAGTCTTTTTACATATGATGGATAAATGAGTCCCTTTCATTCTTTCAGGTGGTTGATCTCTGCTCAAGGACATTCTGAAGGCCACCGTTTGCTCTGGGAGGGAGAAGCAGGTCTGTGTGAGCTGCTGTGGGCTAGTCTGAGCTTTGATCCTGGTGAGACCCAGGGACTTTAAAGCAGAGTCTGTCAGAGAGCCCTGGGGCCTTGGAGAGAATAGTTAGGAATGAGAGACAATTGAGGGTAAGTCAGTTACTCCAGTGGCATAATTCAGTATTTCAGACATGACTTTTAATCTTCTGTAAAGTATTTGTTGACCCTGTCTCAGAGTTACTGGAATCTGTTTTCAGTGGGCCTATTCTCATGCAGTCTGAAGGGTGAGGGTGTTAGGAGCAGAGGGCTTCAGCCCACAGGTCTGAGGCCTCATCAGTATGACCCCAAAATAGAGAGATCCTTTAAATTTTGAATCATAGTTTAACTGCATGAATAATGAAAGTTTGAACTACCTCCCCTTCTTTGGCACAAGTGCTAGATAATCAGTGGCCCCCTGCCTAAACGTTCTCTCCTACATTGAGCGGAGTCTTAAGACCCCCACCCCTAGTCAAGTCCTCTGACCTCCCCTGTGCAGTCACAAACTCTTTGCCCCTGGGCTGCTCTGGTCACACCTGTCACCTATTTGGGAACATCCTCTCACTCTCCTCTTGACCCATGCTTTCCTGTTTGCTAGCCTGTCTGAACTGTGAGGTATGCCCTTCCATAAATTCTTATGACACAACTGATATTAGACACATAAGCACAATTTAAATCACCTCTTTTAGCTGTGGCTTTTCTTAGAGCTCTCGAAATTGCTTAGTTTCCAGTTGGCCTCCACCTACCAGAGACCAGCTTCTCTCCTTCACTCTACCCACAGGAAGGCCCCAAGTATCAGAAACATTGCAGGTTTCCCCTTGGTCCCTGGAGACAGGAAACAGACTTCCCACATTCTGTCTAAATCCACCATCCCAGTCTCACTCTCTGAAATGGAATTAATATCTGTCCACAATAATGACTAGGAATATCCATTAGTTTAAGGAAGTCTTGTTTTGATTTGTCAGGGTGGAAATGGCAACCCACTCCAGTGTTCTTGCCTGTAGAATCCCAGGGACGGGGGAGCCTGGTGGGATGTCATCTCTGGGGTCACACGGAGTCGGACATGACTGAAGCGACTTAGCAGTAGCAGGACTTTCCCAGATCCCCCATATCATCAGAACACCTGAATCAGCCTCTGAACTCCTGCTAAATAAAGTTGTCAGTGGGACCCTGCCAGTGGGTCAAATGGCACCATACACCGTCAGCATCCTTTCCTTCAGAACAAGGAGGAAGCTTCAAGCCTATGCTTCGTCATGTAGGTCTCTTTCTCTCAACATTCTAGCTCCTGTAAAGAACTCAAACATCAACACAGCCTACCTTGCAAGGAGGCCTGAGGAGTTGTTGTTCAGTCATTTATGGGTAACTGTTTGTGACCCCATGGACTGCAGCACGCCAGGCTTCCCTATCCTTCACTATCTCCCAGAGTTTGCTCAGGCTTATGTCCATTGAATTGGTGATGCCCTCCAACCATCTCATTCTCTGTCACCCCATTCTTCTCCTGCCTTCAATCTTTCCCAGCCTCAGGGTCTTTTCCAATGAGTCAGCTCTTCGCATCAGGTGGCCAAAGTATTGGAGCTTCAGCATCAGTCAATCCAAGGAATATTCAGGATTGATTTCCTTTAGGATTAACTAGTTGGATCTCCTTGCTGTCCAAGGGATTCTCAAGAGTCTTCTCCAGCACCACAGTTTGAGAGCATCAGTTCTTCAGCACTTAGCCTTCTTTATGGTCCAGCTCTCACATCCATACATGAGTACTGGAAAAACTATAGCTTTGACTCTACAGACCTTTGTTGGCAAAATGATATCTCTGCTTTTTAATATGCTGTCTAGGTTGGTCATAGCTTTTTTTCCAAGGAGCAAGGGTCTTTTAATTTCATGGCTACAGACACCATCTGCAGTGATAGAGCAGACAGAATGCTTTCTGGGGAAGGAAACATTTCATTCTGAAATATAATTCACAAGGATAAAAATTTGTCAAAGGACACTCCCAGTTGACATTACTATGTGGTCCACAGTCTCTCATTCTAAACAGTGGCCAGTGCACAGAGGTAGTAAATACAGAGTAAACAAAGCTCACATGGATCTTAGAGGTATTTCACTGCACTCTAGTCTTCCCAAGAAAGGTGGTGTGTGCTGTAACTTTAGTCATGTCTGACTGTTTGCGGCCCAATGGACTGTAACCCATCAGGCTCCTCTGTCCCTCAGATTCTCCAGTTATGGATGCTGAAGTGGGTTGCCATGCTCTTCTCCACGGGATCTTCCTGATAAGGGAAGGTGGTTTCACTCCCAGTTTGCATAACCATAGAGCCCACCTCTAGTTTTTTTTTTTTTTTCCTTTTCCCAGAATGAGAGGACTCTCTGCCACAAAGATAAGTTCAGATTACCAGTTTGGAAAACAGAGTAGCTTGCTAATTTTAGAATGATTCTTCTTCCATTTATTTCAGACATCAGCATTTACCAACATTTTAATTATCTTAAAGTAGTTGAAGTAGGAAGAACACTAGATGTGAAATTGTGAAACCTGCATTTGAATCCTGGTTTGTGTTTTATTAGACTTGTGTTGCAGGCCAAGTTATAATCTCCCTGAGGTTCAGCTCGTCGTCTTAAATTGGGAACAGTTGAAGCAAGGTCTGATGCTGTAAAGAGCAATATTGCATAGGAATTTGCAATGTTAGGTCCATGATTCAAGGCAAACTGGAAGTGGTCAAACAGGAGATGGCAAGAGTGAATGTCGACATTCTAGGAATCAGCAAACTAAAATGGACTGGAATGGGTGAATTTAACTCAGATGACCATTATATCTACTACTGTGAGCAGGAATCCTTAGAAGAAATGGAGTAGCCGTCATGGTCAACAAAAGAGTCTGAAATGGAATACTTGGATGCAATCTTAAAAATGACAGAATGATCTCAGTTCGTTTCCAAGGCAAACCATTCAATATCACAGTAATCCAAGTCTATGCCCCGACCAGTAATGCTGAAGAAGCTGAATGGTTCTATGAAGATCTACAAGACCTTTTAGAGCTAACACCCAAAAAATATGTCCTTTTCATAATAGGGGACTGGAATGCAAAAGTAAGAAGTCAAGAAACACCTGGGGTAACAGGCAAATTTGACCTTGGAGTACGGAACGAAGCAGGGCAAAGGTTAATAGAGTTTTGCCAAGAGAACGCACTGGTCATAGCAAACACCCTTTTCCAACAACACAAGAGAATACTACACATGGACATCACCAGATGGTCGACACTGAAATCAGATTGATTATATTCTTTGCAGCCAAAGATGGAGAAGCTCTATACAGTCAGCAAAAACAAGACTGGGAGCTGACTGTGGCTCAGATCAGGAACTCCTTATTGCCAAATTCAGACTGAAATTGAAGAAAGTAGGGAAAACCACTAGACCATTCAGGTATGTCCTAAATCAAATCCCTTATGATTATACAGTGGAAGTGAGAAATAGATTTAAGGGCCTAGATAGATAGACTGATAGATAGACTGCCTGATGAACTATGGACGGAGGTTTGTGACATTGTACAGGAGACAGGGATCAAGACCATCCCCATGGAAAATAAATGCAAAAAAGCAAAATGGCTGTCTGGGGAGGCCTTACAAATAGCTGTGAAAAGAAGAGAAGCGAAAAGCAAAGGAGAAAAGGAAAGATATAAGCATCTGAATGCAGAGTTCCAAGAATAGCAAGGAGAGATAAGAAAGCCTTCCTCAGCAATCAATGCAAAGAAATAGAGGAAAACAACAGAATGGGAAAGACTAGAGATCTCTTCAAGAAAATTAGAGATCCCAAGGGAACATTTCATGCAAAGATGGGCTCTATAAAGGACAGAAATGGTATGGACCTAACAGAAGCAGTAGATATTAAGAAGAGGTGGCAAGAATACACAGAAGAACTGTACAAAAAAGATCCTCACAACCCAGATAATCATGATGGTGTGATCACTGACCTAGAGCCAGACATCCTGGAATGTGAAGTCAAGTGAGCCTTAGGAAACATCACTACGAACAAAGCTAGTGGAGGTGATGGGATACCAGTTGAGCTATTTCAAATCCTGGAAGATGATGCTGTGAAAGTGCTGCACTCAATATGCCAGCAAATTTGGAAAACTCAGCAGTGGCCACAAGACTGGAAAAGGTCAGTTTTCATTCCACTCCCAAAGAAAGGCAAAGCCAAAGAATGCTCAAACTACCACACAATTGCACTCATCTCATACGCTAGTAAAGTAATGCTCAAAATTCTCCAAGCCAGGCTTTAGCAATATGTGAACTGTGAACTTCCTGATGTTCAAGCTGGTTTTAGAAAAGGCAGATGAACCAGAGATCAAATTGCCAACATCCACTGGATCATGGAAAAAGCAAGAGTTCCAGAAAAACATCTTTCTACTTTATTGACTATGCCAAAGCCTTTGACTGTGTGGATCACAATAAACTGTGGAAAATTCTGAGAGATGGGAATGCCAGACCACCTGACCTGCCTCTTGAGAAACCTATATGCAGATCAGGAAGCAACAGCTAGAACTGGATATGGAACAACAGACTGGTTCCCAGTAGGAAAAGGAGTACGTCAAGGCTGTATATTGTCACCCTGCTTATTTAACTCTATGCAGAGTACATCATGAGAAACACTGGGCTGGAAGAAGCACAAGGTATAACCTCAGATATGCAAATGACACCACCCTTATGGCAGAAAGTGAAGAGGAACTAAAAAGCCTCTTGATGAAAGTGAAAGAGGAGAGTGAAAAAGTTGGCTTAAAGCTGACCATTCAGAAAACGAAGATCATGGCATCTGGTCCCATCACTTCATGGGAAATAGATGGGGAAATAGTGGAAAGTGTCAGACTTTATTTTTTTGGGCTCCAAATCACTGCAGATGGTGATTGCAGCCATGAAATTAAAAGACACTTACTCCTTGGAAGAAAAGTTACGACCAACCTAAATAGCATGTTAAAAAGCAGAGACATTAGTTTGCCAACAAAGGTCTGTCTAGTCAAGGCTATGGTTTCTCCAGTAGTCATGTATGGATGTGAGAGTTGTACTGTGAAGAAAACTGAGTGCCGAAGAATTGATGCTTTTGAACTGTGGTGTTGGAGAAGACTCTTGAGAGTCCCTTGGCCTGCAAGGAGATCAACCAGTCCATTTTAAAGGAGATCAGTCCTAGGTGTTCATTGGAAGGACTGATGCTAAAGCTGAAACTCCAGTACTTTGGCCACCTCATGGGAAGAGTTGACTCATTGGAAAAGATTCTGATGCTGGGAGGGATTGGGGGCAGGAGAAGAAGGGGACGACAGAGGATGAGATGGCTGGATGGCATCACCGACTCAATGGACGTGAGTCTGAGTGAACTCCGGGAGTTGGTGATGCATAGGGAGGCCTGGCATGCTGCGATTCTCGGGGTCGCAAAGAGTCAGACATGACTGAGCTACTGAACTGAACTGAATGTTATTTGGGAAGAATAAAGAGCTATAGATGCAAACTAGGTTTTTGTATTATTACTGTTGTTATTATTATTACCCAAGGTTTTACCCATTTCAGGGCTTCCCGCTGCATCTTACGTTGCGACAGATTGCTCTAGGAAAAATGTAATGAAAGACTAAGTTTCTATCCTTTTTCTAGCCTGTGAAGTATCCATCCCAAGGATATTAGCAAAAGATAGTTGATACTCCTTTTCCTCAAATAGATGCCATTTGTTGAGCAGAGACTATGGATCAGATACTAATCTTAGGTGTGCTGGGAAAAATTTGAAGATAATAGAAACCACTTCTGACCTCATAGGGTTATAGTCTGGCTGGGAAGATGGACGTTACCATATCATTACATAATTAAAGAAATACAATCAAGGCAAGTGCTCTGAAAGAAAAACCTGAGACCAGTGTTCCCAGCTTTGAGGCTAACCAGGCATCTGCTGCTGTCACTCTCATTTTGGTCTTGCCCATGTCTTTTGCAAGCCCTTGGAAGATACTCTCCATCTTTTTGTGTCAGATACCCTCAGAAATTTCCCCCAGTGCTGGCCAGCCCTATTGAGTCTGGTGTCTGTCTCTATTTAAAGTGGCTTCTGGGTTCTTTGGGACTTGGGCAATCATGTGTTTCCCATTCTACCCTAAACAAGCTTGATACTGGACCTTCCAACAGCATCTCTGAGTTCTTTATTGATTTTAAGGAACTGGCTCGAAGCCCACTTCAGTTGCACTGGGCATGCCTACCAGCATAACCCTCTGTAGTGTCTTGGGATAGGGATCAGTTGCTTGACCTCCTTCTTTCAGAGTGAGCTGTTTGTTCTCTGAATTCAGTAGTAGAGAGCCAAGAGCTCACCCCTCAAACTCTAATATGACCCAAGGTTATGATATGTTCTATTGACTGGAGAAGGAAATGGCAATCCACTCAAGCACTCTTGCCTGGAAAATCCCATGGATGGAGGAGCCTGATTGGCTACAGTCCATGGGGTCGCAAAGAGTTGGACATGACTGAGTGACTTCACTTTCCTATTGACTGACATGTAGTAATGCATTCACGCCCATGAGGGATAGTGTGGTTTATTGGGAAGAGCACTGGACTGGTAATCAGCAGATTTGACCTTGTCATCAAGTAGCTTTTTCACCTGGAGCAAAACTTCACTTCTTTGGTTCTCTGGCGTGACACCTACAAAATGAGGATACAGTAGTCATTGTTTAATCAATGTTTATTAAATTTTATGAAGGAACTGGGCTAGACGTTTATATATACACACATATTTTTGCAATTGAAGTTATTTGGACCTTAGATTTTTATATTCTTAGACTATATGTTATATAATGACTGGAAGAACAAGATGGCATATGTGCCTCATGGTGCTTATTATGGATTGAATGGTTGTGTGCCCCAGACTCATATATTGAATCCCTTACCCTTCATGTGATAATATTTGGGGATAGTGTTTTTTTAGGCTTTGACACTGATACTTGTTTTTCATTATTCTGCTTTCCACTTTTCCATATCATGATGGGAATTATAAAGACCATTTGTAAACAAAATTTCATAGCTCATTTAAAAATATCAGAGAAGAGAAAGTGTACTCTTTGATCTCTTGTGTTCTTTTCTTTTTCTTTGACCCCACAAGTTTCATTTTAGTAAGGGAGAAACAAAGAAGAAGCAAGAAAAACAAAGATGAAGACTGAGAAAACTTGTATATCCAACTGCATGAGCTTCTCAAATTAGGCCAGAGATAAAATAATGTGTTTTGAGTTTGTTGTTGTATAAAACAAAGTTTTCTCATTGTACACTGAATATTTTGGGGGGAAGGCTGTTAAAATAATGTATGCTATCGTTGTGGTTTTTTTCTTTTAGTAATTGGCAGTTAGGTTATTCAGAGAGAACAATGAATGAAATGACAAGTGTATAGATGCCAGTCATATTTAGTGTTTTATCTAATTTTCTTTTCCATACTTTTCATTTTATTTAGTTATGATTTGAGTTTATATATACTTCTTTTTGTAAGTCTTGATTTGTGGTGTAAATATCAACCTCATATTAACAAAGACTAGTTTTTCTAAGTTTTATTTTGAGATGTCTGTAGCCTGGATTTTTATCTATCAAGGAAGAACATGAAATTTTAAGAGAAGAATTCATTTTTGGATGTGTGAGTTAGTTAAAGGCTAGTGATAGAAGCCAGGCTGTTTCAGATAATCATGGATTCTGAGACTATCCTTGATACTTTTATGGACATGATTATTATCTCACCAAGAACTGAATATTTAACTGCCAACATAATTCTGATCTCATATTGGGCGATCAACTACAGCTAAAATCTACTGCTTATTTTTTTGATCTGCTGTGGAGTTTGGACTCTCATTGGAGTTGGTATTCAGTCATTTAATAAATATTTATATGCTAGGTACATAAATATCATATGCCAGGTCCTGTGCCAGGTATCTGGTATGAATCAGAAAAGTTCTCATATCCTCATAGCCTGTGTTCTGGTGAGGGAACCAGATAATAGACAAGTATGTGAATGTGTACTGTATAATGGGAGGTAGTGATAAGAGCTGGCAAGAACAACCAAGCAAGATCAGTTATTAGAGAGGAGTCAAAGTCTGTCTGAGGAGATGACCTTTGAGTGAAGCTGAATGAACTAGGAGGAAATCATTTGAGTATTTGAGAGAGGAGTGTTCCAGATGAGAACAACAAATGCTAAGTCTCTGAGTAACGGTGAGTCAAGGATGAGAACCAACTAGGAGGCCAGTGAAACTATCGGCAGTGAGGAGAACATGGACAGAAATTGGATTCTAGAAGTAGCTGGAGGCCAGATCCCATCCTCAAAGAAAAGAATCAGATTAGAAAAATAAAAATAAGAAACATTTATGAACTACAGCACAGTGCATCATCCAGGAAAAAATTAGTTGTCATAAACAAGAATGCTACTGGATATTCAAAAAGAGAAGAATCTCTGTGACCTAGGCATGTGAGGAAGTCTTCATGGGAGAAGATGGCCTTGAGCTGTTCTCATTCATTTACTCAGCTTGTATTTGTTCAGTCACAAATGGGTGCTGGACTCTGTGGAAGGTGGTAGAAATGTAGTGATTATCAAAACAGACCAAGTCCTGTGTCCATGAACTTACTGCCTAGTTGGGGAGAGAGAGTTAAAGCACAGAATTACACAAGTGAATATACAATTACAAACTGAAGAACGCTCTGTAAGCACAGTGTAGCAGTCTTAGATTTAGAGAGTCTAAGAATCTAAATCACATACTGACATAGCCTGTGTGCATGTGGCAGAGGGAGGGGGTAGGTCATCAGAGAAGGCGAACTCAAAAAGTGATGAGATAACTGGGAGCTGGCCAGGTGAGAGTGTGTATGAACCGTCTGGATAGAGGACAGGCCGTGAAATAGACCAGTGTCAGGAGCCGCGTTAGGCATTACTGACAAAATGGAGGCACGGTCCCAACCCCCTCTCCTCATCTGGCAGGCATGGCTCCGGGATGAAGGAGTTAGGCCTTGTGATTCTAACTTGTTTTTTCCTTTCTTCGGTTGAATTGGCTGGAAAGAATGTTAAGGTGCTTGAGAGAAGCATGAGAAAGCACAAAGCCTTCTACAGTTGTGCCCAGAAAATAATCTATAAAATAACCATTGACATTTGTTCAAGGATCTTTACAAAGAATGTCCCAGGATGAGCTCGTAGGCCGCAGCTTAAGGCCATGGGAAGATTGTTATCTGAGACCTATTTGTGAGGGAAATATTTATGGCAAAAGAAGATTGCTGAGTTTAGGGTTTAGGAATAATTAAGAATAGCTAGAAGCCTTTTTAGGAGATAGTGATCTTAAGATGCTAGGGGCAAACAGGATTAAGAAAGATAAGAAATAACTGAGGAATGTAGCATGAGTTACAATGTAATCACAAGTTAAGTACAGTAAATCTGGGTGGGGAAAGCTAAAAACATCAAACCTCTGACCTAATGCTTTTGTCAAAGTATAAAAGAGAACCTGAAGCTTGAAATAAACATGTAGTTCCATACTATGAGTCAGAGACTACATCATCGTACGCCGATGTAGCTCTGTACTATGAGTCAGAGGCTACATCATCATCGTCCGCTGACACTGCTCACCCCTTCAGGCTGATTCCCTGGCTGCTGGAGCTGGACTCCAGCAGACCAGGTCTGTTCAGGCACCTGAAACAAAGCCAGTGTGGCATGGATTGAGCACAGTGAGCATGGATTGAGGAGACACAGGAAGAGATCAAAAGAGGAAGCAGGGGATAGTTGAGAGGGCATTGCAGGAGTCTAGGTAGGGCGATCCTGGCTTAGACTAGAGTGGTGACACTGAAGTCCAATTGCAAGGGGAGGTATATTTGTGAAGTATTTTCATCAGGCAGATCTCAGGTGACATGCAGAATTTTCATGTGTCTCAGTTCAGTTCAGTTGCTCAGTCGTGTCTGACACTTTGTCACCCCAGGGACTGTAGCACGCCAGGCCTCCCTGTCCATCACCAACTCCTTGAGTCCACCCAAACCCATGTCCATTGAGTCAGTGATGCCATCCAACCATCTCATCCTCTGTCGTCCCCTTCTCCTCCTGCCCTCAATCTTTCCCAGCATCAGGGTCTTTTCCAATGAGTCAGCTCTTCTCATCAGGTGGCCAAAGTAGTGGAGTTTCAGCTTCAACATCAGGCGTTCCAATGAATATTCAGGACTGATTTCTTTTAAGATGGACTGGTTGGATCTCCTTGCAGTCCAAGGGACTCTCAAGAGTCTTCTCCAACACCACAGTTCAAAAGCATCAATTCTTCAGTGCTCAACTTTCTTCATAGTCCGACTCTCACATCCATACATGACTACTGGAAAAACCATAGCCTTGACTAGACAGACCTTTGTTGGCAAAGTAATGTCTCTGCTTTTGAATATGCTATTTAGGTTAGTCATAACTTTCTTCCAAGGAGTAAGTGTCTTTTAGTTTCATGGCTGCAATCACCATCTGCAGTGATTTTGGAGCCCGGAAAAATAAAGTCAGCCACTGTTTCCACTGTTTCCCCATCCATTTCCCATGAAGTGATGGGACCAGATGCCATGATCTTCGTTTTCTGAATGTTGAGCTTTAAGCCAACTTTTTCACTCTCCTCTTTCACCTTCATCAAGAGGCTTTTTAGTTCCTCTTCACTTTTTGCCATAAGGGTGGTGTCATCTGCATATCTGAGGTTATTGATATTTCTCCCAGCAATCTTGATTCCAGCTTGTGCTTCCTCCAGCCCAGCGTTTCTCATGATGTACTTTGCATATAAGTTAAATAAGCAGGGTGACAATATACAGCCTTGACGTACTCCTTTCCTCATTTGGAACCAGTCTGTTGTTTTATGTCTGCCGGGGTCCAGCCCCGGCTGATCCAGGGTATTCGAAGGAGAGACGGCGTAGGCGAGGATCAGGAAACAACTGCTTAATTAAACATTAATTAAGGATATAAAAAGTAATAGAATGAGGATAGCTCAGTAGGAAAATTCAGTGAAGAAAAGAGGCTGAAATAAGGATAGCTCAGTGAGGAAATTCAGTGGAGAAAAGAGGCTGAGTAGCTTGGTTTACGCGGGAGACCAATAAAACTTCAAGACAAGAAGTTTGCACCACTTACGTAGGCCGCAGGCGTCCTTCCGTTCTCCCAAAGGAGAGGAGACACTGAGGCCTCCCAGTTCGGATCTTAGAAGCCCAGGCATAATTAGCAAGCATGGCGGGTTCCACGCTTCAGATGGAGACTCAGCCAGAATTTGGGGGAGAGAGCGACATGGGGAGACCAAGTTTTGGTGAACAAGGCCCGCACTTTATTTTCCAAAGTAGTTTTTATACCTTAAGTTATGCATAGAGGATAATGGGGGAAGGGGTGGAGTCATGCAAGGACAGCAGTTCCTGGTTCTAATCGAAGCCAGGCTTTCAAACTTATCATATGCAAAAGTTCAGGTGATTGACATCATCTTCTGGCCAGGAGGCCTGTTAACATTTTAAGAAACTTATTTTTCTCTAAAGGTGATTATTCCAAAGACAGGCACCAGCCTCCAAAAAAGGATTGGACAAAGCTGCATTCCTATAGGGCAAAGGCGAGGTGGGCTCAATCAAGAAAAGAATTAACTCAAGGGTCCAAGGTTACAAACATTGAGGCTACTACTTACATTTCTATACACCCATTATATCAATCAATACACTGCCAAGGACACAGTCGGTAAGGGGTATGGAGACTTAGCAGCAAACATTGGCCCAATAAGTGAAAAACCCTTCACCAATACAATTTCTAATCAATCTTTTAACTACTCAAAGGAATCTGTGTTTAGGCAGTTTAGAACATCTCCTGCCTCTCACAGTTGGAAGGCTCTGAACAATCACATGTGGCCGGAAAAACCTATTCAGGAAGGCTAGAGGATTTCCAAAGGAGTTTGTAGGTTGAAACACTGTCACACCCAGGAATTATTAACTGGAGCTGTAAGCTAACTCTTTTTTCAGAGAGAGGTAGTGGGGGACAGCCCCCCTGTAAAGTCAGAGGTGTAGGTGAGAGCACAAAGCAGAAAGTAGGCAGACTCTGGTTTTGGGGGTAGATGCTCGAGAATTTCCAGGGGGACTCCTGAGGCTCGATCCCGCCTTTGCGTATGGCGAGCCTCCTTCCTCATGACCTTTGTCATGGGTGGAGTTCCTCACGCTGGCTCCTGGCAGTGATAGACTTCCAGTTGAGCTATTTCAGATTCTGAAAGATTATGCTGTGAAGGTGCTGCACTCAATATGCCATATGCCAGCTCCCGGCACATGTCCAGTTCTGACTGTTGCTTCCTGACCTGCATACAGATTTCTCAGGAGGCAGGTCAGATGGTCTGGTAGTCCCATCTCTTTCAGAATTTTCCACAGTTTGTGGTGATATACACAGTCAAAGGCTTTGGCATAGTCAATAAAGCAGAAGTAGAAGTTTTTCTGGAACTCTCTTTTTCGATGATCCAACAGATTTTGGCAATTTGATCTCTTGTTCCTCTGTCTTTTCTAAAACCAGCTTGAACATCTGGAAGTTCATGGTTCACTTATTTTTGTGGCCTGGCTTGGAGAATTTTGAGCATTACTTTACTAACTTTGAGATGAGTGCAATTGTGCGGTAGTTTGAGCATTCTTTGGCATTGCCTCTCTTTGGGATTGGAATGAAAACTGACCTTTTCCAGTCCTGTGCCCACTGCTGTGTTTTCCAAATTTTCTGGCATATGAGTGTAGCACTTTCACAACATCATCTTTTAGGATTTGGAATAGCTCAACTGGAATTCCATCATCTCCACTAGCTTTGTTTATAATGATGTTTCCTAAGGCCCACTTGACTTCACATTCCAGGATGTCTGGCTCTGGGTGAGTGACCACACCTTCATGATTATCTGGGCCGTTAAGATCTTTTTTGTGTAGTTCTTATGTGTATTCTTGCCACCTCTTCTTAATATCTTCTGCTTCTGTTAGGTCCATACCATTTCTGTCCTTTTTTGAGCCCATCTTTGCATGAAATGTTCCCTTGGTATCTCTAATTTTCTTGAAGATATCTCTAGTCTTTCCCATTCTATTGTTTTCCTCTATTTCTTTGCACTGATCGCTGAAGAAGGCTTTCTTATCTCTCCTTGCTATTCTTTGGAACTCTGCATTCAAATGGATATATCTTTCCTTTTCTCCTTTGCTTTTCGCTTCTCTTCTTTTCACAGCTATTTGTAAGGCCTCCTCAGACAGCCATTTTCCTTTTCTGCATGTCTTTTTCTTGGAGATGGTCTTGATCCCTGTCTCCTCTGCAGTGTCACGAACCTCCATCCATAGTTTATCAGGCACTCTATCAGATCTAGTCCCTTAAATCTGGGTCTCACTTCCACTGTGTAATCATAAGGGATTTGATTTAGGTCATACCTGAATGGTCCAGTGGTTTTTCCTACTGTCTTCAATTTAAGTCTGAATTTGGCAATAAGGAGTTCATTATCTGAGCCACAGTCAGCTCCTGGGCTTGTTTTTACTGATTGTATAGAGCTTTGCCATCTTTGGCTGCAAAGAATATAATCAATCTGATTTCAGTATTGGCCTCCTGGTGATGTCCATGTGTAGAGTCTTCTCTTGTGTTGTTGGAAGAGGTTTTTTTTCCTATGACCAGTGTAAAACTCTATTAGCCTTTGCCCTGCTTCATTCCATATTCCAAGGCAAAATTTGCCTGTTACTCCAGGTGTTTCTTGACTTCCTACTTTTGCATTCCAGTCCCCTATAATGAAAAGGACATCTTTTTTGGATGTTAGTTCTAGAAGGTCTTGTAGGTCTTCATAGATCTGTTCAATTTCAGCTTCTTCAGCGTTACTGTTTGAGGCATAGACTTGGATTACCGTGATGTTGAAAGGTTTGCCTTGGAAACGAACAGAGATCATTCCGTTGTTTTTGAGATTGCATCCAAGTACTGCATTTCATACTCTTTTGTTAACTATGATGGCTACTCCTTTTCTTCTAAGGGATTCTTGCCTACAGTAGTAGATATAATGGTCATCTGAGTTAAATTCACCCATTCCAGTCCATTTTAGTTCACTGATTCCTAAAATGTCAATGTTCACTCTTGCCATCTCCTGTTTGACCACTTCCAATTTGTCTTGATTCTTGGACCTAACATTCCAGGTTCCTATGCAGTGTTGCTCTTCATAGCATCAGACCTTTCTTCCATTACCATTCACATCCACAAGTGGGTGTTGTTTTTGCTTTGGTTCCGTCTCTTCATTCTTTCTGGAGTTATTTCTCCAGTGATCTCCAGTAGCATATTGGGCACCTTAAGACATGGGGAGTTCATCTTTCAGTGTCCTATCTTTTTGCCTTTTCATACGGTTCTTACGGTTCTCAGGGCAAGAATACTGGATTGGTTTTCAATTCCCTTCTCCAGTAGACCACGTTTTGTCAGAACTCTCCACCATGACCCATCTGTTCTAGGTGGCTCTAAACGGCATGGCTTATAGTTTCATTGAGTTAGACAAGGCTGTGGTCCATGTGATTAGATTGGTTAGTTTTCTGTGATTGTGGTTTTCAGTCTGTCTGCTCTCTGATGGAGAAGAATAAGAGGCTTATGGAAGCTTCCTGATAGAAAAGACTAACTGAGGGCATTGTCTAGGCTGTGAAAAAATTAGAAATGCAAAGAAACATAAGCTCCAAGTGTATACATTCTAATATTATGACAGTAAAATGTACTTCAGCCAGAACACCAGGTATTGTCAGTGTGGATCTTGTATGTTAGTAATTATCTTTGATTCTTGGGAAATCTTTGGAAGTCTAATTTATGCAAATTGTGAGGTAATAATGTACTTATTTGTACAACAAATAGAATACTTACTCTATACTAGGAACAGTTGTAAGGGCTGGGTCCCAAAGGGCTGGTATTCTGGTAAAACTTGCATTCTGTGTATTCTTCTAAGAACTATATATTTTAACCAAAAGAAAATAAATGAGTGATATTTTTCTTAATACATCAGTTTGATGTAGGAAAGTGTAAAATAATTTCTGAATTTTTGTAAGAAGGCTTCCAAACTTCTGTTTAAAACATTTTAGAAAGTAAATAAGCAAATAACTTACTGGGAAAACGTTTTCCTTTAATTAACCATGCAATAATGCTATTCCTATATCGAGATTATGTAGAAATCATTAAATAAACAGAATTTCCCAACAGAAGAGGTATGCTAAAGCCATAAAATTTGTTAAAACAAATAATATAGTTTCCAAATAGTTATAATATAAATTTTAAAAGGTTGACCTCAGTAATAATAAAAAAACAAAAGTTAAATCAACCGTATGCATTCGTTCCTCTAACCCTAGCAAAGATTTTACCTTTTTTGAATCATATTAAGTGTTGAGTGGGAGTGGCTGCACTAGTGTGAACGGGCACAGCTTTTCTGGAAAGCAGTTTGAAAATATGCGTGATGGGCTTAAAATGTTAAATCTTTTTCTTAATTCTGTTTTAGACACATAACCAAATAATAATCAGTAATACAGGTAAAGATTTCTATACATGCGAATGGGCAAAGGTTCAAGATGGGTCACAGATATTAAGCTTAGGAGGCTGAAAAATTAACTTTGTGACCCAAGATGTAATTAGTTTTTTGACACTTCTGGAGATCTTACTTTGATCAACTGTGAATGGATTGAGTAGCCTCAGCAAAGAGCTACACCATCGTTGGAGATGGAATCTCCTTCTGTTTCCTAGTTGAGAGATTTTATGCTGGCTTAGCCCCAAAACACAACTGCAGAGTTTAGAACTTTCTTACTCTCCTGCCTTCAGAGCTGTACCAAGATTCCTCTAGTCATGGATTAGGTCAGAGCTTACATATCCCTACTAGAAGCTCTCTGCTGCCATCTCCAGTCCTCTCTTCTCTATCAGTCCTACCTTCCACCTCCATTTTAGATTTTAGAACACACACACAAACACAGGAGTGAGAGAAGCAGACAAGAAGTAAAACATCAGTAGATTTGGAATCAGTAATAATAATTGGTAATGCTTATATAGTTTTTATGTATATTAATTAATCTAATCCTTACAATAACAATAAAGTAATAATATCATGAGGTAGATACTGTGATGTTCCTCATCTTACAGATGAGGGAACTGATATGAGGTGATTTAACCAAGGTCATACAACTAGTGTGGGGCATAGCTGGGATTTTTGTGCAAGCAATCTGCATTCAGAATTCTGCTTTTAAGATCACTCTGTGATCCTGCCTCTTTAATCAAATGACTGGAGTGCCTGTCCTGACTCTCTTACTTACCGACTAGTGATTAGGAAAGACCAAACATCTCAGAGCCTGAGTTTGATACTGTGAAATGAGTATATAATGATACCAACTGCACCAAAGTGTCATGATGATACAGTGAGGTGAGGTGAAGTTATGCCAAATGCTTATGGCATTATTGGGCTTTCCTGGTGACTTAGCTGGTAAAGAATCCACCTGTAATGCAGGAGACCTGGGTTCCATCCCTGGGTTGGGAAAATCCCCTGGAGAAGGGAATGGTTACCCTCACTAGTATTCTGGCCTGAAGAATTCCATGAAATTCTATAGTCCATGGATCGCAGAGTCAGACACAACCGAGTGACTTTCACTTTATGGCATTATTATTACTCATAAGTATATTAGAATTCCTTGTAAGTTTGTACATTGGCTTTGCAATAATATGTAACTTCTATTTAAAAATGAATGGCAAAGACAAAACTGTGCCCTCCTGAAACATTGTTGAGACATTTTTTATGTTATAGCATTTGGTGGCTATGCAGCTCACCAGAAAGTTCTGATCACTGCTTCTTCAACAAGTTGTCCAGACATCTGTATCATTTGGACACTTGAATGACTCTAGACCAGGGTTCTGCCCGTTGTGGGGTCTACAGAATGAGTTTAACAAAGACTGTTGGTGAGCCCCTTTTGCTGTGGTGAAGCAGCAGCTTAGACTGGGGACAAAGGAACCCACCACCATGCTCCAGTACAGAATACTGTGGGTCTCTGGGTGTGTAATTTCCAAGTCGGCTTGCCTGTATCTTTGATCCCATGACCTGGTGTCTAAGGAGTGGCTGTGGTACAGAACTTTATGCCAACCACAAGAATGCAACTAGAAGCACATCTTGATCTACTTTCTCATTTATGTGGTCATTGTGTATACATTTTGATCCTGCAGAGTAAGAGTTCTAAGAAAAAGAGAAAAATAGGTTTCTTTTATAACTCCAGAGTAGAAGTGGAAATGGAAACACTTTTTTCTTGGGTAACTCTTATCTGTACAGTATTTAACAAGTTTCTGTATTTATTCAGGCAAAATATACATCTATTGTTCCTTTAAATTCCCCTTCTTTTTAAAAGAGATATGAGCTGATTTTATTCTTAACTCTCTCTCTAATCTCCCACTTCTTGTGTTTTAAAGTTGTACTGATCTGGGTACATCTGGACCCAGCTACACATCTGATTCTACTGTTGGCTGTGAGATTTTGAACTAGTTACTTATCCTTATGATCTTAGATTTTCTTATCTGTAAATTGAAAATGATAGTATGTAGCTCTTAGGATAGGTAAGATGATTATGTGGGATAATGTGTGTAATGCATCTTGCAAGATGTCTAGGTAAGTTATAGGGGTAGAGAGCATAGCATATACAAACACGGGTAGGCATGAAAAACAAGAGGCTAGAACAAAGGTAAGGAGAAAAAAGTACAAGAAATAATCAAATGACATATGGATAAAAGAGAAACAGATTTTGTTGTTGAATAAAGCAGCAGGTTTAGAATTCAAAATAAGATTTTTGTCATTTCCCAAAAACTACATAATCAGAACAGAAACTGGACTCTTGGCCGTACGTAAGTTCCTTAGCAGATCAAAATCACAGGCTTTCTTTTATATGTATCTCAGACATCTGTTACCTCCAGGAATTTTGCCTTGATGTCATTGTGGGAGGAGGACCTTTAAGAACGTCAGGTAGGAGAGTGGAGACCTTTACTACTTATCAGAATGAGAAGGTAGATATGATTGCCAGTTTTGAAGGACTGTTTGAATTGAGTATTGATAGTAAGCTTTTGGAAGGTGTTGCAGTGTTTATTTAGTAAATATCTATTTTTGTTAGGGCTTCCCGGTGGGGCTAGTGGTAAAGAACCCATTGGCCAGTGCAGGAGACAGTAGAGATGTGGATTTGTTCCCTGGGTGGGGAAGATCCCTTAGAGGAGGGTGGCAACCCACTCCAGTATTCTTGCCTGGAGAATCCCATGGACAGAGGAGTCTGGCGGGTACTGTCCATAGGGTTGCAAAAGTCGTACATGACTGAAGTGACTTGAGCGTGCAGCACATTTTTGTTAGGAACTAAATGTACAGTGTTATTACATTATTTTGAAGGGGCAGAACTTCCCATCAGAGGGGAATAGATAGGTAGGTATTTCTTTAAGGAAGTATTACAAGCAAAGGAGACAATATCCATTATCTATTCATGCTGGATACCTATCCTATCCTATTCATCTATGATAACATAGGTGAATGAAATATGAATCTTGACATAGGAAAATGTTTAAGTTAATAATTATTTTAACCAACCATTCCCAAATTTGGTGGCTTTAAACTATAGCAGCCATTTATCATTTCTCGTAATTCTACCAGTGACCTGGTTATTCTTCTGCTGGTCTTGGTTTATCTCTCTCATGTGATTGCAGTGAAATGATGCCTGTGGCTGGAGTCCTGTGGAGCCTCATTTGGGATGTTGATACGACTGGGTTCTTCTTTTTCATACATTCACAAAGCTTCTTCCTTCCCACATGACCTATTTGGTGTCCTGCTATCAGGTAACTGATATCTGTATGCTGTGCTTCATTGCTCAGTCATGTCTGACTCTTTGCAACCCGCCAGGTTCCTCTGTCCATGGGGCTTCTCAAGGCACGAATGGTGGAGTGGTTTGCCATGCCCTCCTCCAGGGAACTGGTCACTCTACATGATGGCAAAAATCAGCATTCAAGATAAAGAACATGGAATCTGCTAGTTCTCTTAGAAGCAAAGTTCTGAACTGACACAGCATCATTTCCACTGCATTCTTTTTGTTAATGTGAATCATAAACCAAGGTATGTTAGGAAATTAGCTCTCTAAACAGAAAAATCCCACTAGTTTGTAGTGCTACAAATGTGACATCACTGAACACAAAATGGGAAGAGATGTGTACAGTTCTCTCTCAAGAGCTGATATGAGCTGGCTCTGCATACCCCTGGCCAACCAAAAGTCATCATGGGAGAGGACTACCAGTCAAGACCACCAGAAGATGTGGTTCACTGAAGGCCATCTTTGGAGACCATCACAGGAGCAAACAGTTGAATGTAAAAGACAGTTTCATAAATATCTCATTATGTTATTAGTATTCAGCAAAATGTGGTAAAATATCATATTAAATGGGTATGATCAGAAAGCTATAAGAGTATAGAGAAAATGACTTATTCTGCCAAGGGATATCAATAAAGATTCACAGTACAGACAGTGATTAAGCCGAGTCTTTAAGAGTTCAGCAGGGAGAAAATAGGAAGAAGATATCCAGTTAAGGGGGACAGTATGTACAAGTCCAGGAATTGTTACAGTAAGATGACTTGAAGAATGTATAATGTTTCCTTTCTCAACTGATTGTAGTGGATTAATCTTGGCTAGTTGAGATTTCTGTCCATTGTTCACATAAATCAGACCATGTGGCTCAACTTCTGAAAAAGTATCTGGTCCTTATAAGTAGAAAGTCCCTAGAGGGCAGATATAGAATAGGAGGCTAAAAATGTCTTCAGTGATAAGATTATGAAAATTCTTGAATGTAGTTTTAAAAGTCTAGAATTTATCCTATAGGTAATAAGACTTTATCAGATAATTTCAATTAAAGAAGTGGCATGAATTTATATTTCCTGTAGTTGCTATAGGGCTTTGGTGGCTCAGATGGTAAAAAATCTGCAGGAGACCAGAGTTTGATCCCTGGGTCAAGAAGATCCCCAGGAGAAGGAAATGGCAGCCTACTCCAGCATTCTTGCCTGGAGAATTCCTTAGGAGCCTGGTGGGCTGTAGTCCATGCGGTCACAAAGAGTTGAACCCAACAGAGCAACTAAGATGCATAGATTCTGTAAAAGATTATCATATGCTTAATGGCTTAAGAAAACAAAAAACAAAAAACAAAACTTGTTATCTTACAGTTTTGGAAGTCAGAGGTTCAAAATCTGCCTCACTGGGCTAAACCAAGGTGTCAGTAGGGCTGGGTTTCTTCTGGAGGCTCTAGGAAAGAACGTTTCCTTGCCCTATTCAGCTTCTAGAGGTTCCCTGCATTTCTTGGTTCATGACCATTTCTCCATATCACTCTATGCTCTTGCTTCTGTTACCACATCTTCTACTATACGCTTTGACCCTCTTACCTTCCTCTTTAAGGGATCTTTGTGACTATGTTGGACTCTTGAAGATACTACAGAATAATTTGCCCATCTCAAGATTCTTAACCCAATCACATCTTCAAAGTCCCTTTTTCCTTGTAAAGTAACATAGTCAACAGGTTCCAGGAACTAGATTGTGGACCTCTTTGGGGGAGCCATTTTTCAGCCTACCACACATGATCAAATTTGTGTTTGAGGAATATCACTTTGGCAGTTAAATGCAGAATTGATTTGAGAGGCATGATACAGAAGGTTAGGAAAATAATTACAGGCTGTTGTAATAGTCCAGGTTTAGCCTTGAAATAAGATGTGACAATAAGGAGAGAAAGGGGCATATGAATTTCAAAGTTATCTAAGAACTGTGATTAACATAGTTTTCATGACCAGGAAGAAGTAAGGAGTAAAGCAGTGGAAAGAATCAAAGTTGACTCCAATTTTTGTCTTCACTTAGGTAATTGTGACATAGTTAAACTATAGAGGATGCATAAAATTTCAGGGTAGGAGGACAGTTAGTTCCATTTGGGCCATGTTGTTACTCCGATACTTTCACCACCTGATGTGAAAAGCTGATTCATTGGAAAAGACCTGGATGCAGGGAAAGACTGAGGGCAGGAGGAGAAGGGGACGACAGAGGATGAGATGGTTGGGTGGCATCACCGACTCAATGGACATGGGTTTGGGTGGACTCCGGGAGTTGATGATGGACAGGGAGGCCTGGCGTGCTGCGATTCATGGGGTCGCAAAGAGTCGGATACGACTGAACTGAACTGAACTGAACTGTTTGAGTAGCTTCTGGAACATGATGGTTGTGAGGGCAGAGGCCATTGGAAATTCAGACCTAGAAAAGCCCTAAGAAAGAAGATCATTCATGGGGAACACATGAAGTAGGAAAAGAAATTCCAGAATAGAAACCAGCACCTCCAGTATTTGAGAATAATTGCCAGCTAAGGAGGCAAAGATAAGAAGAAAGAGAGGTGTCCCTGAAGGGAAGAGGTGAGAGGATATCAAGGAAGGAGCTGGCAATGATAATCAAATATCTCAGAGAGTAAAGTGAAATAAGGCCTGAAGTCTTTTGGACTATGCAGGCAGGTAGAAGGTTTTTGTTGCATTTTATTTGGAGAAGTTTTAGAGGGGCTGTGAATACTGGGGCAAGATGAAGGGTAGAGGGTCACTGGGTAATGAGATAGTAGAGAAGATAACTGCAGGAATTATTCCATGATGTTTGGCTATAAATAGAAGTCAAGATACTGTATAGTCTGTGTATAGAGAAGCCTGTTTCCTCCAGTGATGGCAGTGGCTCTCCCATTTTGTAATTTAAGGGAAACTTGTTGAAGAGGAAGACAGTGAAAATAAAGGTTCAAGAAGATACAGAAAGATATCAAATAGAGGATGAAATGGGTCAAGAACACATGTTTAAGGGTTACCTCATGGACAGAAGTGGAGGAGGAGGTACATCCATGATAAATAAGCACATGTATGGATACATTAAAGGGCAATATGGCAAAGATGCAGAAGCTTAAGCTTGACACACTTCTTTTCTTCTCTGAGGGGGATGGCAGGAGCACCTCTCTAACCAAGGGATCCAAACTTGAGCTCACAAGCTCTGTCTGAGATAAGCATGCAAAGATTTGGATCCCAGTCCATGTATTCCCAGCTGGATGACTTCTAATGAGTTTCTTAATTCATCTCAGTCTCAGTTTCCATATCTGCAAATTGTGGATGCTAAGATTATTATAAGGTCGAAATAGATAGTCAATGTAACATGCTTAAACAAGTGTTAGACATTATAATTATTGGTACAAACTCGAATTGACTCTCTTCTATCTTTTCTTTTACCTTCTATGATATTTTGAAAATGCTTATTTGGTTCATTTATTTATTTAACATTTTAAGATTTCTTCCAACAAAAAGCTTTTTAAAAATTTTAACATTTAACAATGTACCCTTTGAATATATCTGACCTTTGGCTACAACATAATTTATTTAAATAATTACATCCAGCAGAACAATCCCTCAGAGATATCTGAGAGACTGTATCCTGGGCTTATGTCCTCAAATAAATGCCCCAAATAAAACGTAATGCTCAAAAAAGAATTTAATCCATAAATATCATTTTAGCTCAACACACAAGAATATTAGACTCATGGGCATGCCATGACATTTTAAGATTAACAAAATCCTGTCTTAAATCCATATCTGGGAGAAAATTTGATATAATCTTTATGCCTGGAGCAAGGAAGTTTTACAGATTAATTTGTATGAGATTTTCATCTTATTACTTCTAATTTTGGATAGGCCTAAGGCTATCTGTGACTTTATGGGAGGGAGCTCAGGGTCTGAACTGAAATAGCTCTATAAATCACTCTAACCGGCTGGCTAGCCTCAGATGCCTACTAGGTAGGTTTCCACCAATCCTACATTGAATTGAGTCTAGGCATCGAATATGGCTTAATTTATCTAGAAATAATTTTATCCCAGCAAGGCACTTTGAAAAATGGCACATATTTATAGCCTTTCATGCATGTGTGTATAAGAAAGACAGAAAGAAGAAGAGAAAGGGAGAAAGAGAACAAGAAAGGAAGCAAGAAGAAATGGGGAAGGTGCACAGAGAGGGAATAAAGAGACGTTAATGAATTGTTTTCTAGCCTTATGTTTAAACTATCTATATTCTTCTTTTTCTCAGTCCAGAAAGTCCCAAGATAATATGGGAGCTCTTATGTTTTCATCATCAACGGAGTTTGAATACTGGGTGAGCAAAAGTTGCTGAGTGTTACCAAAAATATAACTCTCATGGAAGGGAGAAAGGACGTGTATCAGGAGACTAGGTAGAAAGTATGTTATGGACATAATATGCCTAAAGTTGCAAAGATAATGGTGTTGGAGCCAGGATTTGACCCCAGTCAGTCTCTGAATCCTGAGCAGTGCTCTTAGTTATTCCACTATAGGACCTCCCATTCAGATGTTGTATTAGTAATACTAGGTCAAAAATAGATATGATAATGATAGAGTGACTTCTCTCACTGAAGTTGGCCATAGTGGAGTGACCACAGTTTGATCCCACCATCAGTATGCACTGACAATGCATATGTGGATTTATGGAGTTGAACTATTCTTCCCTAGAGCCAAATATGTTTAGAACTTTAGAGTTATTATAATAATGATAACCCCTTTTTGTGGTATATACTCTTTTAAAATGCTGTTGAATACTTTCCAGTGTTCATGATTATTAGATTCTTTTTCTTGCATAACAATCATAAGTGACATTGTTTCTAGTTTTATTTTTCTGGTAGCATTTTTGTTAGATTTGGTTTCACTCGTTTGCTGATTTTACAGAAAAAATTTGAAAAGTTTTTTTTTTTCCTTCTCTGTGCCCTGGAACAGTTTAATATTCTAATCACTTTTCATTTAAAATTATTATAGAATTTACCCATAAAGCTGTATGTTTACAGTGACTTTTAAAGGATACACTCTAGCAGTTCTTAATACTTAGCTACAGTAATTGGTTTATTGATTTTATATATCTTCTGGGGTCAATTTGGGAACTTTTTAGTTTTTTAGAAACCATCCAGTTCTTTGTTACTGAATTTATGTGCATAAAGTTGACCAAGTTATTATCTTACAATTCTAACCTGTGACAGTGGCTATTTCTCAATTTTATTTTCTCCCTCTCTAATTGCTTAGGCAATGCATGGTTTCCATATTTTAATGTTTGTTCATTTTTCAAAGAACAAGTTTTTAAATGCATTTATTTGTTCAAATATTTTCCTGTTTTCTGATTGATTAATTTTGGATTTTACTTTTGGTATTTGTTTTCTTCTGTTTACCTGATAATTATTTTGAGTTTCCTTTTAGATTTTTTTTTTTTGTTCTTGTTTAGTAGTTTTTTGTATTTTAGGCTATGAATTTTCTTCTGACTTATAGTTACATTAAACTTTCATTTATTTCATTATTTTTAGGTATTCTGTAATGTTTGATTTAATTTTCATTAAATTTCCATTTGAATTCCTCATGAATTGAGAGATATTCTAAAATTTTCGAGTGACAAATTTTTTTTAAAAATTGTCATTAGTTTCTAATTTTACTGAATTGTGATGAAAGAATATGATCTAAACTATTTTTACTTTCGGTACTGAGGCTTTCTATCTAGCCTATGTGGGTTGAATTATATCCTTTGATAAGATACGTTGACATTCTAACCCCCAGTATCTGGGAATATGACCTTATTTGGAAATAGGGTCTTTGATGTAATGAAATTGAAATGAGGTCATGCTAGATTAAGGTGGGTCTAATCCAATGATTGGTCCTTTTAAAAAGAAGAGTGATTTGGACAGAGAGATACACAAAAAAACACCTGGTAATAGTAGAGGCAGAATTTGTGATGCACTCACAAGCCAACGAACCCTGCAGATTGCTGGCAACCACTACAGGCTAGAGAGAGGCAAGAAAGGATCCTCCTCTGGATCAAGTGTTCAGTTCAGTTCAGTTCAGTCACTCAGTCGTGTCCAACTCTTTGCGATCCCATGAACCACAGCATGCCAGGCCTCCCTGTCCATCACCAATTCCTGGAGTCCACCCAAACCCATGTCCATTGAGTCGGTGATGCCATCCAACCATCTCATCGTCTGTCGTCCCCTTCTCCTCCTGCCTGCAATCTTTCCCAGCATCAGGGTCTTTTCCTGTGAGTCAGCTCTTCTCACTAGGTGGCCAAAGTATTGAAATTTCAGCTTCAACATCAGTCCTTCCAATGAACACCCAGGACTGATCTCCTTTAGGATGGACTGGTTGGATCTCTTTGCAGTCCAAGGGACTCTCAGGAGTCTTCTCCAACACCACAGTTCAAAAGCATCAATTCTTCGGTGCTC
This sequence comes from Bubalus kerabau, assembly GCF_029407905.1. Taxonomy (NCBI): domain Eukaryota; kingdom Metazoa; phylum Chordata; class Mammalia; order Artiodactyla; family Bovidae; genus Bubalus; species Bubalus kerabau. The sequence goes on along the minus strand of NC_073624.1, from coordinate 76,878,935 downwards.
AGCTTTCTTTATAGTCCAACTCTCACATCTATACATGACCACTGGAAAAACCATAGCCTTGACTAGATAGACCTTTGTTGGCAAAGTAATGTCTCTGCTTTTTAATATGCTGTCTAGGTTGGTCATAACTTTCCTTTCAAGGAGTAAGCGTCTTTTAATTTCATGGCTGCAGTCACCATCTGCAGTGATTTTGGAGCCCAGAAAAACAAAGTCAGCCATTGTTTCCACTATTTCCCCATCTATTTCCCATGAAGTGATAGGACTGGATGCCATGATCTTCATTTTCTGAATGTTGAGCTTTAAGCCAACTTTTTCACTCTCCTCTTTCACTTTCATCAAGAGGCTCTTTAGTTCTTCTTCATTTTCTGCCATAAGGGTGGTGTCATCTGCATATCTGAGGTTATTGATATTTCTTGCAGCAATCTTGATTCCAGTTTGTGCTTCCTCCAGCCCAGTGTTTCTCATGATGTACGCTGCATATAAGTTAAATAAGCAGGGTGACAATATACAACCTTGACGTACTCCTTTTCCTATTTGGATCAAGTGTAGTCCTGATGATATTTTGATTTTGAACTTTTAGACTCCGAATTTGTGAAAGAATAAATTTGTGTTTTTTTAAAGCCACCTAGTCTGTAGTACTTTGTTATGACAGCCTCAGAAATGAATGCTGTTATTGTCGTTCAAGTGATCAGTCATGTCCGACTCTTTGCAACCCCGTGGACTGCAGCACAACACACTTCCTTGCCCTTCAGCATCTCCTGGAATTTGCTCAAACTCATGTCCATTGAGTTGGTGATACTATCCAACCATCTCATCCTCTGTTGTCCCTTTCTCTTCCTGCCTTCAATCTTTCCCAGTGTCTGGGTCTTTTCCAGTGAGTTGGCTCTTCGCATCAGGTGGTCAAAGTATCGGAGCTTCAGCATCAGTCCTTCCAATGAATATTCAGGCTTGATTTCCTTTAGGGTTGATTGGCTTGATCTCCTTGCTGTCCAAGGGACTCTCAAGAGTCTTCTCCAGCATCACAGTTTGAAAGCATCAGCTCTTTGGCGCTCAGCCTTTTTTTACTGTCCAGCTCTCACATCCATACATGACTACTGGAAAAGCCATAGCTTTGACTGTACAGACCTTTGTAGGCAAAGTAATGTCTCTGTTTTTATTACACTGTCTAGGTTTGTCATAGTTTTTTTTTTTTTTTTTCCAAGGGGCAAGTGTCTTTTAATTTCATGACTGGAATATAAATATGGGAATTCTTTGTATATAAGTGATGGCTGAAGTCCTGGGTTAGTATGAAGCTACCAAGGAAAAAATAGACAGCTGCAGTGTCTGATAAATAGCCACTAGTCACATGTAGTTTTTTAAATTTAACCTTGAGCTAATAGGCTTCCCTGATGGCTCTCAGATGGTAAAGCATCTGCCTGCAATGAGGAGACCTGGGTTCAGTCCCTGAGTGAGGAAGATACCCTGAAGAAGGAAATGGCAACCCACTCCAGAATTCTTGCCTGGAAAACTCCATGGACAGAGGAGCCTGGTGGGTTACAGTCCTTGGGGTTGCAAAGAATTGGACACGACTGAGTGACTAACACACAATTAAAATTAAATAAAATAAAAAATTCAGTTTCTTAGTTGTATTAGTCACATTTCAACACTCAAAAGCTGCATGTGACTTATGGTTACCACATTGGATAAGTACAGATTATAGAACATTTCCATCATCATAGAAAATAGTATTGGACAGCAGTAGTATAACAGAGTGAAAAAAGCAGAGGTTTGAAATATATCAGAACCCTAATATTATTTATATCTGTGTGATCACTAAAATAGCCTAACAAAAATAGAATGAGAAGGCACCTTCATCCATTAAGTGCCTTTTAATGGGCTAAGACTAAAGGCTTTCATATGTTATTGCTGATTCTCAAGCTCTTCTGTAACTTTGGTAATATTCATTATTTTTTTATTGAGGTTTGTTATGGTTAATTTTCCTAAGACCTCAAACTAGTAAGTGAGTGTGTTGAAATTATAACCCAGGTGTACATAATATTTCAAATCCAATGATTTTTTAGTTGCCACAGGTTGCCCATCTTAAGGGGCCTCCCAGGTTGCACTCGAGATAAAGAATCCACCTGCCAGTGCCCGAGACTTAAGACATGTGGGTTCAATCCCTGGGTCGATAAAGTCCCCTGGAGAAGGAAAGGACAACCCACTCCAGTGTTCTTGTCTGGAAAATCCCAGGGACAGAGGAGCCCGGTGGGCTGCAGTCTGTGGGGTCACAAAGACAGACACAACTGAATGACTAAGCACATTCACACTGAGCACACCCATCTTAAGAAAACACAGAGAAAATGATGCCAAGAAAAAAGAGACTTTCATGAGTGTGAATGATAAATGGCACCAAGGATTCAAGTAAAGTCAGATCAAAAAAGTGTTCATTGAATTAAAATGTTGTCACAGACTTTGTTGAGAACATTTTCAATATAGTGTAGGGACTGAAAGCCCTATCAGACTGAACTGAGAGTAGCAATACAGCCATTAAGAGCATAGGCCATTTTAACTTGTTTTTTTAAGAGATTACATGTAGGTGATTCTTCCTTTACACAAAAGATGACTCACTGAAAAGCCATTTCAGATTTTTATAAATTATATATTAAATGGCCTAAGGTTGCATCTTTCACCTGGTCTAGTCACTGAACTCTCCAAAATATTTTTTCTAGTCTGTGCACAGGGATTGGAAGTATGTGCCTTGCTTACCTAATGCAGAGTCTTGAGTATCAAATGAAATATTTAATAGTGAACTGAGAAGTGGTAGGAAATATAATTTACTATTCCTAATTGATCAGACAAAAACAGTACTTAAACAAGAATTTTATGTATCTAGTGGACTTTTCGTTTAATGTTATCAGCTCTGTATCTCTGGAGAAGAATAGAAAAATACATGAGCATTTGCTGAATTCTCCCAACCTGCCTTCCAGCTTGACATTTGAGTTTTTGATCCATGGACATCTGTGAATAGTTCTGATTTAAATTTTATTCTGGACTTCCCTGGTGGTCCAGGTGGTTAAGAATCTGCATGCCAATGCAGAGGACATGGGTTTGATCCCTGGTTCAGGAAGATTGCACATGCTGTGGAGCAACTAAATCCGTGAACCACAACTAGTGAGCCTGTGTGTCACAACTACTGATGTCCATATACTCTAAAGCCTGTGCTCTGCAGCAAGAGACACCATTGCAATGAAGAGTCTGCACACAGCCAAGAGAGAGTCCCCAGCCCACAGCAATGAAGACCCAGTGCAGTCAAAAATAAATAAGAGAAATTTTTATTCCTTGACTGATCCCATCAAAGCTGGAAGAAGAGACAACTTTTCTCCTCTCCAAGATGTTTAAAATAAGAGGAAAATAGTTTAAACTTCCTTTCTGAGAAAACTCAGCTTGCATGATATGTATTTCTAATTGTTTTGTTAACTAGATAAGAACCTATATATATAGAACCTGTGGAAAAACTTAACATTAGTTCTAAAGGAAACAAATTCCATTGATTACATTAACTGGAGAACTCATAGAATTGTTTGTTTGAGCTGTGCTAATGACTGGAGGGCAGAGTGTTGTTAGGAACTACCATGATTTTGTTAAAGTGAAGATAAGCGGGAAACGATGTGTATTTGTCACTACACCATAGAAAAACCTGAAAGGACTTCTCAGGTGCTTCTCCAGACCTGAAATTATCAGCTGAGAACATTTCCTGTCCTGAAGAAGTTTAACTCTCACTAAAGTCTTACTGCGTGTATCCTAGCTATGTCTGAAATAACTCCAAGGAAAATCCTTAATATTTTCAGTCAGAATAAATCAGAAAAGGAGTATAAATTTTGTTAGTAAAGTATTTCTTAGTATCTTCTGAAATTTTTCTAGTTGGCTTAAGGCATATGGAACCCACAACAAGTTTACTGGAAACATCAGTTATTAAATAGACATCTTACCGTAATTGAACGTTAGTGTCACACAGTTCAGACCACAGGCCCTGCCAGCCCAGAGAAAGGGTTGTTTGTAGCAAACTGCACTGACAGGAAGCAAACTTCTCAATAGGTCCCCCCGACAGTGTTCTGGCCTTAAGTTGCAAGAGAAAAGAATTACAACCACTGCCCCAGCAAGTCACCCCTGAGTTGCTATCATAGAAACAGTCTATGAGGGCCAGGTAAAATATGAAGGAAACAAAAGTCCTGGTGGGATTTTTAAAAAATCCATTATATATATATATATATATACACACACACATATATATATACACACACACATATATATATATATATATTTTTTTTTTTTTTTGCTTGAGGTTTGTCATGTTACTGATAAATGGTCACAGTAAGGTGTTGAGGAAATCCCCAACCTCAGTCACGGGGGTAGGCCATATAGATTTGGTAGGCCATTGATTTGGACTCTATTTACTGACATTTTAGCAGAAGTGATATGAAATTCCTCCTTTTTAAAATGTGGTTTTAAGTTCCCATCTAATGACCACAAATCCATATAAGTTTGAGTGTTAGTCTCCTGACTCTCAGACAAATAGGGGAAGCTCATTATCTATGCCCCAGATAGAATATCACTGTTATGTTGGCTGTGATCCTTGACTGGCTTTTGCATGTCCCTAGTCCTAGTAGCAAGATTGATTTATGAAGTGATGCTTAATTAGCCCTAATGACAACACGGTTTCTGCCTTTCTATTTAGAGTTTATCCTCTTCTCTGTGTATTGCCCCACCTCTGGCTTCCTTGGGGTGATCTACATTTCATTCTTCTGAACCTCGAAAAGTACTCTATTCTCCTCCAACGAATAGAGAAAAAGCAAATAAATGACCCTTCTACATATGTTCACTCACCTCTACTAATAGTATCTTAAATTACAAACCCAGTAACATTATTATCTAAGGAGAATGTTTATATTTTGCCAGTCAGAACCTGTGTCCCCTGAGCCAAATGCTAATGTATCAGAGATGAGCCCTGAATGCTGTCATAGTCTTTGAGTCACAAGTTGACTTAACCTTGTGTTAAGTAAGCCCAGAGTGCGGACTTAGGCTTTTTCCTTGATCCTGGTCTGCATTGATTCTCTGTCTGGTGGCTCAGAATCCCTTCTGTGACTGGTAGTCCTTCATATATCCCAAATCCCCTAGGGACTAAAACTACAGTGCCTTGATTACTTCTTGAAAGCTCTCTTTCTCTAGGTCTGGATTTGACTTTTGTCTCTAGTGGGGATTCCTATTACATATGGACAGATTTTCTGCAGTACATCATTGTCAACTGACTGTTACACATCATACATGTCATATCATGTAGTGTATCATCAAAATAGTAGCTACTGTGTGTCTGCTGATGCTACTAAGTCGCTTCAGTCGTGTCCGACTCTGTGCGACCCCACAGACGGCAGCCCACCAGGCTCCCCTGTCCCTGGGATCCTCCAGGCAAGAATACTGGATTGGGTTGCCATTTCCTTCTCCAATGCATGAAAGTGAAAAGTGAAAGTGAAGTCGCTCAGTCGTGTCCGACTCCTAGCAACCCCATGGACTGCAGCCTACCAGGCTCCTCCGTCCATGGGATTTGCCAGGCAAGAGTACTGGAGTGGGGTGCCATTGCCTTCTTCGACTGTGTGTCTAAGGTTATTACTAAAATGAAGATAGTATTTGGGCTTCATGAATTTTTTTTCCTGAGCCAAATGCTAAGTAAGGAAATGATGAGTTTGGGTATTCTCAGGAGCCTACTGTCTTTGTTTTGTGCCTGCCAGGATTGCTAGATGTGAATGGCTGAGCTGTTGCCATTTTAAAGAAAAAAAAAAATTGTGCTCTGGTTTCCTTTTTTCCTACTCTGGATCCATCCTGGCTTGGAAGGGAGCTTGGCCATTACCAGCCCTCAACACTGGAGAGCACATTCTTTTAAATCATGTAGACCCTAAAACAACAATGTCACCACTCCCTTGGCTCCTAGCATTATGGTGACTCCTGCTTTCTGGTGACTCTTGGCTTCTCTTTCATGTTGAAGTCAGTTTGGACTGCTTCTGCATTTGTCATGCATTTGTTGTTTAATTATTAAGTTCTGTCTGACTCTTTTGTGACCCCCATGGACTGTAGCCCAATAAACTCCTCTGCCCATGGGATTTCCCAAGCAGAATACTGGAGTAGGTTGCCATTTTCTTCTCCAGGGGATCTTCTTGACCCAGAGATTGAACCTGTGTCTTCTGCATTGGCAGGTAGATTCTTTACCACTGAGTGACCAGTGAAGCCCTTGTCATGCATATCCCTTTGTAGTTATGATTTGGGGATACTGACTGCCTGCATATCAGGGATCATTCATAAGCGAGTCTCTACAACTTTTTCTTACCCCTTCCCCGTTTCCTCTCTTCACCATCTGTCCTGTGTGTGTGTGTAGAGGGGGGGTGGAGGTAGCGGGGGGTAGGGGGGTGGGGGGTGGGTAGTGGGGGTGGGGGGGTGACAGTTCCATCTAAAGTATGACCATTTCCTCTTCCAGGTTCAGCTCAGCATTAAAAAATATGAAGGAAAAAGGCAGAAAAAAACACTTTAATAAGCAAAATGAGTTAAATGTAGTAATGATGATGGTTACTTACTCAGAGAAGATATGCCATTATCTATTTGTCTTTAATGTGTTGATAGTAACATTAATACAATAATAGCAATTAATGCTAGTAATCACAAGTACTACTTTTGCACTGTCTCCTTGATTCTTCACAACATCCTGTGCTATGATTGTTTGTGTTTTTCTTGTTCGGAGGAACTTGGGGAAGTGAGTTGCTTCATCTAAGCCACAAGTCAGTAGTGATGGAATCAGGACTTGGCTCTAATTTTGTTAGATTCTATGACCTAAATGAGCTCTTCACTTCTACACCTAAGTAACCAAATGGGAAAGAGTCCTAGAAAATCTAGTGTTGGCTGGCTAAACAGAGCCATTTAAATCTTAGCCTGAGAAGTTTGTGTTTGATTCCACAGGCAGTAGATGGTTAACCACAGATTTTTGAGTCTGTGGATAATGGGGTAAATTCACTTTAAGAAGACTGATTGGATATTAATGGATAGGAGAGACAACCAGATGAAAGTCAGAGATACAAAGACTCTGAAAATGTATTACAATAGAATACATAGATCTTATTTGAGAAAGTTATAAAACCTTATACTGAAAAATATCTCTAAATGGAGAGATATAGTGTGTTTTTAAACATTTATAGACAAGAAGACTCATCATTATAAACTCAGTTCTTCCCTCTCCAGTCGAGCTATAGAATCAATGAAATTCAGTCAGTACCTCACAGATTTTTGTAAAATAGTTCTTTACATATTCTAAAATGAATATGTCAAATTAAAGCAAAAAAACCCAAAACACTGCTGTAGAACACTAACTACTTGGTTATAAGACATTATGGCTTATGAGTATACATCTGAGCTTTGAACAACATAGGAATTAGGGGTGCCAATCCTCCCTGAGGTTGAAAATCCATGTGTAACTTTACAGTCAGCCCTGCATAGCCACAGTTCTACATCCTTGATTCAGCCAACCATGGATGGTGTAGTATTGTAGTGCATGTTTGTTGAAAACAGTTCACATATAAGTGTACCTGCACAGTTCAATCTCATGTTATCTAAGGATCAGCTGTATAATAATTAAGACAGTGTGGTATTTGTGCACAATAGCAGACACTGGAGACTCTAATAACAAATCAAAGTATATATGGAAACTTGATATATTACAGAGGTGGCATTAAAGGATTAAATATTAAAAAGGGAATTATATATTTGACTACATTAAATTTAAGAACTTCTATTCATCAAAGAGTCTGATACACTGTAACTGGGGAAAAGCTGATAGCTAAAGTATTACCAAGAAAGCCTTAGTATCTCAACTATATAAAGCACCTAAAGTGATAAAGAAATAACTGCTCACTTAGTAAATGAGCACAAGAAAAAAGTAGGTATTTTATAGAAGAATAAATATTTGTGATAAATATATCTGTGTGGAGGGGTGCTTAATCATCAATAATCTGAAAAGGCAAGTTAGAACCATAGTGAGATGTCATTTTACATCTGTTAATTGGAAAAAATTAAGAAGTCTGGTGGTACTAGGTGTTTTAAAAAATGTGTATTAACACTTTATTGGAGCAAGTAGCGTAAAAACATTGAAAAACACGCTTTCAATGCTATAAAAAGCATTGAAAAACAATTCAGCTTTATTTTGTAAATCTATTTATATTCCAGGGGCTTCCCATGTGAAGCTAATGGTAAAGAACCTGCCTGCCAATGCAGGAGATGAAAGAGATGCAGGTTTGATCCCTGGTTTGGGAAGATCTCGAGGAGGGCATGGCAACCCACTGCAGTATTCATGCCTAGAGAATCCCATGGACAGAGGAGCCTGGTGGGCTATGGTCTGTGGGGTCTCAAAGAGTTGGACACAACTGAAGCAACTTAGCATACACATACACACACTCATTCATATTCTGTGACCCAGAAATTACAGGCATACACCTTAGAAAAGTTTTTCTCAGATTTTAATGCTTATAGTAGTCTTGATAAAATACAGATTTGCAGTTAGCCAAAAAAAGATAAAATTTTCAAAATCCATAATTAGAAACACTGTAGAGAAACTGAAAAACATAATTTATTCATCTACTGAACAAATATTTATTGAGCAGAGCACTTACTGTATGCCAGCTAATTTTATAGCATTAAGAATACAACAATGAAAAGAAAGAAGGAAAGACAAAACAAGCCCCTGGCTGCATGAAGCTTATATTCTAGTCTACATGTTGTAAGAGAAGGGGTATTAGGCACCAAATAAATAAATATATATAGTTTATCTGATAATATGTCTAAATGCTTTGCAAAATATTTGACAGAGAAGGGAGATAGGGAATTGTGCAGATGTAGTAGTTGTAATTTTAAATATACTAATAGTTATTAGGGCAAATCTCCTTGAGAAACTGAAAATTGACTAAGAACCTGGAAGAGGTGAGGGAATGAGCCATGTGATTATCTGAGGGGCAAATTCATGTGCAAAGGCCGTAAGGAGAAATTATGCTTTGTGTGATAGACAAATGGCAAGGAAATTAGTGTGGCTAGATATGAATGATTAAGAGGAAGATAAACAAGAGATAAAATCAGAGAGGTAGAAGGGCCTCAATCATGTAAGAGCCTTGTAGACCATTAAAATGATTTTGGTTTTTATTCAGAGTCAAATGAAAAGCCACTGGAGGCTGTTAAGTAGATGAGTGATATTATGTGGTTCACAGAAAACAGCATCATTCTGGTTACTGTGTTGAAAATACACTAATTGGACGAAGGCCGAGTATAAAATCAAGGAGAACAAGTAGGAAGCTACTGTAATAAGCCAAGAGAATGATGATGGTAACTGAAAGCTGTGAGAGTGACAAGACATGGATTTTTTGGTAATATTTTAAATGTAGAGCTGGTGGAATTTTTGAAGAACTGAATGTGAGGTCTAAAGAAAAAGGTTTCCTTTTGTCCTAAGACAATGGAAAATAGTGTTGCCTTTTACTGAGATAGGGAAGACTGACTGCTGAAGGAACACATTTGGGAAAAAGAGTGAAAATCTTATGGTTAGATTTGGGCGTGTTATGTTTTAGATGTTTTAAGAGGACGTGTTTGTTATATAGGGCTTCCCTGATAGCTCAGTTGGTAAAGAATCTGCCTGCAGTGCAGGATACCTGGGTTCAGATAATTGATTATGCCAGTCTGGAGTGAGGGAGAGGTCTGGGTTGAAGGTATAATTTTGGAAGTCATTACCATTTAAGTGGTATATATAGTTGTAAGACTGGCTGTGTTTTTTGAGGGCAAACTCCAGGAGATGGTGAGGGACAGAGTGGCCTGGCATGCTGCAGTGCACGGGGTTGCGAAGAGTTGGACACAACTGGGCAACTGAACAACAATAACAAGACTGGCTGAGATATCTAAGAGAAGGAGTGACAGGAGAAGACGTCTAAGGTCTGAACATTCCAATGCTTAAAGCAAATATCTTAAAGGCAAATAAACAGAAAAGACAAATTGCCTACAAATGACCAATATACTTAGAGATGACTTTTCAAGAGCAACAGGGGAAGCCAGAAGAAATGGAGTAATATTTTTAAAATACTGTAAGAAAGCAAAATTATATTTTTAGAATAAAAATAGAGACATTTTCAAGAAAAATAGGGTTTACCACCAATAGGCCACTCTGTATCAATGTCTAAAGGATGCATTTCAGGAAGTAAGGAAGAACATCTGAAATCAAAGAATAGACTGGGGAATAAAGGAAGATCCTCAGGTTTCCCGGCAGATATCTTAACAGTGATACTTCAGACATCAACCCATTTGGATGAAATTGGAAATCTCTTACCAAATATCAGAATTGTTCATTTCCAGAGACTAAGCTATTGAGAATGTAGATTTCTAATTGATTTTGAATTTACTGTTTGTCTTCAGCATGATAAGCAAAATGTTTATGCTGCTTCTAAATGTTATTATTTATTACCTTTATTAAATAAGTACATAATAGTGTGCACAGTTTTTTAAAACAATTTGATGCTGTTTTATTGTTGATGTTGAGTCACTCAGTCATGTCCGACTCTTTGCAACCCCATGGACTATAGCCCGCCAGGCTCCTCTGCACATGGGATTCTCCAAGCAAGAATACTGAAGTGAATACTGAAGTGGGTTGTGAACTTCCAGATGTTCAAGTTGGATTTAGAAAGGCAGAGGAACCAGAGATCAAATTGCCAACAGCCGTTGGATCAAAGAAAAAGCAAGAGAATTCCAAAAGAATATTTACTTCTGCTTTATTGATTATGCTAAAGCCTTTGACTGTGTGGATCATAACAAACTGTGGAAAATTCTTCAAGAGATGGGAATACCAGACCACCTTACCTGCCTCCTGAGAAATCTGTATGCAGGACAAGAAGCAACATTTAGAACCAGACATGGAACAACAGACTGGTTCCAAATTGGGAAAGGAGTACATCAAGGCTGTATATTGTCACCCTGCTTATTTAACTTACATGCAGAGTATATCATTCAAAATGCTGGGCTGGATGAAGCACAAGCTGGAATCAAGATTGCTGGGAGAAATATAAATAACCTCAGATATGCAGATGATACCACCCTTATGGCAGAAAGTGAAGAGGAACTAAAGAGCTTCTTGATGAAAGTGAAAGAGGAGAGTGAAAAATTTGCCTTAAAGTTCAACATTCAGAAAACTAAGATCATGGCATCCAGTCCCATCACTTCATAGCAAATAGATGGGGAAGCAGTGGAAACAGTGGCAGACTTCATTTTTTTGGGCTCTAAAATCACTGCAGATGGTGACTGCAGCCATGAAATTAAAAGATGCTTGCTCCTTGGGAGAAAAGCTATGACCATCCTAGACAGCATATTAAAAAGCAGAGACATTACTTTGCCAACAAAGGTCTGTCTAGTGAAAGCTATGGTTTTTCCAGTAATCATGTATGGGTGTGAGAGTTGGATTATAAAGAAAGCTGAATGCCGAAGAATTAATGCTTTTGAACTGTGGTGTTGGAGAAGACTCTTGAGAGTCCCTTGGACTGCAAAGAGGTCAAACCAGTCAATCCTAAAGGAAATCAGTCCTGAATTTTCATTGGAAGGACTGATGTTGAAGCTGAAACTCCAATACTTTGGCCACCTGATACAAAGAACTGACTCATTTGAAAAGACCCTGATGCTGGGAAAGATTGAAAGCAGGAGGAGAAAGGGACGACAGAGAATGAGATGGTTGGATGGCATCACCAACTCAATGGACATGAGTTTGAGCAAGCTTTGGGAGTTGGTGATGGACAGGGAAGCCTGGTGTGCTGCAGTCCATGGGGTCACAAAGAGTCAGACCCCATTGAGCGACTGAACTTAGAACTTAGACACCAGGGGATCTTCCCGACCCAGGGATGGAAACGGTATCTTCTGCAAGTCTCCGATTCTTTATCACTGAGCCACTGGGAATTCCCAAGAAGTTGACTGGAAGTTTAAAAATAGCATATTTAAGTTAAAGTGTTAAGTCACTTGAGCTCTCTCTTCTAATCAGTTACCTGGTGGGAAAGTATTCCATTTAATAAACCCTGTACCTATTTCTAAGGGGGAATTTGGGAAAGTCCTGCAAGGTATTAAAGATGAAAATGTAGGTAATGATCAGTACATAAAAATGGCATGTTAAGATTTTGAAAATAATTTCTGATGAATTAATAAATTGTATTAACTCTTCTGTTGAAAGAAGAATATTACTAGCAAAATTCTTTACATTAACTAGATGAAAGGAGGAAATCCATTTAAATTAATATTGAACAGGTATTTGTTAATCTTTAACATTTATTTACATTTGGTAAGTAAAAACTTCATAGCAAACAGAAGAAAATTCTTGAAGAGTATACCAAAACCTTACAGTTAGCATTATGCTCCGTGATGCCACATTTGAAGCATATCTACTACAGTTAGAAACAATGTCAAGATGCATTGTATCACAGTTACTGCTTAGTACTGTACTGGGGGCCTGTTCAATGTAATGCCAAAACAAAAATATACAAGAGATGTAGCTGTTATCAACAAAGGCACAAGAGATTGTAATTTATATAACATGTCTGATAGGGTATGTAAAAACTCCAAGAAACCAATACAAAAATTATTAGAATGAATTGGAGAGATTTAAAAGGGGATATAGATCAACATGTAAAAATCACCAGCTCTTAAAAATGCCAGCAGTGAGAGGCAGGGTACAGACAAGAGGCTGGAGATGTGGCATTGTGGCCCTGTGGCCCTGGCCCCCTTTCCCAGGGAGGATGCTCAGGGTCGGAGGGGTGGCAGTATGTGTGTGCTGCCATCATGTGTCTGCACCTGAGTCCTGGGCCATCCCTGGTGCCCGGGGTTTGATGGAGGACACAGCCATTCACAGCCCCTTGGGCTCTAAAAAGAAAAAGAAAATAAGTGCCAGCAATGACCAATTTAAAATGTATTGGAAAAAATATTTGTCATTGCAGGAAAATGTGAAATATTTAGCAACAAGCCCAATAAGGAATATTCAAGATATTCATGGGAAAACTAATGAAAATTTACTAAAGCCTATAAAAGAGTACCAGATATATTGAAAATAAACAGCTGTACACAGTATTTGAGCATGGAAAAATTCAGTACAGTTGATCCTTGAACAGTATGGGTTTGAATTGTGTGGGTCCACTTATATGTGGATTTTTTTCAATAAATGCTTACTATGGGACTACACTGTCCATGGTTGGTTGAATCTGTGAATGTAGAATCATGGACATGCAGGTCTGATCATGAAGTTATATACAGATGTTTTTTGGTACATGGAGTACTACATAGTCTGTGGTTTTTGGTTGATCTGAGGATAAAGAACCATGAATTTAGAGGACCAACTATGGAACTTGATCATGTGCAGATTTTGGCATCTGCAGCAGGTTCTGGATTCAATCCTCAGTAGATACCATGGGAAAACAGTACCTATTTTCCCACTGTACGGGGGTCTAAGCCCCTAACTGCTGAGTTGTTCAAGGATCAACTATACTTTAACAATGTCACTTATACCCAAATTATGAATTCAATACAATCCCAATCAAAATCCTAAAAGAAATTTCATAAACTAATTCTAAAATTAATATGGGAGAATAAATGACAAGAATAACCAAGGAAATTGAAAAAACAAAATGAACAAAAAAGATCATATGCACCAGGAAACAAAATATTTAGTAAATCAGATCAGATCAGATCAGATCAGTCGCTCAGTCGTGTCCGACTCTTTGTGACCCCATGAATCGCAGCACGCCAGGCCTCCCTGTCCCTCACCAACTCCCGGAGTTCACTCAGACTCACGTCCATCGAGTCAGTGATGCCATCCAGCCATCTCATCCTCTGTCGTCCCCTTCTCCTCCTGCCCCCAATCCCTCCCAGCATCAGAGTCTTTTCCAATGAGTCAACTCTTCGCATGAGGTGGCCAAAGTACTGGAGTTTCAGCTTTAGCATCATTCTTTCCAAAGAAATCCCGGGGCTGATCTCCTTAGTAAATATATGGTAGTAAAAATAATGTGGTATTTGACTAAGGGAAAGAAAATAAATAGGAATGGGATTAAGAGTCCAGGAGTGAGGCATGCATATGTATGAGACAGTTATCCATTATAGATAATACAATGAAATTTTATCAACCCCTAATGTAATCATGAAAATAAATCCAGGTGGATTAAATGAATAACTCTAAAATCTTTAAAATATTAGAATATAGGAGGATATGTTTATGACTTTGTAGTGAAGTGATCTTAAAGTAAATACAATAAGTCCATGATGAAAAAAATATCATTTTTCAACATATTACTGAACTCCTGAATAACACAAAAGACCACATGCACAGAAAAAAAACAGACAGCGATAAATAGGAAAAAGTATTGGCAACCTATCAAAGACTATTCAGAATTTATAAAGAACCACTGATGATACATACGGGAAAAGCAATCCAACTGAAAAATAGGCAAAGGGTATGAGAATGAGTCACAGATAAAGAGTTACAAGTGGATCATAAACATACAAGATGACTCTACTTCTGGTAATGAAGGAAATGTAACCAACAATGGTGACATTTATTTATGGCATTGAAACGTTTTTTGAGAAATTCTCTTTTTCCCTACAATGTGATTTCAGTTAAGAACAATGGAATAAGTCTGTGCATATTGATACAAAAGCTTTCCAGGAAAATTGTTATTCTAAAAAGCTTCATTATGCTACATTATGTGTATGCATATTATGCTAACATTTATGTAAAACTTGCTTTCATATGCATATATGGATATATAGAGATACACTTAGTTGGATCCTATGCAAGCAGAGCCTGAGACAGTGATTGTTCTTCAAGCAGTTTATCAAGAAAGTGTTGCCAGGATAGGGGATGTGAGAAAAGCAGAGTAGGACAGGGGAAGGAAAGCAAAGCAGGAATGTGGTCTTGGGTGGAGACTTGCTCAGTCAGCCGTGGTGCTCTGGAGCACAAATTGCTCCAAGATGGTTTCCACCTTGAGGTGATTTTATGTCCCTGTGTGTCAGTTCACTGTTGATTAACTGTGGCCTACTTTCATACTCCAGGGGTATGGGGAGTAGTCACAACTCTCTTTTGGCCACAAACAATTCTTCAGAGAAAAAAGTTCAAAGTTGCTGTCAGCCAACTCTGACAGCAGCAGAAAAGGAAATCTGGGCAGGGCATCTATGACACACGTGCACACACAGGTGCAGACACACAGACGAAAGTAGGTGAGCTTTAGTTTTGTATTTGCTTTTTTAATAATCACAGTACATTTTATTTCTGATGTAATTAGAAAATAAGCTTTTTAAAAACATGTGTTTTACTTTCTCACATAGGCAATGACTCCATTGTCCCAACCCATCCAGTCTTTCTTGGCTTTCTTATCTCAAATGTATTAAAGGAACCACATTAAGATTCCAGTGAGCTTTATTCATTCTTGGATTTCTTAGGTCAAGACAGTTACAGAATAGTTCTTTGAAGCAGATATTATTTCAATTTTCTGTTTAATAATGTGATCATTCATAGTCCAATTTGTGAAATATGAGAAACATGTAATAACTAAAACAGAAATCCACTGAATATATAGTGTTCTTTCTTCCAGTACTCAGTGACTTTGATTAGAGGTTCTTATGCTGAATGTCTTGGTGCAAATATTAATAGCAAATCACTATTAATCAGTGTCCCTTTCTGCTAAAAAGGCGGGGGTGGGGGGATCTGATACTGTTCCCAGTGAATTTAAGGTTCTTGCCTCGTCATGGAAAGAATTCAAAAGTGAGGGAGGGAGGTTAGGAAAGTAAACTGAGGATTAATTTAACAAGAATACATGAGACAGGTGAGGGGACCTGGTGTCCTGCATTTCTTTGGAAAGCCAGTTATGAGGGGAATACAAATGAAGGGGCCAAATAGTCGTTGCCAAAGGAGGAATTTGAGTTTCATTCTAGTTTCATCTTCCAAAGGGAAGAACAGATTTTTGTCCATATTTACTTTAGATACAGAGAAGATAAGAAGTGTCATGGTGTTGGTGCATGATGGTATTATCTTCAAGGCTTATCTTATTTTAATGAGAGCATAATGAGCAGCAGGTTACAGTTGGACACAGGAGAGTCCTGCCTTTCCTCGCCTTTTTTGTCTTCCCCCCTCCCCACACACATCACTCAAATGTGTGGTTTCCTGTCAGTCTGGAAGTTCCTGCTTTTCTTTGTCTGCTCGTGGACCCCTGATGTTTACAAGATACATAATTTCTTGCCACCTGCCCCCTGCCCCGCATTTCTCTGCTTATATGTAGCTACCTGCCTGCTGTAATAATACTAATTTTTATCTTTTTATTGAGGTATCGGGGCTTCCTGGGCTTCTCAGCCATCAAGAATCCATCTGCAATGCAGGAGAGGAGTTTGGTCCCTGGGGTGGAGAAGATCCGCTGGAGGAGGAACTGGCAATCCACTCCAGTATTCTTGCCTGAAAAACCCCATGGACAGAGGAGCCTGGAGGGCTACAGTCCACATGGTTGCAAAGAATTGGACACTACTGAGTGACTGGGCATGCACAGTTAATTTAAAATGTTGTGTTTGAGTGTACAGCAAAGTGCTTCAATTATATGTGTGTGTGCTGTGCTTAGTCACTAGGTCGTCTCCGACTCTTTGTGACCCCATGGTTTGTTGCCCACCAGGCTCCTCTGTCCATGAGGATTCTCCAGGCAAGAATACTAGTGTGGATTGCCATGCCCTCCCCCAGGGAATCTTCCCAACCCAGGGATCAAATCTGGGTCCCCTGCATTGCAGGCGGATTCTTACCATCTGAGCCACCATGTATGTGTGTATTGTGTGTGTGTGTATTCTTTTACAGATTCTTTTCCATTGTAGGTTATTATACGATATTGAATATAGTTCCTTGTGCTATACAGTAGGTCCCTGTTGTTTACCTGTTTTATATATAGTAGTGTGTATATAGTAATCTAAAATTCCTAATTTATCTTTCCCCCCTGCCTCCCTGGCACTTTCCCTTTTGATAATCATAAGTTTATTTTCAGTGTCTATGAGTCTCTTCTGTTTGGAAATATATTTTGTTTATAATTTTTTAGATTCCACAAATAAGTGATATCATATGAATTTATCATTTTCTGTCTGATTTATTTCACTTAAAATGATAATCTCTAGGGTCATCCATGTTGCTTCAAATGGCATTATTTCATTATTTTCTGTGACATATATTCCATTGTGTATATGTACCACATCTTCTTTATGGACATTTAGGTTGCTTTCATGTCTTGGCTATTGTAAATAGTGCTGCTATGAATATTGGGGTATATATATTTTTTTGAATTAGAGTTTTCTCCAGTTATATATCCAGGAGTATGATTTCACAATCTTATGGTAACTGTTTTTATTTTTTAAAGAACCTCCATATTCTTCTCCCTAGTAAGTGCATCAATTTACATTCCCACCAACACAAAGCAAAGGAGGGTTCCCTTTTCTCCACACCCTCTCCAGCACGTATTATTTGCAGACTCTTTGATGATGGCCATTCTGACTCATGTGAGGTGATACATCATTGTAGTTTAGATGTGCATGTCTCAGGAGACATGGTTTTGATCCTTGATTGGGAAGATCTACTGACACAGGAAATGGCAGTCCACTTCAGGATTCTTGCCTGGGAAATCCCATAGACAGAGGAACCTGGAAGGCTACAGTTCTTGAGATTGCAAAAGAATCAGACACAAATTAGTGACGAAACAACAATAACAAGAATAATTAGAGATATTGAGCACCTTTTCATGTGCCTGTTTGCCATCTGTATGTCTTCTTTAGAGAAATGACAATTGAGGTGTTCTACCCATTTTTTCAGAGAAGGCAATGGCACCCCACTCCAGTACTCTTGCCTGGCAAATCCCATGGACGGAGGAGCCTGGTAGGCTGAAGACCATGGGGTTGCTGAGTTGGACACGACTGAGCGACTTCACTTTCACTTTTCACTTTCATGCATTGGAGAAGGAAATGGCAACCCATTCCAGTGTTCTTGCCTGGAGAATCCCAGGGGCGGGGGAGCCTGGTGGGCCGCCATCTATGGGGTCTCACAGAGTCGGACATGACTGAAACGACTTAGCAGCAGCAGCCCATTTTTTGATTGAGGTTTTTTTTTTTTTTTTTATATATTAAGCTATATGAGTCCTTTGTATGTGTTCTTTGCTGACAAAGGTCCATATAGTCAAAGCTATGGTTTTTCCAGGAGTTACATGTTGGAAATGTTCTCAAAATGGAGTTGGCAGAATAGAACAGACAATCAAAAATGGCTCGGGCAAGGCAGTTTTCACTTCTGCAGAAGGGTGTGCTGCAGATAAAAGATCTATACTGAGTGGGCAGCCCACTCGGGTTTTATTCCTAAGATGCAGGTTCCCTCCCCTGGCTCCTCATAAGCCAAGAAGCACAGAGTCCCAATCTTCCCAGATACTGTCTAGGATTCTTATTGGTCGATGGGGTCATGAGTAGTACTTGCAAGCCCTGAGTGAAGGACTGTATTCTGTACCCCTATAGTTCTCTCTCTGCACATGCCCAGGGTAAAAGCCTGTGAAATTATGCCACCAAATAGTTTTTATGAGGAAGGGGAACCAGGAAGGGGAGAGGACAAGGGACTGGCAATGAGCTATTTTTAGAAATCTTATTCAGAATCTGGGTACACACACACACAAATATATATCTTCCTATTCAGCTAAAAAAATGAATAGGAATCATTTCTCTATTCCTCATATCTTCCCCTTTGGTAGAAAACACTATATTTTCCTACATCACGTATGAGTGTGAGAGTTGGACCATGAAGAAGTTTGAGCACCAAAAAATTGATGTGTGGTGCTGGAGAAAGCTCTTGAGAGTCTCTTGGACAGCAAGGAGATCAAACCGGTCAGTCCTAAAAGAAACCAACCCTGAATATTCATTGGAGGGACTGATGCTGAAGCTGAAGCTGCAGTGCTCTGGCCACCTGATGTGAAGAGGTGACTCACTGGAAAAGACCCTGATGCTGGGTAAATTTGAAGGCAAAAGGAGAAGAAGGCCACAGAGTTAGATAGCATCACCAACTCAGTGGACATGAATTTGAGCAAACTTTGAGAGATAGTGATCGATTAGGAAGCCTGGCATGCTGTAGGTCATGAGGTCACAAAGAGAGGACTTAGCGACTGAACAACAACAACTGTCAGGTCATTTGCAAATATTTTCTCCCAGTCTTTCAGTTGCCTTTTCATTTTGTTTATGGTCTCCTTTGCTTTGTGAAAACTTTTAAGTTTGATTAGGTCCCATTTGTTTATATGTGTTTTAATTTCCACTGCTCTAAGAGATGGATCCAAAAAAATATTGCTGCGTTTTATGCCAAAGAGTGTTCTGAATAGGTTTTCCTCTAGGGGTTTTATGGTATCTGGTCTTAACATTTAGATCTTTAATCCATTTTTAGTTTATTTTTGTATATGGTGTTAGAGAACGTCCTAATTTAATTCTTTTACATGTAGCTGTCCAGTTTTTCCAGCACCACTGATTGAAGAAACTGTCTTTTCTCCATTATATGTTCTGGCTGGCTGTGTCATAGATTAAATGACCATTGGTATATGGGTTTATTTCTAGGCTTTCTATCCTGTTTCATATATCTTTGTGTCTGTATGTCTGTTTTTGTGCTAGTACCATACCATTTGGATAACTTTAGCTTTGTAGTGTTGTCTGAAGTCATAGCATGTGATTCCCCCAGCTCTGTTATTCTTTCCCAAGATTATTTTGGCTATTTTGGGACTTTGGTGTTTCCATACCAATTGAAAACCTTTTAGTTCTAGTTCTGTGAAAAATGCCATTGGTAATTTGATGGGATTGCACTTAATCTGTAGCTTGCCTTGGGTAGTGTGGTCATTTTAACAATATAGATTCTTCTAGTCCAATACCATGGTATATCTTTCTGTTTGTGTTGTCTTCAGTTTCTTTCATCAGTATCTTATAGTTTTTGGAGTACAGGTCTTTGCCTCCTTAGATAGATTTATTCCTAGGTATTTTATTCTCTTTGATGATGCAGTAAATGGGATTGTTTACTTAATTTTGCTTTCTGCTATTTTGTTGTTAGCATATAGAAATGCAAACTTTCTATATATTAACTTTGTATCTTCCAACTTTAATGAATTCATTGATGAGGTCTAGTGGTTTTCTGGTGGCATCTTTAGTGACAGTTTACTTCTTTTTTTCCAATTTAAATTACATTTATTTTTTTTCTTCTCTGATTACTGTAGCTAGGACTTCTAAAACTGTGTTGAATAATGGTGGCAAGAGTGAGCATTCTTGTTGTGTTCCTGATCTTAGAAGAAATGCTTTCAATTTTTCACCATTGAGAATGCTGTTAGCTGTGGGTTTGTCATATATAAGATATATATATTACCTTCATTATGTTGAGGTAGGTTCCTTCCGTGCCTACTTTCTGGATAATTTTTTTCCCCCCATAAATTGATGTTGAATTTTATCAAAAGCTTTTTCTATATATATTGAGATGATCATGTGGTTCTTATTCTTCAGTTTGTTAATGTAGTATATCACATTGATTGATTTGTGGATATTGAAAAATCCTTGTGTCCCTGGGTTGAATTCCACTTGATCACATTATATGATTGCTTTAATGCATTGTTGGAATTGGTTTGCTAGTATTTTGTTGAGGATTTTTGTATCTGTGTTCATCAGTGATATTGGCCTGAAATTTTCTTTTTCTTTTTTTGATAACTTTGTCTAGTTTTCATATCAGAGTGATGGTGGCCTCATAGAATGAGTTTGGGAGTGTTCCTTCCTCTGAATATTTTGAGAATAGTTTCAGAATGTTAACTATTCACTGAATACTTTGTAAAATTCACCTGTGAAGCCATCTGGTCTTGAAATTTTGCTTATTGGGAGTAATTGTTTTAGTAATTGTTCTGTTCATGTTTTCTGTTTCTTCTTGGTTCAACCCTGGGAGATTTTACCTTTTGAATAATTTGGACAAAGCTTTTCTTCTAGATTGTCCATCTTACTGGCATATAGTTCATTGTACTGGTGTCTTATGACCCTGCAGTGCTGGTTGTAACTTCTTTTTCATTTCTGATTTTACTGATTTGGGCTCTCTCCCTTTTTTCCCATAAAGAGTTTGGCTAAAGGTTTATCAATTTTGTTTATTTTTTCAAAGAAGCAGTTTTTAGTTTCATCAATCTTTCTGTAATTTTTTTAGTCTCTATTTCCTTTATTTATGTTTAACCTTTACGATTTCTTTCCTTCTGCTATCTCTGCATTTTGTTTGTTCTTTTCTCTAGTTGTTTGAGGTGTAAGGTTAGGTTGTCTATTTGAGATTTGTCTTGTTTCCTTAGGTAAGCTTTTATCACTGTAAACTTGGCTCAGAACTACTTTTGCTGCATCCCATTGGTTTTGAATCATTGTGTTTTCATTCATTTATCACTATGTATTTTTTGATTTGCTCTTTGATTTCTTCAGTGATCCATTTGTTGTTTAGTAGCACGTTGTTTGGGCTTCCCAGGTGGCTCAGATGGTAAAAGAATCTGCCCACAATGTGGGAGACCTGTGTTCAATCCCTGGGTTGGAAAGATCCCCTGAAAGAGGGCATGGCAAGTATACTCTAGTATACTTGCTTGGAGAATCCCCATGGACAGAGGAGCCTGGTGGGCTACAGTCCGTGGGGTTGCAAAGAGTCAGACACAACTGAGAGACTAAGCACAGCACAGCATACAGCATGTTGTTTAGCCTGTGTGTGGTTGTTTTTTGCAGTTTTTTTTTTATTGTAGTTGATATCTAGTGATATTGATATTTTGTGACATCATAGTTGGAAAAGATGCTTGATATGATTACAGTTTTATAAATTTACTGCAGCTTGTTATGTGGCCCAGCATGTGATCTGTCCTGGAGAATGTTCCATGTATATTTGGCAAATCTGGGTATTTTGCTGCTTTCAGATAGAATGCTCTATAAATATCAATTAAGTCCATCACATCTAATATATCATTTAAGCTATATTTAACCTATATTTCCTTACTGGTTTTCTGGATGGTCTGTCCATTGATGTAAGTGGGATGCTAAAGTCTGCCAGTATTATTGTGTTACTGTTGATTTCTCCTTTTATGTTTGTTAACGTTTGTCTTATATATTGAGGTGCTGCTATGTTGGGTGCATATGTATTTACAGTTGTTATATCATCTGTTCGGATTGATCCTTTGATCATTATGTATTGTCCTGCTTTGTCTCTTATAACAGTCTTATTTTTTAATTTAAAAATAAATTTTAAATTAAAAAATGTTAAATTTTTGTAAAATTAAACCTAATTTAGAATTTTAATTTAAAAACTTAATTAAGAATTTTTTAAATTTATATATTTGTTTTTGTGCCATATGGCTTGAGGATCTTAGTTCCCCAATCAGAGATCAAATCCATGACCCCTACAATGGAAATGCTTACCACTAGCCACTAGGCTACCAGGGAATACCCAAGAGTCTTTATTTTATAACTTTTAATTAGAGAATAATTACTTTACAATATTGTGATGGTTTTTACCATACATCTACATGAATCCACCATAGGTATATATATGTCACCTCCCTCTTAACCCCCCCTCCTGCCACCCTCCTAGGTTGTTACAAGGCACCAGCTTTGGGTTCCCTGCATCATACATGAAACTAGATACCTGTTTTACATATGGTAATATATTTCTCATTGCTATTCTCTCAAATCATCCCACCTTCTCCTTCACCCACTGTGTCCAAAAGTCTGTTCTTTATGTCTGTTTCCTTTGCTGTCCTGCAAGTAGGATTGTCACAGTAAAGGACAGACATGATAAAGACCTAACAGAAGCAGAAGAGATTAAGAAGAGGTGGCAGGAATACACAGAAGAACTGTTTAAAAAAAAAGGTCTTAATGACCTGGATAACCATGATTATGTGGTCACTCACCTAATGCCAGCCATCCTGGAGTGTGAATGCAAGTGGGCCTTAAAGAAGCATTATTGCAAACATGCTAGTGGAGGTGATGAAATTCTAGCTGAGTTATTTAACATCCTAAATGATGATACTGTTAAAGTGCTGCACTCAATATGCCAGCAAATTTGGAAAACCCAGCAGTGGCCACAGGACTAGAAAAGGTCAGTTTTTCATTCCAGCCCCAAAAAGGAGCAATGCCAAAGAATGTTCAAAGCTACTGCCCAATTACACTCATTTCACATGCATGCAAGGTAATGCTCAAAATCCTTCAAGCTAGACTTCAACAGTATGTGAACCAAGAACTAGATATATAAGCTGGATTTAGAAAAGGCAGAAGAACTAGAGATCAAAATGCCAATATCCAGTGGATCATAGAAAATACAAGAGAATTCCAGAAAAACGTCTATTTCTGCTTCATTGACTTTGTGTGGATCACAACAAACTGTGCTGTGTTTGGTGCTCGGTTGCTTCAGTCCCATCCAACACTTTGTAATCCCATAGACTGTAGCCCACCAGGCTCCTCTGTCCATGGAATTCTTCAGGCAAGAATACTGGAGTGGGTTGCCATGCCTTCCTCCAGGGAATCTTGCCTATGCAGGGATTGAACCTGCATCTCTTGCATCTCCTGCATTGGCAAGTAGGTTCCTTACCACTAGCACCACTGGAAAATCCTTAAAGAGTTGGGAATACCAGACCACCTTGCCTGCCTTCTGAGAAACCTATATGCAGGACATGGAACAGACTGGTTCAAAATTGGGAAACTGCTACTGCTACTGCTAAGTCGCTTCAGTCGTGTCCGACTCTGTGCGACCCCATAGACGACAGCCCACCAGGCTCCCCCATCCCTGGGATTCTTCAGGCGAGAACACTGGAGTGGGTTGCCATTTCCTTCTCCAATGCATGAAAGTGAAAAGTGAAAATGAAGTCACTTAGTTGTGTCTGACTCTTCAGGACCCCATGGACTGCAGCCTACCAGGCTCCTCCATCCATGGGATTTTCCAGGCAAGAGTACTGGAGTGGGGTGCCATTGCCTTAAGGAGTACATCAATTGGGAAAGGAGTACACGTATTGTCACTCTGCTTATGTAATTTCTATGCAGAGTACATCATGTGAAATGCCAGGCGGATTAAGCACAAGCTGGAATCAAGATTGCTGGGAGAAATATCAACAACCTCAGATAGGCAGATGACAGCACTCTAATGGCCGAAAGTGAAGAGGAACTGAAGAGCCTCTTGATGAAAGTGAAAGAGGAGAGTGAATAAGTTGGCTTAAAACTCAACATTCAACAAACTAGGATCATGGCATCTGGTCCCATCACTTCATGGCAAATAGATGGGGGAAAAAATGGAAACAATAACAGACTTTATTTTCTTGGACTCCAAAATCACTGCAGATGTTGACTGTAGCCATGAAATTAAAAGACACTTGCACCTTGGAATAAAAGCTATGACCAACCTAGACAGCATATTAAAAAGCAGAGTCATCACTGCCAACAAAAGTCCATATAGTCAAAGTTATAGTTTTTCCAGTAGTCATGTATGGATGTGAGAGTTGGCACTCATGGAGAGCTGTCAAAGAATTGATGCTTTCAAACTGTGGTGTTGGAGAAGATTCTTGAGAGTCCCTTGGACAACAAGGAGATTAACCCAGTCAATCCTGAAGGAAATCAGCCCTAAATATTCATTGGAAGGACTGATGCTGACGCTGAAGTTCCAACACTTTGGTCACTTGATGTGAAGAGCCAACTCATTGAAAAAGACCCTGATGCTGGGAAAGATTAAAGGCAGGAGGAGGAGAAGGGAGTGACAAACAATGAGCTGGTTGGATGGCATCACTGAGTCAATGGACATGAGTTTGAGCATACCTGGGAGATAGTGAATAACAGGGAAGCCTGGCGTGCTGCAGTTCATGGGGTCACAGAGAGTCGGACATGACTGAGACTGAACTACAACAACAAATGATGGTTTTAATCCTAGTTTTTTTGTTTTTTTTTGTAGGAATATCCATACTGTTTTCCATAGTGGCTGTATCAATTTGCATTTCCTCCAACAGTGTGAGATGGTTCCCTTTTCTTCACAGTGTCTCCAGCACTTTGTTTGTAGACATTTTGATATTGACCATTCTGATCAGTGTGAAATGACCCCTCATTGTAGTTTTGTTTTGAATTTCTCTAGTAATGAGCAATGTTGAGCATCTTTTCATGTGTTTATTAGCCATATGTATGTCTTCTTTGGAGAAATGTCTTTTTAGGTCTTCTGCCCACTTTTTTATTTGGTTGGTTGTTTTTCTGGTATTGAGCTGCATAAGCTGCTTGTGTATTTTGGAGATTAATTGTCAGTTGTTTTGTTTGCTATTATTTTCTCCCATTCTGAGGGTTGTCTTTTCACCTTGCTTGTAGTTTTCTTCATTGTGTAAAAGCTTTTAAGTTTAGTTAGGTCCCATTTGTTTATTTTTGCTTTTATTTCCGTTACTGTAGGAGGATCTTGCTGTGATTTATGTCAGAGCGTGTTTTGTCTGTGTTTTACTCTTAAGAGTTTTATTGTTTCTGGTCTTGTGTTTAGGTCTTTAATCCATTTTGAGTTTATTTTTGTATAAGGTGTTAGGAAGTGTTCTAATTTCATTCTTTTATTTGTAGTTGACCAGTTTTTCCCACACCACTTGTTGAAGAGATTTTGCTTTTTTTCTATTATGTTTTTGCCTCCTTTTGAAAGGTTGTTGTTGAATCACACAAAGACACCAGGATTCTTGGCCCCCGGAGGAGAAGAATTCAATCCGGGGCTAGAGACGAGGCTTGATCGCTCAGAGCTTTTGTGTAATAAAGTTTTATTAAAGTATAAAGGAGATAGAGAAAGCTTCTGACATAGGCACAGAAGGGGGCAGAAGAGTACCCCCCTGCTAGTCTTCAGCTGGATGTTATATAGTCACTAGCAGTCTGTTAATGAAAGAAAGGAATGTCTTAAAATTCAGAATGGCACCAGGCCCCTCACCCATAAGATGCATTTTGGGATAATCTTGGCATTAAATGGTTTATCCTGGGCCATAAAATGATTAACTTGAATCTTGAAGAAGGGCAGACCACCATACAAATAGTGTCATTTACATAGATTAGGGAAACAATATCTGAGTATAACATACTGGTTTGTCAAGCAGGTTCTGAGCCAAGAGGTGGACCGACTTGAAGACAGAGTTTGGGGGTAAATGCATAGTACATTAGCATAGCTTAAAACAAACATTTCCATAAGAAAAAGGCATTGGTTAACTTCAGGAGAAACCAGGTGTCGTTGTGGCAACACAGCATTTTAAGAGAAACCTCCTTTTAAATATGTATAGAGAAGGAAAAAAATGTTTCCTCCTGCCACTTAAGAGAGATAAAAATGTCTGACACTTGCAGGCTATTTCCTCCGTTTGGAGACCCCTGGCCTTCCTGCCTGTTACGCTCTC
Source organism: Bubalus kerabau (assembly GCF_029407905.1). Taxonomy (NCBI): domain Eukaryota; kingdom Metazoa; phylum Chordata; class Mammalia; order Artiodactyla; family Bovidae; genus Bubalus; species Bubalus kerabau. Next base: position 76,852,479 of record NC_073624.1, on the reverse strand, counting down.
ACTTTGTCAAAGATAGGGTGTGCATAGGTGCATGAACTTATCTCCAGGCTTTCTGTCTTGTTCCATTGGTCTATATTTCTGTTATTTTGTGCCAGTACCATCCAACAGTCTTTATTTTAAAGTCTATTTTGTCTGATATTGCAACTCCAGCTTTCTTTTGATATCCATTTGCATGGAATACCTTTTCCCATCCCCTCATTTTCAGTCTGTATGTGTGTCTAGATCTGAAGTAAGTCTCTTATAGGAAGCAAATATATGGGCCTTTTTTTAGTGATACTAATTCTTTACCTTTTTATGTAAATGCTGTGAAAACCCACTTCTTTGCCCTCTTACTTGTTTTAGCTTGCTCATCTGCTAATTACTAATGTAAACAGGAAGGGCCCCCAACCTCTAAGCAGGTCCCTCTGAGCTTCTCTATCTAACCTCAGCCCATGGTTGTAGATACCATGTGTGGGTTTATGGGTCCCAGATGTTAGTTTCTCCTCAGCCTTTTTCAAGAAGTCTGTATTCAGCCTCCTGGTTGACCTTTCAACTTGTGCACCTTCAGTTAGCACCTCTATCTAAAGAGAACTCTTGATTCCTCTTCTACCTTCACCTTCTGCATACCTGTTCCTCATCCATCTCAGTAGAAATCATCATCATTTATTCATTTGCCTAAGCCAAAAATCTGAGTAATCCTTGATTTCTTTGTTTTCATCATTTCCCCCAGACAGTTCATCAGAAAATCCTCTTGAAGATACCCCTAAAATATCTCAGTCTTTTTTTATAGCTCTAATTACTCCCTCATCCAAGTAGCATAATATTTTCTCATGAATTATTATAATAACCTAATTACTCCCTTTCATGTTTTGCTTTCTGTTGTATACAGTAACTAGAACAGTCTTTTAAAAATGTAAATTGGATCATGTTTTCTGGATAAAACCTTGTGCTGCATTTATCATAAAATTCACATACAAAACTGTGGTTCCAACATCCCAAGAACTTTTCCCTGCTCTTTTCCCTTCATTTCATGTCATACTCCTCCCTCACTGTGCTTTAGCCATACAGGGCCTCTGCTGGTTCCATAGTACCTGCCAACACAGTTCATCATTAAGTCCTTGGTCTCTGTTAGATAGCACCTTCTCAGAGAGGTTGCTGCCCTTCCAATTCAATGTAGCTGCTCAATTTCTCTTTATGATATTACCCTAGTTTAATTTTCTCTATCGTAATTTTTACTTCATATATTTTTCTTGTTTTTTTACTATCCCATCTCATTTAAATTTAAACCCTAGAAAAGTAAAGATTTTGTGCAGCCCATCTCCTCAGCATATATGTAGAATGAATTCTGCACATATGGTGGATGAATGGATGGATGAATGCATTTAAACACGGCTGCTTTGTAAAAGGCGTTGTGGAAGATACATAATTAGTATTAACAGGGTGGTCCCTGTCACATATAGAGCTTCCAATCTGTTTGGACACCCAAACAATAGAGGATTGCATGACTAAGCAGTGAGCTATGTGGTATTGACCATAAGTGATACAGGAGTTCAGAGAAGAGTGTGGGAAATGCAAGAGACCTAAGTTTGGGGCCTCTGTTCCAGTATTTGTGTACTGCTCCAGTATGCAAATCATTTAACTGAATGTATAGAATTTCCATTCTCATCAGTGTGGTTGCAAGCAGGAGATGAACGATGCTAAAACTGTCCTGTGGTAGTTTATGCCCCAACAACCTGTCCAGACAACATTTTTCCAGTGACATTCAAGTATGCTTTCAACAGAAATATTTTGAGTAAGTTTTAAACCTTATTCAAACTGGATATATGCTTTAGCAAATATCTGCCCTTTTTAAACAACATGCTGTTTGGGGATGACCTTAAAGATTTTTTACATTAATTCTTAGGCAATAAATTAAGGAGACATAGTGAAAACTTGAAGATATCAGCATATAAAGAACATTGGGATATATCTTTTTTTTTTTTTTCACTTAATTGGCTAATTTTTTTCAGTCTTAATTGATTATACTACTTTGGCTTTTTGAAACATAGTCCGTTCTCTTTAGATTTCCTATTACTCATGTATTTAACACCTGTTGGAATTAAAGCCTTATTGGTATTTTAAGCCAATTAATAGTCTTGTCATTTATTCATGTGGAACTTGTACTCACTTCCCAGGGAGTTCTTACTGTTTTTACAATAGATACAACAGTCAACAAATAAATACCCCTAAAAGTTAAAAATGATTGTCTTAATCTTATGGTTTTCTGTTAAGGAAATACACAAGGTTTAAAGAATCTGCCTGGAAGAAATGAGTGAGCAAGAAAGACACTGGAAGGAGAAGCTTAATGTTTCTTTATCTTCTCTTTTGTTCCGGAGTAATCCTAACATTGTGAAGTCTTCAAAAATTTACTGCCTTTGCTTTTCAAATAAATGACTTGGGTGTGAAAAGCAGCACATCCGCCCTGTGGTTGAGCATTTTTTCTGAGTTGACTTATCTTTGAACTTCTCTGTAGTGGTGGGCTGGTGGCACTCCCCTGGCCTCTCTTGGAGATTCCTTTTCATTCAGTTACTTTCAGTTTACTGAAAGACCCCAGGATGGCCCCAAGAAGACTCCTCATTTCCTGACTTCAGGCTGCAGTGATCACACCTTCAAAACCAAAATTCTATACTTAGGGAAGTATATTGTTGTTGTTTAGTCACTAAGTCGTGTCTAACTCTTTGCGACCCCATGCACTGTAGCTCTCCAGGTTCCTCTATTCATAGGATTTTCCAGGCAGCAATACTAGAATGGGTTGCCATTTCCTTCTCCAGGGGATCTTTCCCACCCAGGGAGAGAACCCTCGTCTGTTGCATTGGCAGGTGGGTTCTTTACCACTGAGCCACCACGGAAACCCCTAAGGAAAGTATACCCATGTCCTATCCTATCAGGAAAGTGAGATCCCTGTTTATTGCATTTACAACTTCATATAATGAAATCTCCAATAACCCAATCTATTCCTGAATCTTTGATCAATAGTCCCCCCTCCTAAATTCAGTTTCTAGGGAAAGTAGAAAATAGGAACTGTTTCAGGAATATATTCATTTACTTTTAAAGTATTATGATAAATAGGCATAAAATATAATGATTAATTTTTAAAAGTAAGACTCCACACTCTGTTCCGATTTATAATAAAATGAAATTATTAGTGGTTTCCTCCCATCCTTCAGGGTTCTAAATAAAGAAAATATATATGAGGAGTATAATTAGATGAAAGTTAAAGTATTACTCTATTAATATTAGTAAAAGCCCTATAATGCCTAAAATGAAGCTTCTAGTAAACAAACGAGGCCCTTAAAAGCCAGTGTTCAATATATACTTTTTTTTTGGCAGACATGGGGTTAGTGACCAAGGTGAAATTGGGAGTGGGACAAGATTGTATTTACTCTTTTCTCAACTCTCCAGTCCTCCCCACACTCTTTTCTTAAGGTTTATTTTTCAAGTAATATTAGTTTATAAAATTATATTTCACATGTACAACATTATATTTCTATTTCTGTATATCCTACAGTGTGCTTACCACCAGAAGTTTAATTTTCTATCTGCCACCATACAGTTGGTCCCCTTTACACACTTCACCCCACCCCCACCCCTTCCCCTCTGGTAATCACTACTTTGTTCTCTGTATCTATGTGTTTGTTTTTGTTTGTTCATTTATTTTGTTTTTTTCTTGTTTGTTTTATTTTTTATATTCCATGTATGAGTGAAATTATATGATATTTATCTTTCTTTGTCTGACTCGTTTCACTTACTGTAACATATACTTTTTTCATACAAATTGAAGAAAGTACACCTGTGCTATGCTATGCTATGCTAAGTCACTTCAGTTGTGTCCAACTCTGTGTGACCCCAGAGATGGCAGCACACCAGGCTCCGCCGTCCCTGGGATTCTCCAGGCAAGAACACTGGAGTGGGTTGCCATTTCCTTCTCCAATGCATGAAAGTGAAAAGAGAAAGTGAAGTCGCTCAGTCATGTCCGACTCCTAGCGACCCCATGAACTGCAGCGCACCAGGCTCCTCCATCCATGGGATTTTCCAGGCAAGTGCACTGGAGTGGGGTGCCATTGCCTTCTCCAGTACACCTGTAGTGCAAACTTACTGATGACTTCATCCATCTAGAAGTAAAAAGATGGTGGCCTCTTCCCATTTCTATTCCTAATCAGGGAAGTCCCTGACCAGAGGTGCAGAAACTTGAAGAGGACTTATTAATTTTGAGTAAATGGACAGGGACCTAACTCCTCTAATAAAATATGCAGCACTGAGTATTCAGCTCCAAATGATTAGAGCAAAGAAAGAAGGATTCCAGGGTGGAGGTGAAAGATATGACACACACAGTCATATAGTAACACATATAGTCATATAGTAACATATAGTCTTAAAGTAACACTTTACCAAGTGTAGAAGAGAGAGGCATGTTGCCATCTCTGATGGTACAAGTTGTGCACTGAATAGAAGGTGCACAAGGGTTTCATTTATATAGAATGTGAGGTCAGTATGTCCCTGTGGACTGGGCAGTAACAGGAGAGAGTTTTACAGATTTCTTAGGACCTATATAAGAAACTAAGTAGTTATGTTACCCTGACCAAATGTTAATAATTAAATCTTCATTAGCCTCTGTTTCTTTGGTTAGAGACCACTGTTTTCCTAGTCAATAATCATTCTCCTCTATTTCCTTAGTAATAGATCCCTATTGATAGGGATAGATTTGTGTCTACATTTTTTTAAAAAGTTAAAGGCCAAAAAAAAAAAAAAAAAAAAAAAAGGTTAAAGGCCATTTCTTAGCCTTCCTTGCAGAAAGGAGTGGCCAATGCGGAATATGTAAACGAAAAAAGTCAGTTGGGAGATATACCCTTTCTCCTTTCTTCCTCCTCCTTCCGAGAGCAAGACTGTGATTGCTGGAACTCCTGTAACTATACAGGAGGTCACCTTGTGGGTGGAAATCCACTGAAAATGAGGAAGCAGAAAGACTCTGGATCTGGGTCCCTGATGTCAGTGGAGCCACCAGATCAGCCTTGTACTCCAAGGCTTCCTGTTTACATTAGATAAAAATACAGTTCTATGTTGATTAAGCTATTGTTGGTTGAGTTTTCTCCTGTATGTATTTAATCATAATTGATAGATACTTTATCTCCAAAAATACTTTTGTGGGTGAAGAGGAATAAGCGAGAGAAAATTGGGAAACACTTTGTTAAGTATAAAATGCCACATTAATGTAATGACTTTGTAAAAATCTGGGCTCCAAAAATACCGCTTTGGGGCACAATCTTGATGAGAAAGATTAACACAAAACGGTGACGTGGGTCATTTTATTCCTGCCACCATTTTGCCCCAGACTATAGGGCATCTTCCCTAAGGCTTACCATGCTCATTCCCTGAGGTCACATCTGCCTGACCTGGTTGCATTTTCCGCACCTCCAGCAGAATTGGTCTTGAGATCTTTGGGAGGAGCTAGAAAGAGAACAAATATAGAAGTAGACTGATCTTGAGATTAAGGGCTTGCTTTCCCCTAGATTTCCCAGCAGTAGAAGTCAGAGCTCTAGGAGATGCTAAGAAAGATCCTGAAGTTGTGCTGATGAGACTAGACCATAAAGACTTCCATACATGACCTAGAGGATCCTTGAACATTTAGATATTGTAACTTGGTCATCTGATAGTGATGTGTAAAAATGATCTAAAGTGAGAAAAGGAGAAATATTTATCTCTTCCTGGAGATCCCAGGAAAACTATCCTCATCCTTGGGCCTAGAGGCTGGTCAAGAAGTCCACTTTCCCTTGAAATAGGGGAAAGAGGCTATATTGCTCTAGTGAAAGCTTTGTCCTCAAGATCCTGCTGAGGACAGGAAGAGATAGGGATATCCTGGAAGCTGTTACATGAATCTCCTTTTCTTTCATTAAAGTATACTTGGTTTACAATATTATATTAGTTTCAGGTATATGGCATAGTGATTCAGTATTTTTACAGATTATTCTCCATTAAAAGTTAAGATAATGCTATAATTTCCTATTTTATACAATGTCCTTGTTGCTTATCTATTTCATATGTAATAGTTTGCATCTTTTAATTCCATTCCCCTGACTTGCCCTTCCTTCCTTCTCTCTCCTCATTGTAAATACTACTTTGTTTTCTGGATCTGTTTTGCTATATATATATTCATTTTTATTTTTTAGATTGTGCATGTAGGTGATATTATATAGTGTTTGTCTTTCTCTGTATGACTTATTTCATTAAGCATCATATTCTCTAGGTCCATTCATGTTGCTGCAAATGGAAGAATTTCATTCTTTTGTGGCCAAGTATTCCATCTCTCTCTTTCTATACACACACACACACACACACACCCCTTCATCCATTTGTCTTTTGATGGACACTTGGGTTGCTCCCATATCTAGGCTATTGTAAATAGTGCTGCTATGAACATTGGGGGGTGCATGTATCTTTTTAAATTAGTGTTTTCACTTTTTCTGGATATATATACCCAGAAGTACAGTTGCTAGATAATATGGTAGTTCTATTTTTAGATTTTTGAGGAACCCCCATACTGTTTGCAACAGTGGCTATGCCAGTTTACATTCCCACCTAAATGAAAGATTTGATGCTGTAAAGTTTGTAGAAGAGAATATAGGCAGAGCACTCTTTGTCATCGATCATACATAAATCTCTTTCTGCAGTGTCCTCAACAAGCTGTCATCTAATCTCTGTATACTAGCAGAGGTAAAGGGGTTAGGAGAGTTGTAGGATTTACTGCCCTTTGAAGAGACCAGTCTGCTTTTGAGCTTCTTTCCTTTTGGTAAAACTTGTATTTATAGTAAACCTCAAAGAACTTCTCTGTAGCTTCTGCTCATGGGATATAGATCTGTTTTTGAAGGAAATGAAGAGAGCCTCAGTTCAGTTCAGTCACTCAGCCATGTCCGACTCTGCAACCCCATGAACTGCAGCATACCAGGCCTCCCTGTCCATCACAAACTCCTGGAGTTTACTCAAACTCATGTCCATTGAGTCGGTGATGCCATCCAACCGTCTCATCCTCTGTCGTCCCCTTTTCCTCCCACTGTCAATCTTTCCCAGCATCAGGGTCTTTTCAAATGAGTCAGTTCTTCACATCACGTGGCCAAAGGATTGGAGTTTCAGCTTTAGCATCAGTCCTTCCAATGAATATTCAGGACTGATTTCCTTTGCTGCTGCTGCTGCTGCTAAGTCGCTTCAGTCGTGTCCAACTCTGTGCGACCCCATAGACGGCGGCCCACCAAGCTCCCCCGTCCTGGGATTCTCCAGGTAAGAACACTGGAGTGGGTTTCCATTTCCTTCTCCAATGCATGAAAGTGAAAAGTGAAAGTGAAGTCGCTCAGTCCTGTCCAACTCTTCATGACCCCATGGTCTTCAGCCTACCAGGCTCCTCCGTCCATGGGATTTTCCAGGCAAGAGTACTGGAGTGGGGTGCCATTTCCTTTAGGATGGACTGATTGGATCTCCTTGCAGTCCAAGGGACTCTCAAGGGTCTTCTCCAACACCACAGTTCAAAAGCATCAGTTCTTCAGCGCTCAGCTTTCTTTATAGTCCAATCTCACATCCATACATGACTACTGGAAAAACCATAAGCTTTGACTATACAGACATTTGTAGGCAAAGAAATGTCTCTGCTTTTTAATACACTGTCTAGGTTTGTCATTGTTTTTCTTCCAAGGAGCAAGAGTCTTTTAATTTCATGGCTGCAGTCTTTGTCCACAGTGACACTGGAGCCCAAGAAAACAAAGTCAGCCACTGTTTCTATTGTTTTCCCATCTATTTGCCATGAAGTGATGGGACTGGGTGCCATGATCTTTGGTTTTTGAATGTTGAGTTTTAAGCCAGCTTTTTTACTCTCCTCTTTCAGTTTCATCAAGAGGCTCCTTAGTTCCTCTTCACTTTTTGCCATAAGGGTGGTATCATCTGCATATCTGAGGTTATTGATGTTTCTCCCCATAATCTTGATTCCAGCTTGTGCTTCATCCAGCATGGCATTTCTCATGATGTACTCTGCATATAAGTTAAATAAGCAGGGTGACAATATACAGCCTTGACGTACTCCTTTCCCAATTTGGAACCCAGTCTGTTGTTCTGTATCTGGTGCCTACTGTTACTTCTTGACCTGCATACAGATTTCTCAGGAGGCAGGTAAGGTGGTCTGGTATTCCTATCTCTTTAATAATTTTCTACAGTTTGTTGTGATCTACACAGTCAAAGGCTTGAGTGCAGTCAGTGAAGCAGAAGTAGATGTTTTTCTGGAATTCTCTTACTTTTTTCTATGATCCAGTGGATGTTGGCAATTTGATCTCTGGTTCCTCTGCCTTTTCTAAATCCAGCTTATACATCTGGAAGTTCTTGGTTCACATATTCTTGAAGCCAAGCTTGAAGAATTTTGAACGTTACTTTGCCAGCATATGAAATGAGTGCAATTGTGTGGTGGTTTGAACATTCTTTGGGATTGACTTTGACTTTGATTTGGCTTTGACCTTCTTTGGGATTGGAATGAAAACTGACTGTTTCCAATCCTGTGGCCACTGCTGAGTTTTCCAAATTTGCTGTCATATTGAGTGCAGCAATTTAACAGCATCATCTTTTAGGATTTGAAATAGTTTAGCTGCAGTTCCATCACCTTCACTAGCTTTGTTTACCTCCTAATCTTATCAGCACCCCTACCTTTGAACCATTGCTATAAAATTCTTCATCAGGTCCTCCCAGGTTGGGACACCCAGTTCCATGGATAGGACCCTGCAGTGGCCCCCTTTGCCTGGCAGAACAATAAAGCTTTTCTTATTCTGCTACACCTAAAACTCTGTCTCTGAGATTTGATTTGCCACCAGTACACAAGAGGCCACACTTTCAGCATCAGCATCATAGTTTATTTACACATTTACAAATTTCCTAAGCTTTATGCCATTGAGAGAAATTACTTATAGATAGGAAATACAAAGTCACTTTGAAATTGAATCTGTGAATCTGTAGAAGGAGAAATTGCCACTGATACTGTGTTTTGCTCCAATATTGCCTGCTGATGGAGGCTGCAGGTCACACTATGTCATTATCTTCCAGTAATTTTTTCCTGTAGATTACTTTTAGGTACAACAAGCCACTAGTTGCCAGAAAGAAGCTACAGAAAAAGTATTTTTCTTCTTTTTTTAACCAAAAATCTATTCCTGACTCCACCAATGTTTTTTGATAATGCTGCTGCTGCTACTGCTGCTCAGTCGCTTCAGTCGTGTCCGACTCTGTGCGACCCCAGAGATGGCAGCCCACCAGGTTTCCCCGTCCCTGGGATTCTCCAGGCAAGAACACTGGAGTGGGTTGCCATTTCCTTGTCCAGTGCATGAAAGTGAACAGTGAAAGTGAAGTCGCTCAGTCGTGTCCTACTCTAGCGACCCCATGGACTGCAGCCTACCAGGCTCCTCCGTCCATGGAATTTTCCAGGGAAAAGTACTGGAGTGGGGTGCCATTGCCTTCTATAAATCATTTAATCTTTTGGCCCTTGGATATCTGAATTATAAAATAGAAACAAAATTCTCTGTGCCTCCCAACTCACAATATTTCAAATTGCAGAAGCAAAGTTGCTTATTTCCAAAAATGGGCTATGGCAATTGGAGAGCCATCTATAGGGAAAAACAGAGTCCATCTCAGTTCATACACCAAATAAAATACAATTAACTCAACATTTAAATGTATGAAATAAAACTATAAATTACCAGAAGATAGACTATTTTTATAGAGAGGCTGTTGAGTTTTAATATTCATCTTTATTAATTTAAACCTGAGTATGCATAGGAGGTGTTCTGGGTAGGAGGGAGATTTCTTGTAATTACCTCACAATATAATAATAAGTGAGATAGTTCACTTATCCCAGATCTTACCCTAGGGGTAATGAAGTGAAAGCTAGGCCAAATGTCCTACGAGAGTAGCTATACACTACTGTGGGTTTTTTATTTCTATTTATGTACAGCAAAGAGCCATCTGGTAAAAACAAAACATACAGCCATCTGGAAAGAAAAAAACAACTTAGTCTCCTTATTGAGGTATAGAAAGAATCCTAAGTTCTCTAATTGTTTTGGAAGGTAATTATGTCCTCCCAAGGGTCAGAGAAACCGTGGGTGTCTCCACTGTATACTCTAATCTGATCAGCACCTGTATGCATGTAGGCTAGGTCACTTTAGTCATATGCAACTCTTTGCGACCCTGTGGACCGTATGTAGCCTTCCAGGCTCCTCTGTCTATGGGATTCTCCAGGCAAGAATACTGGAGTGGGTTGCCATGCCCTCCTCCAGGGTATCTTCTGGACCCAGGAATCGAACTTGCATCTCTTATATCTTCTGTATTGGCCAGTGGGTTCTTTACCACTACCACCATCTGGGAGGCCCCATATGAAGATGTGTCCAAAGTCTGGACTTCATGCCTTTTAAAACGTAAATACTTAGAGCTCCCATCCTGACTCCATGAGGACTACCCTGGAGGCCTAGACCAGACTGTAACCATTTGAATTAGAGCAGTTAACTAGACAGTTGGTTACAGAATCTAATTCTCTTGGTATGTGCAGAGCACAGTTCTTCTAGGGAAAATGAAAATAAACGTACCCTATCTTAGATACATGTCCATGTCTCAGGAGGCTTAGGACATTTTTACAAGGGCACTGAGAAATCAGGGAAATTTTACGTACCTATAGTGGAGAATATTTTTCTAAAAACATAAAGGCCAACACACCCCTAAAATAACTGACAGATTTGATGAGAAAATAATGAAAAGAAAGTTGAAAGACTAATGATAAGCTGGAAACCCTCTCAGATTTATAGTATATATGCTTGGCACAAAATTAATCTCTCTTAACTCTTAGAAAAGCAAACAAAAAAGACCTTTAAAATTTTTGCAGAGGGCACTAATTTTCTTTGCAAAAGAAGAATAAAACTCTATAGAAAAGGTGCTTAGGCTCTTTAGTAATCAAATAGGTTCTAAAAAAAGACTATTTGTGATATTGTCCACTGACAAACTGAAAAACAATGCCTAGAGTTAGTGAAGTAGTGGTGAATTGTCCTTTTCATACTGTATTGGAGAGAGTGTGATGTTTCTACAGGACACTTTGGCATTATGTGTTGTGGGAGGCAGATCCCAAAACCCTAAAAATGTCCACATCCTAGTGCCCAGAACCTCTGAATATATGTTATAGGGCAAAAGGGAATTACAGGTGGAATTAAGGTTGCTTAATCAGATGACCTTAAAGGGGTTATTCTGGATTGCCTGGGTGGGCCCAGTGGGATCACAAAGGTCCTTAGAAGCAGAAGAGGGAGTCAGAAGAAGAGGTCAGAGTAGAATGGTGTAGGAGGCTCTGATTTCTTGTTGCTGGTTTTGAAGATGGAGAAAGGAGGTAGAAAAGCCAGAAGCTGGCAAAGACAAGGAGACAGATTCTTCCCAAGAGCCTTTTAAAGGGACATGATGTTGCCTGACAGAATAATGCCATCCCAGTGAGACCAGTGTCAGACTGCTAGCCTACAGAACCGTAAGGTAATAAATTTATGTTATTTGGCACCCCACTCCAGTACTCTTGCCTGGAAAATCCCATGGACAGAGGAACCTGGAAGGCTGCAGTCCATGGGGTTGCTAGGAGTCGGACACGACTGAGCGACTTCACTTTCACTTTTCACTTTCCTGCATTGGAGAAGGAAAGGGCAACCCACTCCAGTGTTCTTGCCTGGAGAATCCCAGGGACGGGGGAGCCTGGTGGGCTGCCGTCTATGGGGTTGCACAGAGTCGGACACGACTGAAGTGACTTAGCAGCAGCAAGCAACTAAATTCATAGCAATTTGCTATAGCAGTGATAGAAAACTTGTATGTTTAGATTTTAAAAAGTATTCAGTCTTTGAGATAGATATTCCATTGCATATATATTCCATGTCCTCTTTATCCATTCATTTATTGATGGATAATTAGATCCTTCTATATCTTGACTATTATAAATAATGCTGCTATGAATGTTGGGGTCCATATATCTTTTCAAATTAGTGGTTTTTTCCTTTGGAAAAATGCCCAGAAGTGGAATTGCTAGATAGAATGACAATTCCATTTTTAATTTTTTGAGGAACCTCCATACTGTTTTCCATAGGGGCTGCACCATTTTGCACACCCACCAACAGTACATGAGAGTTCCCTTTCTCCCCATCCTCACCAATATTTGCTATTTATTATCTTTTTTGGTGATAGCCATATCCCTAATTCTTTGCTCACCTTGAAACCAAAACGTAGTGAAGTTATCTATACTTGTTGTCAAAATTCTTTTCTTCCCATTACTTCTTGAACCATGTCTAAACAGGCCTTTGCCTCCCACTACTCCATAGATGCTACTTTTGCCAAAGTCTCTAGTAACTGTCAGTTTCTTCAAATTCAGTGGTCATCTCTCTACCCTCATCCTATTTATCTGTTAACTGCATTTAACATAATTGATCACTCCTTGCTTCTTGGATATTCTTCACTTTCCTAGAAGATATCATTCTCCTGTTTTCCTCCTACTTCAGTGGCTACCTCAGACTCCTTTGCTAGAGCCTCTGTATTTCCCCAATCTCTAAATCTCCATATATTTGAATCTCCCATGAATTCAAATTCTTTTAAAAAATATTTATTATTTTATTTATTTTTGGCTGTGCTGGGTCTTTGTTGCTGCTTGGGCTTTTCTCTAGTTGCAGCGAAGCGGGGCTACTCCCTAGTTGTTGTGCATGAGCTTCTCGTTCCAGTGGCTTCTCTTGTTGTGGAACACAGGTTCTAGGGTGCCCGGACTTCAGTAGCTCTGGCCCATGGGCTCAGTAGTTGTGGCTCCTGGGCTCTAGAGCACAGGCTCTAGAGCACAGCAAAGGCTCAGTTGCTCCACAGTATGTGGGATCTTCCCACATACTATGTGGGAAGGGATCGAACCTGTGTCTCCTGCATTGGCAGGTGGATTCTTTAGCACTGAGCCACCAGGAAGCCCCTTGGAAATTCAGAATGTTCAAAACAGAATTCCTCTATCTTACTCCCCTCCTGTTCTTCAGCATTTACTCAGGGAAAGATTTGACTCTCATATACCATGTTCATTTCCTTAACAAATCCTGAAAGCTCTAATTTCAAAATACACACAGAATTTACCCACCACTTTTTTTTTTTTTTTAAATAATAATAAACAGCAACATCTTCTCTTACCATCCTGGTCTCATCCACCAAGACTCTGTTACAGAAGATTCTTAACTATTCTCTTTATTCTCGTCCATATTTGTTCTCAACAAGGCAAGCCAGAGCAGTCCTCTAAAATGCAAGTTAAGGCACTACTCAGCAACTATCCCGTGATAAAGATCTATTTAAAAAATTTCATTCCATCATGGATTGATGCCTCTGTAAAATACAGTACAGAATGAACTACTGGAAAAATAAATTTAAAAAGACAAGCAGAACACATCACTTATTATTTGATTCAAAAAGTATAAAATTAAATTTCAGTTACAGGTTGCTTTGTCACCAACTGATAATACACCACTTACAGATGGCAGAGACCCATGGACCCCACTTTGGGTAGCATCAGCTTTGAGAAGGCAATGGCACCCCACTCCAGTACTCTTGCCTGGAAAATCCCATGGACGGAGGAGCCTAGTAGGCTGCAGTCCATGGGTTCGCTAAGAGTTGGACACGACTGAGCAACTTCACTTTCACTTTTCACTTTCATGCATTGGAGAAGGAAATGGCAACCCACTCCAACTCCAGTATTCTTGCCTAGAGAATCCCAGGGACGGGGGACCCTGGTGGGCTGCTGTCTATGGGGTCGTACAGAGTTGGACACGACTGAAGCGACTTAGCAGCAGCAGCAGCTTTGATCATGTTAGTTCCCTGCTCAAGCCTACTAGTGACTTTCTCCTTGCCCACGGCAATAGTCAAAGACTTAGTGGCGGCCTCAGAGGCCTCTGTGATCTGGCCTCCTATCATATTTTTCTGCCTTTTTTCTGGCAGCTTGCCTCTTGGCCAGCCATATTAGGCTCCTGCTCTTTTCAGAACAGGCCACGCATCTTCTCACCCCTGATCTTTGCACTTTAAGTTTTCTCTGTTCAGAATGAGTTCTCCTCAGAAAGTCATATGTATCTTTCTCATCTCCTTCAGGTTGCCAATTAATGTCTCTTTTAAATACTGCCCTCTTTCACTAGTTATTTAAAAGAAGCTATATTTTCATTCCTGGGTTTCAGCACACAATACAAGACAAAAATTGCCATTTTCACCCCTTCCCCCATACATTTAACTTTATTTATTGCCTGTCTTTCCACAGTAGAACATCAGCTCCTCAAAGTTGGGGTTTTTCTGTTTTGTTCACTGCTATTTTTCTAGTGTTTAGAATATAGCCTGGGATATAGATACTCAAGATATTTATCGAGTGAATAGATAAATTGAATAAATACAGCTTAGGAGTATACCATAAGGATATACCTGGGTCTCCTGCATTGCAGGCAGATTCTTTACTGTCTGAGCTACCAGGGAAACCCAAGGATATTATCAGATAAGTGCCAAAAGTTAAATGTATAAGAATGTTCAGAGTATCGGTAATTTAAAATATTTATTGAGAATTTACAGCACTAAAAATTGTAAGCCTCCTATATGGTCATTTATAGGATATTGACTATGTGAATTATGATGAACATCTATACTTTTGTCTGCTGAGTACCTTTGTTCTTCCAGGTCCTGCGTCTGTCCATTCCCATGGCTACTATGGAGTTGCTGCATTCTAATAGCTGATTGGCACAGGTGTGGAAATTAAGTAATGAGCCCCTTCCTTGAGATTTTGAACATTGTAGCCTAAAAAGTATAGTCAGTACAGTCAGAGCAATGTTTCCTGCTGTGTGGAGAAATCCATACTTCTTTGAAAGAACATGAAATGGACCCAAGAAAGAAAACAGATGAGGAGAACAGAACTCTTAATGTTGTTTCAGTCCCTCCTCCTAAGTTTTTCCTGAGGTTCCACTACATCCTTGCCCTTTTCTCAGTTATTTAGCCTTTCCTTGGATTCCACGATCTAATTCACCTCCTATTTTGTTAAAGTCAGTTCATATTTGTGTTCTGTTACTTGAAGACAAATGCACATACAACACTGTACTGTGTAGTGGCAGAAAAGATGATGTATATCAATGTTCATGGATTTAAGAAAATTTCCATAATAGATTCCTGGGTGGAAAAGCAAGTTTTAAGTAAACATGACCCTATCATATAAAGGAATATATATTTTAGCTTCATATGTGCATTTGGAAATGAATAACAATAAATATATGCCAAACTATGGTTATCTTTGGGTAGTGAGATTTTTGAGGACTCCTGTTTTTTTTTTTTTTAATCTTTTCTTTTTTTGAATTTTTTTATAGTGAACATTATAAAGATAATAAATATTTAGAAATACAAAAGACTAGGCATAACTTCTCTTTACCGAGTTTATTATCCTGATATTATCACTAAAAATGCATCATATATAGGGGAGAAAGGGGAAATTATGCATAATTTTTCTGGGATTTGATCCATTTACCCTCTTGGTTACTTTAGTAATTTGATATTCACGCATACTGCCTCCTCCAGTCTCTTCCCCCAATTTCCTAATGAAAGATTCAATTAAAAATGCAATTAGAACATATATCTTGTGAAATGTTCTTTTATTGCTCATTTCTTCTCTTTTTAGAGCAAAAGATTACATGGGATTTTCTTAGAATTAAAGATATTAATTTTTTTATGCCCCAAACATGTAAATATCAGGCATTTAGAAGAGGGACACAGGGTTTCTGGCAGGGGTGGTCAGGGAAACTTCATGGGAGAGGTTGGATTCAAGCAGGACAGAGAAAAAAGAATGGACACTTCAGGTTGGTGTGTGTGTGTGTAGGAGGCTCTAGAGCGAACACAGATGAGCATGTGAGAATAGTACAGAACATTTTGGGGGCCAGTGAAAATACTACTTCAAATGGAGCCAAAGGAAGTAGTTTGTGGCCAGATTGTAAGTCCTTTATGACAGTATAATTTAAAGTTTTTATTTTGTATTGGAGTATAGCTGATTAACAATGTTGTAGTAGTTTAAAGAGAACAAGATGGCATAGGAGTAGGTGGACGTGGAGTGCATCTCCATGGATACATCAGGAATACATGTTCAGACACAGAAGTGCATGCAGAACACCAGCTGACAGCAGACAGGAGTACCTAGCCAGCGGAAATGAATATATAGACCCACGCAAAACTTGGTAGGATGAAGGAAAAACCAGGAGTGTTAGTGTTGTAGCCACGCGTTCTGGGAAACAAACTCACTCAGAAGGACAATGCAGATAGTGGAGTGCAGTTTATTACACCCGCGGGCCCAAGGCAGATTCTCCTCTTAGCCAAGGACTCTGACCAGTTTTTGTGAAAACCTTATATATACCCTAAGTGTACGTGCTCAAACCCACCTCCCCAAATTCCTTGAAACTAGTCTGGACAAGGTAAAAGAGAGATACAATCAAAGTTAACCCATGATTCATGTGTCATAAGCCGATAGTTAAACAGTGGACATATATCAATAGCCCTGTGGTCATATCCTGATAAACATAATGGAATTTATGACTTTGTTCTGTTACAGAGATAATTAGCATATTCTTTTAGGCAATGGAGAGTCCAAGTACAAGTCCCGAGGCTCTTTTATCTGGGAGGTCTGGTTTCCATTGGTATGCTATTTCTGTAGACACCAGGTGCAAAGTTCAAAGTCCATTGGAGGGTGACCATGCATATAGCCTAATGTTTGCAGCCTGGCCTGAGATGCAGTCCAGCTCTGTCTGTTTCCTCCTTCATTAGTAGGACTGGACCTGCCCTCAGCGGGTGGGGGAACTGAAGCAGGGGTCCGGTCCCTGCATCGGGGCAGTTGCCTGAGTCAGAGGAGAAACATTTAAGGTGGAGAGTGAAACAGCTGATCTGTGGCAGCCTAAATGGAATGAGAATCAGACAGTCCTTACCACAGCCATACGTACCCCAGGTAGGGATTAGATGCCCTGGAAGGTGCAGCGGCTGGGAGCTGGAGTTTAGGAATTGTGGAGCAATCCCAGGGCAAGGGCTGCTGTTGACTGCGGAGAGACAGATCGAGGGGATGTGAGGGAGGAGATTGTGGTGGGAAATGCCTGTGGAGGAAAGCCGGGCAGCCATGGAAGCAAGGCGATACTGCTGAGTCACACGTAGCAGGTGGAGCCATCACCATAGCCTCTATCCCCCAACACGCCAGTATTGGCAGCTGAACAATAGAGAGGCTGGCCCATCAAATGCCTGACACACTGAACTACAGAGTAGGACCCCACCCAGTGTGTCCCATTAAGTGCCTGATGTGCCAATTACAGAGTAGGACCCCAGTCAGGGGGGTCCCTCTATGTGCCTGATGCACTGAACAACAGAGAAGGAACCCAGGCAAGGAAGCCCTCTTAAGTGCCTGAATGGGCAGAGCTATGGAGAAAGACTGGCCAAAGAGGCCTTCTGATTGCCAGCTACAAGAGGCTTGAAAAAAGACTCCAAAAGGGCCATAACTCTTGTGGTGGAGGCAGTCCGTGTCCCTGCGCACGTGGCGCTGCCAGGGTCCCCGCAAGCCAAGCAGCTGTGCCACCTTCATGTTAAACTCTCACTGGGGCACAGCTGCCACAGGCAAAAGAAGTCTTGCATCTATGCGTACAGGGTTGCTTTGGTAGTGTCCAACTCTTTGTGACCCTGTAGACTGTGGTATGCCAGGCTTCTCTGTCAGGGAGGGGAGTCCTCCAGGAAAGAATACTGGAGTGTATTGGCTATTACTGGTTGCCATACCCTTTTAGAGCACTATATTTCCTGCTGCCATAGGCGCCAACTCCCCTGAGTACCTGGTGCTGCCAGAACCCCTGTGACCCAAGCAGCTGCACCACCTCCACACTTGGCCCTCACAGAGGCAAACCCATATCCTCCAGGGCAGCCTCAGGAGCAAACCCCAGTGGACCACCCACATGTAGAGGTGGAAATAAAACCACAATTCAAATCCAGAGGCAGTGTGACTAAGAAAGAAGACCCAAAACCCCAGATTAAATCCACATGATCAACTAGGCAGACTCTGTGCTTATGGAATATATAAAAGGTCATTGAGAGCTCCCACAAAAGAAAATGCACTACTTCTGATAGCTGTGGACATTGGAGGCAAGAACATAGAGGAGTAGGACCAGATTAGAATCTGAGCTGCCCCCACAACAGGTCCAGAGATCAGCACAGTGTTGGAGGGCATCCTAGGGAGGTGAGGTGGACTGTGACTCCCTCCCCACAAGGGAAAGGACTCTCTTAGAAGTGATTCAAGAAAAACATTTATTATTCTTATGTTTTGACTTGTTCTGTAGATTCTTTTGAATTTTTTTCTTTTTTCTCCC
This sequence comes from Bubalus kerabau, assembly GCF_029407905.1. Classification (NCBI taxonomy): domain Eukaryota; kingdom Metazoa; phylum Chordata; class Mammalia; order Artiodactyla; family Bovidae; genus Bubalus; species Bubalus kerabau. The sequence continues at coordinate 76,834,075 of NC_073624.1, read as the reverse complement.
CCCCCTCCCCGTTGTAGTCATCAATTTTATTGGCACTATGAAATCTAATTAAGCCTTTGAGCTTTTTTCCTCCTCAGTCACATTTTTAATTGTTGTTATAAACCTCTGCCTCTACATTGGGCTTTTGCAGTTCTGGGGAGTTTTCCTTTTCTCTTTTTTTAATTTTAATTTTTAGTTTTTTAAACCTATTATTATTTTTTCTACATTTATTCCTTTGCTTTTCCCACTGTTCTTTTCACCTTGCAGTTAATCTTTAATGTATATAAATCTTTATCTACCTCTATTTAACTTTGCATATCTATTCTTTCTTTCCTTTCCTCTCAACATATTTGTTAGTTTTATTTTCATTGCTTTATTCCCCAATTGGCACCTTGCTTTAGTTTTGTTTTCCAGTTTGTGCTTTAGTTAGCTTTGTCCAGGTAGATATAATTTTTGGTTTCCTTTGTTCTCCAGGTCAATCTATTATACTTTATTTTTGTTGGACTGTTCTGATTTTGTTTATGGGTGTATATGTATATGTGTATATTCAGTCATACTTTTTTATTGTTGTTATAAACCTTTGAATCTACGTTGGGCTTTTGCAGTTCTGTGGAGTTTTCCTCTTTTTTCTTTCTTTCTTCTTCCATTTTTTTTATTTTCTCTTTTTTTATAATTTTAACTTTTAATTTTTTAAGCCTATTATATTTTTCTACATTTATTCATTTGCCTTTCTTACTGTTCTTTTCCCCTTGCAGTTAATCTTTAATGTGTATAAATCTTCATCTACCTTTATTTAACTTTGCATGTCTATTGTTTCTTTCTTTTTATTTTTCCTTTCCTCTAACATATTTGTTAGTTTTGTTTTCATTGCTTTATTCCCCACTTGGCAGCTTGCTTCAGTTTTGTTTTCCACTTTGTGCTTTAGTTAGCTTTGTTGTTAACTGATAAATATAACTTTTGATTTCTTTCGTTCACTGAGTCAATCTATTGTACTTATTTTTGTTTGACTGTTTTGACTTTGCTCATGGTGTATATCGGAGAAGGCAATGGCACCCCACTCCAGTACTCTCGCCTGGAAAATCCCATGGATGGAGGAGCCTGGTAGGCTGCAGTCCATGGGGTCGCTAAGAGTCAGACATGACTGAGCGACTTCACTTTCACTTTTCACTTTCATGCATTGGAGAAGGAAATGGCAACCCACTCCAGTGATCTTGCCTGGAGAATCCCAGGGACGGGGGAGCCTGGTGGGCTGCCGTCCATGGGGTCGCACAGAGTCAGATACGACTAAAGCGACTTAGCAGCAGCAGCAGCATGGTGTATATGTATATGTGTATATTCCATGATTTTAATTATTATTTGCCTGGTTTTGTAACTGCCATTTGTTTGGGGTTTGTCTTTGGTTTCTCGTTTTTGGATATTTGTTTTAATCTCACGTAATGCCATAACAGACCACTTGTGGAATCTTCATTCCTGACCAGAGAGCAAGCCTGGACCCTTTGGAGTGTGAGCACTAACTCCAAGACCCTAGACTCCTGGAGAACTAACCCTAGGGAGTATCAAATAGTGAGAACTCACACAAAGGAAACCACCTGAATACAAGACCTGGCATCACCCAAGCACCCAAGCACAGTAGTACCCTGTGTAGGACACCTCATCTAAACAACAAACAAAACAGAAATACAAACCCAATCATCAGCAGACAGGATTACCACCTCACGAAGCCTTGCCCATAAGAGGAAAAACAAACAAACAAAAACTCAGCACAAATCTCACCCTATAGGAAGCTTACACAAACCACTGGACCAACCTTAGGAGGGCAGAAACCAAAAGGAAGAAAGAATTCAACCTTCAAGACTGGGAAAAGGAGACCGCAGACACAATAAGTTAAAAAAAATAATGAAAAGGTAGAGAAATGCTACACAAATGAAGGAACAAACTAGAAACACAGAAGTCCAAATAATGAAGAGGAAATAGGCAAACTCCCTGAAAAAGAATTCAGAATAACGATAGTAAAAATGATCAAAAACCTTGAAAACAAAGAAAATGCAAGAATCAATTAACAAAGACCTAGGAGAACTAAAGAATAAACATACAGAGACAACACAATTACTGAAATTAAAAATACTCTAGAAGGAATCAATAGCAGAATATCTGAAGCAGAAGAACGAATCAGTGAACTGGAGGATAAAATGGTGAAAGTAACTTCTGAAGAGCAGAATAAAGAAAAAAGAATGATAATAACTGAGGATAGTCTCAGAGACCTCTGGGACAATATCAGATGCAACAACATTTGAATTATAGGGGTCCCAGAAGAAGAAGAGAAAAAGTAAGTGTATGAGAAAATTTTTGAAGAGATTATAGTTGAAAATTTCACCAACATGGAAAAGGAAATAGTCAATCAAGTCCAAGAGGCACAGAGTCCCATACAGGATAAATCCAAGGAGAAACATGCCAAGACACACACTCATCAAACTGACAAAACACAAAGAAAGAATATTAAAAGCAGCAAGGGAGAAGCAACAAGTAACATACAGGGGAAACCCCATATGCTTAACAGCTAATCTTTCAGCAGAAACTCTGCAGGCCAGAAGGGAATGGCAGGATATATTTAAAGTACTGAAAGGGAAATGTCTACCCCCAAGATTACTGTACCCAGCAAGGATCTCATTTAAAATTGATGGAGAAATAAAAAGACAAGCAAAAGTTAAGAGAATTCAGTACCACCAAACCAGCATTACAACAAATATTAAAGGGACTTATACAGTTGATAAATACAATAGAAGAAAAAGGATCTACAAAACCAACCCCAAACAATTAAGAAAATGACAGTAGGAATATATATATATATATCAATAATTACTTTAAAAGTAAATGGATTAAATGCTCCAACCAAAAGACACAGACTAGCTGAATGGATACAAAAACAAGACCCATATATATGCTGTCTACAAGAAACCCACTTTAGACCTAAAGACACGTATAGACTGAAAGTGAGAGGATGGAAAAATATATTCCATGCAAATGGGAAGCAAAGGAAAGGTGGAGTGGCAATCCTCATAGCAGACAAAATATACCTTAAAGAAGATTACAAGAGATAAGGAAGGGCACTACATAATGATCAAGGGATCAATCCAAGAGGAAGACATAACAATTGTAAATATCTATGCACCTAACACAGGAGCACCTCAATACATAAGACAAACACTTAACAGACATAAAAGGAGAAATTGACAGTAACACAATAATAGTAGGAGACTTTAACACTCCACTCACACAAATGGACAGATCATCAAAACAGAAAATTAAAAAGGAAACACAAGTCTTAAATGATATATTAGATGAGATGGATCTCATTGATATCTTCAGGGCATTCCATCCAAATGCAGAAGAATACCCCTTCTTCTCAAGTGTACATGGAACATTCTCCAGGATAGACCACATCTTGGGTCACATATCAAACCACAGTAAATTTAAGAAAATCGAAATAGTATGAAGCATCTTCTCTGACCACAATGCTATGAGACTAGATATCAATTACAATAAAACTGTAAGAAACACAAGCACATGGAGATTTAACAACATGTTTCTAAATAAGAAACAGGTTACTGAAGAAATAAAAAGGGGAACCAAAAAAGTTCTAGAAACAAATGACAATGAAAACACAACAACTCAAAACCTATGGGATGTAGCAACAGCAGTTCTAAGAGAGAAGTTTATAGCAATACAATTCTATCTCAAGAAACAAGAAAAGCATTGAATAGACAACCTAACTTTACACCTAAAACGTTTTAAACTGGAAAAAGAACAAAAAACCCCCAAAATTAGCAGAAGGAAAGAAATCATAAGGATCTGAGCAGAAATAAATGAAAAATAAGTGAAAGAAACAGTAGTAAAGATTAGTAAAACTAAAAGCTTGTTCTTTGAGAAGGTAAACAAAATTGACAAACCTTTAGCCAGACTCATCAGGAAAAAAGAGAGAAGAATTGAATCAACAAAATTAGAAATGAAAAAGGAGAGGTTACAACAGACAATGCAGAAACACAAAGGATTATAAGAGAATATTATGAACAACTATATGACAATAAAATGGATAACCTGGAAGAAATGGACAGATTCTTAGAAAAGTTTAATCTTCCAAGACTGAACCAGGAAGAAATAGAAATTATGAACAACCCAATTAGAAGCACCAAAATTGAATCTGTGATCAAAAATCTCCCAAAGAAAACAAAAGCCCAGGACCAGATGGCTTCACAGGAGCATTCTGTCAAACATTTAGAGAAGAGCTAATGCCTATTCTTATAAAACTCTTTCAAAAAATTACAGGGGAAGGAACACTTCCAAACTCATTCTATGAGGCCAACAACACCCTGATGCCAAAACCAAAGACAACACAAAAAAAGAAAACTACAGGCCAATATCATTGATGAACATAGACGCAAAAATCCTCAACAAAATTTTAGCAAACAGAATTCAACAACAAATCAAAAAGGTCATACACCATGATCAAGTTGAGTTTATTCCAGGAATGCAAGTATTCTTCAATATATGCAAATAAATCAATGTGATTTCCATATTAACAAATTGAAAGATAAAAATCATATGAAAATCTTAATAGATGCCGAAAAAGCCTTTGACAAAATTCAGCACCTATTTATGATTAAAACTCTTCAAAATATGGGCATAGAAGGAAGCTACCTCAACATAGTAAAGGCCATATATGATAAGCCTACAGAAAACATTATTCTCAATGGTGAAAAACTGAAAGCATTCACCCTAAGATCAGGAACAAGACAAGGGTGTCCACTTTCACCATTATTATTCAACATAGTTTTGGAAGTCCTAGCTACAGCAATCAGGGAAGAAAAAGAAATAAAAGGAATCCAGATCAGAAAAGAAGTAAAGCTCTCACTGTTTGCAGATGATATGATACTGTACATAGAAAACCCTAAAGATAGTATCAGAAAATTCAGTTCAGTTCAGTTCAGTCGCTCAGTCATATCCGACTCTTTGCGACCCCATGAATCGCAGCATGCCAGGCCTCCCTGTCCATCACCAGCTCCTGGAGTTCACTCAGACTCACGTCCATTGAGTCAGTGATGTCGTCTAGCCATCTCATCCTCTGTCGTCCCCTTTTCCTCCTGCCCCCAATCCCTCCCAGCATCAGAGTCTTTTCCAATGAGTCAACACTTCGCATGAGGTGGCCAAAGTACTGGAGTTTCAGCCTTAGCATCATTCCTTCCAAAGAAATCCCAGGGCTGATCTCCTTCAGAATGGACTGGTTGGATCTCCTTGCAGTCCAAGGGACTCTCAGGAGTCTTCTCCAACACCACAGTTGAAAAGCATCAATTCTTCGGTGCTCAGCCTTCTTCACAGTCCAACTCTCACATCCATACATGACCACAGGAAAAACCATAGCCTTGACTAGACAGACCTTTGTTGGCAAAGTAATGTCTCTGCTTTTGAATATGCTATCGAGGTTGGTCATAACTTTCCTTCCAAAGAGTAAGCATCTTTTAATTTCCTGGCTGCAGTCACCATCTGCAGTGATTTTGGAGCCCAGAAAAATAAAGTCTGGCACTGTTTCCACTGTTTCCCCATCTATTTCCCATGAAGTGATGGCACCGGATGCCATGATCTTCGTTTTCTGAATGTTGAGCTTTAAGCCAACTTTTTCATTCTCCACTTTCACTTTCATCAAGAGGCTTTTTAGTTCCTCTTCACTTTCTGCCATAAGGGTGGTGTCATCTGCATATCTGAGGTTATTGAGATTTCTCCCGGCAATCTTGATTCCAGCTTGTGTTTCTTTCAGTCCAGCGTTTCTCATGATGTACTCTGCATATAAGTTAAATAATATACAATATTATTTATTGTAGGCTGACAATATACAGCCTTGACATACTCCTTTTCCTATTTGGAACCAGTCTGTTGTTCCATGTCCAGTTCTAACTGTTATTTCCTGACCTGCATACAGGTTCCTCAAGAGCCAGGTCAGGTGGTCTGGTATTCCCATCTCTTTCAGAATTTTCCACAGTTTATTGTGATCCACACAGTCAAAGGCTTTGGCATAGTCAACAAAAGAGTCTGAAATGCAGTACTTGGATGCAGTTTCAAAAATGACAGAATGATCTCTGTTCGTTTCCAGGGAAACCATTCAATATCACAGTAATCCAAGTCTATGCCCCAACCAGTAATGCTGAAGAAGCTGAAGTTGAATGGTTCTATGAACACCTATAAGACCTTTTAGAACTAACACCCAAAAAATATGTCCTTTTAATTATAGGGGACTGGAACGCAAAAGTAGGAAGTCAACAGGAGGGAATGGCAAGACATACTTAAAATGATGAAAGAAAATAACCTACAGCCCAGATTATTGTACCCAGCAAGGATCTCATTCAAGTATGAAGGAGAAATCAAAAGCTTTTCAGACAAGCAAAAGCTGAGAGAATTCTGCACCACCAAACCAGCTCTTCAACAAATACTAAAGGATATTCTCTAGACAGGAAACACAAAAATGGTGTATAAATGCGAACCCAAAACAATAAAGTAAATGGCAACGGGGTCATACTTATCAGTAGTTACCTTAAACGTAAATGGGTTGAATGCCCCAACCAAAAGACAAAGACTGGCTGAATGGATACAAAAACAAGACCCCTACATATGTTGTCTACAAGAGACCCACCTCAAAACAGGGGACACATACAGACTGAAAGTGAAGGGCTGGAAAAAGATTTTCCATGCAAATAGGGACCAAAAGAAAGCAGGAGTAGCAATACTCATATCAGATAAAATAGACTTTAAAACAAAGGCTGTGAAAAGAGACAAAGATGGTCACTACATAATGATCAAAGGATCAATCCAAGAAGAAGATATAACAATTATAAATATATATGCACCCAACACGGGAGCACCGCAGTATGTAAGACAAATGCTAACAAGTATGAAAGGAGAAATTAACAATAACACAATAATAGTGGGAGACTTTAATACCCCACTCACACCTATGGATAGATCAACTAAGCAGAAAATTAACAAGGAAACACAAACTTTAAACGATACAATAGACCAGTTAGACCTAATTGATATCTATAGGACATTTCATCCCAAAACAATGAATTTCACCTTCTTCTCAAGCGCACATGGAACCTTCTCCAGGATAGATCACATTCTGGGCCATAAAGCTAGCCTTGGTAAATTCAAAAAAATAGAAATCATTCCAAGCATCTTTTCTGACCACAATGCAGTAAGATTAGATCTCAATTACAGGAGAAAAACTATTAAAAAATCCAACATATGGAGGCTGAACAACACGCTGCTGAATAACCAACAAATCACAGAAGAAATCAAAAAAGAAATCAAAATTTGCATAGAAACGAATGAAAATGAAAACACAACAACCCAAAACCTGTGGGACACAGTAAAAGCAGTGCTAAGGGGAAAGTTCATAGCAATACAGGCACACCTCAAGAAACAAGAAAAAAGTCAAATAAATAACCTAACTCTACACCTAAAGCAACTAGAAAAGGAAGAAATGAAGAACCCCAGGGTTAGTAGAAGGAAAGAAATCTTAAAACTTAGAGCAGAAATAAATGCAAAAGAAACAAAAGAGACCATAGCAAAAATCAACAAAACCAAAAGCTGGTTCTTTGAAAGGATAAATAAAATTGACAAACCATTAGCCAGACTCATCAAGAAACAAAGGGAGAAAAATCAAATCAATAAAATTAGAAATGAAAATGGAGAGATCACAACAGACAACACAGAAATACAAAGGATCATAAGAGACTACTATCAACAATTATATGCCAATAAAATGGACAACGAGGAAGAAATGGACAAATTCTTAGAAAAGTACAACTTTCCAAAAGTCGACCAGGAAGAAATAGAAAATCTTAACACACCCATCACAAGCACGGAAATTGAAACTGTAATCAAAAATCTTCCAGCAAACAAAAGCCCAGGTCCGGACGGCTTCACAGCTGAATTCTACCAAAAATTTAGAGAAGAGCTAACACCTATCCTGCTCAAACTCTTCCAGAAAATCGCAGAGGATGGTAAACTTCCAAACTCATTCTATGAGGCCACCATCACCCTAATCCCAAAACCTGACAAAGATCCCACAAAAAAAGAAAACTACAGGCCAATATCACTGATGAACATAGATGCAAAAACCCTTAACAAAATTCTAGCAATCAGAATCCAACAACACATTAAAAAGATCATACACCATGACCAAGTGGGCTTTATCCCAGGGATGCAAGGATTCTTCAATATCTGCAAATCAATCAATGTAATACACCACATTAACAAATTGAAAAATAAAAACCATATGATTATCTCAATAGATGCAGAGAAAGCCTTTGACAAAATTCAACATCCATTTATGATAAAAACTCTCCAGAAAGCAGGAATAGAAGGAACATACCTCAACATAATCAAAGCTATATATGACAAACCCACAGCAAACATTATCCTCAATGGTGAAAAATTGAAAGCATTTCCTCTAAAGTCAGGAACAAGACAAGGGTGCCCACTTTCACCATTACTATTCAACATAGTTTTGGAAGTTTTGGCCACAGCAATCAGAACAGAAAAAGAAATAAAAGGAATCCAAATTGGAAAAGAAGAAGTAAAGCTCTCACTGTTTGCCGATGACATGATCCTCTACATAGAAAACCCTAAAGACTCCACCAGAAAATTACTAGAACTAATCAATGACTATAGTAAAGTTGCAGGATATAAAATCAACACACAGAAATCCCTTGCATTCCTATACACTAATAATGAGAAAACAGAAAGAGAAATTAAGGAAACAACTCCATTCACCATTGCAACAGAAAGAATAAAATACTTAGGAATATATCTACCTAAAGAATCTAAAGACCTATATATAGAAAACTATAAAACACTGGTGAAAGAAATCAAAGAGGACACTAACAGATGGAGAAATATACCATGTTCATGGATTGGAAGAATCAATATAGTGAAAATGAGTATACTACCCAAAGCAATCTATAGATTCAATGCAATCCCTATCAAGCTACCAACAGCATTCTTCACAGAGCTAGAACAAATAATTTCACAATTTGTATGGAAATACAAAAAACCTCGAATAGCCAAAGTGATCTTGAGAAAGAAGAATGGAACTGGAGGAATCAACCTTCCTGACTTCAGGTTCTACTACAAAGCCACAGTCATCAAGACAGTATGGTACTGGCACAAAGACAGAAATATAGATCAATGGAACAAAATAGAAAGCCCAGAGATAAATCCACGCACATATGGACACCTTATCTTTGACAAAGGAGGCAAGAATATACAATGGATTAAAGACAATCTCTTTAACAAGTGGTGCTGGGAACTCTGGTCAACCATTTGTAAAAGAATGAAACTAGAACACTTTCTAACACCATACACAAAAATAAACTCAAAATGGATTAAAGATCTAAACGTAAGACCAGAAACTATAAAACTCCTAGAGGAGAACATAGGCAAAACACTCTCCGACATACATCACAGCAGGATCCTCTATGACCCACCTCCCAGAATATTGGAAATAAAAGCAAAAATAAACAAATGGGACCTAATTAACCTTAAAAGCTTCTGCACATCAAAGGAAACTATTAGCAAGGTGAAAAGACAGCCTTCAGAATGGGAGAAGATAATAGCAAATGAAGCAACTGACAAACAACTAATCTCGAGAATATACAAGCAACTCCTACAGCTCAACTCCAGAAAAATAAATGACCCAATCAAAAAATGGGCCAAAGAACTAAATAGACATTTCTCCAAAGAAGACATACAGATGGCTAACAAACACATGAAAAGATGCTCAACATCACTCATTATCAGAGAAATGCAAATCAAAACCACTATGAGGTACCATTTCACACCAGTCAGAATGGCTGCGATCCAAAAGTCTACAAGTAATAAATGCTGGAGAGGGTGTGGAGAAAAGGGAACCCTCTTACACTGTTGGTGGGAATGCAAACTAGTACAGCCACTATGGAGAACAGTGTGGAGATTCCTTAAAAAACTGGAAATAGAACTGCCTTATGATCCAGCAATCCCACTGCTGGGCATACACACTGAGGAAACCAGAAGGGAAAGAGACACATGTACCCCAATGTTCATCGCAGCACTGTTTATAATAGCCAGGACATGGAACCAACCTAGATGTCCATCAGCAGACGAATGGATAAGAAAGCTGTGGTACATATACACAATGGAGTATTATTCAGCCATTAAAAAGAATACATTTGAATCAGTTCTAATGAGGTGGATGAAACTGGAGCCTATTATACAGAGTGAAGTAAGCCAGAAAGAAAAACACCAATACGGTATACTAACGCATATATATGGAATTTAGAAAGATGGTAACAATAACCCTGTGTACGAGACAGCAAAAGAGACACTGATGTATAGAACAGTCTTATGGACTCTGTGAGAGAGGGAGAGGGTGGGAAGATTTGGGAGAAAGGCATTGAAACATGTAAAATATCATGTATGAAACGAGTTGCCAGTCCAGGTTCGATGCACAATACTGGTTGCTTGGGGCTGGTGCACTGGGACGACCCAGAGAGATGGAATGGGGAGGGAGGAGGGAGGAGGGTTCAGGATGGGGAACACATGTATACCTGTGGCAGATTCATTTTGATATTTGGTAAAACTAATACAGTTATGTAAAGTTTAAAAATAAAATAAAATTTAAAAAAAATCCCTTGAAAAAAAAAAAAAAGTAGGAAGTCAAGAAACACCTGGGGTAACAGGCAAATTTGGCCTTGGAATACGGAATGAAGCAGGGCAAAGACTAATAGAGTTTTGCCAAGAAAATGCACTGGTCATAGCAAACACTCTCTTCCAACAACACAAGAGAAGACTCTACACATGGACATCACCAGATGGTCAACACCGAAAACAGATTGATTATATACTTTGCAGCCAAAGATGGAGAAGCTCTATACAGTCAACAAAAATAGGACCAGGAGCTGACTGTGGCTCAGATCATGAACTCCTTATTGCCAAATTCAGACTTAAATTGAAGAAAGTAGGGAAAACCACTAGACCATTCAGGTATGACCTAAATCAAATCCCTTATGATTATACAGTGGAAGTGAGAAATAGATTTAAGGGCCTAGATCTGAGAGATAGATAGAGTGTCTGATGAACTATGGACGGAGGTTCGTGACATTGTACAGGAGACAGGGATCAAGACCATCCCCATGGAAAAGAAATGCAAAAAAGCAAAATGGCTGTCTGGGGAGGCCTTACAAATAGCTGTGAAAAGAAGAGAAGCGAAAAGCAAAGGAGAAAAGGAAAGATATAAACATCTGAATGCAGACTTCCAAAGAATATCAAGAAGAGATAAGAAAGCCTTCTTCAGCAATCAATGCAAAGAAATAGAGGAAAACAACAGAATGGGAAAGACTAGAGATCTCTTCAAGAAAATCAGAGATACCAAAGGAACACTTCATGCAAAGATGGGCTCAATAAAGGACAGAAATGGTATGGACCTAACAGAAGCAGAAGATATTAAGAAGAGATGGCAAGAATACACAGAAAAACTGTACAAAAGAGATCTTCACCACCTAGATAATCACGATGGTGTGATCACTGACCTAGAGCCAGACATTCTGGAATGTGAAGTCAAGTGGGCCTTAGAAAGCATCACTACAAACAAAGCTTGTGGAGGTGATGGAATTCCAGTTGAGCTATTCCAAATCCTGAAAGATGATGCTGTGAAAGTGCTGCACTCAATATGCCAGCAAATTTGGAAAACTCAGCAGTGGCCACAGGACTGGAAAAGGTCAGTTTTCATTCCAATCCCAAAGAAAGGCAATGCCAAAGAATGCCCAAACTACCGCAAATGCACTCATCTCACACGCTAGTAAAGTAATGCTTAAAATTCTCCAAGCCAGGCTTCAGCAATATGTGAACCATGAAATTCCAGATGTTCAAGCTGGTTTTAGAAAAGGCAGAGGAACCAGAGATCAAATTACCAACATCCGCTGGATCATAGGAAAAGCAAGAGAGCTCCAGAAAACATCTATTTCTGCTTTATTGACTATGCCAAAGCCTTTGACTGTGTGGATCACAATAAACTGTGGAAAATTCTGGAAGAGATGGGAATACCAGACCACCTGATCTGCCTCTTGAGAAATTTGTATGCAGGTCAGGAAGCAACAGTTAGAACTGGACATGGAACAACAGACTGGTTCCAAATAGGAAAAGGAGTATGTCAAGGCTGTATATTGTCAGCCTACAATAAATAATATTGTATATTATTTAACTTATATGCAGAGTACATCATGAGAAACGCTGGACTGAAAGAAACACAAGCTGGAATCAAGATTGCTGGGAGAAATCTCAATAACCTCAGATATGCAGATGACACCACCTTTATGGCAGAAAGTGAAGAGGAACTAAAAAGCCTCTTGATGAAAGTGAAAGTGGAGAATGAAAAAGTTGGCTTAAAGCTCAACATTCAGAAAACGAAGATCATGGCATCCGGTCCCATCACTTCATGGAAAATAGATGGGGAAACAGTGGAAACAGTGTCAGACTTTATTTTTTGTGGGCTCCAAAATCACTGCAGATGGTGACTGCAGCCATGAAATTAGAAGACGCTTACTCCTTGGAAGGAAAGTTATGACCAACCTCGATAGCATATTCAAAAGCAGAGACATTACTTTGCCAACAAAGGTCCGTCTAGTCAAGGCTATGGTTTTTCCTGTGGTCATGTATGGATGTGAGAGTTGGACTGTGAAGAAGGCTGAGCGCCGAAGAGTTGATGCTTTTGAACTGTGGTGTTGGAGAAGACTCTTGAGAGTCCCTTGGACTGCAAGGAGATGCAACCAGTCCATTCTGAAGGAGATCAGCCCTGGGATTTCTTTGGAAGGAATGATGTTAAAGCTGAAACTCCAGTACTTTGGCCACCTCATGCGAAGTGTTGACTCACTGGAAAAGACTCTGATGCTGGGAGGGATTGGGGGCAGGAGGAGAAGGGGATGACAGACGATGAGATGGCTGGATGGCATCACTGACTCAATGGACGTGAGTCTCAGTGAACTCCCGGAGTTGGTGATAGACAGGGAGGCCTGGCGTGCTGTGATTCATGGGGTCGCAAAGAGTCGGACATGACTGAGTGACTGATCTGATCTGATCTGATAGTCGTTAAAGCAGAAATAGATGTTTTTGTGGAGCTCTCTTGCTTTTTCCATGATCCAGCGGATGTTGGTAATTTGATCTCTGGTTCCTCTGCTTTTTCTAAAACCAGCTTGAACATCAGGAAGTTCACGGTTCACATATTGCCTGGCTTGGAGAATTTTGAGCATTACTTTACTAGCGTGTGAGATGAGTGCAATTGTGCGGTAGTTTGGGCATTTGGCATTACTAGAGCTAATCAGTGAATTTAGCAAAATTGCAGGATACAAAATCAATACAAAGAAATCACTTGTATTTCTGTATACTAACAATGAAAAATCAGAGAAATTAAGAAATCAATCCCATTCACCATTGCAATATAAAGAATTAAAAATCTAGGAATAAACTTTCCTAAGGAGACAAAAGAACTGTACACAGAAAATTACAAGACACTGATAAAAGAAATCAAAGATGACATAAACAGATGGAGAGATGTTCCACTTTCCTGCATAGGAAGAATCAATATTGTGAAAATGACTATACTACCAAACACAATCTACAGATTCAGTGTGATCCTTATCAAATTACCAATGGCATTTTTCACAGAACTAGAACAAAAATTTTCAAAATTCGTATAGAAACAAAAAAGACCCATAATAGCCAAAGCAGTCTTTAGAAAGAAGAATGGAGCTGGAGGAATCAACCTTCCTGACTTCAGCTTATACTACAAAGCTACAGTCATCAAGACAGTATGGTACTGGCACAAAACCAGAAATATTACCAATGGAACAAGGTAGAAAGCCCAGAAATAAACCCATGCACCAATGGGTACCTTATTTTTGACAAAGGAGGCAAGAATATACAATAGGGCAAAGACAGCCTCTTCAATAAATGGTGCTCAGAAAACTGGACAGCTACATGTAAAAGAATGAAACTGGAACACTTCCTAACACCATACACAAAGATAAACTCAAAATGGATTAAAGACCTAAATATAAAACCAGAAACTGTAAAACTCTTAGAGGAAAACATAGAACACTTGATGACATAAATCAAAGCAAGATCCCCTATGACCCACCTTAGAGTAATGGAAATAATAACAAAAGTAAACAAGTGGGACCTGATTAAACTTAAAAGCTTTTGCACAGCAAAGGAAACTATAAGCAAGGTGAAAAGACAACCCTCAGAATGTGAGAAAAAAATAGCAAATGAAACAACTGACAAAGGATTAATTTCCAAAATATACCAGCAGCTCATACAACTCAATATCAGAAAAACAAACAACCCAATGAAAAAGTGGGAAAAAGACGACCTAAACAGACATTTCTCCAAAGAAGGCATACATATGGCTAACAAACACATGAAAAGATGTTCAACATTGCTCATTATTAGAGAAATGCAAATCAAAACCACAATGAGCTATCACATCACACCAGTCAGAATGGCCATCATTGAAAAGTCTACAAACAGTAAATGCTGGAGAGGGTGTGGAGAAAAGGGAACGCTCTTGCTCTGTTGTTGGGAATGTAAATTGATACAACCACTATGGAAGACAGTATGGAGATGCCCTAAAGAACTAGAAATAAAACCACCATATGACCCAGCAATCCCACTCCTAGGCATATACCCTGAGGAAACCAAAATTGAAAAAGACAAAAGTATCCCATTGGTCATTGCAGCACTATTTACAATAGCTAGAACATGGAAGCAACCCAGATGTCCATCTGCAGATGAATGGATAAAGTTTTGGTACATATACACAATGGAATATTACTCAGCCATAAAAAGGAATCAATCTGAGTCAGTTCTGATGAGGTGGATGAACCTAGAACCTATTATACAGAGTGAAGTGAGTCAGAAAGAGAAAGATAAATATCGTATCCTAACGCACATATACAGAATCTAGAAAAATGTTACTGAAGCATTTATTTACAGGGAAGTAATGGAGATGGAGAAGGCAATGGCAACCCACTCCAGTACACTTGCCTGGAAAACGCCATGGATGGAGGAGCCTGGTAGGCTGCAGTCCATGGGGTTGCGAAGAGTCGGACACGACTGAGCGACTTCACTTTCACTTTTCACTTTCATGCACTGGAGAAGGAAACGGCAACCCACTCCAGTGTTCTTGCCTGGAGAATCCCAGGGACGGGGGAACCTGGTGGGCTGCCATCTATGGGGTCACACAGAGTTGCACACGACTGAAGTGACTTAGCAGCGGCAGCAGCTATGGAGAAACAGACATAGAGAATAGACTTATGGACATGGAAGAGGGGAGGAGAGGGTGAGATGTATGAAAAGAGTAACATGGAAACTTACATTACCATATATAAAATAGATAGCCAACGGAAATTTGCTATATGGCTCTGGAAACTCAAACAGGGGCTCTGTATCAACATAGAGGGGTGGGATGGGGTGGGAGATGGGAGGGAGGTCCAAAAGGGAGGGAATATACATATACCTATGGCTGATTCATGTTGAGGTTTGACAGAAAACAACAAAATTCTGTAAAGCAATTATCTTTCAATAAAAAAAACAATGTTGTAGTAGTTTCAAGGGACTCGGGCATATGTATATGTGTATCCATTTCCCCCAAACCCCCTTCCCATCCAGGCTAGCACATAACATGAGCAGAGTTCCATGTACTATGCAGTGGGTCTTTGTTGGGTATCCATTTTAAATATAGCAGTGTGTACATGACCTTCCCAAAGTCCCCAGCTCTCCCTTCCCGCCAACAACCATAAGTTCATGTTCTAAGTCTTTGAGTCTCTTTCTGTTTTGCAAGTAGGTTAATTTGTACCATTTTAACTGTTGGTCCATGTTTATAAATAATAGCTTTTACTTTATGTACCAACCCAGTTAATAGTGGCTATCTGGAGTGCTTTTAGAAGAGTCCTGAGTAATTCCTGTGGAAAAAAATCCCTGATGAATGAATGGTGTCTGTCCTGGGCATGAAGAGTGTGAGTGACATCACATGTGCTTGGTTATGTCAAACTCGACTGAAGACAATGAGAAACTGAGGCTTAGCTTTGTTTTATTCTCACTTAGTCTACTTCTTGAATTCTGATCCATGTTCATGTTTTGACTCCCACGCAGACTTGTCTACATAGATATGAGGGTGAAACTAGCTTTTTGTATTAGTTGTGTTCTTAAGATATATTGTTCTGTGAAGTTTCAGTTTATTTCATTCTTGTCTGATGAGTTGCTAAAACTAGTAAGCCCATCTTTCTGACCAAGAATTCTTGTAAAAACTCAGTAATGACACTTCTCATTATAATTTGACTTCCTGTGTAGTTTGCCTATAGGTACAGGATCCGCTAATCACGCTAGATGAGTATGTCCAGTATGTGAGAATTGTGCTTCTCATTATAAACATGTTCATTGGCATCTTGATGTCTTTCTCTGGCTCTTGTATGTTTTGGTAGCATGGGTAAATTTATCATAGTTTGTTGAGAGCAAGTGTCAAATACTTGAAAGGGAAAGGCTGGATCCAGGCACCCTTCCCTTAGAGGACACAGAGTCTGTGCCATTTCCAAAAGAGTGCCTGTTTCCTACTGGTTTTAATTAACTCCTCTAGCTCTATTGGTCACTCTTTGTTTTTATTATGAAGTATTTGGCACATATAAAAGAATACAGTAACATAATAATGAAATGTACACCAATGACTTCTCCTCCCCAAAACAAAATAACACATTACCAATGCATTGCTTGTATCATGTTCTCTCCTCCTGCCTCCCTCCAAGAGGCAACCATTATCCTGTAAATTGTAGGTATCATTCCTTCGCCTGCTTTAATTGGCAGTTTTAGCACTTACATATATATATATATATATGTATATATAAAATCATGTAGTTTTGTTGTTTTGAGCTTTATTAAAATGGTGTTATACTGTTTGTAGGCTTTTGCAACTCATTTCTCCCATCTACAGGCATGCCATAGAGACATGACAGATTGGGTTCCAGACCACCTCAATAAACCAAATATAGCAATAAGGCAAGTCACAGGAGTTTTTGGTTTCCCAGTGCATATAAAAGTTGCATTCATACTACTATATTTTAGTCTATTAAGTGTACAATATCATTATGTCTAAAAAATAATGTACATATTGTAATGAAAATATTTTATTGCTAAAAAAAAGCTAATCCTAAACCGAGCCTTTAGTGTGTTGTAATCTTTTTGCTGGTAGAGGATCTTGCTTTTATGTTGATGGTTGCGATTTATCAGGGTGGTGTTTGCTGAAGGGTGGGGTGGCTGTGGCCATTTCTTAAAATAAGGCATCAGTGAAGTTTGCTGAACCAGTTGACTCTTTCTTTCATGAACAATTTCTCTGTAGCATGCAGTGATGTTTGATAACATTTTATCCACAGTAGAACGTCTTTCAAAATTGGAATCAGTCCTCTCAAACCCCACCACTGCTTTGTCAACCAAGTTTATATAATGTTCTAAATACTTTGTTTTCATTTCAACAGTCTTCACAGCATCTTTACCAGGAGTAGATTCTATCTCAAGAAACCACTTTCTTTGCTCATTCATAAGAAGAAACTCCTCAGCTGTTCAAATTTTATCGTGAGATTACAGCAACGCAGGTACATCTTTAGGTTCCACTTCTAATTCTCTTGATATTTCCAACATATATACAGCTACTTTCTCCACTGAAATTTTGAATCCTTCAAAGTCATCCACGATGATTGTATTCAACTTCTTCCAAGTTTCTGTTAATTCTGGTATTTTGACTTCTGCCCATAAATCATGAGTAATCTTAATGGCATATAGGGCTGAATCCTTTAAAAAATTTTTTCAATTTTCTTTGCCCAGATCCATTAGAGGAATCACTGTCTCTTGCAGCAATAGCTGCACAAAATTAATTTCATAAATATTAAAGTGTGAAAAGTGAAATTACTGCTTGATCCATGGACTACAGGATGGATGCTATGTTAGCAGATATGAAAACAAAATTAATCTGGTAGAGCATCTCTGTCAGAGCCCTTGGGTGACCAGGCACATTGTCAGTGAGCAGTAACATTTTGAAAGAAATGTTTTATTTGGAGCAGTGGGTCTCAACAGTGGGCTGAAAATATTTAGTAAATAATATTGTAAACAGATGTGCTGTAATACAGGTTTCACTGTTATAATAATAGAGCACAGAAAGTGAGAGTGAAAGTTGTTCAGTCTTGTCCGACTCTTTGCAACCCCATGGACTATACAGTCCATGGGATTTTCCAGGACAGAATACTGGAGTGGGTAGCCTTTTCCTTCTCCAGGGGATATTCCCAACCCAGGAATCCAACCCAGGTCTCCTGTGTTGCAGGAGTATTCTTTACCAGCTGGGCCGGGCAGAGTAGATTTAGCCCTTAAGGGCCCAGGATTTTCAGAATAATAAATTAGCATTGGCTTCAACTTAGAATCACCAGCTGTCTTAGCCCCTAATAAGAGCATCAGTCTGTCCTTTTGGTGGTTTGTAATCAGGTGTTGACTCCTCCTCTTTAGCTGTGAAAGTCCTAGATGGCATTTTCTTCTAATATAAGCCTGTTTTGTCTACATTGAAAATCTGTTCAGTGTAGCCACCTTTGTAAGTCATGGAGACATCTTGTTTCCTTAAACCTCATAAACCGACCTCTCTTAGCTTCAAACTTTCCTTCCGCAGCTTCCTTACAGCCTTCATAGAATTGAGGAGAGTTACAGCCTTCCTCTGTATTAGGCTTTGGTTTAAGGGAATGTTCTGGCTGGTTTGATCTTCTATCCAGACCACTAAAACTTTTTTCATATCTGGAATAAAGCTGTTTTGCTTTCTTGCCTTTCATATGTTCACTGGAGTAGCACTTTTAATTTCCCTCAAGAACTTTTCCTTTGCACTCACAACTTGGCTAGCTGCCATAAGAGGCTGAGCTTTCAGCCTATCTTGGCTTATGACATGCCTTCATCATTAGGCTGAATTATGTATGCTGCTGCTGCTGCTAAGTCGCTTCAGTCGTGTCTGACTAGCTTTTGGTTTAAAGTGAGACATGTGCAACTCTTCCTTTTGCTTGAACACTTAGAGGATGTTGTAGGGTTGTTAATTGGCCTAATTTCAATATTATTGTGTCTCAGGGAATAGGGAGGCTTGAGGAAAGGGAGAGAGACAGGGAATAGCTGGTTGATGGAGTAGTCAGAACACATACAACACTTATTAAGTTCACCATCTTATATGGGCATGGTTTGTGGCACCCCAAAACAGTGCCAGTAGTAACACTAGAGATTGCTGATTATAGATCACCACTGCAAATATAATAATGATGAAAACATTTGAAATATCAGAAGGATTACCAAAGCGTGATAGAGACATGAAGTGAGCAAATGTTTTAAGTCTGTAGGATCTACCATCTCCTAGTGCTAGCTCGCAGACTGGGAGACCACAGGCAGGGAGAGAGACCAAACCTCTAATAATAAGAGTGGTCCTGAGAAAGTAAATGCCCTCACAAAAGTGGGTAATGTTTTTATATAGCACTTAGGTTCAAGGCTTCCTACTGTTACTTTAAATTCCTTATAACAAGATTGAAAGTGAAAGTGAAAGTGAAGTCACTCAGTCGTGTCCAACTCTTTGTGACCCCATGGACTGTAGCCCACCAGGTTCCTCCCTCCATGGGATTTTCCAGGCAAGAATACTGGAGTGGGTTGCCATTTCCGTTATTTTATCTATTTGGATGCTCAGAGAGCTTAAACAACTCTCTGAAAATCCCATTGCTATTTGAACCCTGAATTTATCCCACATTCACACACTTTCCACTCTAATACCCACAGGGACTTCATTAACAAAGTCAGCTAAGGTGATGTAAGGGGGTCCAATCCAGTGGGTAAAGATTGAATCAGGAGAACCTTGTGCAAGGAGATGCCCAGGGCTCTCTGATGTGTTTAGAATTCAGAAGTCCATCAGTAGGGTAGGTGAGTGAGCATGGAAAATGCTTGGAGATGCAGGCAGAGAATTTGTGAGCAACTTGAGTTCCTCTTCCTCAGAGTTGAATTTACAACAGAAATTAATAAATTTACTAAAGTTTAAGGAAAGTTAAATAACTTGAATATGTGTAGTATACCACCAATAAGATCATGTTGAGTAAACCAGTGTGCAGCCAAAATTTCTCCAGGTTTTACTAAATTTTGTTAGAAAACGCTTTAGTGATATAATGTTCAAATCCCTCTGGTTAATTCTCCCCTGAAGCAGGGCTTGGATTCTTTGAAACAAGGCCCAGTGGGTTCCCCACCAGCTTTATGGGAACCCTCAGGTGATGTGCCCAGAAATGAATCTGCTCACCTGGGACCACTGCCTTTCTGGCATGCACCTGCTGGGTGTTATCTCAGGAGATTCTCCATGGTCACCTGGGTGTCACAGAGTTTGTAAGCCTCCTGCCTGTCACCATCATTGAGTTCTGGAGATTTATCACAAAGTGGGCAGAGGGATCAGTAAGCACCCTCGCCCCTGTGGTAGGGGCACCAAGTCCCACCTCAACCAAAGAAATTCAGTTTTATCCAGTTCATAAGGGGTTTGACTCTCTCTTTTTTTTTGGTTGTTGTTTAGTTGCTAAGGTCTATTAAACTCTTTTGTGACTCCACGGACTGTAGCCAATTAGAACTTCTAAAAGTTGTTTGAAGACAGTTTCTCTGGTGTCCCTCTGGTGAAGGATTCCGCTATGTTCCAAGGTAAAGTGGGCAGAGGCTCAGTTTCCTGCTCAAAGTAGAATTCTGTCACCTGCAGAACAAAGCACTTCTGTTCAGACTCTGAGTCTCACAGACTTGCTTATTAAAATAATTTCTGCCATTTTGGCTTCCAGCTTCTTTCTTCAGAGGTGTTGGGCATGGTCCCTGGGTTAGACTGGAAATAAATAGCCAGTCCATCCACTCCTCATCTCTGTCAGAGTTCTCAGTTGCAGCTAATTGAAATATAGTGTGAGCAGAGAAGGAATTTATTAGTGAATACAGGATATCTCAGGAGGCCAGAAACCAGACTGGGAGGCTCCCCAGCCAGGATTGATGCCCAGAATTGCACTAAAGAATTGCTCTGCTAGAAACTGCTCACTTGCCTCTGCTGGCCACAGACTCACTGCTGGTGTTCAGTCTTGGCTAGTGTGTGACCTTAGCCACCCCTCCCTCTGGCAACTGGAATTGCCTGCTGTCTGTTGCTCTAGAGTAAACCCCAGGTGGTACTTGTTTCTCTGCAGTGATTCAATGCCTTTCTGGTATATGTGTTTGCTGGGGCCTATGTTGTAGCCCAGTGTCATAGCTGCCAAGGAGGTGGAGAATTCTCCAAGTGTAGCATGTTTGATGGTGCTGAGAAGCCCAGAAAAGTGACAACAACTTCACTTAGCCATCATTACCCTCAGATTCCCATCCTGTCCCCATTTCCTACCTCTTGCATTTACCCCAACCACAGTTTCCTTTATCTTCAACCATTCAAAACCAAAAAATTCATTAGAATTGAACTCTCTGAGGCATTACCATCAGCTCACTAAACAAGCCCAGACATGACTAAACTTCAGCAGTATAAACAGCCAGTATCAAGTTGAAACCTCTAAAGTGTACACACTGAAACAACCATCTATTCCCAAACTAGTCCACAAGACCACGGGATCCTAGGAAAGAATTGCCCACGACTAGTAGGGAGCACAAACATGTTTTCATTAGAGTGAAAGTACAGCTTACTTTATATGCCACATTCAATCAGGAAGGACACAAAAAATGTATTTCTTTCTAAAAAAATTCTTTAGTCAGTGTTCAACATAGCTGTTCATTGAATGGATCAAGGTGCTGCTAGTAAAAGCAGTGAACAAAACACAAAGTCCTGTCTGTGAAGTGCTCATGTTCTCGAGGGAGGAGCAGGCCATGAACAAGGAATCAAACATATAAATAACAATCTCAGTGATAAGAAAATAAAGCAGAGTTAAGGGAAAGAAGTGCTCATTATATTGGCTGATCAGAGAGGTGGTATTTGAGCAGAGATGTGAGTAATGGGATAGGGCAGGTATAAAGTGATTTGGGAACAAAAGACCCTGAGACAGAAACACCTTCAGGCATTAGCATTAGAGGAAGAAGGTCAGTATGTGTGTGCTGGAGGGAAAGCCAAAGGAGAAATGAAAAGGAGAAACAGAAATCTGAATACAGGGGATCTTGTAGACTACCATTAGAGTTTAGGCTTTTATTTTAAGGATGATAGGAAGCCATCGGATGGTTTTAAGCTGATCAGTGTGACATGATCAGGTTAACATTTTTAAAAGTTTCACTGGCTCCAGTATAAATGAGAGATATGTGGGGCTAAACTGAAAGTGAGGAAGCCTCTCAGGAGGCTTTGCTGTAGCCCAGGGAGAAAGCATGTCAGCTTGGACTCCAGGGGGAGGGGTAGAAGTGAGATCAAATTAGTTTTAGAATGTATTTTCCCCCCAGACTTGCAAAGACTTTCTCATGCTTTGCATGTGAAAATGAGAGACAGAAAGAATCCAGTATATATTTCTAGGATCCACTTTGTGGTTGATTATATTTTTAAAAAAGTGAATATAAGGATATTTCTCTGTATGCTTTTCCAGAACTTGTCATTCCCCATTAGGAGGTGGCATCTATGTCTTTTCCCCTCAAAACTGGGTGGATTTTTGTTACGGCTTTGACTATTAGAATATGTAGAAGTGACACATGTGACTTTTTAGGCTAGATCAGGAAAAGTGATGCCACTCTACCTATCCTCTCTGGGATGCGTACCCTGGTACTCAGCTACCGTGGCCAGACCACATAGAGAGGTCCAGGTGGAGAGAAACCAAAGGCGCTGGTCCTTAGCTGAGCTCCCAGCCAGGAGCCAGCATCGACTTACTGGCCATGTGAGTGAGTCATCTTGAAAGCATGTTCCAGGATGAGTTCCTGGATCCTTCTGATTACTCGAGGGATTGATTTTGACTATACTTGTGTCTTGAACTGTTAGCCAGAACAAAATAGCAAGGTCTAAGTGACTCTGAGCTCAGCTTCCATTTTGCATGATTCATAGAGGTCTTCTTCCTGTTTTTTTTTTTTTTTTTTTTCCCCTTCAGACAATACATCTTTGGTAACTAATGTGAATCCGGTTTTGTGTAATTCCACATCTGTTCTTACTCCTCTGCTGCCCTCTTGGGGCCACAAACCACATTGCCCCACTTGTATGTCAGGCAAAAAACAATGAGCACTTGTTACCTGGTGGGTACTATTTTGAACAGTTCATGTATACTTACTCCTGTGTTCTTGACAACCCTATGTGGCACTTTAAGTGAGTACCACTTAAAGATGTGGTACTCATCTTTAAAGATGAGAAAACATGGATACATAGATACAAGAAACAAGTTACCAAGGTGCAAGAATCAAGGTCCTATAATGGCCAAGCTGGAATTTGAACCAAGAGTCTAGTGTTGCACTATCCCCCTCTTCTTTGGTATGGCAAAGCTGATCCAGTAGGCATCCATGTGAGACTTGTGTACTTTCGTAACTGATATTTGGCAAATCTAATACAGTTATGTAAAGTTTAAAAATAAAATAAAATTAAAAAAAAAAAAAAAAAAAAAAAAATCCACATTATAAAAAAAAAAAAAAAAAAAAAAAAAAAAAGTAAATGTACTTTGAAGTATGGGTTTTTATCTCTTGACTGGGTGATGACATTAGCTGCCTAACTAATCTCCCCATTGCTAGTCTTTCTCATTTCAGTCTATTTTCCATACAGTAATCAGAGGGGTCTCTTAAAAAAATGATGAATGAAGGCATGAGCTAAGGAATATCTTATCTTTTCATCTTATCTAACTTGATAAAGGACAGAAATGGTATGGACCTAACAGAAGCAGAAGATATTAAGAAGCAGTGGCAAGAATACACAGAAGAACTATACAAAAAAGATCTTCACGACCAAGATAATCACGATGGTGTGATCACTCACCTAGAGCCAGACGTCCTGGAATGTGAAGGCAAATGGGCCTTAGAAAGCATCACTACGAACAAAGCTAGTGGAGGTGATGGAATTCCAGTTGAGCTATTTAAGATCCTAAAAGATGATGCTGTGAAAGTGCTGCACTCAATATGCCAGCAAATTTGGAAAACTCAGCAGTGGCCACAGGACTGGAAAAGGTCAGTTTTCATTCCAATCCCAAAGAAAGGCAATGCCAAAGAATGCTCAAACTACCACACAATTGCACTCATCTCATATGCTAGTAAAGTAATGCTCAAAATTCTCCAAGCCAGGCTTCAGCAATACGTGAACCGTGAACTTCCAGATGTTCAAGCTGGTTTTAGAAAAGGCAGAGGAACCAGAGACCAAATTGCCAACATCCGCTGGATCACCAAAAAAGCAAGAGAGTTCCAGAAAAACATCTATTTCTGCTTTGTTGACTATGCCAAAGCCTTTGACTGTGTGGATCACAATAAACTGTGGAAAATTCTGAAAGAGATGGGAATACCAGATCACCTGACCTACCTCTTGAGAAATCTATATGCAGGTCAGTAAGCAACAGTTATAACTGGACATGGAACAACAGATTGGTTCCAAATAGGAAAAGGAGTACGTCAAGGCTGTATCAGAGAAGGCAATGGCACCCCACTCCAGTACTCTTGCCTGGAAAATCCCATGGATGGAGGAACCTGGTTGGCTGCAGTCCGTGGGGTCGCGAAGAGTTGGACACGACTGAGTGACTTCACTTTGACTTTTCACTTTCATGCATTGGAAAGGAAATGGCAACCCACTCCAGTGGTCTTGCCTGGAGAACCCCAGGGATGGGGGAGCCTGGTGGGCTGCTGGCTATGGGGTCACACAGAGTCACACATGAATGAAGTGACTTAGCAGCAGCAGCAAGGCTGTATACTGTCACCCTGCTTATTTAACTTCTATGCAGAGTACATCATGAGAAACGCTGGGCTGGAAGAAGCACAAGCTGGAATCAAGATTGCTGGATTCAATAACCTCAGATATGCAGATGACACCACCCTTATGGCAGAAAGTGAAGAGCAACTAAAAAGCCTCTTGATGAAACTGAAAGAAGAGAGTGGATAAGTTGGCTTAAAGCTCAACATTCAGAAAACTAAGATCATGGCATCTGGTCCCATCACTTCATGGGAAATGGATGGGGAAACAGTGGAAACAGTATCAGACTTTATTTTTTTGGGCTCCAAAATCACTGCAGATGGTGATTGCAGCCATGAAATTAAAAGATGCTTACTCCTTAGAAGGAAAGTTATGACCAACCTAGATAGCATATTCAAAAGCAGAGACATTACTTTGCCAACAAAGGTCCATCTAGTCAAGGCTGTGGTTTTTCTAGTGGTCATATATGGATGTGAGAGTTGGACTGTGAAGAAAGCTGAGTGCAGAAGAGTTGATGCTTTTGAACTGTGGTGTTGGAGAAGACTCTTGAGAGTCCCTTGGACTTCAAGGAGATCCAACCAGTCCATTCTAAAGGAGATCAGCCCTGGGTGTTCTTTGGAAGGACTGATGCTAAAGCTGAAACTCCAATACTTTGGCCACTTCATGTGAAGAGTTGACTCATTGGAAAAGACCCTGATGCTGGGAGGGATTGGGGGCAGGAGGAGAAGGGGACGACAGAGGATGAGATGGCTGGATGGCATCACCAACTTGATGGACATGAGCTTGAGTGAACTCCGGGAGTTGGTGATAGACAGGGAGGCCTGGCATGCTGCGATTCATGGGGTAGCAAAGAGTGGGACACAGATGAGTGACTGAACTGAACTGAACTATACAAAAAATATAAGAGCCAGTCTTACCAAAGGGGTAAGATGAGTGAAGCCAGCAGATAGCCTAATACTCTTGAAACCACAATAAAAAATGGAGTCTATTGATGTGTGGTTATAACACTTAATATGCATTTTTTATCTCTGAGTAAATTTAGCTTTTATCTTATTCACCATCACACTTACCCTGCAAGGATGAAAGCACATCTTCTCTATTTTATAAGAGGAGAAATTGTACCATACAAATAGTGCTCTGGCATAGATGGAGTTACCCAAAGAATGTAGCTGAGGGTGGTCAGTGTCATGCAGAATAGAACTCTGACTCCAGAAATCTAACTGGTTTTCAGAAACCGAATGAGGTGCATTAAGTGGAACCCTTTAAATATAGTCTGAACCAGAAGGTTAATATTTAAGGCAGATAAAGGTGCTCAAGCTGTGTAGAGGACAGTAAATGTAGTGGGCATGTGCTTGGCTGTGTGCAAAGACTGTGGAAGCATAGCTGAGAAACCTCTTGGGCTCAGCTTCAAAAACATTCCTGGAAAGCATATGTGGTGTCAAGAGCCATTACCAGCAGTGGAATGGGGAGTCCAGAAGTTGCCAGTCCCAAAGCCATAGTTCATATTGTACTTTTTCCAACATCCTTGAGTTACTTTCCTTATCTCTGGGTAGTCGAGGCTTCTCTACACATGAAAGAAAGATAAAAATAAAAAATGTTGTTATTCACACAAAGTGAACTCAGGATCTCACCTGGAGCAGCGACAGAACTGCAGCGTCTCCCTGCCACAGCCACCAGGTTTGCCGCTTTGCTTTTCCGCCCATGTTTAGTGTAACAGACCACTGAAGTTTAACCTTCCTTGCCTTGAAAGTGGGAGTGGAGAGAGGAGGTGGCTTATCTGGTGTATATTCCAGGGGTTCTTTTCTGCAATCAGAGTTGTGCACCTGCTGACTGACTTGCCAGTTGACATGTAAACAGAGAGATAAAAAGACTCAAAAGAGGCAGCAAGACACTCCGTCAGGATTCTTAGATCTGTTTCCTAAGCCTCCTCCAGTCCTTTTTTACTGAGCAAAACCACTGTTATAACCTCAGCCTGAATCTAGATCATTACCGGGGAGATGATTTGAGATAAAGATTTCTTTACGGTTAAGTACATTTTTGTCTCCTTGTTTTGTTGTGTTAAGAAGCCTCCAGGGTGACTCCCATGCAAGCAGGTCTGTTGCAAGCAATGCTGGATATAGGTTTGTCAGAGAAATTGGAATTTATTACATAGAATTAACATTATTTCCTGTATTCTTTCAGTATTGGTCATTTGGATTCCTCCAAAGTGTTTTGTTTTTATTTTGCTTTAAACATAAATAGGCTTTAGACTTGTGGAAAAAACAATTTACTATGATCACATTTGGCCCTGAAGATCAAACTATTTCCAGATCCATCTGTTCTGACAGACATAAGTGATTATTCTTGCTCTGTTCTTTAAGACTCCCCAAATGTGTTTACCTGCCATGCCATTTCTTTCTCTTTATTTTCTACTATGAGCTTTAAAAATCTGTAGTCATGAATCTATAGGTCTAAGACTGATGCTGTTGCTTATTTTCATCTCTGCCTTTCATCACTGGAAGAAAAAATTGGTATCTTTGTGACAGTGTAATTACTCCTACCTCTGACATCCCTGCTCCATGGTGATATCTGTAAGGAAATAATTTGAATGGAGAGTAATACACATGTTCTGGGATTAAGGGCATAACAGGTATGAACTCGAAGACTCAGAAAATTTGAGATGTTGAAGCAGTTGAAGCAGCTCATAAACTAGCTGAGTCCCTAATTTATGAATGTAGTGCCTTGAATTTTTGAAAATCTTTGTTCTTAGTGTTCTACTACATTTTGGAATCTGTGGCTTGTCAGTGGAAAATACGATGCTCTAAGAGCCAGCCATGACGGTGGACTGGGTAGTAGTGATGGGTTATCTTTAAAGACACTTCTGCTTCACTCATAATAATGTCCTGTTCCTCCAAGCTACTATACTCCTCTTTATTTTTCTAGACTATTGGGTTCCAAGATACCTAGTCTGATTTAGGGTCAGTCTTTCAAGAGATCGCTGACTTCCCTGGTGGCTCAGAAGGTAAAGTGTCTGTCTTCAATGCGGGAGACCCGTGTTCGAGCCCTGGATTGGGAAGATCCCCTGGAGAAGGAAATGTCAATCCACTCCAGTATTATTGCCTGAAAAATCCCATGGACAGAGGAGCCTGGTAGGCTACAGTCTATGGGGTTGCAAAGAGTCAGACACGACTGAGCAACTTCAACTTCACTTTCAAGAGATCACTAAGGTGTATGAAGTACAAAGCATAGGACCTAATTGGGTAGCTTTATAGTGAAAAGCTCTGATTTAGCTATTAATAGGTAGATCCTTTCATTAATATCAGCTGACCAATGGACTATAACACACTATAGCCTAAATGTTGATAATACCACTCTGTACTCAATTAAGTTTTCTTTCATTTGGTCAAGTGTGACATAGTGTCCCATTCAGTGCATACTTACCATTCTTGCTAGTCATATGAAGGCATACTTCAAGACTGGAAAATTGGTCCAGAAAGTTCCAGTTGATTCAGAGTATAGTTTGAGACCTCCATGTTTGTATATTTATGAATCTATTATTGATCCTGACCCACGCAACTGGAAGGTGAGGTAGAGAAATGTTATTGCATTCAAGTCAAAAGGCTCACAATGGGGAAATAAGTCTAGCTCTAGGGAAGGTACAAATGATGGAGACTACAAGCCTAGAGAAAAGGCACCTCTGTTTAGATCTTAGAGTCCTTAGGCATATATTAATTTGAAAAATATTTATTGGGTTGGCCAAAAAACTCACTTGGGTTTTTCTGTAAGATATTATGGAAAAACCTAAACAAACTTTTTGGCCAATCCAATATTTAGTAAGTTCCACTTGGCCCAGGATCAGAAATGAGTAAGATTAAAGATAGAGAACAGTGACTTTGTAACAAGGATTGATAAAATATCACTTGTGTCATCGTAGGTATGACTTTCCTCTGAAGGGCAAATTTGTGGAAAGTTAGAATGGATGGCCCTAGAGTGGGATAGTGAAACACCTCTTTATTAAAGGCAGTTTTTGGCCTTTCCTTTTGGAATTATTTAAGCAGTTAACTCCTATTTTCTCTGGGATTTGTCTTTTTGCTGAATCTGGCTCAGTAGACCAATCTTAATATGCCATTGCATAAAACTGTAGTAACACTACCTACTTTGAAGAGTCATTGTGATGATTAGAAAATGTTAGGTATGATACACATAGAAATACAGCCAGGACCCCCAAAGCCCCTTTGTCACAGGTTGGGTTCTTTAAAAGCAGAACCTGGGATAGATTTGAGCCAAATTCTCATTGAGAGAATGTTCTTCTGGAAAAACCTATAACAAAGACAGAGAGGCAAAACAGGAAAGGGCCCATTGTTCACCATGGATATAGTCACACATAAAATCTAGTCTTGACCTGACCACTGGAGGGCTCTGGAGAATAAATGGCACACAGAGTTATGATTAGAGCAGATTGGCCTTTTGTATTCCAAATGAGTCAGCCATTGACATTTGGAGACCCTGATGCTGGGAAAGATTGAGGGCAGGAGGAGAAGGGAACAACAGAGGATGAGATGGTTGGATGGCATCACCGACTCAATGGACATGGATTTGGGTGTATTCCAGGAGTTGGTGATGGACAGGGAGGCCTGGCATGCTGTGGTTCATGGGGTTGCAAAGAGTCAGACAGGACTGAGCGACTGAACTGAACTGAGTGGAAGGTGGTGGTTGTGTTGATGGTAGGGTGATCTCCTAGGCATATCTAGATGAGCTGACTTCTGTTAGCCAAAGGCCATTCTCATGTACGTCTAACTTCTGATCCTCAAATGAAAACTTGTAACCCTTAGGATGATGTCCCTGAGGACTCCATTCTGTCTTCAGTACTTACTTCTTTGATCTCCGGTTAAAAGGCATCTTTGAGCTCCACTTAGAGTATCAAGTTTTTGTGAAACAGAAGCAGTATTCTTTAGGATTCTAGTGCAGTGCTTGACAGATATTAGGGGCTCTATGGATGCTAGCTTCTGTTTTTTAATCTTTGGTCTCTAAAACTGTCTCTGCTGCTGCTGCTGCTGAGTCACGTCAGTCGTGTCCGACTCTGTGCGACCCCACAGGCGGCAGTCCACCAGGCTCCCCCGTCCCTGGGATTCTCCAGGCAAGAACACTGGAGTGGGTTGCCATTTCCTTCTCCAATGCATGAAAGTGAAAAGTGAAAGTGAAGTCGCTCAGTCGTGTCTGACCCTCAGCCACCCCATGGACTGCAGCCTTCCAGGCTCCTCTATCCATGGGATTTTCCAGGCAAGAGTACTGGAGTGGGGTGCCATTGCCTTCTCCAAACTGTCTCTAATTTTAGAGAATCACTGGCAAAACATCCTCCTGTCAAGCCATGACAAGAAGAGACTGTAATCAAAGCACTTAGCATTTAGTACATGGCTAAGAAGTGCTCATTAGCTTTATCTCAGGATCATTCATGCATTTTGAACTTTCCTATGGTATAGAAGAGCTAACTGCAGTCAGTCAATTATCGCGGATATTATTAGCAGTAATCACCATAAATATTAGATGTATTTACAGAAGATAGTTAAGTTTTACCTTTGAAAAAATATTTTATTTCTGATTCTTTTAAAGCACGTGCACTAGACATTATCACCCAATTTGGTACTTAAATATCTGTATTTTTCTTTTCTTTCTTTTTTTTTTTTGAATGGTCCTAAGGATAAGGACTTTCTTTTGTATCCTTTGACTGTCCCCATACCATCTGCCCCTGTCATTTGCTCACTGTCAGAAGCAAGACAAGTGCTCAATTAAAACTTATCTTGATTAAGTACAATAGTGGGCAAATTAAAACATCAATGAACCAACTGAAAATAATCCCTTAAAAAAGAGACAACATGAGGAATTTTTTCTAGAATTTTCTGCCAATAATTGTGCCAAAACTATTTTAAATGCTCATATAGTTTTGCCCACTAATTGTTTCTATGAATGTATCCTTAAAAACTTGGAACCAAGACCTATGTCCATAAAAAAAAATAAATTGTTACATTCAAAGGTCATTAAACAAGAATAAGATACATATACTGATGAAAAAAGTCCAAAGTGTAAGTGAAAGAACAAATTGCATATATATACTTTATATACACACTCATATATGTATACTTCATATATATGTGTATATAAATTTTTGTGTTTAATTGTGAGATAAAGATTAAACAGACTTTTTTTCTAGTGAATCAATAATCATAGCACCATTTGTAAATAGCCTGATTTTTCCCCACTATATTGAAAATGTTAATTTTGTTATATATAATCATTGGTAATTGGATCTTTTACTGGCCACTGCTGATTTGTCTTTCTTTATCAGCATCACATTTAATCTGATGACAGTAATTTTGTAGACAGTTTTAATAGCCATATAACAAGTACTGCACCCTCCTTGCTTAATTTTCTTTAAAAAAATGTACAGGCAATCTGCTACATTTATTTTTGTATTAATGTGCAAGTTTTCTCTGTAACTTACAACTTTCTGCTTTAGTTTTAAAAAATTAAAGCATTTTATCTGATTGAAATTGCATTCAGTTCAATTCAGTTCAGTTGCAAAGTCGTGTCCAGCTCTTTGTGACCCCATGGACTGCAGCATGCCAGGCTTCCTTGTCATTAAAAAATCAATAAACTAAAAGTAATATCAGCCCCATTATCCAAACACAAAGATTCTACACTGTACCATCTTTGCATCTGCACTATTATTATTAGTTAGAAAAATATCATTGCTATCTGCCAAACAATGATATCTTAGTGTTGTTTTATTTCTATTACCAACAATGAATATAAGTTTTATATACATATTGATTAGTTATAAATACAATAATTTTAAATTTCTCTGCTGTATGAATCACAGGCTAGAATCAAGATTGCTGGGAGAAATATCAACCTCAAATATGCAGATGATACCACGCTAATAGCAGAAAGCAAAGAGGATCTAAAGAGCCTCTTGAAAGTAGTTAAAGTCGCTTAGTCGTGTCTGACTCTTTGTGACCCCATGGACTGTAACCAGCTAGACTCTTCTGTCCACGGGATTCTCCAGGCCAGAATACTGGAGTGGTTAGCTGTTCCCTTCTCCAGGGGATCTTCCCAACCCAGGAATTGAACCAGGTCTCCCACATTGCAGGCTTCCCTGGTGGCTCAGATGGTAAAGTGTCTGCCTGCAACGTAGGAGACCCAGGTTTGATTCCTGGGTCAGGAAGATCCCCTGGAGAAGGAAATGGCAATCCACTCCAGCACTCTTGCCTGGAAAATCCCATGGATGGAGGAGCCTGATGGGCTACAGTCCATGGGGTCGCAAAGAGTCGGACACGACTGAGTGACTTCAATTTCTTTCTTTCCCACATTGCAGGCAGATTCTTTACCGTCTGAGCCGCGAGGGGAAGTCCAAAGAGCCTCTTAATAAGAATAAAAGGAGAGTGAAAAAGCTGGCCTGAAACTCAACAGTCAAACAACTAAGATCATGGCATCTGGTTCCATCATTTCATGGCAAATAGATGGGGAAAAAATGAAAACAGTGACAGGTATTTTCCTGGGCTCCAGAATCACTGTGGACAGTGACTTCAGCCATAAAATCAAAAGGCACTTCTTGAAAGAACAGCTATGACAGACCTAGGCAGCATAGTAAAAAGCAGAGACATCACTTTGCCAACAGAGGTCTAATAGTCAAAGCTATGATTTTTCCAATAGTCCTATATCAATGTGAAAGTTGGAACATAAAGAAGGCTGAGGGATGAAGAATTGATGCTTTCAAACTGTGGTGTTGGAGAAGACTCTTGAGAGTCCTTTGAACAGTAAGAACATCAAACCACTCAATCCTAAAGGAAATCAACCCTGAATATTCATTGGAACGACTAATGCTGAAGCTGAAGGGGGCAATAGAGGATGAAATGGTTGGATAGCATCAGGGACTCAAATGGACATGAGTTTGAGGATACTCTGGGAGATAGTTAAAGACAGGGAAGCCTGGTGTGCTGCAGTCCATGGGGTCCCAAAGAGTCAGACAGTTAGCTACTAAACAACAGAAACAATTTTACATTTTTAAAGTATTTTATCCCTCCCCCCCCTTTTTTTTAAACCCTCCCTTTTTATGTGGAGTTTTTGGTCAAGTTATGTAAGCTTCTAATACTATAAAGATATTAATGCTTTTAGTATGTTCTCTAGGCATTTCTACAACTAGATACTAAGCTCATGATTTTCAGAGTTTGTATATGAAGTTTTGTATTTTCATGTAGTGTAATCTTTCATTCTCTCCCTTATGTCTTTTATCATTTTTAAGCTTAGTAAATCGTTTTGCCTCTAGACACTCGATAAATATTCATGTAGCTTCTTTCTTCCAACTAATTGCTAATTTTTTATGCTTTATTGCTTTTAAAAAATTTATTTATTTTTTAATTTAAGGATAATTGCTTTACAGAATTTTGTTGGTTTCTGTCAAATATTAACATGAATCAGCCATAGATATACATATTGATTTTTTATATTTACTTCCTTAATTTTTCTACAATTTGTTTTGGTTGAGTGAAATGAAATAAGGTTCTAAATAGATTTTTTCCAAATTGCTAACTAATCACTCAGACAGCAGTTATTGGCCAAACCTTCACTTTCTTGTTGATTAATGGTGTCTCCTTTATTGACTATTACGATGCTATATCTAATAGCTTCTACTTCTGGGCTGTACATTCTGTTTATTTTTAGTCTAGTGATAAATTGTTTTTATTTTAAAGACTATAGAAATCCTATAGTCTGTAAAGACCCTATATATTAGGGTATACGTTATAGAATTAGTCCAATCTTAGTTTGTACTAATTTTCTTTATTCTATCATCTCTATTACTTTCCTGATTTATTTTGGAACAATTTGGTTGTGTGTGTGAAGTTTTGATACTGTACTTTCTCAGAGTACACTGAAGGGTTTGAAAATGGAAAGTGCAAGCAGGTTGATTGTGGTAGTAAATAAGTGGTTAGCATAGCCACATGGACACTTTGATCAAGTTCTATAGCATGATCCTGTTTTGTCATCATTATAGTCATCATCAAAATTTCATAATAAGCACAAAATGATCACAATATTTTCATTCTCAATCATAAGATCAGTTCAGTTCAGTTGCTCAGTCGTGTCCGACTCTTTGCG